>NC_086446.1:687875811-688498311 GCF_028390025.1 Pseudophryne corroboree
CTATGCATTTGCACGGCTGCTAAAAGTAGCTAGCGAGCGATCAACTCGGAATGACCCCCAATACACGAGTGGTGAGATTAACGAACCAGCACACAGCAAAACAACAAACTAGCAACCGCTAGTGGAAACAAAAACAGCAACAGCTGACAATAACAACTTCACACAAGAACAATAACTTGCAGGAAAAAGTTGAAGCACAGAGGCAGGCGTGCAGTATCCCTTATAGACTACGAGAAAAGGATTTAATGGTAGGTAATTAAAATACTCTTTTCTTTAACTTCCATAAGGGATATTGGGGACAGTTATTACGATGGGGACGTCCCAAAGCTCCCAGAACAGGTGGGAACATGCTAAGATACCTGCAACACCATATGTCCAAATTGGACATCCTCCGTAGCCAGGGTATCAAACCTGTAGAGCTTGACAAAGGTGTTTGTCCTTGACCAGGTAGTGGCCCGACACAGTTGAAAGACCGAGACACCCTGGGCAGCCGCCCAGGAAGCACCCACAGACCTGGCTGAGTGGGCCTTGACAGACCTAGGAACAGGTAAGGCCGCCGAAGCATAGGCCTATTAAATATTAAGCCTAATCCAACGGGAAATGAACTGCTTGGAAGTAGGAAGACCTTTCTTGTGAGCATCATAGAGGACAAATAAGGAATCCGATTTCCGGACTGCAGAAGTCCTTTTGACGTAAATCCTCTGGAGAGATTTAGGAAGAGAGGAAGTAGCTGAAGACGCCGGAATCACAATAGGCTGATTCAGGTGGAACACAGAAACCACCTTTGGCAGGAATTGCTGACGAGCCCTGAGCTCAGTTCTGTCTGCATGAAAGACCAGGTAGGGACATCTACAGGAAAAAGCACCCAGTTCCGAAAACACGCCTAGTGGAAGCCAAGGCCAAGAGCATAATCGTCTTCCACGTAAGGGATTTGTCCTCAACTGACACCAGAGGCTCAAACCAAGAGAGAGAGAGAGAGAGAGCCCAAGAACTCCCCCTGCTCCAGACCTGCAATCACTGCTCTCAGAAACTCCATTTTGAATCGGAAAACCCGCAGATATGGGTTTAACGATTTGAGGTTCAAAATGGGCCTCACTGAACCGTCCGTTTTGGTACCACGAAAAGGCTGGAATAGTATCCTTTGCCACGTTGCTGAAGTGGCAGAGGAACAATGACCTGGGTCTGGACTAACTTTTGAATGGCCTCCTGTAGGGTGAGGCACATGGTTTGAAGCCGGTAAACCCGATTTGAAAAACCTGTGAGGCGGAGAACTGTTGAAGTCCAGTTTGTAGCCCTGGGAGATCAGGTCTTTCACCCAGGTGTCCTGGCAGGAGCTGTTCCAAATGAAGCTGAAGAATCTCAGATGAGCTCCCACCCTGAGATCCCCCTGGAGCTGAGGTACACTATCATGCTAAGGGTTTTGAGGAGCCAGAGCCGACGCCCTGGTCCTGAGATCCTGTGGTAGCAGGCTTACATGACTTACCTCTGGAACCTCGTGCCGCATTTGAGGCACCTCTGGCTTCACCCTTAAAGTGCACTGTCCGAAAGACTGCAGAGATGATCCAGTGTATGAGCGTCTAGCTGGCGGAGCAGCAGAGGGGAGGTATGTGGACTTTCCAGCGGTCACCTTTGAAATCCAATTGTCTAACTCACCTCCAAACAGCCAATCACTTGTGAAGGGTAAGGCTTCCACACTCTTTTTAGACTCAGCGTCTGCCACCCACTGGCGTAACCACAACGCTCTGCGCGCAGAGACCGCCATGGTAGAGGTAGGGGCATTAATAATATTGATTCCTTTGATGGTATCACAATGGAAGCGGCCAGAATCCTGAATATGCTGAACCAGCAACACCAAATTGGCCAGGGACTTATCCCCTGCGAAGCCCTCCTGAATGTTACCAGCCCAAGTGTGTATGGCGTGTGTCACCAACAATCCGCAATAACAGACCTTTGGGATGCCCCTGCTGCAACATAAATAGATTTTAAAGTTTCTTCTATTTTCCTATCTGCAGGTTCCTTTAAGGCTGTGGCACCTGGAACCAGCAGAACTAACATTTTAGACAGGCGTGACACTGAGGCGTCCACTGCCGGGGAAGTTTCCCACACTTTACGCCCTTCCTGAGCAAATGGAAAAGCAGCCATCCATTTTTTTTTTTGACACTTGGAATTTCTTATCAGGACTAACCCATGGTTCCCTGAAAAGGTAATCCAGTTCCTTTGAGTCAGGAAATGTGACCTGTACCTTTTTCTGTGCAGAGAAAAAGGATTGCTGCACATCAGATTCATCACCAGGAATATTTAAGGCATCTCTTATTGCAATTATAAGGGATTCCACCCCCTGTGCAGTAGAGGAATCATCTAACTCAGTATTTGATTCCAGCTTCTCCCCCTCTTCCACCTTTGGTACCTCCTCCTCGGATTCCGAGAGGACATCAGGTAACCCTCTTTTTGTGGGTAAGGGATTAGAGAGAGGAGAAACACGTCTGCTGTCTGCCCTATCTTTTGTCAGAGCAGCCATAGACTGTTGTAACAGCTGCCTTTCCTACCTAGCCATAGTTAATTCATTTGACATGTCAGCCATCATAGTTTTAATTGAACTGAGCCAAGGAGGCTCCTGCAATTCACCCCCAGAAGCCCCACTAGTTTGTGAGGGCTGACTGCATTGTTCACACATGAGAGAATCCGCAGGAGAGGGGAAAACCTGGTGTGACAAACAGCACCCACCGTGCTGTCAGAGGACATTTACATTCACACACATACACAGAGACACAGGGTACAAGCAAGCCTGTCTAGCCTAGTATGTGTGGAGAGACTCAGAAAGGAGGAACCAGCACACAGCCTGATACTAACAATTGAACTGCTAGGAGAGAGGCAATTTAGTGTACAGTGCGTGAGGAGCCTAATAGAAGGGTCCCACAGCTGGCTCTCCCCCTTAACTACACCCCTGTACCAGTGTCTGGCCGTGGAGTATCTCTTAGAGGAGCGCTGTGAGTGTAGGAAATGGTGCCAGGAAGCCGCTGGTCCCGCTCCGAGGAAGCTCCGCCCCATGCAATGGCGCTGGAGCTTTACATATATTTATACTGGCAAATCTACCCAACAGTGTAAATTAAGTTACTGACACACAACTTCACTATTGTTGGCCAGTCTACGCGGGGGGGGCTATGGGATCACCCCAAGGGGAGTCCGCATGTCCGCCCCACGTTCGTGACGCAAAAAGAACCGGGGCGCCCGCAAGCAGGTCACCAGTTGTCACTCACCACTCTGTCGACCTTCAGGCTCTGTACTGCGGGTGTGCAGCGTGCTGTGGGTGTGTGCGCAAGAGCGCAATGCCTGCGGTACACTGACCCTCAGGACCATTGTCCTGTCAGCGGGATCCGACTCAGCCCCTCCAGGAGGCCAGTGTTGGTCCCCCCCAGTGTCCCTCGGTGCAGGTAAGCTGTTGCCCAACAACATTTTTCGAAACTGAGCTGTGAGGGAGGGCACACCCTGTTGAAGAAATTTAAAGTGCATCGGCTCCTTTGGACCCCATCTATGCCCCATCGTAATAAGTGTCCCCAGTATCTCTTATGGATGTTAGAGAAATTTTATTTTCATTATTACTTGACACTAGGGAGGCCAATCCCAGGCATTTTTTTCAATCCCGGGTATCGGGATTGGCATTTCCCTGTGCGGCCGCCCCCCTGCCCACATAACTCCCCATACACTGGGGGGTGGGTGCGTGGGAAACATCAGCTGCTCTCTCCCGGCAGCTCCCAGTGGCGTGTGACAGGGCAGCGTGACCTCTCACTGCACATCACCCTGCGCTGAGGAGCCGGGAGGCAGCGTCTGAGTGTCCTGAGGACGATCAACGCTGATCCCTCAAAACCCGGGATTGGAGCTTCCAATCCCGGCTGTTTTGTGGACTAAATCCCGGGATCACGCTGATCCCGATCCCAGGCTTGGCCTCCATACTTGACACTGCCAGTCAGACCACAGTATATTATTATTTCGTACTCATACACATATTGTGCGACACTAGGTGAAAGTAAACTGTAGTGTTAGATTATTATCTCTGACTCATACACGCATTACGACACTGTAAGTGGTACATTTTTTGTACAAATTGTGGTGTGTGCTGTACCCCACTTGGTTTGTGTTTGTTGACAGACATGAAGGACAAACAATTGAGAGGAGAGCAGGAAGCACATACTAGTGCTGCAGGTGCTGCCACCAGTCATGATGATACAAGTCTGTCAACGTCATCTATTAAGGCCTTCCTTGGAGTCCACCTGGGGGATGCTGAGTCATTACCTCTGGGTTAGAGTGTGGGCTATGGAGTTTAGCACTAAAATAGTTAAAAGCTAAACTCCTACCCCCTCTAACCATTCCCACCTCCAGCAGCACCTCAGTCTTCATTTAGCAAAGCTGCAAGGAGGAAGAACATAACCAAAAACTATAAACCTATAGACAATTAAACAACTGGTAAGAGAATCAAATAAATCAGAGAGAGATCGCAGCGTCCCCCAGATGAACTCTGGGGAAGGGATTTTATGGCGAGTAAAAAATACAATTTCCTCTTTCATCCTTCTAGGGGACGCTGCATCAATACTTCTAGGAATTTTCAAAGCAAGCTAAGAGGAGGTGGAAGTGTCCGACAAGGCCACACACAAAATCGTTTGCCCAAAACTGGCATCTTAGCGCACCAAACATATGGAAGTGGTAACATTTTGTGAAAGTGTGCACAGATGACCAGGTCATGGCTCTGCACAGCTGTTTTGCTGAGGTGCCATGGCGAACCAGCGCAAGTCAAATGAGCAAGTAGAAAAGCCGAAACAGGCACATATGAGGACAAATAGGCCAGACGGATAGTAACTCATAGAGCAATAGTACTCTTAAAGGCCAACCAACCTTGCTTGGGGACATCAATCAACACTAACAAAGAATCCGCACATCCAACAGCACCACAAAGGAAGATATGACTAATGAAAAATCCTGCGGAAAGGCCCGAAGGACAATGTCCTGGTTAAGATGGAATATGGACATGACCATAGGCAGAAAGGAAGGTTTAGTCCTAAGAAACACCTGACCAAATGGAAAATGAGCAGAAATGTTTGCAGGACAGGCGATTCAGAAACTCATCTGGCAGATGCAATGCCAGAAGGGATACAACCTTCAAAGTGAGGTATTGCAACTCCACAGATTCTAGAGGTTCGAAAGGTGTCTTGTGTAGAGCCTCCAACACCAAGTTCAAGTCCTACGGAGGAACAGGTGGTGGCTGGAGACGAAGTACACCGTGAAGGAAGGTCTTAACTTCCGGAATGGTGGCCAACCGACTCTGGAATAGGACTGACAGCGCCGAAGCTTGCCCCTTGAGGGATGAAAGGCGAAGGCCTTTTGTCATTCCATACTAGAGAAAAGACATTAGGTATAGCAAACAAAAGACTGCAGCCAGCAGATGTTCATGTCTGCACCAGGATATTTACAAACTCCAAAACTCGATGATATATAGATGTAGCCTCTAGAATAATGCCGTCAAAGCCAGTTGAGGCAAACTGTGGTGTAGACACAGCCCTTGGCAAAGAAGATCTGGCCGAAGAGGTAGACCGTAAGGATCCTCAGCCAACATGTCTTGAGGCAGAGTATACCACTGTCGACAAGGTCAGTCTGGAGCATCAGAATGATTGGAAGAGCCTCTTGCTGAATCTGCAAAAGGACCCTGTGTAGAAGTGACAGAGGAAAAAACAGATACCCCAGGCGAAAGCACCATGGAGCTATCATTGCATCCACAAAGGCTGTGTGAAGGTCCCTTGATCGAGGGCTCCAGAGAGTATGTTTCCTGTGCAAGCAGGTGGGCTGGAGAGCTATGTCGGACCTTCCCCACATGGCCATGAGCTCCAGAAACACCTACTGGTGAAGTTCCCATTCTCTTGGACAAACTGTAAATGGTAATTCCGCCTCCCAGTTTTCCACTGCCAGAATGTAAATAGCCGATATGTCAAGAATATAAAGTTCCACCCAATGAAGGATGCAGGACACCTCCTTCATCATCTGCCAGAGCCAAGCTTCGCCCTGTTAGTTGGTGTAGTTTACAGTTGTGGAATTGTCCAACAGGATGGCCCTGTAGAGACTACTGAGCCTATACCAAGGCATTCCGGATCATTCTCAACTCCAGGATATTGATGGTGAGAGCAGATTCCATGGTGGTCCCTGAAAATGCCTGTTATGAATGACTGACTGTCACTAGAATGGGAGCATCTCTGAGCGCTACCGGCATGACTAGGCGGACGGATCGCCTAGTCACACCGGGAGTGCTCATATGCGATGGAGCCGCACTAGATGAGTGCGGCTCCATCTGTACACCCAATTCCAAATTGTAAGAGGATCTCTTTGTCAGATTTGGACCGTGTAGTAACCACAATAGGGACTGGTGAGTTTGAAGAGACATTCAGGACATCTGAACCCGTTTCTTGACCAACAGCACAGAATCTGCATTAAATGCCCTGAACCATCTGCAGGAGAAGAAAGACCCACTGACATTGGCTGTCGAATAGGAGAGCCATACTTATAGAGGAAGTAAGACTTGGGAAAGTTCATGATACACCCAAAAGATTGGAGTGTGTCCAATTACAGCTGCAGATGTTGCTGTAGAAAAGGACTTTAGCCTTGAATAACAGGTCATCCAGATATGGATACCATCTCGGCCATGACCTTTGTGAACAATCTGCGAGCCATGAAGAGACCAAAGGGCAAGGCTTGGAACTGAAAAGCCAGTTATCTACTGCAAACCCTAGAAAATGATAATGAACCTTCCATATAGGTATATGGAGGTAAGCATTTTTTATGTCTTTGAATGCCCAAAATTCCCCAGCTTCCATGGAGCTGATGACAGAAACTCACTGACTCCATCTTGAACTTTTCCAGGGCGCAAAAAGGGTTTAACAATTTTCAATTGATAATTGATGGGAAGGAGCCTTCCGACTTTTTCACTAGAAAAAAAAGACTGGAATAAACCCCAGACCTTGCTGATGAACCTGAACAGGAACAATCACTCCGGAGTCTAAAAGTGAGGAAACCACCTATAACAGAGCCCTCCTTTTGGATGGATCCTATGTAACAGGAGTAACACCAAAATCAGTTTGGCATGGGACCTACGAGGTTCAGAATGACACAACACTGCTCACCAAAATGTCCGGGTCAGACTGAAGCAAAGCGTTTTGGAACCTGAGTAAGTAAGAACCTCCACTACCTGAGGGTGAACTGTGGCCCCCTGGAAGGTCATGTAGACTGTTTGTCTAATGACTTGGGGCCAAGGTAGTGGATTTCTAGGATGCTATGGCCCCCAAATGCTCTCCTATAGGGGAAGCAAGACATACTGTACCTTGAAAGGACTGAAGTTTCCTCTAGCCTCGGGTCGAAAGGAATGGAATCTGGGAGATTTTGTTTGTGGAGTAGAAATTAGATATACTCTTAGCCATAGTTGCAAGAGGCTCCCGTTTTAGTAATTAATCTCCTGCTGCCCAGTATTGTATTTCAAATCTCCTGGATTCTCCAGATTCTGCCAAGGATGCCACTAAAGCAGTTTCTCTGCAAAGACAGTGATTTGGTGTAATCACTGTGATTTGTTGTAGCTGCTCAGAAGTCCCGGCTGACGACTGTAATTATCCCTCCTTGTCGGAATGAAAAGAGAGAAACAGCAGCACATGATCACACACAGGATCTTCTTATCTAAGATGGTGTGCACTGACCCATAGAGTGCTGCTGCTGTTAGTGAGCTGTGACTTAGGGTAAGACTTTTTGTTTGTGATCTTTCTTTAGTTAAACACATTTGTTTAATTGGAGTATCTGGTGTCTGTAATGATTTGGCTAATGCTATCCTGGTATGGAAAACAGCACATCCAATAAATATAGGTAGGGCCTACACGTTGCAGACAGTCCAGTGTTAACAATAAAATAACATCTAATACACTGAAAAACATACTTATATGCTTAGGGATCAGTGTCGGACTGGGGCATGAAGGGCCCACTGGGGGAATGTAGTGATAGGGGACCATGCTTAGGGGTGTGGCCATCCACCACAGAGGCTTGGCTAGCTACCCCCACCAGGAATTTCTTCTGTACCCCTATGGATCAGTCTGGTCCTGTTAGGGATGAATTCACACAAGGTTAAATTTAATTTGGAATTTATTGCATAGGCATCGCATTTATCATGTATATTGTGCTGAGTGAGAAGAAAAGAAATATCACAGTGAATATATAGATGCAAACAAGAAACGCTGTATTGCAGACAGCAATGTTAATATCAATACTTGCAAAACTTCCCAAAATATATTGTTATTTATTATTTATTTATTAACAGTTTCTTATATAGCGCAGCATATTCCGTTGTGCTTTACAATTAGAACAACAGTAATAGAACAAAACTGGGTAAAAACAGACAGACAAAGAGGTAGGAAGGCCCTGCTCGCAAGCTTACAATCTATAGGGAAATAGGCATAGATACACAAGGATAGATGCTACCTATTGCATAATGGTCCACCAGATTGCTAGGTTCTTAATGGGTTGTGTGATGATACCCCACAAAGTTGGCCAAGTGTCAGGAGGGTGTGAGACTAAAGAAAGACAAGATATGTGATGTTATGAATACTCTACAGAGGATGTAATTAGATAGGGAAGCACTGAAGGTTATGTGGGTGGGTCTGGAATTTGATAGGCTTGTCTGAAGAGGTGAGTTTTCAGGGAACATTTAAAGGTTTGGAGACTAGAGGCGAGTCTTACTGTGCGTGGGAGGGCATTCCACAGAGTGGGTGAAGCCAGGATAAAGTCCTGCAATTTTGAGTGTGAACAAGTAATGCGTGTGGATGAGAGACGTAGATCTTGTGCAGAGCGGAGAGGTCGGGTAGGGAGATATTTTGAGATGAGTGAAGAGATGTATGTTGGAGCAGTTTGGTTAATAGCCTTGTATGTGAGTAAAAGTATTTTATATTTAATACGGTAGAATACTGGTAACCAATGGAGGGACTGACAGAGCGGATCTGCAGACGATGAACATCTGGCAAGGAAGATTAGCCTCGCAGCTGCATTCAAAATGGATTGTAGTGGTGAGAGCCTATGTTTGGGAAGACCGGTCAGGAGACTATTACAATAATCAATGCGGGAGATAATGAGAGCATGGATTAGAGTTTTTGCTGTGTCTTGTGTAAGATATGGTCGTATTTTGGATATGTTTCTTAGATGTATGTAACATGATCTTGAGACAGATTGAATGTGGGTAACAAAGGACAGTTCAGAGTCAAGAATGACACCTAGGCAGCGAGCTTGTTGGGTAGGGGTGATTGCCGAGTTCTCAACAGTGATAGAGATATCAGGTTGGAAACTACTATTGGCCGGTGGAAATATAATTAATTCTGTTTTGGAAATATTAAGTTTGAGGTGGCGAGATGTCATCCAAGATGAAATGGCAGAAAGGCATTCAGTGACACGGCCCAATACAGATGGTGACAAATCAGGGGAGGAAAGGTAGATTTGAGTATCATCCGCATACAGATGGTACTGAAATCCGAAAGAGTTGATTAGTTTGCCAAGAGATGTGGTATAGATAGAGAAAAGCAGAGGACCTAGGACTGAGCCTTGCGGTACTCCAACTGAGAGAGGTAGCGAAGGAGAGGTGGAATCAGAGAAACTAACACTGAAGGAGCGTGACAAAGCTAAATATTTATCGTGTATATAACCCTTTATGAGGTCTAAGAACACTGTACGCTATCTACGTAAGAAGTACCGTAAGGGTACGCAAGTTGCGTATCGATCGCTTAGCCGTGATCGAGACGCTCAGGCGTCACGTTCACTCACGGCCAGGTGATCGCAGGCAGGCAGACTATTGGCTGTTGACTTATCGTAATGATTCGCTATAGCGTAGCAGCGCTCGGGACCACGAGGAGATCACCAGCGATGCAGACGCTCACAACGTTAAACCTTTATATCTATACCTCTAACAATGAAATACACAGTAAACCTTAGTGTAGAGACAAAGTGTAAGTGCAACCTTGTGTAACCTGATTAACTACAAAGCTGCTTGAGCGTCACCGATGCTCAGAGAATACTTAACACTATAAAGAATACACAGATACCTGGGCTTAGGGTCCGAAACCTATTATGTGTATTATGACTATTACTCGTAATAAGAATCACAGTACAAAGCATACACTACAGTATAACATAAACCAACTAACCAGATAAACTACACAGGAAATAAAATACAATACAATTTAAGGAAAATACGAGAGAAAGAGTAGAGAGAGAGGGAGAGATAGAGAGAGAGAGAGAGATGGCTCACAGTAAGACAATATGATTACGGAGAAAACTTACGCACAAGGGGAACGATCGCATGCGCCTCGATATCCAGCTCCCGATTATCAGCAATGAGAACCGTTGAAGAGAGTGAAGTTGGATATGGTCGGCCTGCTATTTATGCCCCACACACAATACAATTCAATGGTCCCTACAATCTCATTGTTCATTGGACACAGGAATTCGGCTTCGCATTATAACAAAAGGTCATAGGTTGATTCATACAGGTGGGCTGTGACTATTTCCAACTGCTCAGGTGGGAGGGAAACTGGGTTTCCCGCCGCATGGGTAATAAAGTGCAAATAAAGTAAATGTTCATAAACTTCTTATGTCCATAACTATTCGCACGAGCGATTGATCTGCTTCAAACCAACACCGGAATATTGCTAATTTTATACTCTTCCGATGGATACTAAACACCACTGTATTACTCCTATCTGACCCTTCATATCAAACAAAGAGGGATTCCTCTGTTCATGAACATTCTATATTAACCAAACTTTCAGATTCTATCAAAGGGACCATAATCTACAAAATACATTATTAGTGAAAATATGTAATGATTGAGTCGCACGCTACGATCGCATAAACTCTACCGTAAATACGCATACCATGCGCCTGCGGGTGCCCGCGACTGTGAGTATGCGCACGTACGGGAGAGTGTACGCATGCGCAGCACGGATCTGTGTGAGGTGCAAATATGGTAGTGTGCATAGAGATATTTTTCTGACTTTGACAGTCCACCCTTTGGCAGTCAATAATAACTGCCACTTCCTGAAAACATTTCAAAAGGAGAAAAATATATGTCAGGGGTTAATTCATTTCCATGGTTGGGTAAGGGAGGAGAGAGGAGTAGGTGTGAAGAGGGTATGACCTAGTGTGATAGCAGAAGCATGTGTGTATGAGTCCATGTTTGGGGGGTCATGTATCATCGTGCCGTACGTGTTGTAAATCAAGCTTCGAGGTATTGCGAAGTATACATTTGAATTCCTTCTTATCCCGTGGTACAGGTCTGTGGATGGGCTGTCAAACTTTACCGAGCTCTTTTCGGATTTTGAACAAAATGGGGAGCACATTTTAGTTGATGATACATGAATGGGGGAATATGTGATTGCTGATATCTGTGCCTGTATTCCCTATACTATGTGTGTCATTACCTGAGGGTTGTAGAAATGAAGAAAAGACATAATTACGGTAAATGCGGTGGTATTCTATGTCAGGTTAATGTACATCTGTCGGTTGAAGTTTTGTTCGGTATCAGTTGAAAGTCGTCTTCTTTGCGCTGTTTTGCTCATTAAGCGTGAGCAATAAGCTTTGTCAATGCCATTAGATTTACAAAAAATGTTGGGCTAGCGTAATTTTAAGACTTCTAGGGAAACTGGGGATCCATGGCAAAGTTCATCAAGTGTCCATATCTCAAGTGGTCAAAACTTCGTCTTTGGTCTATCCGTTGTCTGTATAGCGTCTCATCAACTTCCTCGTCCAAGGGGGTCTTGTTATCTTGGAGAAAAACCAGAAAAACAGGTGAAAGAAACGGACCGTAGAAATCGCATTTTCATCACATCATTGTTTCTATCGTTGGGTCGTATATCAAATCCAGGTTAATTACAGTTTCCTCACTCCTCAAACTCATCACTCTGGTACTTTGTTTGCACCTCATTAAAGCCTGCCCGCATCTAAATATCAATCCAATCGATATAACGACACCTAAAATACATAGGAGAAACTTTCCAACATCCATTATGACTCCTTGAGCCCAGTCTCCTAAACCAGAGAACCAATTTCGCGGGTTCAACCATGACACCCAACCAGTCAGCTCATTACCTACAGCAGCAAGAGTGAGATTGTGTTTTCGGCGAAATTACCACTTCAATTGGAGAATATCGTCCATCTTTTGGTCTATGACCTCGACCGGATCCTCGGTGCTATTTGTGATATACGTGCAACACTTTATGCCGTACTGTGTTGCCAATGTAACACAATATCCGCCTGTCACTGCTGTGAGGTAATTAAGAACCATTCTATGCTGTACCAGTTCTGTTTTATAAGCTTGGAGTTCTCTTCCAGTGTATCTAAACGTGTCATCATACATTTCAGTGATATTATCTAACAAATTGGCGAGTGCGGAAATGTATCTATAATTCATCACTCCTCGAGCGGTGCGAGTGAAATCTAACGCCACCAGAACCTGAATCCCGGTGGATTCATGGATCAGATCAGAGGCCGGATGCTCTAACCTTTCTGACAGTTGTCTTTTAACGAGGTGCTCGTAATGAGTGTGAGTATAAGGAGCTTGGGCACCACGGTGTATGTCTTTCATTTTATCATGTGTTACAGTCATCACTTCAGGCAATACTCTTCCAATATAACACAATCCTTCAGAGTTTGGGGCAAGCCACTTGTACGCCTTTCTCCCGCATATGAAATATGCATCATCGGGGAGAACATATGGGACGGAGAAAGACATTACCATATTACACACCTTCCAGGTGAAATCTCCTAGCCCTAATTCTTCCATCTGCTTAATGCACGTATCAGTTTGTACGATATGTGCACAGTATCCTGGTGATACCTCTCCAACTCTAGTAATCCTATTTCCTAAGGTGTATCTATACCGGAAAGATTTTCCTCTACTGGCTATGTGGCGTACAAGCTCTGTATCTGTAGGCATTCTATCTGCTCTATGTGAAAAGGTCATGGTGTGGTTACTCCATGATACTTCCCAATTTCCCGGCTTTCTGGGATTGGAGATGTTAAAACATAATAGAGACCTATCCACGTGGTATTGGTGGAGCTTCAAACTAGGAGGGCTGGAGATATTAAACCTCCGGTCCACCGGTCTCCCACCATTTAACTCAAGTACCTCCCCTATCGTTAAAGGAAATGGTACTAGCCCTGATTTGCTATGACCCTGAGGTACTTGAGAGCATACCCAACAATCTGTTTTGTTTAATACATTACCCACTAAGGAGTGATAATCACTCAATGGATGTCGGTCCATATGGATATTAAAACTGGATTGGCATTTCTTAATGCACCCATCTTCAATGACATTGTTACAGAGCCTACAGATACAATTTTCTTCAGCTAACAATCCGTCACAATTTCTTCTATGGTCAATGCTATCGGATCGTTTTCTGATACTCGCCTTTGCTTGTTGGTTAGGTTGATCTTGGAAAACTACGCCTCCATCATCATAATCGGAACCCATTCCAGAACCTCTCTCGACCTCCATGGTACTCTCGCCGGAACAGACTGCTCTGGTCAACATCATGGTCAACAGGAAAATCCGGATCACAGTCTCTTGGGGCAAGTCCATCTTTGAGGAGGAGACGAAGAAGAATGAGAAGGAGGAAAAATACATTTGAGGGAGAGGGGATGGGAAGTGGAGAAAACAATAAAAGGGAGTGGAGAGTCGACAACAGCTCTCGGTCTTCAAGGCTCAGGTGCCGCCTCAGTCCTCCTGGAACAGACACTCCAGTGATACAACCTCTACCGTCTGTTCCTTATCACGGGACTTCTCTGGATCAGCAACCTTCTTGCAGTGGGATGAATGGACCCAAGTCTCTCTCTCAGCAACCTTCAATGCCGTAGTGCTAGTCAATAAGACCTGGTATGGTCCTTCCCATCTGTCAATAAGGCAACCTGAGCGTAGAAAATTCCGTATCATTACATAATCCCCAGGTTCAATGTCATGACAATTACTATCAGGTAGATCAGGAATCACCAACTTCAGATTATCATTTTGATTCCTTAACTGTTTACTCATGTTAATCAAGTACTTTACAGTTACTTCACTGTTACATTTCAAATCATCCTGAGGGTTAATCATGACATGCGGTTGTCGACCAAATAAGATTTCAAAGGGGGACAGATTAAGAGGGGACCTGGGAGTGGTTCTGATACTGTACAATACAATGGGTAAAGCTTCTGGCCATGTCAATCCTGTCTCTGCCATCACTTTACTCAATTTATTTTTAATAGTGCTGTTTACTCTTTCGACCTTCGCACTCGCCTGTGGACGGTACGGAGTGTGCAGCTTGCTATCAATTCCCATCAACTTACACATTCCTTGAAAGACATCACCTGTAAAATGGGTACCCCTATCACTTTCGATTATTCTAGGGATACCATATCTACATACAAATTCCTGCACAATTTTCTTAGCTGTAAACATAGCGGTATTTGTAGCTGCAGGAAATGCTTCGACCCAATTCGAGAAAACATCTATACAAACAAGTACATATTTCAAATTCCGACAAGGGGGTAATTGAATGAAGTCAATTTGTATTACCTGGAAAGGGCCGCCGGCAGGTGGGATATGGGATGGTTCTGTAGGTATTGCCTTTCCAATATTCTTTCTCAAACAGGTAAGGCATGACATTGCTCTTTTACTCGCATGAGAGGAGAATCCTGGGGCGCACCAATAGGCTCTTACCAATTTGCACATCCCTTCCTTGCCTAGGTGAGTCAGCCCGTGAGCTGCCTCAGCCAGACATGGAAGATATGCTCTGGGGGCCACTGGTTTACCATGTCCATCCGTCCAGAGTCCTGAGGACTCTTGGCCACATCCCTTTGCCTTCCAGACTGCCTTTTCCTGTGTGGAACACAAATTTTGCATGTCACACAACTTCTGTGTGTTAATGGTATTAAATACCATTAATTGTGTGGTGTCTGTCTGTATGGGGGTAGCAGCTGCTAACTTAGCAGCTTCGTCTGCTCGGCTGTTACCAAGTGATACCGGGTCTTGGCTATATGTGTGTGCTTTACATTTGATAACAGCCACTCTGTCGGGTTCCTGTATCGCTGTTAGAAGCCTTTTTATGTGAGCTGCATGCGCTACCGGTGTACCAGCTGCCGTCATGAAATTTCTGAGGCGCCATAGGGCTCCGAAATCATGGACTACCCCGAATGCGTATCTAGAATCGGTGTAGATATTGGCTGACTTACCCTTAGCCAATTCACATGCTCTGGTTAGGGCGACCAGTTCAGCAACCTGGGCTGAGTGAGGTGGGCCTAGCGGTTCAGCTTCTATGGTGTCTTGGTCATCTACGACTGCGTATCCAGTACACAAGTCTCCCGAGTCTGACTGTCTGTGACAACTACCGTCCGTGTAGAACGTGAGTTCTGCATCTTCCAGTGGGTTGTCACTGATGTCAGGCCTTGCGGTAAAATTTTGGGTCAAATATTCCATACAATCATGTGTATCTTCCTTTGTATTAAATCCTCCTTCCCCAGCACTCTCACCTTCCACCCTTTGTGCCTGACCAGGCACACCTGGGAGATATGTTGCAGGATTTAATGCACTGCATCTCCTTATGGTGATGTTTACGGGGGCCATTAGTGCCAATTCCCATCTTGTAAACCTCGCTGATGAGACGTGTCTGGTTTGGGCAGAATTCAATAAGGCTGATACTGCATGTGGCGTATGGATTGTGAGGTTGTGGCCTAGCACGACATCTTCGCTTTTTGTCACTAGCAATGCTATCGCAGCAACGCTTCGCAAGCATGTGGGGAGGGATCGCGCTACCGTATCTAGTTGAGCGCTGTAGTATGCAACTGGCCTGCTGGCATCACCGTGTTTTTGGGTTAGTACACCTGCTGCGCAACCAGCACTTTCTGTTCCGTATAGTTCAAAGGGTTTCCCATAGTCTGGCATACCTAGCGCTGGCGCCTGCGTTAGGCACTGTTTGAGTCTCTCAAATGCTGTTTCGGATTCGTCTGTATGCAAAATCCTATCAGGTTTGTTTGAGGAGACCATTTCCTGCAAAGGTAACGCCAATATGGAAAACCCTGGGATCCAATTACGGCAATACCCACACATTCCTAAAAACGTTCTGATCTGTTGCTGGGTTTGTGGTAGGGTCATGTCTCTAATTGCTTGGATTCTATCAGCGGTCAGGTGTCTCAGTCCTTGTGTTAGACAGTGTCCCAAATATTTTACCTTAGTTTGGCATAATTGCAACTTGTCTTTGGAAACCTTGTGACCTGTGTCTGAAAGATGAAACAGGAGCTGTTTCGTATCCTTCAGAGATGCTTCCAGTGAATCTGAACACAGTAATAAATCGTCCACATACTGTATCAATACCGATCCACTGTTTGGTTGAAAAGACTGTAAACAATCATGCAAAGCCTGAGAAAATATACTTGGACTATCTATGAAACCTTGGGGTAATCGAGTCCACGTGTATTGGACTCCTCTGTATGTGAATGCAAACAAATATTGGCTGTCAGGGTGCAGAGGTACCGAAAAGAAAGCGGAGCAGAGGTCAATAACAGTGAAAAATTTGGCAGTGGGAGGGATTTGCATTAGGATGACAGCTGGATTTGGCACTACGGGGAACTGACTCTCAACTATTTTGTTAATCCCCCTTAGATCCTGCACTAGCCTGTAACCCCTCCCCCCACTCTTCTTAACAGGGAAGATGGGACTATTGGCAGTGCTGGACGTTCTTACCAGAATGCCCTGTTGTAGCAAGCGCTCTATTACTGGGTAAACTCCTAACTCCACCTCTGGCTTCAGAGGATACTGTGGGATTTTTGGAGCTATCCTACCATCTTTTACTTGTACAACTACTGGAGCTACGTTTGCCATTAATCCAGTGTCCTGTCCGTCTTTTGTCCAAAGTGACTCTGGTATCTGAGATGTCATCTCTTCTATTTGGGATGGATTCCTATTTGTCATAATGGTATGTGACATTAATTTTGATGGGGAGTCTAACATGTCTCGCACTTCCTGAGCGTGTTTCTCAGGTATGTCCAAGAATACACCTTCAGGAGTACAATAAATGACGCACCCCATTTTACACAGTAAGTCTCTTCCCAGGAGATTGGTTGGTGCCGATGCAGCCAGCAAAAAGGAATGCTTGGTATGCAAAGGCCCTATTGTAATCTCGGCTGGTTTGCTAACAGGGTAGTGCTGGACTACTCCTGTTACTCCCATGGCTGGAATTGTCCTACCAGTGGTTCTCATGCCCACTGTCGAATTTATCACTGACTTGGCCGCCCCTGTGTCTACAAGAAAGTTTAAAGTTTTACCAGCTACATTGATTGCGACCTCGGGTTCACTTTCAAGGTTGGCAATCAATTTCACTGGCTGCAGATTACAGGTATGGCCACACCCCTATTGGGTATGGTGACCTCCCTGAATCCCGCTGGCAGCAACTATTTGTGAGGGAGATAGTTGGGAACTACCAGAGGCATGCCAGTCTCTGTTTGGGGGATATCTTTTTGTTTCCCCTGTATGTGGCTCATAACTCCGTTTCTGCGGACCTTGCTCCCAATGTCGTGTGTCGTGTCGTTGTCTAGGGGGTTGGTATGTGTTTCGTGAATTCTTTACTCTACAATCTCGTGCCATGTGTCCCTGTTTGTGACAAGAATAACAAGTAACCATACTTGACTTACCCACAGGATTTGGTGATACAAACAAAGGCTGCCTTGTGGTTAGAGCCTGTATACTTACTGACATTAACTTGTCACCTTGTTGTTCCCTGTGTCTGGTGATGTTTCTGTCGTGATCAATAGCAGCCTCTCTCAAAGTAGCCACAGACAGACCTCGCCAACATGGTTGCGTGGTCTGTACCCTAGTCTTCAATGACTCTTTTAAACCATCCATCAGTACCGATACTGCTACTTCCCGATGGTTTGTGTCTGTTTTAATGTCCTCTATACCTGTGTATTTTGCCATTTCTAATAATGCTCTGTGAAAGTACTCTGCAGCTGTCTCTGACTCCTTCTGTTTAATGGAGAATATCTTATTCCATTTAGCTACTGCTGGGAAATACTCTTTTAGCTGCAAGTTTATTCTTTTCACATTATCTTGGTTGTACACATCTGTAAGAGGTACATCATGATCTAGTCCGCAATCAGCTAAAAATTGAGTTGCGTCGACATTTGAGGGTAAACATGCTCTCAGCAATATCTGCCAGTCTTTATTGTTGGGCTCTACAGTGTTACCTAAGTCTCTGATGTATTTTTGACTGGCAACTAAGTCTTTTCTAGGGTCAGGAAATTCAGACACTATGGTCCTTAATTCCATTCGGGAAAATGGAGTGTACATGGCAATGTTCCTAATGGGAGTGGCTCCTGATGCGTCTGTTTTCCCATTTGGCACTGCTATTACTCTAACAGGTGTAATTCTAACAACCTCATTCTGTGTAGATTCTACAGGCTGTGGTGAAATAGTTTCAGCATAATGTATGGTGCCGTACTTACCAGTTGATACGACCTCACCTATCCCTCCGCTAGAAGCCTTTACTAATCTCGTGGGTGGAGCTGTGCCTACTGTGGTCTCTGCTATGGTGGCTGCTAGAGAGAGTGCTGAAATCGTTGCCGCTTCGTCCTCTTGATCACACTCCTGAGGAAAGTTCAAAACAGGGTACAACTTGCACGGGTTAATACTTGCATGGGTTAATGGGTTAACATTATCATTAACATTTACACAGTTACTAAGTGATTTTGTGTTACACCTTAGTGCGTCTTTCTCCGTAATCAACTTCTCTCCTGATATATATGGTGGCGGCGGGGCCGTGGCAATTAATTTTCTGTTAGAGCCAGATCCCGCCGCCTGAGCCAAACCTCTCTGTATCTCACCTTCCTGTTGCCACAACTGTAAATAATCATAATGCTGAATTCGTCTCTTTGTTGATTTTATGAGACATATCCTCCTCCTTAAATTTTGTAACACTTCTGAGCTGAAGCTCCCTATTCTCGGGAATTTCTCCCCGTCATGCACAGTCATTCTCTCCCATTCATCACATAAAGTTTCTGTGTGACTTCCATATTTCTCACACATGATATACCTGGCCGACCCAATTGGCCGGACCACTGAATCAACCCGAACCGAGGTTGATCGCCCCCTACCTGAACAAGTGGCCCCCATAGTTCGAAAGTGTTGCTTTATTTAGCCAACCCTTTACGAAAAACCAAATGCCAACAATAGGCTGACGGTGGCGGTTTACCGAGTACCCCACTCACTCGCCCACGCCGACCTATACGACCTGATCACACCGATATGGTGCTGGCGTACTCGACCTAGGGCCCCTGCGACCTGAACCTCTATTTACTGGAACCTGTGAGGGTTATCCGAAGAACACTTACTCTTTCCAGTAACTATTGGTTGCTGGATAGTTCCTGAGTGAGCAGCGAACTTCCCTTAAAATAAAAAAAATTACACAAATCACGTTAGAGTGTACAGATAGCGTTTGTGACCCCTTTACTCTAATGGTATTAGGTCAGATTACTAACTACTGCACACACTTACGTGCGGTCCAGTCGTTCAGTACACAAACAACTAAGCTTATGTACGGAAAGACCAATGGAATCGAAACTTACGACTGCGAATTCCTTCAGCCAGAGCTTATATGGCCTATATGGGTGTTGCACCAACCCTTTTCGGTGTTGTGCCTGTGAACTGTATAGCGGACTTCCTTGTCGGCTGTACCTGGACCTCCTGGTCTGTTATGACCTCCTGGTCTTGTTACGGTGCGACCTCCTGGTCTTGTTAGTATGACCTCCTGGTCTGCTATACTCTAATGCTCAAAATTGTATTTAACCAGAGATGCCTCCCTAGCCACCGTGCACGTCACTTACACGCATGTACCTCACGAGTACTCGACTTTTCTTGTGGTTCAACCTTTAAAAATTGTGAAAACACTCACTCATCACATGTACACTTTTGTTTCTATTTCTATTTCTGCGCAGAAATTTCCTTTAGCCCAGCTGTGTTACCAATTAGGAGCAGGATCTGTTAAACTAAATTTCAGACTTTCCAAAAATAGACTTGCGTTATTTATCGCCTTTTGCGCTATTTACCGCTTAGCGCCAACTATCGCCTTTGCGTTAATTATCGCTTTGCGCTAAAATTCAACTTTTCGTGATTTGAGCTACGTGGGCGTAACCGGACGCTCCGTTGCGTAATGTACGCTGCGTGCGTCGGCCTTTGGATTGCGTACGCTAGTCTTTGTTAGAGACACGTGCACACAATGCAAAGATCCACCGTAACACAATATACTTTTATCAATGTAGACGATCCCTGATCATCTACCGCGTACCCCACTGGCTTTGCCTTATCTCCCAGGCAAACCTGTGTGTTTCTCTACACTTTTAACTATTACCTCTATTCTTAAACTATGAAATAACAGCAAGTCTCTTTTAGCACTTTTCTATCAACTATAAAATTGGCAAACAGGATAGTGATATACGAAAATGAAAAAGAAATGCAGATATATGTATGCGTGCGTGTGTACGCAAGACAGAAGACAAATAAACAGTTTTTAAAAGACACAAGCGTTTTGTTCTTACCTCCGGTTCCCGGATTCCTTCAGCACTCTTTTATCTAAGCGAAGCAGACGCTTATCCCGCCAGCACTACGAGACAACCTCCCGCCCTTTGCTGAGGGATAATGTCTGCTGATCTACCTAGTGCAGATATGTGAAGGACAGGACGAGCCGCCAATTGACAAAGCTAAATATTTATCGTGTATATAACCCTTTATGAGGTCTAAGAACACTGTACGCTATCTACGTAAGAAGTACCGTAAGGGTACGCAAGTTGCGTATCGATCGCTTAGCCGTGATCGAGACGCTCAGTTCACTCACGGCCAGGTGATCGCAGGCAGGCAGACTATTGGCTGTTGACTTATCGTAATGATTCGCTATAGCGTAGCAGCGCTCGGGACCACGAGGAGATCACCAGCGATGCAGACGCTCACAACGTTAAACCTTTATATCTATACCTCTAACAATGAAATACACAGTAAACCTTAGTGTAGAGACAAAGGGGGTAATTCCAAGTTGATCGCAGCAGGAAATTTTTTAGCAGTTGGGCAAAACCATGTGCACTGCAGGGGAGGCAGATATAACATTTGCAGAGAGAGTTAGATTTGGGTGGGTTATTTTGTTTCTGTGCAGGGTAAATACTGGCTGCTTTATTTTTACACTGCAATTTAGATTGCAGATTGAACTCACCCCACCCAAATCTATCTCTCTCTGCACATGTTATATCTGTCCCCCCTGCAGTGCACATGGTTTTGCCCAACTGCTAACAAAGTTCCTGCTGCGATCAACTCAGAATTACCCCCAAAGTGTAAGTGCAACCTTGTGTAACCTGATTAACTACAAAGCTGCTTGAGCGTCACCGATGCTCAGAGAATACTTAACACTATAAAGAATACACAGATACCTGGGCTTAGGGTCCGAAACCTATTATGTGTATTATGACTATTACTCGTAATAAGAATCACAGTACAAAGCATACACTACAGTATAACATAAACCAACTAACCAGATAAACTACACAGGAAATAAAATACAATACAATTTAAGGAAAATACGAGAGAAAGAGTAGAGAGAGAGGGAGAGATAGAGAGAGAGAGAGAGAGATGGCTCACAGTAAGACAATATGATTACGGAGAAAACTTACGCACAAGGGGAACGATCGCATGCGCCTCGATATCCAGCTCCCGATTATCAGCAATGAGAACCGTTGAAGAGAGTGAAGTTGGATATGGTCGGCCTGCTATTTATGCCCCACACACAATACAATTCAATGGTCCCTACAATCTCATTGTTCATTGGACACAGGAATTCGGCTTCGCATTATAACAAAAGGTCATAGGTTGATTCATACAGGTGGGCTGTGACTATTTCCAACTGCTCAGGTGGGAGGGAAACTGGGTTTCCCGCCGCATGGGTAATAAAGTGCAAATAAAGTAAATGTTCATAAACTTCTTATGTCCATAACTATTCGCACGAGCGATTGATCTGCTTCAAACCAACACCGGAATATTGCTAATTTTATACTCTTCCGATGGATACTAAACACCACTGTATTACTCCTATCTGACCCTTCATATCAAACAAAGAGGGATTCCTCTGTTCATGAACATTCTATATTAACCAAACTTTCAGATTCTATCAAAGGGACCATAATCTACAAAATACATTATTAGTGAAAATATGTAACGATTGAGTCGCACGCTACGATCGCATAAACTCTACCGTAAATACGCATACCATGCGCCTGCGGGTGCCCGCGACTGTGAGTATGCGCACGTACGGGAGAGCGTACCCATGCGCAGCACGGACCTGTGTGAGGTGCAAATATGGTAGTGTGCATAGAGATATTTTTCTGACTTTGACAAGCGATTAGATAGGTAGGATGAGAACCAAGAAAGGGCTGTGTCCTGAATACCTAGGGATTGTAGTGTTTGTATGAGAAGAGAGTGGTCAACAGTGTCAAAAGCAGCAGAGAGATCACTGAGAATAAGTAGAGAGTAATGTCTACATTGTTGATAATGTTATATAGAAATATATTTCACCAACAAGCATGTAAGCATAGACACGCCCATATGTGGCGATAGACACAGCTTTTGGGCAGAATGTGACAGAGCCTTTTTTTCCGAGAAAATACTTCTTAGAAGTAAAGTAATGCTGATTAAATGATACTCAGCATGCCTATATTGTGTGTGTGACTGCGACGGTAATTGTATACAAAAGTGCAGAGTCGGATTAAGGCTGTGGGGGGGCCGGGGCCCTTCAAATGGTGGGGCCCCTAACAAGGAGGCAGGCAAATTTTATATTATATATACATATATATATATATATATATATATATACACACACACACACATGCATATACAGTATATGTTTACATATATATATATATATATATATATATACTACTCAAAAAAATAAAGGGAACACTTAAACAACACATCCAAGATCTGAATGAATGAAATATTCTTATTAAATACTTTGTTCTTTACATAGTTGAATGTGCTGACAACAAAATCACACAAAATTTATCAATGGAAATCAAATTTATTAACCCATGGAGGTCTGGATTTGCAGTCACACTCAAAATTCAAGTGCAAAAACACACTACAGGCTGATCCAACTTTGATGTAATGTCCTTAAAACAAGTCAAAATGAGGCTCAGTAGTGTGTGTGGCCTCCACGTGCCTGTATGACCTCCCTACAACGCCTTGGCATGCTCCTGATGAGGTGGCGGATGGTCTCCTGAGGGATCTCCTCCCAGACCTGGACTAAAGCATCCGCCAACTCCTGGACGGTCTGTGGTGCAACGTGGCATTGGTGGATGGAGCGAGACATGATGCCCCAGATGTGCTCAATTGGATTCAGGTCTTGGGAACGGGCGGGCCAGCCATAGCATCAATGCCTTCATCTTGCAGGAACTGCTGACACACTCCAGCCACATGAGGTCTAGCATTGTCTTGCATTAGGAGGAACCTAGGGCCAACACACACCAGCATATGGTCTCACAAGGGGTCTGAGGATCTCATCTCGGTACCTAATGGAAGTCAGGCTGCCTCTGGCGAGCACATGGAGAGCTGTGCGACCCTCCAAAGAAATGCCACCCCACACCATTACTGACCCACTGCCAAACCAGTCATGCTGGAGGATGTTGCAGGCAGCAGAACGTTCTCCTTGGCGTCTCCAGACTCTGTCACATCTGCTCAGTGAGAACCTGCTTTCATCTGTGAAGAGCACAGGGCGCCAGTGGCGAATTTGCCAATCTTGGTGTTCTCTGGAAAATGCCAAACGTCCTGCACGGTGTTGGGCTGTAAGCACAACCCCCACCTGTGGACGTCAGGCCCTCATACCACCCTCATGGAGTCTGTTTCTGATCGTTTGAGTAGACACATGCACATTTATGGCTTGCTGGAGGTCATTTTGCAGGGCTCTGGCAGTGCTCCTCCTTGCACAAAGGCGGAGGTAGCGGTCCTGCTGCTGGGTTGTTGCCCTCCTACGGCCTCCTCCACGTCTCCTGATGTACTGGCCTGTCTCATGGTAGCGCCTCCATGCTCTGGACACTACGCTGACAGACACAGCAAACCTTCTTGCCACAGCTCGCATTGATGTGCCATCCTGGATGAGCTGCACTACCTGAGCCACTTGTGTGGGTTGTAGACTCCGTCTCATGCTACCACTAGAGTGAAAGCACCGCCAGCTTTCAAAAGTGACCAAAACATCAGCCAGAAAGCATAGGAGCTGAGAAGTGGTCTGTGGTCACCACCTGCAGAACAACTCCTTTATTGGGGGTGTCTTGCTAATTGCCTATAATTTCCACCTGTTGTCTATTCTATTTGCACAACAGCATGTGAAATTGATTGTCAATCAGTGTTGCTTCCTAAGTGGACAGTTTGATTTCACAGAAGTGTGATTGACTTGGAGTTACATTGTGTTGTTTAAGTGTTCCCTTTATTTTTTTGAGCAGTATATATATATATATATATATATATATATATATATATCCCAGATGGGACTGGCACTCTCCTGTCAGGCGTCAGGGACCTCGGTGCCTTCTGTGAAGTAGATGCAGGATTCCAGAAAGAAACAGCGGCACTCGAGGATTTGGTAAACAATACAAAGTGTATTAAAAAAAAGATTACAAGAAGCCGACGTTTCGGGGCTCACATGCCCCTTTGTCAAGGTGTGTAACAGTGTCTAGTGTGTGTGCTTACCTTATATCCCCATGGAGTCCGTGAGTGCACAGGTGTGTGGCCGGAGACGCGACGGAGCCGCCGTACTTCCGGTCGCAGCTGAGTGACGTCATAGTGAGTGCGCCCGTTACTATGGCAACTGGGACGCTAAAGTGCCGTTAGCTGCAGCGGTGACATGACTGGCAACACTGCCAGACTGGTGTGATATAGTGCGAGTGCAAGTTGCTAAGAACAGTGACACTTAGGAGACCTGTTACCTCTGTGGGACTCGATGAGACCCGAGTGTGGGGGCGGGGTGATGCATGGCCTATGGTATAACCCGGTGGATGCTGGACTCCCCGTGGCTGCTGGATGTGTGAGATCCTAGAGCCTGATGGGGGATGCTGACAAATACGTCAGTCTGTATGTCTAGATGGTGGCTGCTGAACGTGCCAGACTGGCAGTGAAACTGGTAATGCCCACCCTAGTGAAAGAATTGAAACAATGCCCGCAGCACTGTGGTGTGACTCTATATAAGGGTTTCAACACCATGGAGACGGCTGCGGATGTGGGCAGTGCAGCCAAATGAATAAAACCTGCATCCACCGTGTCAAGAAGGGTCAAGGGTGTCCCCACCTGGAAAGTAAGTGCTCGTGCTGTGCGGCATGCAGGGAATGAATAGTAATCAAGTGGTGTCGTACGATGAGTGGACAGGTAAACATGCGCTGCAAAGTGGGACAGTTCATCGCTGGGTTATAGAAATATATTCCAGGAGAATTTCTCGTTCAGGCCCCCTGGGCTGATGGTACCCAGTTCAAAGATCCATTTGGATTCGATGTGCAGCAGTCTTCGATCTCTGTCTCCTCCTCGAATGCTGCGAGGCACGTGATCGATGATCTGATGTTTTAAGTCGTTCAACGTATGGCCCATCAGCGCAAAGTGTCTGGCCACGGGCTGTTCAGAGGATTTGCCCGCCAGCGCCTGTTTGATTGCGGACCTGTGAAGGGCCATCCTTTCTCTGAAAGTCCTGATAGACTTACCCACATATACTAGGTGGCACGGGCAGGTGAGTATGTACACTATGTGTGTAGTTGTGCATGTCACCACGTGTCTGATCTGGTAGGTCCTTTCTTTATGGGGATGTTTGAAAACTGACCCGGTGGTCATGTTGTTGCATGTGGTACACTTGGGGCACCGGTAGCAGCCAGGAGCCTTGGTGAGGAAAGTAGAGGGTCGTTGTACCTCGTTTTGGAACCCCGTGATGTCCGAGTGTACGATGATGTCCCTTATGCTTTTGCCTCTGGTGAAGCATAACATGGGGCGCTTTTCTCTGAACACTGGAAGTTTCGTGTCTGTGGCCACTATGGGCCACAGGGCTCTGGCCGCTCTCTGGATCACTGGGCTTGCTGTGCTGAACTGGTTCACAAATGGTATAACCGCTTTGTTCTTGTGAGCTGTGGGCATCAGTAAGGTTTCCCTCGGTATGGCCATGATCTCTTTTTTCTGTACCTGTAATATGTGGTAGTCGTACCCCCTTTGTGTGAATTTGTCAACCATAGCTTCTAGTTCTCGGTCCAGGCTAGAGCGGTCGCTGATGATCCTGGATGCCCTGATCATCTGTGATCTAGGGAGTCCCTCTTTGAGGGGTCTCGGATGATGGCTGTTGGCCCTCAGTAAGACGTTCTTGTCCGTTGGTTTTGAGAACAGACTGGTGGTTAATGTGCCGTCCTTTACAGTTATCCTGACATCTAAGTAGTACACGGACTCACTGCTGCAGGTATAGGTGTACTTAATTGTGGAGGGTCTGTTGTTGGCTTCCTCTATAAGTTGTTCAAATAGTGCCGAGTCCCCTGTCCAGAGCAAGAACAAGTCGTCTATATATCTGACGAACATCAGGATATGCTGCGCTACAGCTTGGTTGTCGAAGAACACTGCCTGTTCCTCCTGGAACATGAAGACGTTGGCAAATGATGGGGAGACATTGCTCCCCATCGCGCACCCCGTTCTCTGCCGGAAGAATCTGCCGTTGAACATGAAGAAGTTCCTTTTTAAAGTCAGCGAGAGAAGTTGCATAAAAAGCCCAATGTCGAGGGTGTCCATCTTCTCCTTTGTGAGATAATCTTGCATGACTTGCAGACCCTCTTGGTGGGGGATGCTGGTATAAAGACTCTTCACGTCTATCACACACATTAATGTCCCTGGAGGAACCTGCCCGATGTTGTTGATCCGCTCCAGGAAGCTGGTGGTGTCTTTAATATAATTGTGGTGTTTGACGATCAACGGTTGCAGGATCCCATCTAAAAGTGTGGAAATGGGCTGATAGATAGAGTCTCTGGCAGCGATTATTGGTCTGCCAGGCGGGGACGTAGCGTTCTTATGAATCTTGGGTACCACAAAAAAGAGGGGTACGAGTGGGTGGTCCTGCTTGAGTGCCTCACACAACTTTCCTGTCAGTAGACCGTTGGACTTGGCCTGATTGAGAAGATGCTCCAGTTCCTGCTGGTATTCGGGAGTTGGATCGTGGGACAATTCCTCATATGTCTCGGGCTCTGCCAGTTGTCCCTCGATTTCTTTAATATAGTCGGAGAGGTTAAGGATGACCAATCCCCCTCCCTTGTCTGCGGGACGGAAGATCACATCACGGTACGCCCCCAGCTGTTTGAGGGCTAATTGTTCAGCCTTGGAAAGGTTCCGATGTATTACAGGTGTCGCTGCTGTGTATTTGATGACCGAGTCATCCAGGAGTCTGGTGAATGATTGTATGGAAGGGTTGGTTGACGGAGGATCAAAGGTGGATTTGTGCCGTGTCTGGTAGAATCTATCACAGATGGAATTGCTTGTTGAGTCCTGTGAATTGGAATTTTGGAAAAATTCCTGCAGTCTCAGCTTACGCGAGAAGCGATGCAGGTCAACTTGCCACTGAAAGCTATTAAATGGATTGGTTGGCACAAATGAGAGACCCTTCTCCAGAACTCTCAGTTCTATATCCGAGAAGGATCTGCTAGACAGGTTGAAGATTAGGGATTCTTTTTGGCTGCACGCCCTTTTAATTCGCGCGTGCTGCTTGCCCCTGCGGGTGGGCGTCCTCTTCTGCCTTGTTCTACTGGGGTGGCCGCCGGTGTCCCTAAAGGGACCGGCTGAACCCTGGATGACCCGTCCGAGTCCAGGAAGGCACTCTCACTGTCACTGTTTGATGTACCGGCAGTGAACGACTTCTGTTCCCGTCGTCTTCTCCAACTCTGTCGGCCTCTGGCATTGTTGGAGGTGTTTTGGCCACCTTCACCCCCCATCAACCATCTGTATACTTTATTCAAGTCATAATCTTCTTTAACTATTTGATGTTTATTGCGCTTGAATTTGATCAGATCCTTCCTATAGTCGTCGCATTGTTTTTGTAATTTGGTAAGCCAGTCCTGATTACAATCCGCCTGCAGGACGGTCTTATGCTCTGTTTCAATTTTAGAGATTTTGTCTCTGGTCTGTCTCAATTCCCGGCCCGATTCTTCCACGACCAGCAGAATCAGGTCGAGACTGCACTTGTTGAGTATGCCTACCCATTTCTTACAAAACTCGGGGTTGAATCGTCCAATGGTGGGGACGTTCCTTACCCTGAAGCCCCTGGGTATCAACTTTTCACGGTGGTACTCCGACCATGAGATTCCATGAAGCAAGTAATCGCATTCACGGCGCTTGAGCTTGAGTAATTGGTGGTAGACGTCTTCAATGCCCCCTGTGCGTTCTGATGCACCTAATTGTTCCGTGAAACGGAGGCGCTCCGCGTCATCATCCGTGAAGCTGAAGGATTCACCCAGGACCGATTGCATCCCTCTGCATCCCGGTGTGTCATCATCGTGCCTAGAAGAGGATGCAGTCTCCATGTTGGGTGTGAAAGGTTGTTCTTGTAGGTGCCTGGTGCTGAAGTGAACACCGCTAAGTGTGTGCCTGGAAAACTCCACCTGGGCAAAAGGGTACAGTACGATGATGAAAAAATAAAAGTCACAAGGGGGGAGGTGCCTCGACCCCGGCTGGCAGACAGGTGTGACCTGTGTGCGCCAAAATGAATATATATCCCAGATGGGACTGGCACTCTCCTGTCAGGCGTCAGGGACCTCGGTGCCTTCTGTGAAGTAGATGCAGGATTCCAGAAAGAAACAGCGGCACTCGAGGATTTGGTAAACAATACAAAGTGTATTCAAAAAAAGATTACAAGAAGCCGACGTTTCGGGGCTCACATGCCCCTTTGTCAAGGTGTGTAACAGTGTCTAGTGTGTGTGCTTACCTTATATCCCCGTGGAGTCCGTGAGTGCACAGGTGTGTGGCCGGAGACGCGACGGAGCCGCCGTACTTCCGGTCGCAGCTGAGTGACGTCATAGTGAGTGCGCCCGTTACTATGGCAACTGGGACGCTAAAGTGCCGTTAGCTGCAGCGGTGACATGACTGGCAACACTGCCAGACTGGTGTGATATAGTGCGAGTGCAAGTTGCTAAGAACAGTGACACTTAGGAGACCTGTTACCTCTGTGGGACTCGATGAGACCCGAGTGTGGGGGCGGGGTGATGCATGGCCTATGGTATAACCCGGTGGATGCTGGACTCCCCGTGGCTGCTGGATGTGTGAGATCCTAGAGCCTGATGGGGGATGCTGACAAATACGTCAGTCTGTATGTCTAGATGGTGGCTGCTGAACGTGCCAGACTGGCAGTGAAACTGGTAATGCCCACCCTAGTGAAAGAATTGAAACAATGCCCGCAGCACTGTGGTGTGACTCCATATAAGGGTTTCAACACCATGGAGACGGCTGCGGATGTGGGCAGTGCAGCCAAATGAATAAAACCTGCATCCACCGTGTCAAGAAGGATCAAGGGTGTCCCCACCTGGAAAGTAAGTGCTCGTGCTGTGCGGCATGCAGGGAATGAATATATATATAAGATTTTAAACCTACCGGTACATCTTTTTCTCCTAGTCCGTAGAGGATTCTGGGGACTCCGTAAGGACCATGGGGTATAGATGGGCTCCGCAGGAGACATGGGCACTATAAAGAACTTTTAGTATGGGTGTGCACTGGCTCCTCCCTCTATGCCCCTCCTCCAGACCTCAGTTAGAGAACTGTGCCCAGAGGAGATGGACAATATGAGGAAAGGATTTTGTTAATCTAAGGGCAAGATTCATACCAGCCCACACCAATCATACCATATAACCTGGAATATACACAACCAGTCAACAGTATGAACAAAAAACAGCATCAGTCAAAGACCAATTCCAACTGCAACATAACCCTTATGAAAGCAACAACTATATACAAGTCTTGCAGATTTAGTCCGCACTGGGACGGGCGCCCAGCATCCTCTACGGACTAGGAGAAAAAGATTTACCGGTAGGTTTAAAATCTTATTTTCTCTTACGTCCTAGAGGATGCTGGGGACTCCGTAAGGACCATGAGGTTTATACCAAAGTTCCAAACCGGGCGGGAGAGTGCGGATGACTCTGCAGCACCGACTGAGCAAACGCAAGGTCCTTCTGAGCCAGGGTATCAAACTTGTAGAATTTAGCAAAAGTGTTTAAGCGCGACCAAGTTGCTGCTCGGCAAAGCTGTAATGCCGAGACGCCTCGGGCAGCTGCCCAAGAAGAGCCCACCTTCCTAGTGGAATGGGCCTTTACCGAATTAGGTAACGGCAATCCGGACGTAGAATGAGCCCGCTGTATTGTGTTACAGATCCAGCGAGCAATAGTCTGCTTAGAAGCAGGAGCGCCAACCTTGTTGGCTGCATACAGGACAAACAGAGCCTCTGTTTTCCTAATCCTAGCCGTCCTGGCTACATAAATCTTTAAGGCTCTGACCACATCCAGGGACTTGGAGTCCTCCCAGTCCCCCTTAGCCACAGGCACCACAATAGGTTGGTTCATGTGAAAAGAAGAAACCACCTTAGGCAAAAATTGAGGACGTGTCCTCAACTCAGCTCTATCCACATGGAAAATCAAATAGGGGCTCTTGCCCATGTCTCCTGCGGATCCCGTCTATACCCCATGGTTCTATTGGTGTCCCCAGCATCCTCTAGGACGTATGAGAAATTAAGGTTTACTAACTTTCCTGTTACTGTTAGAAAGATTCCTTGAAAGACATAGGGACTAATTCAGACCTGTTTGCTAGCAAGTGATTTTTGCACTGCTGCCATCAGATAGTTGCCGCCCACAGGGTAGTGTATTTTAGCTGTGCAGGTGTGCGAACGCATGTGTAGCAGAGCTGTACAAACAGATTGTGTGCAGTCTCTGAGTAGCCCAGGACTTACTCAGCCGCTGCGATCACATCAGCCTGTCCCGGACCGGAATTGACGTCAGGAACCCTCTCTGCAAACGCATGGACACAACTGCGGTTTTCCAGACACTCCCAGAAAACGGTCAGTTGACACCCGCAAACGCCTTCTTCCTGTCAATCTCCTGGATTCTTCGCACAAACCCATCACTGAGCGGCGATCTGCTTTGTACCTGTGTGACGTGCCTGCGCATTGCGTAGTTTAGACCTGAATGCCCGCTGTACAAAAACGCAGCCTAGCGATCAGGTCTGAATTACCCCCATAGGTAATTGCCACGTATGGTGATTGAAGTGCAATCATAATAGAATAAAATAAAATGAAAATAAAAAAGGTCACAATTAAAAAGAAATAATCATTACAGAATCTTCATGCCTACTCCAGAGGCAGAGCCGACCCGAGGCACAGGCATTATAGGCAAATGCCTAGAGGCAACTGTAATGACTATAGTCGGTGTGACAAGGTGTCCCTTAGGTGATCCGGCGGCAGCTGGCATCAGAAACTTGAGCCCAGCGCCAGCTGCTGCTGGTTCACCTTCGGGACACCTCGTCACAGTTGCTGTGGTAAGCAGATGGTGCTGGGACCAGGTCTTTGCTCCAAGCGTCGGTCAAGCAGCAGCAGCTGGGTAAACATGGCGCTGGACGCGGGATGATCGTAGTTTGCAGCCTTGAGGCAGTGTAAACTTGGCACCAGGCATGAGCAAATCACGGCTTGCGGACTGACAGCCAATAGAAAAAAGTGTCTGCGAGCCAAATATGACTCGCGACATCATAGCTTCACCTACTTGACACGTCAGACATCAGACACCACAAAGTGGAAGATCCAGTTGGGCAACGGCGGTCAGGGAGAGAGGATGTCCCTGTGAAGAATTCCGGCAGCCGTGGAATAGGCGGTGTCACTGGCCAGTGGCAGATGACAGAAGCTGAGGACCAGAGTGCTGCTAGAAGGGGAAGCAAAAGAACTAACGAAACTTGCCTCTGCAGCCTCTCCCATCTTACTAATAGGCTGCCTTGGCCCACCAGTAATTAACATCTTCCTAGACCACCAGGTGGCGGGCATTAGGCCTTTTGGGGGTAGTCAGGCCTCAGACCTGTGCTACAGTTATATGGTTCTAGGCATTAGGCCGAGGTCACTAAGCTGTGTCCACTGTTTAGGGTGAGGGGTGCTGTGTTTTGAGGGCTGATGGGTGCTGTACTGAGAGGGGAAAGTGGTGCTGTAAGGATAAGGAAGTTAGTAAGAGAGAACTGAAATGTAGAATTGTGTGGCAGCTGTACTAGGGGCATTGAGTGGCATATTATATACTGGGGGCATTGTGTAGTATATTGTGTACTGGGGGAACACTGAGTGGCATAATATGTACTGGGTGGCATAATCTGCTAGGGGGCACTAACCAGAATCTTGCCCAGGGCACCAAATTGGTTATGGCCGGCTCTGTCCAGGGTCTATGTAAAGATGTGTCCCCTCTCATTGTTGCTGCAGTCACGCTAAACAGCCCTTCTAGTCGCGCCTAGTTTACTAACATTTTACAAAAAAAAGAAGCACAGGCAGACTCTGCTGATTAAAATGATAAGCGGCATGTGTGCGACTACGGCTCTATCTGCATACGAAGTGCTACGTTACAGTTTTTTCCTGACATTTCGTATACAGTTACAGCCGCACACAGAGAATATAGGCATGCTGTATACAATTTTAATCAGTAGAGTCAAAGACACTCGATGTTAGCAGAGTTGCTTGGAAATTAATGGCTCGCTCACACCAGACATCTTGCGGTGCATGGCGTATTGAGACTAGATGTATGAGGAAACATATGTATTAAGCCTTGGAGAGAGATAAAGTGCCAACCCACCAGCTCTTGCCATTTTTCAAACACAGCCTGTAACATGGCAAGTCCAGTAGAGGTGGAAGGGCTTGAGGGGGGAGGTGGTTCATCTTCAGTTGGTTAACGGTTTAGTGCCTACTCCAGAGCCTCCCCTCTAAGCCCAGAGCCTTGAGCTGGGTACATACTAGAGCGATGTGTACCCAGCCGATATGTTGGCCCAAGCAATGTTAATGAAGGACGGAAAGATCACTGCTCTGTCCTTTATTAGCATACATGTTATTGCTAGCGATATCCTCAGGTTTGATGTACTGCACATCAAACATGTATAATAACATGTTAAGAGGACCTTTTTTGTAGGAGGGGCAAACTTATAGTTTGCAGGGGGGCGCCGAACACCCTAGCACCAGCCCTGATTACCAGTTCCATCCTTCACTAATCTATAACTCTCTATGTGATGGAACTAGCGACTGACGCAGGAATCCCGACACCCGCCGATAGACAGCCCACATCCCAACACCCACCCATACTTCCCACTAGGTTGGTGGGTCCATGTCATCAACCAAGTGGAAATAGAACCTGTGGTGAGCAAAGCTCGCCACTAGGCCCGAAGCACGGCGACCACAACGAGCCCGCAAGGGGACTTGCTTCCTCATCTGAGTATTCCGGTAAACGGGATACTGACAACCGGAATCCCGTCTGCTGGCATATCGTATGTACCCCGTAATTAGCATAGCATCCAATAATAAATGGCAAACAGTGCTGGAAATGTGAGACAGATAGACTAATAGACCACAGTGCCATCCTTTATGGCTAATAACGCGCTGTACACAAGAGCTGCAATATGAATTACCTGTTGGCTCTCTGTGAATCCTTTTATACAATGTATAAAGTGAAAAGTCCCTTGACACAGAGTTTATACCGTCGTCCTTGAACATGCCCAGTGCTTCAAGCGGCAACTGCTGAAGTGATCTGTCTGCCAGCACTATAATGCAGTCCCCCACATCCACTGACGCAGCTGCAAGAATGGAAAGCATTCGATTACATGGGGTGAGATCCATAATCTCAGCAGAGTCTGACAGCAGAATGTGAATGTATGAACAGTATTTTTCCTCTACAGAAGACAAAAGTAACAAAGTCCCATATGCCAGACAATGATGTCGATTTTTTTTTGCGCATTTGTTTATTTCATAGATGTATACTGTAGCATCATTTTAATAATGAAGTAATAGTGACAGTTGTAACTCTGCAAAAAGTACAGAACAGTACGATAGGTATTTTGCCATTATTTTCAAATGTACGCACAGATGTGTCCTCATACGCTATTGCTGCAATGACGCCAAACAGCTTCTCTCTGCACGCCAGATCCTGTGCTAGTATCAGGGCATGAAAATGCATCTCAGTCGCAATGTGGTGCAACTAGGATGCATGAGGAGACTTTGCTTATTAATTTAATATGCGACACTTGCATATCTGTGTGCGACTGAGCCTGCAGTGATATGATGCAGCGGACGCAGCTCTTTCCACGCCAAGTTCTGTTGTGCTACAGAGACTTACAAGTGTTGCATATCAAATGAATCAGTGCATACTAGTTGCGACTAAGATACATTTCACTGAGAAAGGTGCAAAAAAAAAAAAGAGTCCTGTTATTATCAGTCACAAGGGACATGGCAGCTCACTTGCACCAGGTGTTTTGCACCGCATGGCATATAAGTGTATGAGGAAACATCTTTAGAGACTAAGGGGTACATTTACTAAGATTCGTATTTTCCAGAATCATGTCCAAGTTCAATCACGAATGACATCGACAGTGTAAAATTGCAACTTTTTGAATTGATTACGATGGATTTACTAAGCTGTCGTATTCGGGTTTTTCTTTTGTTCCGATGTCGATGTCATTCGTGGTTTTTTACCTATTTTTACGGCAGTGATTAGCAAAACACTGCCGACTTTTTTTACAATCAATCTCAGCCGGATCTGTGTGATCCGTGCTGGGGTTTTTTTTTTTTTTTTAATTAAATTAAACACTGTAAAATAATTAAAAAAAATGCGTGGGGTCCCCCCTCCTAAGCATAACCAGCCTCGGGCTCTTTGAGCCGATCCTGGTTGCAAAAATATGGGGGGAAAAATGACAGGGGTTCCCCCATATTTAAGCAACCAGCATCGGGCTCTGCGCCTGGTCCTGGTCCCAAAAATACGGGGGACAAAAAGAGTAGGGGTCCCCCGTATTTTTAAAACCAGCACCGGGCTCCACTAGCTGGACAGATAATGCCACAGCCGGGGGTCACTTTGATATAGTGCCCTGCGGCCGTGGCATCAAAAATCCAACTAGTCACTCCTGGCCGGGGTACCCTGGGGGAGTGGGGACCCCTTCAATCAAGGGGTCCCCCCCCCCCCAGCCACCCAAGGGCCAGGAGTGTAGCCCGAGGCTGTCCCCCCCCATCCAATTGGCTGCGGATGGGGAGGCTGATAGCCTTTGTTGTAAAAGAAAAGATATTGTTTTTAGTAGCAGTACTACAAGGCCCAGCAAGCCTCCCCCGCATGCTGGTACTTGGAGAACCACAAGTACCAGCATGCGACGGAAAAACGGGCCCGCTGGTACCTGTAGTACTACTACTAAAAAAATACCCAAAAAAAGACAAGACACACACACCGTGAAAGTATAATTTTATTACATACATACACACATACATACATACTTACCTTAAGTTCCCACGCAGGTCGGTCCTCTTCTCCAGTAGAATCCAAGGGGTACCTGTTGAAGAAATTATACTCACGAGATCCAGGGGTCCAGGCTCCTCGGGAAATCCAGGGGTAATCCACGTACTTGCATAAAATAAGAAAACGGAAAGCCGAGCCACGAACTGAAAGGGGCCCCATGTTTTCACATGGGACTCCTTTCCACGAATGCCAGAAACCCACTCTGACTGATGTCTAAGTGGGTTTCTTCAGCCAATCAGGGAGCGCCACGTTGTAGCACTCTCCTGATCAGCTGTGTGGTCCTGTCCTCACTGACAGGCAGCACACGGCAGTGTTACAATGTAGCGCCTATGCGCTACATTGTAACCAATGATGGGAACTTTCTGCCCTGCGGTTGACCTAAAGTGACGTCACCGCTGAGCAGAAAGTTCCCATCATTGGTTACAATGTAGCGCATAGGCGCTACATTGTAACACTGCCGTGTGCTGCCTGTCAGTGAGGACAGGACCACACAGCTGATCAGGAGAGTGCTACAACGTGGCGCTCCCTGATTGGCTGAAGAAACCCACTTAGACAGAAGTCAAAGTGGGTTTCTGGCATTCGTGGAAAGGTGACCCATGTGCAAACATGGGTCCCCTTTCAGTTCGTGGTCGGGACACCGTTTTGTTTTTTTTGTCAAGTACGTGGATTACCCCTGGATTTCCCAAGGAGCCTGGACCCCTGGATCTCGTGAGTATAATTTCTTCAACAGGTACCCCTTGGATTCTACTGGAGAAGAGGACCGACCTGCGTGGGAACTTAAGGTAAGTATGTATGTATGTGTGTATGTATGTAATAAAATTATACTTTCACGGTGTGTGTGTCTTGTCTTTTTTTGGGTATTTTTTTAGTAGTAGTACTACAGGTACCAGCGGGCCCGTTTTTCCGCCGCATGCTGGTACTTGTGGTTCTCCAAGTACCAGCATGCGGGGGAGGCTTGCTGGGCCTTGTAGTACTGCTACTAAAAACAATATCTTTTCTTTTACAACAAAGGCTATCAGCCTCCCCATCCGCAGCCCATTGGATGGGGGGGGACAGCCTCGGGCTTCACCCCTGGCCCTTGGGTGGCTGGGGGGGGGGGGGGACCCCTTGATTGAAGGGGTCCCCACTCCCCCAGGGTACCCCGGCCAGGGGTGACTAGTTGGATTTTTGATGCCACGGCCGCAGGGCACTATATCAAAGTGACCCCCGGCTGTGGCATTATCTGTCCAGCTAGTGGAGCCCGGTGCTGGTTTTAAAAATACGGGGGACCCCTACTCTTTTTGTCCCCCGTATTTTTGGAACCAGGACCAGGCGCAGAGCCCGATGCTGGTTGCTTAAATATGGGGGAACCCCTGTCAATTTTTTCCCCATATTTCTGCAACCAGGATCGGCTCAAAGAGCCCGAGGCTGGTTATGCTTAGGAGGGGGGACCCCACGCAATTTTTTTTAATAAAATAACAACTTTCCCACCCCTTCCCACTGATATACATGCACGGATCTCATGGATCCCTGCATGCCTATCCAATCACGGAAAAAAAAAGTAGGTCTGTTTTTTTTTTAGCACTTTTTTACGAGTTGTAATTTTTCACGGCAGTGTTTGTTTGTTTTTTGCTTTGCACTTCTTAGTAAATGACCGAGATTCATACTTAAACAGCCGCGTTTTGACCGATGGTGTATTCATTCGTAATTTTTTACCTGAACTTGCAAAAAATTACGAATGCCCTCATCACTGCCGTGATTAGTGCTTAGTAAATTACCGAGATGACACTTTGATGAAAAAACGGCATCTCTGTCAAAATCGGGAGCTTAGTAAATTTCCCCCTAAGAGGGACATGTACTAAGCAGTGATAAAAGTGAAGTGAGCCAGTGGAGAAGTTGCCCTTGACAACCAATCAGCTGCTCTGTATTCTTTTATAGAATGCAAATTATAAACATTATGTCAATGCTGATTGGTTGCCATGGGCAACTTCTCCACTGGCTCGCTTCTCCACTTTTATCACTGCTTAGTACATGTCCCCCTAAGTGCTCTGATTTTGCTGATATCTATGTATTACATATCAAGTGTGGCAGAGATGATGGAGGATTTCAGGGTAATGCAACATACCACATGGCCCTGAATATGTGATATCATGACATCACAATAACGGTGAGGGACTGCCTAAACCAAGGAGCAGCTGAACAACTGGAGCCACAGCATCATAAGGATACTCCAGGCGTTAGCTTTGTAGCATACTTGCCTACCTGACCCTCTCCATGAGGGAGAAAATGCTCTGTTCCTGGACTTTCCTGGTAATGTATGATTGCCATCACCTGTGGTGAGCTGGGTAATTGATAAGAAAGGTGTTTCACCACAGGTGATGGCAATCGTACATTACCAGGAAAGTCCAGGAACAGATAATTTTCTCCCTCATGGAGAGGGTCAGGTAGGCAAGTATGCTTTGTAGTCTACAGTATATAGTTCTAGGCACCCTGGAAAACATGAATTGTTTGAGGTCCTAGGGACCAAGTTTGAGAACCTGTGCTTTAGATTAGTGGTTCCCAACCTCGGTCCTCAAGTACCCCCAACAGTTACTGTTTTTCAGGTCCCCTAGCAGTTGAACAGGTGTGTTCATTACTCACTGACACATTTTAAAAGTCCCACAGGTGGAGCAAATTATCTCACTTGCAATCCTGTGAGGAGACCTGGAAAATATGAACTGTTGGGGGTACTTGAGGACCGCGGTTGTGAACCACTGCTTTAGATCATAGGTTCTCTAACTCGGTCCTCAGGAATCTACACAGTGCATGTTTTACAGGTCTCCTCACAATCACAAGTGAAATAATGAGCACCACCTGTGGATCTTTTAAAATGTGTCAGTGAGTAATGAGTAAACCTGTGCACCTGCTGGGTGACCTTGAAAATGTGAACTGTGTGGGTTCCTGAGGATCAAGTTTGAGAACCACTGCTTTAGATAATGGAGCCATCCTCAAATTAAATTTGGCAGTGCAAACTACTTCATACAACTTTGAAATACTCACTCTATAATACTTTTGAAATATATACAAATTATAAACATTTGTGCTAATTATGCCAAAGTATAAATATGTATTTCATATCCTCATTGTACACCATGTAGACAGCATATAGATTTTAATGATGTCACCACATGCACCACGTTCAGTGATTACTGCAGACACCCTTCTTTGCAAACTGTCCACAAGTTCCTGGACAACAGCAGGCAAAATGTTTTGCCATTGCGCATTAAGTACAGTGACCAACTGCGACTCTAAAGAAGGTCGAGTCACGGACACGTGTCTTCTGCAGAAGTACACCATTTCACCTGCGTAGGGGGGGTCCAGCCACTTTTGTCTACATAGTGTATTTTAACCATAACACAAATAATTAATTTTCTCTGTAATTAAAATAATAAGATTTTACTTACCGATAAATCTATTTCTCATAGTCCGTAGTGGATGCTGGGGACTCCGTCAGGACCATGGGGAATAGCGGCTCCGCAGGAGACAGGGCACAAAAGCAAGCTTTTAGGATCACATGGTGTGTACTGGCTCCTCCCCCTATGACCCTCCCCCAAGCCTCAGTTAGGTACTGTGCCCGGACGAGCGTACACAATAAGGAAGGATCTTGAATCCCGGGTAAGACTCATACCAGCCACACCAATCACACCGTACAACTTGTGATTTGAACCCAGTTAACAGTATGATAACAATGAAGTAGCCTCTAAAAAAGATGGCTCACAACAATAATAACCCGATTTTTTTGTAACAATAACTATGTACAAGTAATGCAGACAATCCGCACTTGGGATGGGCGCCCAGCATCCACTACGGACTATGAGAAATAGATTTATCGGTAAGTAAAATCTTATTTTCTCTAACGTCCTAGTGGATGCTGGGGACTCCGTCAGGACCATGGGGATTATACCAAAGCTCCCAAACGGGCGGGAGAGTGCGGATGACTCTGCAGCACCGAATGAGAGAACTCCAGGTCCTCCTCAGCCAGGGTATCAAATTTGTAGAATTTAGCAAACGTGTTTGCCCCTGACCAAGTAGCTGCTCGGCAAAGTTGTAAAGCCGAGACCCCTCGGGCAGCCGCCCAAGATGAGCCCACCTTCCTTGTGGAATGGGCATTTACAGATTTTGGCTGTGGCAGGCCTGCCACAGAATGTGCAAGCTGAATTGTACTACAAATCCAACGAGCAATAGTCTGCTTAGAAGCAGGAGCACCCAGCTTTTTGGGTGCCTACAATATAAACAGCAAGTCAGACTTTCTGACTCCAGCCGTCCTGGAATTATATATATATATATATTTTCAGGGCCCTGACAACGTCTAGCAACTTGGAGTCCTCCAAGTCCCTAGTAGCCGCAGGCACCACAATAGGTTGTTTCAGGTGAAACGCTGACACCACCTTAGGAAGAAACTGGGGACGAGTCCGCAGTTCTGCCCTGTCCGAATGGAAAATCAAATATGGGCTTTTGTTAGACAAAGCCGCCAATTTTGACAATCGCCTGGCCGAGGCCAGGGCCAACAGCATGGTCACTTTCCATGTGAGATATTTCAAATCCACAGATTTGAGTGGTTCAAACCAATATGATTTGAGGAATCCCAACACTACGTTGAGATCCCACGGTGCCACTGGAGGCACACAAGGGCTGTATATGCAATACTCCCTTGACAAACGTCTGGACTTCAGGAACTGAAGCCAATTCTTTCTGGAAGAAAATCTATAGGGCCGAAACTTGAACCTTAATGGACCCCAATTTGAGGCTCATAGACACTCCTGTTTGCAGGAAGTGCAGAAATCGACCTAGTTGAAATTTTTTCGTGGGGCCCCCTGGCCTCACCCACGCAACATATTTTTACCACATGTGGTGATAACGTTGTGCGGTCACCTCCTTCCTGGCTTTGACCAGGGTAGGTATGACCTCTTCCGGAATGCCTTTTCCCTTAGGATCCGGCGTTCAAACCGCCATGCCGTCAAACGCAGTCGCGGTAAGTCTTGGAACAGACAAGGTCCCTGCTGGAGCAGGTCCTTTCTTAAAGGCCGATGCCACGGTTCCTCTTGGAACAGACATGGTACTTGCTGAAAGCAAATCCCTTCTTAGCTCCCGAGGCCATTAGTCCTCTGTGAGCATCTCTTTAAGTTCCGGTTACCAAGTCCCTCTTGGCCAATCCGGAGCCACGAGTATAGTTCTTACTCCTCTATGTCTTATAATTCTCAATACCTTGGTTATGAGAAGCAGAGAAGGGAACACATACACCGACTGTTACACCCACGGTGTTACCAGGACGTCCACAGCTATCGCCTGAAGGTCTCGTGACCTGGCGCAATACCTGTCCCATTTTTTTGTTCGGGCGGGACGCCATCATGTCCACCTTTGGTCTTTCCCAACGGTTCACAATCATGCGGAAAACTTCCCGATGAAGTTCCCACTCTCCCGGGTGGAGGTCGTGCCTGCTGAGGAAGTCTGCTTCCCAGTCGTCCACTCCCGGAATGAACACTGCTGACAGTGCTATCACATGATTTTCCGCCTAGCGAAAAATCCTTGCAGTTTTGCCACTGCCCTCCTGCTTCTTGTGCCGCCCTTTCTGTTTACGTGGGCGACTGCCGTGATGTTATCCCACTGGATCAATACCGGCTGACCTTGAAGCAGAGGTCTTGCTAAGCTTAGAGCATTATAAATTTGCTCTTAGCTCCAGTATATTTATGTGGAGAGAATTCTCCAGACTTGATCACACTCCTTGTGTGACTGCTCCCCAGCCTCTCAGGCTGGCCTCCGTGGTCACGAGCATCCAATCCTGAATGCCGAATCTGCGGCCCTCTAGAAGATGAGCACTCTGTAATCACCACAGGAGAGACACCCTTGTCCTTGGATATAGGGTTATCCGCTGATGCATCTGAAGATGCGATCCGGACCATTTGTCCAGCAGATCCCACTGAAGAGTTCTTGCGTGAAATCTGCCGAATGGAAGCGCTTCGTAATAAGCCACCATTTTTACCAGGACTCTTGTGCAATGATGCACTGACACTTTTCCTGGTTTTAGGAGGATCCCGATTAGCTCGGATAACTCCCTGGCTTTCTCCTCTGGGAGAAACACCTTTTCCTGGACTGTGTCCAGAATCATCCCTAGGACCAGCAGACGTGTCGTCGGAAAAACTGCGGTTTTGGAATATTTAGAATCCACCCGTGCTGTCGTAGAACTACTTGAGATAGTGCTACTCCGACCTCCAACTGTTCTCTGGACCTTGTTCTTATCAGGAGGTCGTCCATTTTCTTTGAAGACGAATCCTCCTTTCGGTCATTACCTTGGTAAGGACCCGGGGTGCCTTGGACAATCCAACGGCATCGTCTTGAAACTGATAGTGACAGTTCTGTACCACGAACCTGAGGTACCCTTGGTGAGAAAAGGCAAATTTTGGGACATGGAGGTAAGCATCCCTGATGTCCCGGGACACCATATAGTCCCCTTGTTCTTTGCTATCACTGCTCTGAGTGACTCCATCTGGATTTGAACCCTTGTAAGTGTTCAAATTTTTCAGATTTAGAATAGGTCTCACCTAGCCTTCAGTACCACTATATAGTGTGGAGTAATACCCCTTTCCTTGTTGTCGGAGGGGTAAATTTATTATCACCTGCTGGGAATACAGCTTGTGAATTGTTTTCAATACTGCCTCCCTGTTGGAGGGAGACATTGGTACAGCAGACTACAGGAACCTGCGAGGGGGGAAACCTCTCGACATTCCAATCTGTACCCCTTGGATACTACTTGTAGGATCCAGGGGTCCTGTACGGTCCCAGCGTCATGCTGAGAACTTGGTAGAAGCGGTGGAGGGCTTCTGTTCCTGGGAATGGGCTGCCTGCTGCAGTCTTCTTCCCTTTCCTCTATCCCTGGGCAGATATGACTCTTATAGGGACGAAAGGACTGAGGCTGAAAAGACGGTGTCTTTTTCTGCAGAGATGTGACTTAGGGTAAAAAACTGTGGATTTTCCAGCAGTTGCCCTGGCCACCAGGTCCCATGGACCGACCCCAAATAACTCCTCCCCTTTATACGGCAATACATCTTTGTGCCGTTTGGAATCTGCATCACCTGACCACTGTCGTGTCCATAAACATCTTCTTGCAGATATGGACATCGCATTTACTCTTGATGCCAGAGTGCAAATATCCCTCTGCGCATCTCGCATATATAGAAATGCATCCTTTAAATGCTCTATAGTCAATAAAATACTGTCCCTGTCAAAGGTATCAATATTTTTAGTCAGGGAATCCGACCAAGCCACCTCAGCTCTGCACATCCAGGCTGAGGCGATCGCTGGTCGCAGTATAACACCAGCATGTGTGTGTATACTTTTTAGGATATTTTTCAGCCTCCTATCAGCTGGCTCCTTAAGTACGGCCCTATCCGTAGATGGTACCGCCACTTGTTCTGATAAGCGTGTGAGCGCCTTATCCACCCTGAGGGGTGTTTCCCACCGCGCCTTAACTTCTGGCGGGAAAGGGTATACCGCCAATAATTTTCTATCGGGGGAAACCCACGCATCATTACACACTTCATTTAATTTATCTGATTCAGGAAAAACTACAGGTAGTTTTTTCACCTCACACATAATACCCTTTTTTGTGGTACTTGGAGTATCAGAAATATGTAACACCTCCTTCATTGCCCTTAACGTGTGGCCCTAAAAGAAAATACGTTTGTTTCTTCACCGTCGACACTGAAATCAGTGTCCGTGTCTGGGTCTGTGTCGACCGACTGAGGTAAATGGGCATTTTACAGCCCCTGACGGTGTTTGAGACGCCTGGACAGATACTAATTTGTTCGCCGGCCGTCTCATGTCGTCAACCGGCTTGCAGCGTGTTGACATTGTCACGTAATTTCCATAAATAAGCCATCCATTCCGGTGTCGACTCCCTAGAGAGTGACATCACCATTACAGGCAATTTGCTCCGCCTCCTCACCAATATTTTCCTCATACATGTCGACACACACGTACCGACATACAGCACACACATAGGGAATGCTCTGATAGAGGACAGGACCCACTAGCCCTTTGGGGAGACAGAGGGAGAGTTTGCCAGCACACACCAAAACGCTATAATTATCCAGGGACAACCTTTATATAAGTGTTCCTCCCTTATAGCATTTTAATATATATACATATCGCCAAATCAGTGCCCCCCCTCTCTGTTTTAACCCTGTTTCTGTAGTGCAGTGCAGGGGAGAGCATGGGAGCCTTCCCACCAGCCTTTCTGTGAGGGAAAATGGCGCTGTGTGCTGAGGAGAATAGGCCCCGCCCCCTTTTCGGCGGGCTTCTTCTCCGGAGTTTTATATATCTGGCAGGGGTTAAATACATCCATATAGCCTCAAGGGCTATATGTGATGTATTTTTCGCCATACAGGTATTATACATTGCTGCCCAGGGCGCCCCCCCCCAGCGCCCTGCACCCTCCGTGACCGCTGTGTGAAGTGTGCTGACAACAATGGCGCACAGCGGCAGTGCTGTGCGCTACCTGATGAAGACTGAGAGTCTTCTGCCGCCTGGTTCCGGACCTCTTCATCTTCAGCGTCTGCAAGGGGGGTCGGCGGCGCGGCTCCGGGACGAACCCCAGGGCGAGCCCTGTGTTCCGACTCCCTCTGGAGCTATGTCCAGTAGCCTAAGAATCCAATCCATCCTGCACGCAGGTGAGTTGAAAATCTCTCCCCTAAGTCCCTCGATGCAGTGAGCCTGTTGCCAGCAGGACTCACTGAAAATAAAGAACCTAAAAACTTTTTCTAAGTAACTCTTTAAGAGAGCCACCTAGATTGCACCCTTCTCGGCCGGGCACAAAAACCTAACTGAGGCTTGGAGGAGGGTCATAGGGGGAGGAGCCAGTACACACCATGTGATCCTAAAAGCTTGCTTTTGTGCCCTGTCTCCTGCGGAGCCGCTATTCCCCATGGTCCTGACGGAGTCCCCAGCATCCACTAGGACGTTAGAGAAATGATCAATAGTGCAATTTCAGACATCTTGAATTTATTGTTCTTTATCCGAATTGCTTCCTTTTGTGCCTTTAAACTACAACTTTATATCATAAGACAGTTGTTCATTTCCGTTGCCCTGGGATACTGTACAACACCTGAGATGTTCTCTCTGATTCCAATGTGTAATGATACTGGCAACTGATAATAATAACAAATAACCTTCCCTGCACCAGTGACGTGCAGTGAGGTCATAGACTGGGGAGGCACTGATTGAGATATATATATATATATATATATATATATATATATATATATATCTCAATCAGTGCAATACCCAGTCTATGACCTCACCGCACGTCACTGGCCGAGATTCATTGCACGTCCCCCCCTCACCTGTGTGTCCGGACAGTGAGTGTAGGCGCTGCTGCTGCTGGCTGGGAGGAGAGGGAAGAGCGCTGGCCTCCGCCGCTTCCCACCGCTCCAGTCTTCAGGGCCAACGCTCCTCCGCTGCTGTAGCCGGGTGCCCGGGACAGCTCCACCACCGGGACCCGCCATCACTTCTGCCCGCCGCGCCACATATAGGGGAGACTGGACAGCGGATCCAGCACTGGATCCGCTGTCCAATCACAGCTGCCTCGCTGACATGGGGGTGGTGTCCATGTCAGCAAGGCACTTGTTTAAGTGCCGCCTTCAAGCTTTAATGGGCTTTTAAAGCCCAGTGCTTGGGCCCCGCCCCTCGCTCTGTCCCATTCCCATTGTCTATGGGAGGCACTGCTATCAGTGCCTCCCAAACTGATTTTAGTAGTTAAAATTATTAGAATAAAATAAAGAAGATACTTATGACACAGAATTTGTGTCATAAGTATCTTCTTTGTATTATTTTAATAATTAATCACAAGGGAGGCCCTGCCTGCCCTGTCCCTGCCCTGCACATATAAGTACCTCATCATTATATGGAAATATAGCACCTTATCCATTGAAAATGTGCTTTTTACACCAAAATCATGCCAGCCGACAATACTGGAGCACAGGGGCTATTCCCACTCGTGGGAGTCCACGACACCCATAGAGTAAGAATAGAACCTGTCCGCAAGTGGACTCTTAGCTCTTGCCCCGCTGCCGGCATTCTGGCGGGCGGGATGCTGCTGTCAGGATCTTGACAGTCAGCATCCCACCCCCGCCAGTAAATAGTATGTATTCCATAGCAGGATGCAGGTAGCTTCTGCTGACAAGTAGTATAAATCTAAGACGTTTTTGAAGGTCAGAGATTCAGTGGATGATGCAAGTATTTAGTAAAAGCTGCAGTGGGTATGTAAAAGTCAATATATTAAAGTAATCTGAAGATGAAATTCAATTTATATAATACAGGACAGAGTGGGTATCCGGGCTCTAGGTAGATAGTGTAAATGGTGAAAGTCATTTGGTCGACCACTAATGGTCAACAAGCAGTAGGTTGACATGGACAACATGTCGACATGTAAAAGGTCGACAGTGTTTATGCTGGACAGATTTAAAATGTCGACAGGTGCAAATGGTCGACACAGCTTTTTTTTTTGGGGGGGGGGGGGGTAAGCATTTTCAGTCAAGTTTTCATACTTTACCATCCACGTGGACTATGACTGGGAATAATAACCACAAAGCGAGCCATGCGAGGGGATGCGGTAGACTAATAGAAGTTCCACACCCTTTGACGGCAAAAACGGCACCCAAAAAACTTTGAAAATGGTGTGTCGACCCTTTTTTGTGTCAACCTTTTCATGTGTCAACCTTTCATGTCGACAAATAGTGGTCGACCTAATGACTGTAGACCTTTGTAATGTAGATCTGATGATCCATACCAGCAGGCCCAGCGCTTACCGATCAGCAAAGGGATGCAAAGCAGGTAGGCGCCAGGGCTAGAGAGGCACTCTCCCTGCTCTGCATCCCCGCTGCTGAGTTCCCCTGTTGATGCTGGCTGCTGCGCCTGTCACACTCTATGACAGGCAGCGGCGCCGGCATCATGAAGCCTTCTCTCCCCCTCCCCTGTCACAGATTCACAGTGCAAAGCAGATGTAAAAGGGGGTGGAGCTACATGGGAATAAGGGGCGGGGCTACACAGGACCAGGCTGGAGCCTGCAACACAGGAGGACGAGTTGCCAGATTTCTTTATGTAAGTGGCTAGAAAGGGGTCTGGGACTCCAGGTCGACAACAAAAAGGTCGACACACCTTAGGTCGACATGGACAAAAGGTCGACGTGAACAAGGTCGACATGGAAAAAGGTCGACATGATTTTTTAATGTTTTTTGGGTGTTATTTTCTTCGTAGAGTGACGGGGAACCATGCTTCGGGCACGGTGCACAGATTACCGTTCCAATCGTAGTCCACGTGGATCGTTAAGTATGAAAAGGTTCCAAAAAAGGAAAAAATCGTGAAAAACTCATGTCGACCTTGTTCATGTCTACCTTTTGTCCATGTCGACCAATTGGCATCGACCTAAGGTGTGTCGACCTTTTTGTTGTCGACCTGGAATCCGGATACCGCTGGAAAGAGTGAGTGAAAGTGTGTGTGAGTGTATATGTATACAGTGTGTGTGTGTTTGTGTGTACAGTATGTGCGTGTGTGTATGTATGTGGTGTATGTGTGACTGTGCAGCATAATGTGTGTAAGTGTCACTGGTACAGGGGGCGTTGCGTGTGTATGCTTTACTGGTACAGGGGGCGTTGCGTGTGACAGCGTCACTGGTACAGGGGGCGTTGCGTGTGAAAGCGTCACTGGTACAGGGGGCGTTGCGTGTGGAAGCGTCACTGGTACCGGGGGTGTTGCGTGTGGAAGCGTCACTGGTACAGGGGGCGTTGCGTGTGGTAGTGTCACTGGTACAGGGGGCGTGGCATGTGTAAGCGTCACTGGTACAGGGGGCGTTGTGTGTGTAAGCGTCACTGGTACAGGGGTGGTGGTGTGTGTAAGCGTCATTGGTACAGGGTGCGTGGTGTGTGTAAGCGTCACTGGTACAGGGTGCGTTACGTGTGTAAGCGTCACTGCTACAGGGTGCGTTATGTGTGTAAGCGTCACTGCTGCAGGAGGCGTTACGTGTGTAAGCGTCACTGCATCTTGTATAAGCATCACTGGTACAGGGGCGTTACGTGTGTAAACATCACTATTGCAGGGGGCGTTATGTGTGTAAGCATCACTACTGCAGAGGGCGCTACGTGTGTAAGTGTCACTACCACAGGGGGGCGTTGTGTATAAGCGGCACTACCACAGGGGGCGTTGTGTATAAGCGGCACTACCACAGGGGGTGTTACGCGTGTAAGCGGCACTACTACAGGGAGCATTATGTATATAAGCATTATGTGCGCTGTCCCTTTGTAAAGTATGGGAGGGCGCAAATTTATAGTTTGCAGGGGGGCGCCGAACACCCTAGCACCGGCCCTGCATACCCGATAGAGTGCGCAAGTGTAAAATCATTAAAGACATACCTGATGCTGATGCTGGCTTCTCTTCTTTCTCCCTGGACTTTGCTCGTATTGATCCTGTTGTTGAAAGCAGTGGGGACGGCTGCCTACAAATCCCAAATTCAGAATATAGGCTTTAACAACATTGGAAAATTGAAAACACACATTGTATTGTTGTCCTGCCACAGAAGGTACCCCGCCTGCACCTAAGCATTGTTGTATCTGTCAGCTGAAATTCCTTAATGTGGTAAACTAGAAAGTGTTTTTACTAAATAATAAATATAATATGAATAATAAACTGTTATTTTTTATATATATGGCGCCATCAAGCGTCAGTAGTGACACACAGGGAAAATTGCAATAGTACAAACAAATAGTACAGTGTAAAAAGGTTCAAGCAGACTGTACAGGAGAAAAAAAAATAAAGCAATGACATAATGATACAACAAAATGAGTGACAGTTATCAGCAGAAGCACTCAATGCCCTGAGGAGGACGGACAGTAAGGATAAGAGTCACTGCGAGGGGTGATAAGAGTCACTGCGAGGGGTGTGATGCATTATACCGGCTGTCAGGATGCCGTCGGTCCCATGACCGACACCGTCATCCCAACAAATATAATGCTGACACGGGACTGGGCAATAATTTTACCACTCCCCTACCCCCTTCCCTAACCTTAACCCACCTGGGGTGGTGGCTAGGGCTAAGATTCAAGGGGAGGCGGATAGGGCTGAGACACCGGGGGTGGCGGGTAGGGTTAAGACTCAGGGTGTGGCAGCTAGGGCTATTCCCCCCCCGCCTTTAGTGCCTAACCCTAATCCCCCCTCCAGCTCTAACCCTAACCATTATCACGATATTTACCTTCCGGATGTTGGCGGTTAGTGTCGGGATTCCGGCATTGGTCACATGATTGCCTGCATCCCGACCGCCGGGATGCTAACTGCATCCCACTGTGAGTGGTAGTGCGCTGGGGACAAAGGTAGTCAAGGGTAGTGCATGGTATTAAGTACGTAGATACTAGGCTAAGGGGCCCATTTATTATTTGTTTATTGATTTGATAAATAGTATTTCTTAAAAAATAGGATTTTAATTACCTACCGGTAAATCCTTTTCTCGTAGTCCGTAGAGGATACTGGGGTCCACATTAGTACCATGGGGTATAGAAGGGTCCACTAGGAGCCTTGGGCACTTTAAGAAATCAATAGTGTGCACTGGCTCCTCCCTCAATGCCCCTTCTACCAGACTCAGTCTAGAAACTGTGCCCGAGGGGACGGACATATCATGAGGAAGGATGTAACACAACAGTGGTGAGATTCGACAGGGTTATTCCAGGGTTGGAATAACCCTGTCCGGAATGCTATTCCGGGCTAGAATTTGACGCTCAACTACCATGCCGTCAAACGTAGCCGCGGTAAGTCGTGATAGACGAACGGCCCCTGTTGTAGGAGATCCTCTCGATGAGGCAGAGGCCTTGGGTCCTCCAGGAGCATCCCCAGTAGATCCGCGTACCAGGCCCTTCTTGGCCAATCCAGAGCAATGACAATTGCTTGAACCTTTTCCCTTTTTTTTCTTTTGAGAATTCTTGGGATCAGTGGAAGAGGTGGAAACACGTAAACCATTTGGTAGACCCATGGAGTCACCACAGCATCCACCGCCACTGCTTGCGGGTCCCTCGACCTGTTACAATACCACTTTAGCTTCTTGTTGAGACGAGAGGCCATCATGTCTATCTGTGGAATTCCCCACCGACGTGCTAAGGACTTGAACATCTGCGGGTGAAGGCCCTACTCTCCCGGGTGGAGGTCGTGTCTGCTGAGGAAATCCGTGTCCCAGTTGTCTACTCCCGGAATGAGGATTGCCGACAGCGCCACCGCGTGTCTTTCTGCCCAGAGAAGAATTCTTGTTACCTCTTCGTTCTGCCCTGTCGGTTTACGTACGTTACTGCCGTCACATTGTCCGACTGAACCTGAATTTTGTGATTTTGAAGACGATGCAATGCAAGTAGAAGGGCGTTGAATATGGCCCTTAGTTACAGAATGTTGATCGGAAGAATGGTTTACTGACTTGACGTTTTCTTTGGAACTGTTCCCCCTGGGTGACCGCTCCCCAACCTCTGAGGCTTGCATCTGTGTTTAGCAGAACCCAATTTTGAATCCTGAACCTTCGATCCTCGGTCAGTCTGAAGACACCACAGAAGAGAAATCCTGGCTTTTGGTGACAGACGTATCCTCTGGTGCATGTGAAGATGCGATCCGGACCATTTGTCCAGCAGATCCAGCTGGAAGGGCCTCGCATGAGGCGACCATATTCCCCAGAAGGTGAATGCATAGATGCACCGATATCCGGGCTGGTTTTAGGCTATCCCGCACCATCGACTGGAATATCAATGCCTTTTCCAAGGAAAGGAATACCTTCTGTTCCTCCGTATCCAATATCATTCCCAGAAATGGAAGCCTCTGTGTTGGTTCCAGGTGGGATTTTGGTAGGTTCAGAATCCATAAGTAATCTTGAAGTAGTTGGGTTGAGAGGGCAATGCTGTCCAACAACCTCTCCCTGGAAGGCGCTTTTATCAGCAGGTCATCCAGGTACGGTATTATGTTCAATCCCTGCTTGCGAAAGAGAAACATCATCGCTGCCATTACCTTGGTGAATACCCTTGGTGCCGTGGAGAGTCCAAATGGCAGGGCCTGAAACTGCTAGTGGCAGTCCTGTAGTGCAAACCTTAGATAAGCCTGATGAGGCGGCCAAATCGGAATATGAAGGCATGCATCCTTGATGTCCAGAGACACCAGGAATTCCCCCTCCGCCACACTTGAGATCACCGCTCTCAAAGACTCCATCTTGAACTTGAACACCCTTAAATATGGGTTCAGTGATTTGAGGTTTAAAATGGGCCTTACCGAACCGTCCGGTTTCGGTACCACAAACAGGTTGGAGTAATAACCCTTGTTTTGTAGTTGAAGTGGAACTGGGACAATGACCTGAGTCTATACCAGATTTTGAATTGCTGCCTGTAAAGTCATACTTGCTTCCGGAGAAGCTGGTAAGCCTGATTTGAAGAATCTGTGAGGTGGGAGTTCCTGAAACTCCAGTCTGTATCCCTGGGTGATAAGGTCTGTGACCCAGGGATCCTGGCAAGATGTTGCTCAAACGTGACTGAAATAACATAACCGAGCTTCCACCTGCCTGTCTTCCAGGCAGTGCGAACCACCATCATGCTGAAGGCTTTGAGGAAGCAGACCCGGAGGTCTGTTCCTGAGAACCTGCAGCTGCTGGTTTTCTGGGTTTACCTCTATTACCTTTGAAGGCTGTAGAAGAACCTTTGGATTTGCCTTTGAATTTCACTGTCCGAAAGGACTGCAGAGTTGGAGCAAAGTAGGTTTTCCTAGCTGGGGGTGCTGCGGAAAGAAGGTACCTAGACTTACCCGCCATAGACTTGGATATCCACTTATCTAGTTCATCTCCAAAAAGGGCCTAACCTGTGAATGGTAGGTTTTCCACGCCTTTCCTGGAATCCGCATCCGCAGTCCACTGGCGTAGCCACAAGCCCCTGCGTGCTGACACTGCCATGGCAGTGGTGCGTGCGTTGAGCAAACCAATTTCCTTTTTGGCCTCCACCATAAAGTTAGCAGAGTCTTGAATATGCTGCAGGAGTAAAACTATCTCCCTCCTGGGTAAGGTATCCAATCCGTCAATTAGGTTACCTGACCACTTAGCAATGCTTTAGTGATCCATGCGCAAGCAATAGTGGGTCTCTGGGCCACCCCAGCAGCAGTGTATAACGATTTGAGAGTGTTCTCAATCTTGCGGTCAGCTGTGTCCTTTAAGGATGCTGCCCCAGGAACAGGTAAGACTATCTTACGTGACAACCTAGATACCGATGCGTTCACAATCGGCGGGTTTTCTCATCTCTTTATATCTTCCAGAGGAAAGGGAAATTATGTAATTAATCTTTTAGGGATCTGAAATTTTTTGTCAGGGTTAGCCCAAGTTTCTTCAAACAGGGCATTCAATTCCTTTGATGCAGGAAAAGTAGTTGAGGATTTCTTTTTTAAATTAACATAAGATTCCTCCTCTACCTCCGCTGTCTTGTCAAGAATGTGCAGGATATTTCTGATAGCCTCTATCAGGGCCTGTATTCCTTGTGACAGGACCGCATCCTCCCCACTTGCATCCACTTCACCCTCCTCTGGATCTGATGTATCGTCATCAGTATCATCCTGCATGAGCTGGGCCAGAATACCCTTTTGTGGGCACGCAGAGACTGTCTTAAGAATTGCGTTTCTTTCTCATTATGGGATAATTCAGTAGGAATATTAGATATCATCCCTTTAATGGAAGCTAACCATGGGGGTTCTGCCCCCACTAGCCTGTGAATGTACACTATCCTGAATACAGAGTAGTGAGTCTCCGGGGGGAGGAAAGACACTCAACTGTGCAGGAAACACAGTCCCTGGACATGGTAACGTGAAGGGACACACACACAGACAGAAGGTGAAAACACAGTTTAACCCACACAGAGCCCTCAGGGAACCATAGAAATTGGAGCCAGCCACAAAGCGCCCTTGTAGCCAAGTAAAACTTAGCTGGGTCGCAAGACTAAGTCCCTTAATAGGGCTTAGTAACTACAATACTCCCCCCCCCCCCTTCTAAGACCCCCTGGTACTGCTGAGGAGACGTGGAGTCATTGTGGAGGAGCTGTGCTTCCCTGTGATTCCTGTCAGTGAAAGCTGCAGAAGGAAAATGGCGCTGGTGAGCTGCTGGATCCGCTAGTAGTGAAGCCCCGCCCCCTTAATGGCGCTCGGCTTCCCGCTTTTTTATACTGGCCTGAGGTAATTTTTAGGCCTAACAGAGGGTTAAAACCCTCGTTAGGTATGATAGCCAGTGTGGGCATGCATTGGTGGCTCAGCGCGCCCCTCACAGCGGGACACACGTCTGTGTATGTCCTCTGAGCCCCCTGGAGCGCAGTCTGCATTCAGAGCTGCACTCCTACCCTTGTGCCACCATTCCCGCCAACGGAACCGGGACGTCGGCGCTGTACTCACCACTCTTCTATCTTCTGGCTCTGTTAGGGGTGGCGGCGTGCTGCGGTAGGGTACGCTCGCCGTGGTGGGGCTTGCGAATGACTCCATCAGGAGCTTAGTGTCCTGTCAGCAGAGAAACGGGACCATTACCTCTTCAGGAAGTTGGGCCATTCTCCCCCCTAAGTCCCACGAAGCAGGCAGGCTGGTGCCACCCAGCCCTGCCTGAAAACAACAAACAGAAAATAAATGCAGAAAACTCTTCAGGAGCTTCCCTAAGCGTGACCGGCTCCTCTGGGCACATTTTCTAAACTGAGTCTGATAGGAAGGGAGGAGCCAGTGCACACTATTGATTTCTTAAAGTGCCCAAGGCTCCTAGTGGACCCATCTATACCCCATGGTACTAATGTGGACCCCAGTATCCTCTAGGACATAAGAGAAAACGGGTAATCACTGCAAATATTTCAAATGAATTCGGGGGATACTTATTTGTGGGTATCACCGAGAAAAACACCAACAAATAATAACTGATAAATAGGCAGGTAAATATAGTACATAATCTGGCGTAGATATGTTTATACTGGCAACTACTGCACATAAGTCAGGATTTAGTGCATGATTTCCAAACCTTTTCACCTACTGTATGGCGCACATTATGGGCAGTTGTACTAAACCATGGAGAAAGATAAAGTGGAGCGAGTTAAAGTACTGTACTAGCCAATAAGCTCTTAACTGCCATGGGCTGTGTTTGAAAAATGACAGCTAGGCACTGGCGTATCTCTAATGGGTGCAGTGTGTGCGGTGCACACAGGCCCTTGGGTCCAGAGGGGGCCCATACCGTACACACTGCACCCATTTCTTCTATACTTACCTTTCCGGCGTCCATTGTGAATGTGTGTGGGCCCCCTCCTCTCCCGTAGCCATCACCGCCGCTGCTAGCGCACTGAGCGCTAGAGACTCTGGCACAGTGCCAGAGTCTACAGCGCATGCGCAGGACACCAGAAAAATGGTGCGGCGGCCATTTTCGGAGTCCTGCGCATGCGCTGTAGACTCTGGCACTGTGCCAGAGTCTCAGTGCTGAGAGCCCTAGCAGCAGCGGCGACGGCTACAAGAGAGGAGGGGGCCCACACACTGAGTCTGCACACGGGTCCCCTCCTCTCTAGAAATGCCGCTGCAGCTAGGAGCTGGTTGATTGCCAATTTATCTCTCTCCAAGCTTTGATGCATCTCCCCCTTTGTCATGTTTCACATTCTAATTACAGTTTATAATGTAATTTAAATAATTTATCTACAAATTAAATATATTATTTTTTAAATACTGTAGAATATAAAAATGATAAAAATATGATATTGAGATCTTGTATTAAAATACTAATGGTAATTATAAATGAATATATAAGTAACAAATACATGATTATTGGGACCCTCCGCAAATGGCACGGAAGATTCTGTAACTACAAGAGATGAAACATCACATAGATAAGGTCCGCCATACCTATATTACAAATTTGTGGGACTTTATTTAGATGTGACTGTAAAACAAAAAGAAAGTTAAAAGCAGGAATCATAAACTGTGGCTATTGTCTAATTTTACACGCTTCTTTATAGTGTCACAAGGTCCTTTTAGGGATATAACGCAAACCTTAGCCACTTGAAGTGGGTTCTTCCACTGGAGGTAATAGAACACTTTATACTCTCTCCATGCAGCTAAGAATGATATTATAGGAATGAAACGGAGTTGCAAATATAACTAATGTGCTGTCAAAAAGATGTGGTAATATTTATATAAATTCTTCAGAAAAAAAGAGATATTAAATAAACAAGAACTGAAAATAGAAGAAAGCATGCAATTGTATTGTTATGCAAAGGTTTAAAGTTAAGTAAAAAAACAACCTGAAGCAATAGATGGTGATAATAACCATCCCTGTACTGAAAAGTTTGTTATCAGACTCCAGAGTATAAGGGGTATATTTACTAAAGTGCGGGTTTACAAAAAGTGGAGATGGTACTCTTAACAACCAGTCAGATTCAACATATTATCTTCTAGAAAGTGCTAGATAAATGTTAAATAGAACCTAATGTGTTGCTATGGGCACCAGCTCCACATTTGTAAACCCGCACTTTAGTAAACGTAACCCTAATTTTATTTGGTACCGAGGCAAGAGGCATGCAGCACCTGTGTCTTTGAAAAATATTTAATTTCATTTATGACCAGTGGCAGCTGCTGGCCGTGAACTTTGCATGGGAGAAGTAAGGTGGGTTTTAACACATATAAACATACATGTAATGTTGTGTGTAATATATGTGCTGGCTGCCTGTCCCCGGGGATCAGCAGCGATGTGCATTTCACAGCCACTGCTGCACCCAGGACGCAGAATTTGGATTAACTTCTCCTTCCTAAGCCCGCCCCCAGACTTCCATTGGCTAGTTCTACAGGAGTTTGGGGGTAAGCTTTTAGAGGAAAGACAAGTCAAATGTTGTGTCCCGGTGCAGCAGCTGCTTTGTAAAACACATCGCTGCTGATCCCCAGCATCAGAGAGCAAACACCTACATTACATACAACATTACATGTATGTTTCTATGTGTGTTAACTGGACCCTCCCCCATGCAATGTGTGGTTTGCGTTGCAGCCCACGAGCAGCAGTCACCACTGTTTATGACCGCAAATTCTGATCATGTAACTACAAAGTAGAAATAGTAATGACCACACTGCAGCCTCTATCTTAAGACCCGTACACACTGGCCGATATATTGGCCGTTCTCTTGAACGGCCGATATATCACGGGTCCGTCGGCCAGTATGTACAGCCGATACGTCTGTGAACTCTGTCGTTCACAGACATATCGCGTCGGTCCCACAGCACAGCCGACGGCCAATATATCTACCGATATATTGGCGCGTCGCTATGTGTGTACGGGCGGCGTACACATGCTGCGGCGGCTAGCGGTGATTGACAAACAGCCGACGGCCAATATATCTACCGATATATTGGCGCGTCGCTATGTGTGTACGGGCGGCGTACACATGCTGCGGCGGCTAGCGGTGATTGACAGCTGAACTGGGCGGGCGTGTGTACACGCCCGCCAGGTTCATGACGTCAGTCCCCGGTGGATCGGGCAGTGTGTATGCTCAACACACTGCCCGATCCGTCCATAGATATATCTGCCGATCAATTGATCGGCAGATATATCTTCCAGTGTGTACCCACCTTTCGTTTTTCATGTTTTCAGCTCCACCACAAAGACCACAGTCTCATCATCAGTTTGCATTGATCCTTAATTATAACCAAATGTATCCCATCATAACCGCTACAATAGGAACAAAATTAAAACTCAATGCATACCTAAGGGGAGAAATGTCCAGCTGGAGCAGCAGAGGGCTCAAGTAGGCTTCCATTACATCTACTATCCCATTAAAGTCAGCAACCAGTTTCTTCTCAATTTCATCTTCTGCAGTGCCAGTGTTAATCTGAATGATATTACAGATTATCATGAGAAACATAACACTTGGGAAAGATACAGTATATATATATATATATATATATATACATATACATACACACATAAATAAATAAATAAATATATATATCACACCAGAAAGATATATAGAAATATAATCCAATATCGCACCAGTCAAAAACATTCAATGTCAGCAAGAACAAGATTTTTGAGAAGTTGTCATTATAGTTATGCAATTAGGAAAGAGGAGCTGTATGACCTGCTCTCCCTGCTTTGCATCCCCGTGCTGCACCTGGCCTCCCTGCTGCTGCTGGCTGCTGTGCCCGTCACACTGACAGGCAGTGGCGCCGGCAGCTTGTAGCCTCCTTCCTTCCCTGCAACAGCGGCAGTGCCCGGCTGAAAAGGGGGCGAGGCTTCGTGACATGGAGGGGGTGGAGCTACACGGGACATAAGGGGTGGAGCTACACTGGACAAGGCTACAGATCCTGATTCCTGCCTACAAGCCAGCCATCAATAAGAGTGAGTAAGAGAAAGTGTATGTGTATGTATGTATGTATGTATGTATGCATATATATATGTATGTATGTATGTATGTATGTATGTATGTGTAGTGTGTGTAGTGTGTGTGTGTGTGTGTGTGTGTGTGTGTGGTGCCGTCAGCTGGAAGAGCGGGTCGGGTCCCCCTCTCTGCCTATGTACTGATGTACCGCCCACCCTTCCCCCCACTCGTCACTGTGCACAATACGTTTGCTGCCGGCTGCCGCAGCCTGCACCTGTCAAATGTTTGACAGGCAGCTTAAAGAGCGGCGCCACTGTTACAGGTGTGTGATGGCCCGGGAGCCCTCTCTCTCTCTTTCTCTATCCATATATTCCTCATTCTCTGTCTTTCTCCCAATGTTTATCTTTGTCTCTCAAACCATGCCTCTCTCTCTTTCTCCCCACGCCTCTCTCCCTGTTCCTCTGTCTCCCTCTCTCTCACACTCTCTCTATTACCCCTTTCACACCGCCAATGCCGGATCCCACCCAGGAATTGGAAACGGGTCCTTCCCGGGTGGGATCCGGCACTGGACGCTACTGCTGGCTTCCCCGACCCGGCAATATGCCGGGCGGGTTGTCATAGCGGAGCGGCGGGGGGGCGGAGCCGGCAGCGGAGGTGGAGCCGGCGCTGAGAGATGAGATCATCTCCACGCCGCCTCTTCCTGTTGTGTAGTGAATGGGTCCCGGGTCACCCATTTACGCTGCCACTGGCGCGGTATTCAACCCGGGATTTCGACTATAGCGCTTTCACACTGCACGTCGACCCGGCAATACCGGGTTATTTGTGCAGCGTGAAAGGGGTATAAGTTTCCCTCTCCCCATACCTCTTTCACATTCTCCTCTCGGCTCAGGTTTTGATATAGTATATATAATATATATGTATTAAATGAAATTATATATATATATATATATACACAGTATAAACAGTAAATAATTGGCACTTTAGGTGTGTCCAATATTGCCTTTCTCCAATATCATATGCAAAACAGGGTTCCATGGAGGTAGCTTGAATATCCCCCAAACAGCTGAAATAGGAACCAAGTGGCACTCATCGTTTTTGTTTTTTTCATTAGAAAATAAATATGGGCCTACACGTTAACTAATTGAATACACGTTATTTCTATTGAAAAAAAAAATGAGCCTGGCTCCTATGCCTGCTGTTCAGGGGGATATGCAAGCTACTTACATGGAACCCAGTTATATATATATATATATATATATATATATATATATATATAAAGAAAACAATAGATACAGCGCTGGTTATTTAGCATGGAACACAGGATTTTTATATGAATATGTAAGTGGAATCACAAGTCACTATGTAAGTGTTCAAAGCACTAGATCCTCCTTGGATAATTCAGGATCGCTGCTCCCCTTAATCAGTCCGAACTCCCACGAAGATAGATATCTGTCAATAAAACATATAGAGGGGGCGCTCCATAGTGCATAAACTTTTTTTATTTTAAAAACAAACACGAAGGTGCTTTAAAACAAATGTAGCTATTACACTCGTACCGGAAGGCAACCAGGGTGGGCTGGTAACCACATGATTCCACAAAAAACCCAAACGGAACTGGAACAAGGATTGAACCAAATCGTGATAGAATCCACCACCCGCTGGCGGCAATTTCCCCTGGAGCTTACGGGCAGGAATACACACGTCCGTAACAACTTGCTCAGTCAGCCGCAGGGATTTCGATGCGTCACTCGACTCCGCCTTAACGCGTTTCGTCATCGACTTCGTCAGAAGGCAGCTCCAGGGGAAATTGCCGCCGGCGGGTAGTGGATTCTATCACGATTTGGTTCAATCCTTGTTCCAGTTCCGTTTGGGTTTTTTGTGGAATCATGTGGTAACCAGCCCACCCTGGTTGCCTTCCGGTACGAGTGTAATAGCTACATTTGTTTTAAAGCACCTTCGTGTTTGTTTTTAAAATAAAAAAAGTTTATGCACTATGGAGCGCCCCCTCTATATGTTTTATTGACAGATATATATATATATATATATATACAATATTCTAAAGTCCGGCACTCCCTCCGCTGGTCAGCTGCCCCGATGGCCTCAGAATAACTACTAATAAATAGAACAAAGGCTGCGGCACTCAGGGTCTTGAACTCAAGAAAATATATCTTAAAGTTCAATTACATAGCGCACCCTTGACAAAGGGGTTAGAATCCCCGAAACGTTGGTGGGGCGCGGGTGCGCTATGTAATTGAACTTTAATATATATTTTCTTGAGTTCAAGACCCTGAGTGCCGCAGCCTTTGTTCTATTTATATATATATATATATATATATATATATTTGCATGTCATGAAACCCCCTCCATGCAAATACTGCATTTTTCCAGTGCCTCAAACCGCACTCACCCCCCCCCCCCCCCCCAACACTCCATGTACAGTCACATGACCTCCTCCACCAGCCCGACGGGTCACTGTCCCGATGGTCGGCATGCCGACCAACAGGGACTATTTCCACTCGTGGGTGTCCACGACACCCATAGAGTGGGAATAGAACCCGTGGCAAGCGCAGCAAACCCGCAAGGGGCTTGCTGCACTCGCCCCTCCCCGCCGGGATCCCGGCGTCGGTATGCTGCCGGGATCCCGGCGTCGGTAAGCTGACCGGCGGTCAGGAGACCGCCGGTCAGCCGTACTACACCCGCCTGTATAGTACTGTATGAAGATATGGGTTAATCTAAGGTAGATATGGGGAGATATGTGCATGGAGAACATATAAACCCCACACTAATGGTGTATTGGTCAGAAATTTAACTCATGACCTCACAGCTGTGAGGCAGTAATACAAACCACTAAGGCCACCGTAGTGCCCCATGTAACCTCATGAACGCAAGATAAACAAGGAAAAGAAAGGCAACAATGACAATCAGGGTTAATTATCTTACAGACTGATGAAGATATATCTGCAATATAAAAGTTACCAATGTGGGATTCTTATCGATTTTCTCAAACATGTTTTTCTGCCTTGTGAAGCTTTGCCGATGTTCCTTTATGAGTAGATTCTGCATCATATTTTGTTGGAACCCCTCCATTTTCTCCAACAAGCTGGATAAGGCCTGCCCGTCCACAGAACACCGGGCAACTTTTGCTTGCACTGAGGAAATTGAGGAGATTGTTTTCCGTGCGATACTAACTACTGCAATTACAAACGCAGAGCCTGAGTCAGAGCTGTAAGCTATGTCGATGTTTACTCAATTGAGCAATTATCGATATCTGTACATGTGTCTGAGCCACACTGCACATGTGCGGCAATGGTCTTGTGACGGCGGCCACAGAGAGAATTTATTTGCAGTGTGGCACACAGCCAGGAAGCAATTGAAGGTAACAGGGAAGAGGTGGCAAATACACACTTGTGTGAGACTGTTTTTGGGGCGGGTCCAACTGGCGTCTGTGATACATTAATTAGATAACATGGCACTGGCGTCTCAGTACAGCCGGCCATGCTGCAGACTATATGGTTCCAATTATCAAAGGATCTGTGACAGCGATTGCATCTTTGGATCTGCTATGGTGCCAGTGGGCGTCTCAATACACATCCTGACTGCTGCGACATTTGCATATTCTCGCACAGCTGCTGCGTACAAATCTCAGTTGTGAATGCATTAGCATACATCTCTGAATCCGGCACACAGTAAGACATAACATGATAATACTGTATTTAACAAACTTACTGGCTCCTTTTTGTTGGCTTAACTTTCCCTTTTGCATTGACATAAGTTTTGGCTTTTCAAGAAGAGCACCATACAAGAAAGATCTATATACAAGATAAAAAATATATATAAAGTCAGTATAAATAGTAACATACAGGTTAGCAATTCCAAACAGCTACCTCAAAAGTGCGTTTTTCAAATGTATGTATTTAGGGGGTCATTCCGAGTTGTTCGCTCGTTGCCGATTTTCGCTATACTGCGATTAGTCGCTTATTGCGCATGCGCAAGGTTCGCAGAGCGCATGCGCTTAGTTATTTTACACAAAAGTTAAGTATTTTACTCACGGCATAACAAAGCTTTTTCATCGCAGTGCTGATCGGAGTGTGATTGACAGGAAGTGGGTGTTTCTGGGCGGAAACTGGCCGTTTTATGGGAGTGTGCGGAAAAACGCAGGCGTTCGAGTTGCAAAACGCAGGAGTGGCTGGAGAAACGGGGGAGTGGTTGGGCAACCGCTGGGTGTGTTTGTGACGTCAAACCAGGAACGAAAAGGACTGAGCTGGTCGCAATGGCTGAGTAAGTGTGGAGCTACTCAGAAACTGCTAAGAAATTTCTATTCGCAATTCTGCTAATCTTTCGTTCGCACTTCTGCTAAGCTAAGATACACTCCCAGAGGGCGGCGGCTTAGCGTGTGCAATGCTGCTAAAAGCAGCTAGCGAGCGAACAACTCGGAATGACCTCCTTAATTCAGCTGTGTGGAGAATGCAATTTGTTTTAGGTACGCTTAATAGACACTGCAGAGCTTTACAGGCAAGATGTGCGTTTTTTTTCCGCACGTCTACGATCAGGTCTAAATTAGTAAATTAGTAAATTAGTAAATTAATTATTATTCAACAAAAGATTTTTTTTAAGGAATAAAAGTAAGTAACTTGAGTTTAAAGAAGAATATTGTAAATAAATAAATAAATAATTATATTAATTACCTGTCTTCTGAATGCTGCAGAATAATTATACTGAAGTTTGGTGGCAGCTCATTGAATATGTTGAAATACTGAATAGTTATGTGAAGATGTTCCCACACCTAAAACATAAGAAGAGTATAGGCAAAATGACACAGACAATTTTTACAGGTGCGGGTTCCCAGACCAACTCGGATGTTTTTTTAAAGCTGCAATCATTTACAAAACATGGCTTTGCCTTGTAAATGATTGCCGCTTTAATTACATGTCTGAGTTCAGCCTGGAACCCGCACCTCCGGCCAAGAGTTTTAAGATTACAGCACCAGTTTATAACATAAATATTTCCCAAAATCTTAAAGATCTCCACAATGGATATATATTAATTGGGACAAAGGACTCTTTCAGTTTGAGCTTCAGGAGGTGCCGTCATACTTACCAAAAAATCTGACATCCAAATCTTAATAAAATAAAGTAGTTAGTTACAGTGACGTACTAATGAGGTAAGTATATATCATAACTCTTATTCACTTTATATAAAAGGATTCTGTTATTGGAAGAAATAATGTGTATAAACCATTCCTGTGTGCCCTAAATTCCTGCATTCTCTATAAACTAAATGAGTTGTTCCTAGTGTGTACGTTTGTATCCTAGGATTTCTGAATTCATCTTTCTGTTACATAAACCTCTGATCTGTTTTGTATAAAGAATGGCAAAAAATTGAGCTTTAATGTTACTAAGGTCAGACCCTTCAGACACAATTCTCTTATACAGAATATCAAATATAGGTGCTTAAATATGTAAGTATGTAATCCACACTAGGGTTGGAAATTACTACCGGTCATTTAGGATTATATCTAGTTCTGTTCTTCACAAGTAATAAACTCTCTTTATACAGCATAGATGCTGCAGTGTAGTGTATAGCACAACATATTAAGTCCACATGTAAATGCATATTTTTCTCGGAAAATAGTCTCCTTCGTGTCACACCGAATCTTTGTTTAATATCGCACCCTTTCTGTGAACCTACTTGGTCCATATATTTTAAGAGTTACTGAATTAATAAAGTTTTTCAATACAGATTATGCATTTACACCATCAGGAAAACAAGATTTTTGTGCTCACCGATAAACCCTTTTCTCTGATTCAATGAGAGACTATGGAGAATCAGGGGTATAACTGGTAGCTGGGGGAGTCTGGGCACCAACACAATAAAAACGTGACAGCACAGGCTCCTCTATACCCCACCAACTGCCACTCTAGCCAGTTTTGAACCAACAAAGCCCATGGGCCAGAGGCAGGAAGAAAACACTGAGGGGGGAATGCATTATAACGGCACGCATCATGCCGCTATAAAACTTCCTGCTTCGCCTCATTTCCGAGGTGAAGCAGGAAGCAACACTGACAAGATCTCTGCTGAAGCGGGGAAATGAAAACTCGCCCCTTCAATGATGCCCGTCTGAGCACACAGCGCATCAGTTTATTGCTGTCTCTCCCTGCCGACTCCACTGCGCATGTGCAGGATCTCGCTACTCTTGCGAGATCACACATGCAGCTCTGAGCCGGCACCCGCCACAGCCTAGGACGGGATCAGGTCTGAAGGTCGACATTGTCTAGGTCGACAATGTTAGGTCGACCACGATAGGTCGACAGGGATGGAAGGTCGACAGGGTTTCTAGGTCGACATGTGCTAGGTCGACAGGTCAAAAGGTCGACGTGAGTTTTAAAAAATATATATTTTTTTCAACTTTTTCATACTTAACGATCCACGTGGACTACGATTGGAACGGTAATCTGTGCCGAGTGAAGCGGTAGCGGAGCAAGGCACCTTGCCCAAAGCTCGCTCGCCATGCTAGGGGACATGGTACACTAATTGGGGTTCCCGGTCACTCTACGAAGAAAACGACACCCCCCAAAAAAACAATCCTCATGTCGACCTTTTGACCTGTCGACCTACCACATGTCGACATAGAAACCCTGTCGACCTAGTGACTGTCGACCAATAGTGGTCGACGTAAACATTGTCGACCTAGATACTGTCGATTTAATGATCCACACCCCCAGGTACACCTCTGTCCCTGCTATGGAGATAGGGCATTGCCACCTGCAGCTGTTGAAATTCAATAGCTGCAGGTGTCAGATGAGTCAGCTCATAAACTGCCCTCGCATATAGGCAATATTGAATAGACACCTCCGTGGAAAAAATGGACGTAGTTGCTGATAATTAAAAGTCCAAATAAGGCTAGATTAGCCAGATGACAATGAACCAGTTTAAATTCTTATTAAAAGTCAATTGCCCAGCAGGTATCTTGGGCTGTGTATATTGATATAATGTAGCAGCACGATGATAGCCACCTTAGAATCAATGCTCACCGCTGTTAGGAGGCCTTTTCAAACCTCCATCCGTTGCTGTTCAGCGGTGCTTCTCCATCTCCCCTACAGGCTTACTTGATATAAGCTGATGTGCTGTAATCGCACAGCCGGACGTCTCTGGCAGCGATATGAAGCCTGGAGTGCAGACTGGGGGATAGATGGGTACAGGCTGCTTGAAACGGAATGGTAGATAAAGTCTGGTCAGCAGTCAAATCCACGGAAGGGGGGACGCTTCCTTGACGCGTTTCTCCGCTGTGCCCTCAAAGCGGTTTCATCAGAAGTTCATCAGAAATTATCAGCAACTGCGTCCATTTTTCCACGGGAGGTGTCTATTCAAAGACGCAAAGAACTAAAGCCTCTCTTCTCACACATAAGGTGCATACACAAGGTCCAATATGCATTTAACTTTCCTTACGATTTTGACTATATAGTCAAAATCGTAAGGAAAGTTAGTGCATATTGCACCGTGTGTACACAGCTTGCGATGCCGATGCGCGGTTCTGCATTGCAAGAAAAAATAGACTGTGCAGGCAGCCCAACATTGACTATATCGGTGGGGGTGTTCTCCGGCCCCGTCGAATAGTCAATATCGGGCTGTACGGCACATCGCGCCGTGTGTACACAGCCTAAGTAAAGCAGGGTTTCCAGACCCTATGACAGATCTGGGACTATACTGGTTTATGCGCTTTTAACACTGTCAGAACAATGGGGCAGATGTATTAACCTGGAGAAGGCATAAGGAAGTGATAAACCAGTGATATGTGCAAGGTGATATAGGCACCAGCCAATCAGCTCCCATATGTAAATTAACAGTTAGCTGATTGGCTGGTGCCTTTATCACCTTGCACATATCACTGGTTTATCACTTCCTTATGCCTTCTCCAGGTTAATACATCTGCCCCAATATTATCTACAAAACCGTTAGGCTTTAGGATGGCTGCCTCAATATCCACCCTATTAAACTTAACCAAGGCATGGTCTTGTGAAGGAAGGAGCCCTTGTTGAGAAGATTTGTCCTGAGTGGGAGGATGCATTATGGGAAAAATGCTTTACTTGCTGAGTAAATCACATATCAAGACCCGCGGGGCCAGTCTGGAGCTATTAGAATAGAGTGCATCCTTTCTATCTTTAGTTTTGCTTAGAACCCGCAAGTGCAGTGCTATTGGTGGGAATACTGTAGATACAGTACATTAAGGAGGAGATCATAGCATCTAAGGCTGACTCAGATGTAGTATTTTTGTACACACTGTTAGTGCTGTCCACTCAAATTTATTTTTCCTGGTACATCTATGAGAAATGCTCCCAAATCTCATATTTAGGCACAGTATTTGTGCACCCTGTGGTTTAGCCTGGAAGCAATCAACTTCCAGCTGACTCCAACAATCCACTAATTTCCGGAAAACCTCAGGATGGAAAGACCACTCCACTGGGTGGATGGGGAGGCATTCGATATGCCACCTGTCGGGATCCCAGCGCTCAGCATACCCCGGGCCGGGATCCCGACAGCCGGCATACCAACAACTATCTCCCTCTTGGAGTATCCTTGACACCCCTGGAGAGAGATTAAATAACGTGGCGCACATAGCGTGCCACCGTGCCCGCAGCGTGGCGTGCGCAGTGAGACCGCAAGGGGCTCTTTGGGGCTCGCCACGCTGCTGCATTCCGGCGGTCAGGATCCTGGTGCTGGTATGCTGGGCGCCGGGATCCCAAACGTCAGTATAACATAGTACACCCGGGTGGACGTACTAGTGACTGAGGTAGTCCTGTACCAAGTTCTCTACTCTCAAAATAAAAACTGATGAGACAGCTGCTTATCTCATAATCCTGACTGTCTGCTGTGATTGGGAACTGTTTGTGGCTCCCTGGTAGCTTAGATAAGTGGCGAACATCACGTTGCCTGATACTTTCGCGGGAAGAACCTACAGGAGAGGGTGAGGGAGAAATACAGGCACAGCCTGAAATTTGAGGACTCTGATGAGAAGCTTTGACTGTTTGGCCATCCAATGACCCTGAAAAGTTTATTGAAGGAAACACCCTCCCCCCACCCCTCAGACTTGTCCCACTGTGTTTGAAGTTCCAACTGGAACACTCTAGAATAGAACTGGGCAAATTCCACCAAGATTGTCACGCAGAAATTGATCAACACAGATTTATTTTTCAGTAGAAATCTAACCAGACACTGCAAGGAGAAAATCTTCTCCTGTGGAAGAAATAATTTTGAAGTTTTGTTTTGAAGACTACTCCTAAATAAACCAACTTTGAGATGGAACAAGATTGGATTTCTGAAAATTCACAATTCAACAGTGGAGTTCGAGGGGGTGATTCAGACCTGATCGCTGGGCTGCAAACTTTGCTGTCCTGCGTTCGCCCCCTCCAGGGGGAATGTCAATTTGCTGTTCAAGTGTGTGATCCCATGTGTACGCTGAGCTGCTAAAATCCACTGTGTGCAGTCTCTGCGCAGCCCAGGACTTACTCCTCCAGTGCGATGAGAACAGGCTGATCGGGGCCGGAGCTGGGATGCGATTGACAGGCAGAGGCAGTCGCGGGAGGGGGTGTGCCAATGGTGTTAGAACGCCATTGGTGGGGCGTGGTCGGGACAACGCAGGCGTGTCCAGATCATAGCGGGCGTGTCCAGACTAGACACGCAGCTGCTGCGACCCAGAACGGGGTGGGTAGCCGCCTGCCAGCGCAGCTAGGCTGTGCAGGCAGGGAGCTGCTAGGCTGCGCAGGCAGGGAGCTACTCGGCGGGTGCAAAAGCATCACCACCGTGCAATGCTTTCACACTCATGCGGGAAGGGGGGAGGGAGCAGGGCCTGACTTGTGGGGTGGACTAGCCCTGTGCTGGGCGTCCCCCTGCATGTCTGAGAATCTGATCGTAGATGTGTTAAATTTAGCACATCTACGATCAGCTCTGAATCACCCACAATATACAGTACAGTATGTATATACAGCTCAACTAACTACAGTTGAACTAAGTACTGTATAGTGAGGTTTAGAGTAGGATATAGCTGAAATACGGTAGGTGCTATAACTTTGCTGCAGGAGCTGTGAGAAAATGACCACTATGTTCTGTGGTCATCCGTCAGCAAGCTTTCCCGAGGAGGAAGCACGCCAAAGAGGGGGAAGGTCTAAAAGAATAGCCCATCATACTGGGTTTGGCAATTTGAGGGCTAAACCATTTTTATGACTTAGTCACCACTGACACTTCCCAAGTTGTAGCTTCTTCTTCCAGGGGGCATTCACAGTGTTATCTGGTACACTCCCTGCCAATAATGTGGAAATAACTTACAGGAAGGGTCATGTGCAGCTGTTTGTGTTGACAGTGTTCAGACCCCTCCAAAGCGGGTCCCACATTTGGAGAACGGACTGCGGGCTCAGAGAACTGCAAGCAGTGTCTCTGCAGTCTGCGCCACCTCCAGTCCAAAAATGAATGCTGGGCATATGCTATTTAATTGGCCAATCCACACTGTTTTGGTGGATCGCCCTGATAGTTATGCAGTGTATGCGTGCAACTGATCCGAAAATATTGATCAGTTGGACATGCCTAGTCATTCAGCATGTTTGTCTGATGCATTTCAAGATTAACATCGTCCATGTATGCACGGGTGTGGTTCATTTTATCTACAGTGTCTAGGTCGACAATGTTTAGGTCGACCACTATAGGTCGACAGTCACTAGGTCGACATGGATGGAAGGTCGACAGGGTTTCTAGGTCGACATGTGCTAGGTCGACAGGTCTAAAGGTCGACATGAGGAAATTTTTTTTTTGGGTGTCGTTTTCTTCGTAGAGTGACCGGGATCCCAAATTAGTGCACTGTGTCCCCTCGCATGGCTCGCCATGCTTCGGGCATGGTGCCTTCGCTCCACTACCGCTTCGCTCAGCACACTTTACCGTTCCAATCGTAGTCCACGTGGATCGTTAAGTATGAAAAAATAAAAAAAAAGTGAAAAACTCATGTCGACCTTTAGACCTGTCGACCTAGCACATGTCGACCTAGAAACCCTGTCGACCTTCCATCCATGTCGACCTAGTGACTGTCGACCTATAGTGGTCGACCTAAACATTGTCGACCTAGACACTGTCGATCTTCAGACCGGATCCCGTATGCACTGCCATGGACATTTTCCCTGTTCCTTCAATGTGGTGGAATGGGGAAATGTCTCCTCCCCAGAGCAGGAACAAAGATACTGTATGTGTGGCCATACAGTGTGAAATATCTCAAAGTGTATGCATATAATATCTGATAGGTGTGGGGCTGTCAGATAAAATGCTTGTTGGTCGGTTAGGCATTTTATCTGACTGTGTTTACCCAGCTTAAAGAAAACAAAAATAAAACTGCATCAGCATCATTAAAAAGTAAAGCACCCAGCTCCTATTGTGAAAGTGCCCAGGCTCCTCCAGTCACCCACTATACATCTCTGAGTCTCTAGTGCCTACCATTGGAAGATACATACATACATACATATCATAGTATATATATATATAAAAGGCAAAAAAAGAGATTGACTCACTGATTGACTCATCACGAAATCTCTTAAACCACTAGGCCTACAATCTTGAAACTTGGCAGGTAGCTTCTCCTTAGGTCCCAGGTGCTTGCTAAGAACCGTTTTTACAAATTGTCATTGCCCATCCACGGAAATCGCCAAAATGTATGTGTATGTATGTATGTATGTATGTATGTATGTATGTATGTATGTATGTGTATATGTATGTTCCAGCATAACTACGGAATGCCTGCAGCAATTTACACCAAATTTGGTACACATGTGATTTACAATCTGGGAACAAACACTGTGGGGGTAAGACACCCCTAGCACCCCTAGGGGTGTGGCAGGCAGCAGCACAGAATATTTCAGTAGGCAGCATAACTCTGGAATGCCTGGAGCAATTTACACCAAACTTGTTACACATATGACTTACAATCGGGGAACAAACACGGGGCAGGTAAGACACCCCTAGCACTCCTAGGGGTGAGGCAGCAGCACAGAGAATTTCAGCAGACAGCATAACTCTGGAATGCCTGGTGCAATTTACATAAAACTTGGTACACATATGACTTACAATCTGGGAACAAACACTGTGGGGGTAACACACCCCTAGCACCCCTACGGGTGGGCCAACAGCACAGACTATATCAGGACATGCATGATATGTCAGTGATGACAGGGCTTCATGTGACAGTAACATGATGTGAGGAAGGGAATGGAGGCAGCACGATCCCACACACAGAGTTATATAGTGGAAGTAGCAGGGTCCCCCAGCAGCACAGAGTATATCAGGAGATGCATAATGTACTGCGCTATACAAGAAACTGTAAATAAATCGATCATTTCACAGGGGCACTGACATGATGTGAGTAGGGGAATGGAGGCACCAAGAAGCCACAGACTGACAGTTGTATAGTGGGAAGAGCAAGGTCCCTTGGGGGACCAAAAAGGGGTCCAGCCAATACACAAAGTGGGTCAGGGAAGCAAGATATGCCTATATACTAGATCTATAGCCAAAGTAAATTAACAAACAACTATAATTCTAATTTACCATCCTCATCCCGTAGCGAAGCACGGGTATTCAGCTAGTATATATATATATATATATATCTATATCTATATATATATATATATCTATATATATATATCTACAGAAGGCTATACAGATTTTTCAGGATGTTTATATTATAAACTCTTGCTATTTCCCATTACTATTGGAGAGAAATAGAATCACGTTGGCTGTGTTTCCATGATTGTGAAATTCCATGAAGCACCAAACAAACTATCCCCAGACAATGCTATGTATTAGAAGAATAGATGTTGTCATGTGCACGTGAGTATTGGATGTTCTTTGAGTACTAATAAAGTCTCCCACAGCGATACGTGCTGTTTAACTGTATAATATTATTAGCTTTTATTTCAAAGGCACCAACAATCGTCTGCAGAGATGTGCAAGGGGTATACATAAAAATACTGCAAAATAATAGAGTAACAAAGCATAAGTACAACACATAAAAGGTAACCATAGCCTAAGTAAAAAAAAAAAATTACTATAACACAAAGTCACCGACTGGGTAGTACAACGGGGGCAAGGTTTGGGCAACCCACAGCTGCTAGAAGGAGCATCAAGTCCTGTTCCCAATGAATGGGCGAGCAAAACATCAGGGAAAACTAGTAAAATTAGTGGATCACTGGTGACATAGTGCTAGCTTAAAGAAGAGAAGAGGGACCTGGCCGAAAGAGCTAACATATTAAGGAGAAGGTGTGAGGGTGGGCTAATAATGATACATGGTGGAGGAGTAGAGGAGAACAGTGTTGAGTTATGATGAGAGTAGGCAATGGTTAATAAATAGGTGTGTCTCTTCAGGGTATATTTAAAGTTGAGGAGCCTGGTCAAAACTCTGAGTAGCCGAACTATTGAGCAAGGCACTGGGGAGCTAGGTCTTGGAGGTGAGTACAAGAAGTCAGAAGAGGAGCGGGTGCAGAGGGAGTTGCACAGAGATAGAGACATAGGGGGCTGTGGTTATACAGTAATACCCCTTTCACACTGAGCTTCTAACCCTGGGATATTGCTGGGGCAACCTGGGTCCTGGCTTGGTGAGTAAGGGACTACCTGGGTTTAGTTCCCCAGCTAGATGATCACCGGTGCTTAGAGATAATGTCAAGGGGACTGCAGGATGAACATGGTTTGAATGGGGTATAAGTGAGTTTGAGGAAACATATGCATTCTGTGAAGGATAGGAAGTATCAAAGGCAGGAGATAGTCCAAGAGGAGAAACAGACAGAAAGGACCTTCGGATTTTGTGACGAGGGTATCATAATATTCACATTCTTTCTTTCTTAATGTTAGAGGCCATTAGATGTCACCACGGAGGAAAAGATTTAAGTAAGCTGAAGAAAGTATCTCACTTTTACAATAATAACACTGGATCTGATTAGGCTGCCTGATTCTGATCATTATTAAGAACAAATTTGCTACCCCTCTAGTTTGTTGCATGTGACTGAAACATGCTAGAATTAAGGGACTTATTCAACACTCTGGTGTCCAAATAGTATATAGTCTTCTCCAAACCATAATTGAGAGGGGATCCGGTCTGAAGATCGACAGTGTCTAGGTCGACAATGTTTAGGTCGACCACTATAGGTCGACAGTCACTAGGTCGATATGGATGGAAGGTCGACAGGGTTTCTAGGTCGACATGTGCTAGGTCGACAGGTCTAAAGGTCAACATGAGTTTTTCACATCCCCCCCCCCCCCCCCATACTTAACGATTGTCGACCTAGACACTCTCGATTTGATGAACCATACCCGAGAGGGGATCCGGTCTGAAGATCGACAGTGTCTAGGTCGACAATGTTTAGGTCGACCACTACAGGTATACAGTCACTAGGTCGACATGGATGGAAGGTCAACAGGGTTTCTAGGTCGACATGTGCTCGGTCGACAGGTCTAAAGGTCGACATGAGTTTTTCACATTTTTTTTTTTAATTTTTTCATACTTAACGATCCACGTGGACTACGATTGGAACGGTAAAGAGTGCCGAGCGAAGCGGTAGCGGAGCGAAGGCACCATGCCCGAAGCATGGCGAGCGAAGCGAGCCATGCGAGGGGACGCGGTGCACTAATTTGGGATCCCGGTCACTCTACGAAGAAAACAACACCAAAAAAAATTAATGTCGACCTTTAGACCTGTCGACCTAGCACATGTCGACCTAGAAACCCTGTCGACCTTACATCCATGTCGACCTAGTGACTGTCGACCTATAGTGGTCGACCTAAACACTGTCGACCTAGACACTGTCGATTTGATGAACCACACCCAATTGAGAGGTGAAGGTAGAAAGTCTGGAATATAAACATACACACTAGGAACAACCAGTCTAAATGTTTTTTTCTTCTTCATAGAACAGCCACCTACAACAATATACTATACTGTAAGGACAGACCAAGCACAAGGAAAGATGGCTGACAGTTGCTTTAAAGGATAGCTCCAGAAAAATGTGCTATTTAGCTCAATGAATTATGATAAAATACAGTGTTCTAACCTGCGGTCAATATATACTGAACCTAATACTTTATTTTTTCAAAAACAAGTTGATAACATTATTTCACTGAATCACAACCTACAGTACAGATGCATCCCCATACACCCAGCTTCAATACACCATACAGCAGGAGATGCCTGGCGGGAGTGAGCCACCAAGTCCCGTGCAACTCTGCTAGCTTCAGGTGTCTTTTTTTGGTAAAAATGCATCTTAGTCTCAATGCAATGCAACTAGGATGCAGCAGGAGCCTGTGCTGAGTAATTTGATATACAGTATGACACTTGAGTATTGTGCGTAGAGATGTGCTGCAGGCACTTTTCGTGTTTTGGTTTTGGTTCTAATTCCCTGCTCGTGTTTTGGTTTGGTTTTGCCAAAACCACCCTTTCGGGTTTTGGTTTTGGATGATTTAAAAAAAAAACATAAAAACAGCTAAAATCACAGAATATGGGGGTAATTTTAATCCAACGGTATTATTAAACTCGATAACATTAATTTGCACTCATTTCCAGTCTATTCTGAACACCTCACAATATTGTTTTTAGGCCAAAAGGTTGCACCGAGGTGGCTGTATGACTAAGCTAAGCGACACAAGTGTGCGGCACAAACACCTGGCCCATCTAGGAGTGGCACTGCAGTGGCAGACAGGATGGCACTTAAAAAAACTAGGCCCCAAACAGCACATGATGCAAAGAAGAAAAAGAGGTGCAAGATGGAATTGTCCTTGGGCCCTCCCACCCACCCTTATGATGTATAAACAGGACATGCACACTAACAAATCAGTCATTTCAGCGACATTGTCTGCCACACGACTGCGGCTGAAATAACTGGTTTGTTTGGGCCCCCACCAAAAAAGAAGCAATCAATCTCTCCTTGCACAAACTGGCTCTACAGAGGCAAGATGTCGATCTCATCCTCCGATTCCTCACCCCTTTCACTGTGTACATCCTCCTCACAGAGTATTAATTCATCCCCACTGGAATCCACCATCACAGGTCCCTGTGTACATTTTGGAGGCAATTGCTGGTCAAGGTCTTCCCGGAGGAATTTATAATTAATTTTGATGAATATCATCTTCTCCACATTTTGTGGAAGTAACCTCCTACGCCGATCGCTGACAAGGTTACCGGCTGCACTAAACACTCTTTCAGAGTACACATTGGAGGCAACTTAGGTAAAATAAACCTGGTATTTGTGAAAGGGCATCCAAATTGCCTCTTTTTCCTGCCAGTATACGTCTGACATGCCTACTTGGATGTGGTCACTCATATAATTGTCCACCATTCTTTCAATGGTGAGAGAATCATATGCAGTGACAGTAGACATGTCAGTAATCGTTGGCAGGTCCTTCAGTCCGGAACAGATGTCAGCACTCGCTCCTGACTGCCCTGCATCACCGCCAGCGGGTGGGCTAGGAAATCTTATCCTTTTCCTCGCAGCCCAGTTGCGGAAGAAAGTGAAGGAGGAGCTGTTGACAGGTCACGTTCCGCTTGAGTTGACAATTTTCTCACAAGCAGGCCTTTGAACGTCTGCAGACGTGTGGCTGCTGGAAAGAGAGATACAACGTAGGCTTTAAACCTAGGATCGAGCACGATGGCCAAAATGTAGTGCTCTGATTTCAACAGATTGACCACCCTTGAATCCTGGCATATAGAGTGTTGAATTCCACCTCGTTACAACCTCTTGCTTCAGGTGATGGCAGGGCCCGGTTCAGGTGTGTTTGATGGTGCTCCAGTCTTCGGCACGCAGTGGCTGAATGCCGAAACTGGCCCGCAATTTTTAAGGCCACCGACAGCATCTCCTGCACGCCCCTGTCATTTTCAAAAAAATTCTGCACCACCAAATTAATTGTATGTGCAAAACATGGGACATGCTGGAATTTGCCCAGATGTAATGCATGCACAATATTGGTGGCGTTGTGCAATATCACAAATCCCCAGGAGAGTCTAATTGGGGTAAGCCATTGTGCAATGATGTCCCTCAGTTTCTGTAAGAGGTTGTCAGCGGTGTGCCTCTTACGGAAAGCGGTGATATATAGCGTAGCCTGCCTAGGAATGAGTTGGCGTTTGCGAGATGATGCTACTGGTGCCGCTGCTGTTGTTGCTGCGGGAGGCCATACATCTACCCAGTGGGCTATCACAGTCATATAGTCCTTAGTCTGCCCCGTTCCACTTGTCCTCATGTCCGTGGTTAAGTGGACAGTGGGTACAAATGCATTTTGTAGGACACTGAGGACACTTTTTCTGACGTCTCTGTACATTCTCGGTATCGCCTGCCTAGTGTATTGGAACCTAGATGGGATTTGATACCATGGACACAGTACCTCAAACAATTCTCTAAGTCCCACTGAACTAATGGCGGATACTGGACGCACTTCTAACACCAACATAGCTGTCAAGGCCTCAGTTATCCGCTTTGCAAAAGGATGACTACTATCATATTTCATCTTCCTCACAAAGGACTGTTGGACAGTCAATTGCTTAGTTGAAGTAGTACAAGTGGTCTTCCGACTTCCCCTCTAGGATGACGATCGACTCCCAGCATCAACAACAGCAGCAACAGCTGGTGTACCACTCAAGGATCCTCTGGAGGAATCCCGGTTAAGAGAGGACTCCTCAGTCTTGCCAGTGACATGGCCTGCAGGATTACTGATGTCCCTGACTGAGGAGGAAGTTGACGTTGAGGGAGTTGGTGGTGTGGCTTGCAGGAGCTTGGGTACAAGCGGAAGAAGGGATTTAGGTGTCAGTGGACTGCTTACGTTCTTACCCAAAGTTTCACAACTTGACACTGACTTCTGATGAATGCGCTGCAGGTGACGCATAAGGGAGGATGTTTCTAGGTGGTTAACGTCCTTATTACCCCTACGTATTACAGATTGACAGAGGCAACACACGGCTTGACACCTGTTGTCTGGATTTGTGGAGAAATAATTCCACACCGAAGAGGTGGCTTTTTTGGTATTTTGGCCAGACATCACAATGGGCTTATTCATCCCACGGACAACAGGTGTCTCCCCCGGTGCCTGATTTAAACAAACCACATCACCATCAGAATACTCATAGTCAACTTCCTCCTCAGCGCCAGCAACACCCATATCCTCATCCAGGTGTACTTCAACAGTGACATCTTCAATTTGAATATCAGAAAGTAGACTGTGGGTGCTACTTCCAGCACTTGCAGAGGGTGTGCAAATGTTGGAAGGAGCTACCTCTTCCCGTCCAGTGTTGGGAAGGTCAGGCATCGCAACCGCCGACACACTTGGACTCTCCTTGGGGATTTGTGATACCATCTTAGAACACACAGTTCTTTGCTGTGCTTTTTCCATCTTAACTCTTATCATTTTTCTAGCGGGGGGATGAGGGCTTCCATCGTCATGTGAAGCTGAACCACTATTCATGAACATAGGCCAGGGCCTTAGCCATTCCTTGCCACTTTGTGTCGTAAATGGCATATTGGCAAGTTTACGTTTCTCCTCAGACCATTTAAATTTCTTTTTTTGGGTCTTTTTACTGAACTTTGGCTTTTTGGATTTTACATGCCCTCTACTATCACATTGGGCAATGGCCTTGGCAGACGACGTTGATGGGATTTCATTGTCTATGTCATGACTAGTGGCAGCAGCTTCAGCACTAGGACGAAGTGGTTCTTGATCTTTCCTTATTTTATCCTCCAAATTTTTGTTCTCCATTATTTTTCTGGAGTTATATAACAATGAGGGTCATTCTGACCCATTCGCTCGATGCGTTTTAACGCAGCAGAGCGAACGGGTCCCCTCTGCATGCGCCGGCGCCGTAGTGCGCCGGCGCATGCCAGATGGCTGAAGGCCGTAGCAGGGATACGATCGCCTCTGCCTGATTGACAGGCAGAGGCGATCGCTGGGCGAGAGGGGGCGGAACGGCGGCGTTTGGCCGCCGTTTCATGGGTTTGGTCCGGCCAACGCAGGTGTGGCCGGACCAAACGGGGGGCGGGCCGCAGCGGCTGCATGACGTGACACGCAGCCGCTGCGGGCTGGGGAGCGATGAGTAGCTCCCGGCCAGCACGCTAAAGCTGCGCTGGACGGGAGCTACTCTTGAAGTGCAAAGGCATCACCGCTGTGCGATGCCTTTGTACTTCTGCAAGGAGGGGCCAGACTGACATGCGGGGCGGGCTAGACCTGTGCTGGGCGTGCACCCGCATGTCAGGGACGAAGATCGTCGGAATGACCCCCAATATGCTGTACGTAGAGAGTACCTATACACCACACAGGGCAAACCCTGTGAAAATTATTTGGATTAAATATTAATAACCCCTTTATTTGGAGTAAATAATATACAGCACAGGACAGCACCACTGAATTTATATGGCAGCACCACTGGACTGGACTTATACGGAATTATATGGACTTATATGGAATTATACGGCAGGATCACTGGACTGGACTTATACACCAGTACCACTGTAATTATATGGCAGGATCACTGGACTTATACGCCAGTACCACTGGAATTATACAGCAGGATCACTGGACTTATACGGCAAGATCACTGGATTTATACGGCAGTACCGCTGGACATATACAACAGTATCAATGGACATATACGGCAGGATCACTGGATTTATACGCCAGTACCACTGTAATTATACGGCAGGATCAATGGATTTATACAGCAGTACCGCTGGACATATACAGAAGTAGCACTGGACTGGACTTATACGCCAGTACCACTGTAATTATACGGCAGGATAACAGGACTTATACGTCAGTACCACTGGAATTATACAGCAGGATCACTGGATTTATACGGCAGGATCACTGCAATTATACGGCAGGATCACTGGATTTATACGCCAGTACCACTGGAATTATACGGCAGGATCACTGGAATTATACGGGAGGATCACTGGATTTATACGGCAGTACCGCTGGACATATACAGCAGTATCATTGGACATATACGGCAGTATCACTGGCATTATACGCCAGTACCACTGTAATTATACGGCAGGATCACTGGATTTATACGGCAGTACTGCTGGACATATATACGACAGTATCACTGGACTGGACTTATACACCAGTACCACTGTAATTATATGGCAGGATCACTGGATTTATATGCCAGTACCACTGGAATTATTCAGCAGGATCACTGGACTTATATGGCAGGATCACTGCAATTATACGTCATGATCACTGGACTTATACGCCAGTACCACTGGAATTATACGACAGGATCACTGGATTTATACGCCAGTACCACTGGAATTATACGGCAGGATCACTGGAATTATATGGCAGGATCACTGGAATTATACGGCAGGATCACTGGATTTATACGGCAGTACCGCTGGACATATACGGCAGTACCGCTGGACATATACGGCAGTATCATTGGACATATACGGCAGGATCACTGGACTTATACGCCAGTACCACTGTAATTATACGGCAGGATCACTGGATTTATACAGCAGTACCGCTGGACATATACGACAGTATCACTGGACTGGACTTATACACCAGTACCACTGTAATTATATGGCAGGATCACTGGATTTATATGCCAGTACCACTGGAATTATACAGCAGGATCACTGGACTTATATGGCAGGATCACTGCAATTATACGTCAGGATCACTGGATTTATACGCCAGTACCACTGGAATTATACGGCAGGATCACTGGATTTATACGGCAGTACCGCTGGACATATACGACAGTATCACTGGACAGGACTTATACACCAGTACCACTGTAATTATACGGCAGGATCACTGGATTTATATGCCAGTACCACTGGAATTATACAGCAGGATCACTGGACTTATACGGCAGGATCACTGCTTTTATACGGCAGGATCACTGGACTTATACGCCAGTACCACTGGAATTATACAGCAGGATCACTGTAATTATACGGCAGGATCACTGGAATTATACGCCAGTACCGCTGGACATATACGGCAGTATCAATGGACATATACGGCAGTATCACTGGACTGGATTTATACGCCAGTACCACTGTAATTATACAGCAGGATCACTGGATTTATACACCAGTACCACTGGAATTATACGGCAGGATCACTGGACTTATACGGCAGGATCACTGGACTTATACGGCAGGATCACTGGCTTTATACGGCAGTACTGCTGGACATATACGGCAGTACCGCTGGACATATTCGGCAGTATACTGTAAATGGACATATACGGCAGTATCACTGGCAGGGCCGGTGCTAGGGTGTTCGGCGCCCCCCTGCAAACTATAAATTTGCGCCCTCCCATACTTTACAAAGGGACAGCGCACATAATGCTTTTACACATAATGCTCCCTGTAGTAGTGCCGCTTACACACGTAACGCCCCCTGTGGTAGTTCCACTTATACACAATACCCTCTGTAGTAGTGGCACTTACACACGTAACCTATCCTGCAGCAGTGATGCTTACACACGTAAAACACCCCCTGCAACAGTGACGCTTACATACGTAACGCCCCCTGCAGCAGTGACACACACGCAACGCCCCCTGTACCAGTGCCGCTTACACACGCAACGCCCCCTGTACCAGTGCCGCTTACACACATAACGCACCCTGTACCAGTGCCGCTTACACATGTAACGCCCCCTGTACCAGTGCCGCTTACACACGTAACGCCTCCTGTACCAGTGCCGCAGTGCCGCTTACACACGCAACGCCCCTTGTATCAGTGCCTCTTACACACGTTCTGCCCCCTGTACCAGTGCCGCTTACACACGTAACGCCTCCTGTACCAGTGCCGCTTACAAACTCAACTCCCCCTGTACCAGTGCCGCTTACACACGCAACGCCCCCTGTACCAGTGCCTTACACACGTTCCGCCGTCTGTACCAGTGCCGCTTACACACGTAACGCCCCCTGTACCAGTGCAGCTTACACACGTAACACCCCCTCTACCAGTGACGCTTACACACGCAACGCCCCCTCTACCAGTGACGCTTACACACGCAACGCCCCCTCTACCAGTGACGCTTACACACGCAACGCCCCCTCTACCACTGACGCTTACACATGCAACACCCCCCTGTACCAGTGCCGCTTACACACACAACGCCCCCTGTACCAGTGACGCTTACACACGCAACGCCCCCTCTACCAGTGACGCTTACACACGCAACGCCCCCCTGTACCAGTGCCGCCTACACACATTATGATGCACAGTCACACATACACATATACATACACACACACACACATACAGTACATACAATACACACATACAGTACAAATACACACACACACACACACACACACACACACACACACACACACTTTCTCACTTACTCTCCCTCAACTCACCATCTGGCTGGCCGAATCTGTATTCTGCCTTCTTACTTCATCTGCAGCATGGCCATGGTCCCGTGTAGCCCCGCCCCTCAGCACCGGCAAGCCCTGCCCCTTTTTCATGCAGGCGTCGCTGGACACACACACAGACACTGACTGGACTACTGTCAGCCAGGGAGGTAAGGGGAAGCTTCATGCTGCCAGCGCCGCTGCCAGTCAAACAGTGTGACAGGCACAGCAGCCAGCAGCAGCGGGGATGCAAAGCAGGGAGAGTGCCTCTCCTACCCTGGCGCCTACCTGCTTTGCATCCCTTTGCTGAGCGGGTAGCGCCGGGCCTGATCACTGGACTGGACTTATACGGCAATACCACTGTAATTATACGGCAGGATCACTGGACTTATACGCCAGTACCACTGGAATTATACGGCAGGATCACTGGACATATACGGCAGTACCGCTGGACATATACGGCAGTACCGTTGGGCATATACGGCAGTACCGTTGGGCATAAACGGCAGTACCACTGGACATATACGGCAGTATCAATGGACATATACGCAGTACCGTTGGGCATAAACGGCAGTACCACTGGACATATACGGCAGTATCAATGGACATATACGGCAGGATCACTGAAATTATACGGCAGGATCACTGAAATTATACGGCAGGATCACTGGAATTATACGGCAGTTTCACTGGACATATATACGGCAGTATCAATGGACATATACGGCAGGATCACTAGACATATATGGCAGGATCACTAGACATATACGGCAGTACCACTGGACATATACTGCAGCACAGGGACACCACCACTGGACTGATGCAGGACAACACAGCACCACTGCAATGGACTGGACTTATACAGCAGCACTGGACATATGGCAGCAGAGGACACCACCACTGTGATTGGACTGATGCAGCACAACACACCACCACTGGACTGATGCAGCACAACACACCACCACTGGACTGGACTTATAAAGCAGCACTGGACATATGGCAGCAGAGGACACCACCACTGTGACTGGACTGATGCAGCACAACACACCACCACTGGACTGGACTTATACAGCAGCACTGGACATATGGCAGCAAGAGGACACAACCGCTGTGACTGGACAAATGCAGCACAAGACACGGACACTGAGAGGATGGAGACACCTCCTCTCTCTACACTCTCCAATGACGGAGTGAAAATGTCGGCGACGCTTGGCTCCTTATATGGATTCCAAACCCCGCGAGAATCCGACAGCGGGATGATGACGTTTTGCCTCGTTCTGGTTTCCGAGTCAGGTGGGAAAACCTGAGCCTGACTTGGATCCAGGCTCGGGTGGTAAAGTCCGGGAGGTTTCGGGTCTCTGAGAACCGAACCTGCTCATCTCTAATTGTGCATGACTGAGTCTATATTTGGAGCACAACAGAAATTGTATTGGAAAAAAGCTACGGCTGCTACATTGTAGCACTTCATATACAGATTCAGCCACACACAGATATATAAGTGTCACAAATCAAATTAATCAGAACAGTCTCTTGGTGCATTCTACTGTAACTGCACCATGTTGCGACTAAGATGCATTTTGGCAAAAAAAAGAAGCCGGCGTTAGAAGTCTCACAGGACCTGGTGCCCCAAGAGGAGCTGTTTGGTGCAACTGCAGCAATGATGTAGAGGACACATCAATACTTGGTATACAGGACATTATTGATATTGAATGTTTCAATTATGCTATAATGATGAGATATATTTACTTTTGATGTAGCAGCCAATGTTTGCTCAATTTGTTTTTTCAGGGGTCCCTCGTCTCCCCTCTCTTGCAGGTAGCGCAGGAGGTGCACTAGCGCGGCCAACTGTGAGCTGCTGGTGTTATGTGTAGCTGTGAGCACTAAGTCTTCCGTCATCATACAGGACAAACAGCTCTGAGGAGAAATAGTCATTCAGGTTACAGGTAAATATTTCTAATTCCTGAATTTTTGTAGAAACACAGACTCTGACAGCAGATAAGAACCACTTGGCCCATCTAGCCTGCCCACGTACATGCACACATTTACACACTAGGGTTCATTTTTGTTGTGAGCCAAAACACTAAATAGGATAATCACACTCTCCTGTGAGTACTGCGCGATTGATGGGTATACAGGTGCTCTGTAATACCTTTGGCTCTAGGGGAAGCAGCCATACACCCCTACTGTTAGATACTCTCCATCTCATACTGCTGGCATCCCTCTCTCTCATTCTCTGCCCAATATCTTGGATAAGATAGAGAAAAGCAGTGGAGGGCAGGTAATACAGATAAGCTACTGAGACTTATAAATTTACCTGACTGTGCAGTGTGTCCTGCTGGTATTGGGGCATACCTAAGGAGTTCAACAATCTCTATTAACAGTGGAATGGACATATCTTTCATGCTATACAATGTTTAACCCTATGGGTTGTAACGCTGACATGCATGCTGGGGTCTTTCCATGTGCTCTCAAGAGGTTAGAACCCCAGCGTGTCTATCAAGTCAGAAAATAGGGGGATTACAGATTTAACCCCATTATACATGATATTTAATTTCCAATTTATTTATCTAACTATATATATATATATATATATATATACACACACACACACACACACACACACACACACACACACACACACACACACACACACACACACACACATATACATATAGTCCATTCAGGTCCACTCACGCCATGTTAATAAATAAAATGCTGGTGTCACAACCCATATTAGGGCAGTAGCTCCAAACTCTTAGAAGTCAAATAGATGGAACACTGGTGAGTGCACCCTCTATTTGACTTCTATACTTTATTTTATATATATATATATATATATATATATATATAAAAAATACTCACTATATGGACAAAAGTATTTGGCCACACCTGTTAATTATTGAATTGAGGTGTTTCAATAAGACCCGTTGCCACCGGTGTGTAAAACCAAGCACCTAGCCATGCAGTCTCCATTTGCACACATTTGTGATACAAAATGGGTCGTTCTGGAATGCTCAGTGACTTCAAGTGTGGTACTGTGATAAGGTACTAACTTTGCAATAAGACAGTTCGTGAAATTTCATCCCTGGTGGATATCCCACGATCAAGTGCTATTAGAAAGTGGAAACGTTTAGGAACAACAGCAACTTAGCCATGAAGCGGAAGACCACATAAAGTCACAGAGCGGGGTCAGCCACTGTTAAGGTGCATGGTGCGTAAAAGTCACCAACGCTCTGCTGGTTACATAGCTAAAGAGATCGGAACTTCCTCTGGCATTACTGTAAGCACAAAAACTGTGTGGTGGGATCTTAGTGGAATGGGTTTCAAATGGCTGAGCAGCTGCATGCAAGCCTCACATCACCAAGTCCAATGTCAAGCGTCGGATGGAGTGGTCTAAAGCACACAGACACTGGACTATGGAGCAGTGGAAATGTGTTCTGTAGAGTGAAGGATCACACTTCTCGTTTTGGTAGTCAGATGGGCAAGTGTGGGTTTGCCGGATGCCGGGAGAAAGTTACCTGCATGACTACAATATGCCAAGTGTGAAGTTTGGTGGAGGAGGCATGGCTGTTTTTTTCAGGCTTTGGGCTAGTTACCTTATCTCCAGTGAAGGGCGATCTTAATGCTTCAGTATACCAAGACATTTTGGACAATGCTATGTTTCCAACTTTGTGGCAACAGTTTGGAGAAGGCCCTTTTCTATTCCAACATGACTGTGCCCCAGTGCAAAAAGCAAAGACTATAAAGACATGGGGGCAGATCTATTAACCTGGAGAAGGGATAAAGAATTGATAAACCAGTGATAAGCGCAAGGTGATAATGCACCAGTCAATCATTATGGATTTGAAAAATTACAGTTAGGAGCTGACTGGCTGGTGCATTATCACCTTCCACTTATCACTGCCTTATCACTGCTTTATGGCCCTTCTCCAGGCTTAATACATCTGCCCGGTTTGATGAGTTCAGTGCGGAAGAACTTGAATGGCCCGCACAGAGCCCTGACCTCAAACTCATCGAGCAGTTCTGGGATGAACTGGAACGGAGATTGCGAGCCAAGCCTACTTGTTCAACATCAGTACCTGACCTCATAAATTGCATTTAAATACAAAGTCATTACAGTACCTGTTGATGTAATGGTCATGCGTCAGAATACTTTTGTCCATATTGTGTTGCTACATATATAGCAACATCTTTTCCGGGTTCAGGTTCAGGAGAGGGGGGATTTGGGGAATGGAGGTAAGGGCAGAGACATAAGTGTACCGGGCCCCAAGATTACTGTTGCCGGCCCTGGACTCCACCTGCTTTACAAATAATGTAAAGCCTGTTTGTAGAAAGGACCCTGCAGCTCATAAGAAATCCCATAAGTAAATTAAAATAAAACCCCTTATTTTGGAGACAAAAACCTGATGAAGTGCTAGGAATAATCCAGCAGTAACAGGGTCAAACTGTCCGAGGCAGGAACAGATCTCAAGGCTGGCAGATGACAAGGTATCCATCAACCTGCTGTTTATTGCAACATTAATGGACTGTAGCAAAATCTCTGTAGTCTGGGCAAGGTATGTCTGTGCCACTGTCTTTCTGGTCTGAAAAAAAAAAAAGAAAATCACATTTTGCAGAATAAATGACATTTTAACAGCTTATACAAATAGTGCTATTACTCATCCCATACAAAAGTAATATTCATTCTTGTGATAAATGGTTCTCACCACTACTTTGGAAACAGTAAATACATTTATTTAACAAGACAAACACCACTTTGAATAAGTATCATGTCTGGCAGATGATACCAGTCATTAGATTACAGGCAGCAATATGGAAATGACGGTCACATACAGTAGTCAGGTGTAATTTACAGTGCTATTAGCTGGTCAGGCAGATGCAGACAGCAGTACCCCAACACATTTCTCTAGGCAAATCTTTATAGTGTACAACCCCAGCTCTGCTGTTGAAACTGATGCAACTCTGACTACACTATACATTATATTAAACTTTTAAAGGCACTATACTTTACGACACTTAGGGGTATATGCAATTGCGGTCGAATTCCGGCTGGAATTCAACCGTTTTTGGATTCGACACAATTCGACAGTCGAATCCCGACCGCCGGGACCCGAATTCGACATATTCAATAAAAAACGGATTTGACAGTCCCGCTGTCGAAAAACGGACCAATTGACGAATAGTGTGCGTCCTGGATTTGACTTCATGGACGGCACAAAAGTGTAATAATCTTGAAAAAAAAATGCGTGGAGTCCCCCCTCCTAAGCATAACCAGCCTCGGGCTCTTTGAGCCAGTACTGGTTGTAAAAATACAGGGGGGAAAATGACAGGGGATCCCCCGTATTTTAACAACCAGCACCGGGCTCTGCGCCTGGTCCTGGTGCCAAAAATATGGGGGACAAAACACGTAGGGGTCCGCCGTATTTTTCACACCAGCACCAGGCTCCACTAGTCAGAGAGATAATGCCACAGCCGGGGGACACTTTTATATAGCTCCCTGCGGCCCTGGCATTAAATCACTAACTAGTCACCCCTGGCCGGGGTACCCTGGAGGAGTGGGAACCCCTTAAATCAAGGGGCCCCCCCTCCAGCCACCCAAGGGCCAGGGGTGAAGCCCGAGGCTGTCCCCCCCATCCAAGGGCGGCGGATGGGGGGCTGATAGCCTTGTGTCAAAAAAAGAATATTGTTTTTTGTAGCAGAACTACAAGTCCCAGCAAGCCTCCCACGCAAGCTGGTACTTGGAGAACCACAAGTACCAGCATGCGGGGGGAAAACGGGCCCGCTGGTACCTGTAGTTCTACTACAAAAAAAAAACCAAATAAAAACAGTACACACACACCGTGACAGTATAACTTTATTACATACATGCACACCAATATACACACATACTTACCTATGTTGACACGACGAGTCGGTCCCCTTCTCCACGACGAGTCGGTCCCCTTCTCCACGACGAGTCGGTCCCCTTCTCCACGTAGAATCAACGGGGTACCTGTAAATAAAATTATACTCACAACAATCCAGGGTAGATCGGTCCTCTTCTTTGTTTGTAATCCACGTACTTGGCAAAATAAAAAAACGACAAACACGATCCACGGACTGAAAGGGGTCCCATGTTTACACATGGGACTCCTTTCCCCGACTGCCGGGACCCCCCGTGACTGCTGTCAAAGAGGGTCCCTTCAGCCAATCAGGGAGTGCCACGTCGTGGCACTCTCCTGATTGGCTGTGCGCGTCTGAGCTGTCAGGCGGCGCACTCGAGATACACTGTTGAGCATAGGCGCTCCATTATATCCAATGGTGGGAACTTTGCGGTCAGCGTTTGACCGCGAGGTTCTGTGGGGTCACCCTCGCGGTCAACCGCTGACCGCAAAGTTCCCACCATTGGATATAATGGAGCGCCTATGCTCAACAGTGTATCTCGAGTGCGCCGCCTGACAGCTCAGACGGGCACAGCCAATCAGGAGAGTGCCACGACGTGGCGCTCCCTGATTGGCTGAAGGGAGCCTCTTTGACAGCAGTCACGGGGGGTCCCGGCAGTCGGGGAAAGGGGTCCCATGTGTAAACATGGGACCCCTTTCAGTGCGTGGACCGTGTATGTCATTTTTTTATTTTGCCAAGTACGTGGATTACAAACAAAGAAGAGGACCGATCTACCCCGGATTGTTGCGAGTATAATTTTATTTACAGGTACCTCGTGGATTCTACGTGGAGAACGAGACCGACTCGCCGTGTCAACATAGGTAAGTATATGTGTAACTTGGTGTGCATGTATGTAATAAGGTTATACTGTCACGGTGTGTGTGTACTGTTTTTATTTGGGTATTTTTTTGTAGTAGAACTACAGGTACCAGCGGGCCCGTTTTTCCCTTGCATGCTGGTACTTGTGGTTCTCCAAGTACCAGCGTGCGGGGGAGGCATGCTGGGACTTGTAGTTCTGCTACAAAAACAATATTCTTTTTTTTTTACACAAGGCTATCAGCCCCCCATCCGCCGCCCTTGGATGGGGGGGGACAGCCTCGGGCTTCACCCCTGGCCCTTGGGTGGCTGGAGGGGGGGGGACCCCTTGATTTAAGGGGTTCCCACTCCTCCAGGGTACCCCGGCCAGGGGTGACTAGTTAGTGATTTAATGCCAGGGCCGCAGGGAGCTATATAAAAGTGTCCCCCGGCTGTGGCATTATCTCTCTGACTAGTGGAGCCCGGTGCTGGTGTGAAAAATACGGGGGACCCCTACGTGTTTTGTCCCCCATATTTTTGGCACCAGGACCAGGCGCAGAGCCCGGTGCTGGTTGTTAAAATACGGGGGATCCCCTGTCATTTCCCCCCCGTATTTTTACAACCAGGACTGGCTCAAAGAGCCCGAGGCTGGTTATGCTTAGGAGGGGGGACCCCACGCATTTTTTTCTGAAATTTTAACCCATTCCCACCACTTCCTACTGAAAAACATGCACTGATCCCTCCATATTATTTTAGTTAGTAAAAAAAAAAAAAATATTTTAAAAAATCTATTAAATAATACTTGTGGCTCATAAATAGACAAACCAAGTAGATAATCCCTTCAAATATAAATAGATATGCTATTAGCAATCAAAAAAACACAAAAAAAATGTTTTTCTAATTTTTTATTAGATCACGACAGCAAAATGAGGCGGAATGAAATTGAAGAAATGACTGTCGAAAAGCACTGTTGTCGAATCGACATTCTTCAATTGAATATACTTTTGTCGAAAAGCCGCATTTTTACCATTGCAGACATGTCGAATTTGACAAATGTCGAATTGCAAAAAGTCGAATCTGAAACGGCAGGTTCTTTGTCGAAAAGTACTGTATTGCATTGTCGAATCCAATTCGACAGGTTTTTTTTTGCCGAAAATGCCCCGTTTTTCAACATTTGCGGCAATTCAACAGCAATTGCATATACCCCTTAAAATGTATGTGGTCTAATTACATATGACAGACTATATTTAAGAAAAAAAATCACATTGTACAATATGGGATAAAAAAAAACCTCCGTATGACCATCTATTATTCTGTGACAAATATTATACAGTATATACCGTAGTCTTAACCCCTTCATCACCAAACACACTTTCACATTTTTATTCGATAACATAAGAGGAATACTATTTTTATTTACAAAAACAGAAAAGTTCTTTTGTTTATGCATCTTCTTTAAATATTGGTCTTGGGGGTCTGATTCTGATTGGTCCTTGCATCCTTTGCCGTAGTCATGTCTGAAATACTGCCTGGTGCTTCTTTAGATGCACCTTTGGTCGTACCATAGAAACTTTCACCAGCCCTAAAGTAGGTAGGTGTAGTTTATCCATCCAAGTATGGCCTTCAATTTAAGAAGCTCAGTGTCTATGTAAGCAACCGCTTTCAGTGATGCGCCTGCGTCATTCCCATAAGACGCAACACCTCTGTGCATCTTTTAGCCACTCCCTTGTTACCTGCCAGTCAGCAACCAGGAAAGTCCCTCACATTTCTGCTACTGTGCAACCAAATCTGTACTGGGAATCTGTATGTACAAAATCAGAACCCATGCGTGGTACGAGTGAGATGCATGCGCACGCGAAAAGCATCACTCCATATGACCGATATCGCCACTGTGTCCAACTCACAATCAGGCCCTTAATGTGCTAGACTATAGTATAGGATCTCTGTCTTTTGATTTTTTTCCCCAGATTACTTACTTTTATCTTCATTTTTGCATCCTAATTTGCAAATAGCTTACAAAGGGCCTAATTGCAGTTGGAATATGTGCAGAATGGGTCCTGCGATCGAATTGAAATGCGAACGCCTCTGCCTGATTGGTAGAGGCATTTGGGGGGACGGATGGGGGCGGGGGTATCTGGGGTTGCCGGAAACGGGGGGAAGGGTGTCGCCCATTTTCCGGGAGTGGCGAGGCCAAGCTCCCAGAAGCAGTTTCCTTGGCCTTACAAACTGCACTGCGACTGCTAATCCCAGTAATATAAGGTTTAGTCAGCCTTCAGTAGCAGATGAATATTGTGATCAATGGTCGCGATGTTTCAACCAGAAGGACCAGAACTATGATCGCATCGCAGTGTGCAGTTCGCAAATGCAGGAAGGAAGTGCTATGTACCTTCTCCTGCATTTGCATTGCTTAGGAGCAGCTTTGCAAATACAATCCGTACTGAATTAGGTCACTAAAAGTGTACAAGGGCCTAAATTCAGAGATGTGACTGTATGTAAATAAAGCCAAAGGTACAGTAAATCTCCAAAGGTGGGGCGCCTGTACATGTGCAGAACGGGTCCTGCAACATTAGCCTATTTTTACATCACTGCTGTGTCCAAAGATGTAGCAGCAACGCGAACTGCGTCAGTCTCTAATCAGGCCTTAGCTGCTGACCTTAGGATTCATTTTGTTTTCCCCAAAGGAATTAATATAAAGTAACAGATTTAGCATAAAGATGTGTGGCACGGGTCACTCATATACAGTACAGTGACTTGCTCTACACATCGTTATGCTTAATCTGTTACTTTTCCTGCTACTTTATACCAATTCCATAGTGAAAACAAATTAATCCTACATACAGTAGATTACTATTAGTTTAGTGTACTATAAGTGAATTTCAGATGCTAAATTTGGGAAAATAAACTCAAGCGAGGGAGCAAAATTACAGGTGTAATGTATGAGGACACATTTGTAGTTTTGGAAAGCAAAAGAAAAGGCAGGTAGTCATACTGTCAACACTCAATACGCCGGCAGGAGAATGTCGATGGCATAATACGACACAGTTGTAATGTTAACCAAACAAAAAAGATCTTTCTTGCGCTTATACTAGATGGCAGCCTTTAATCCCACAAGAGAAACCTTCACCGTGGTTTCAGCATAAATCACAAAACACAGAAAATGTGAGAAAAAGTGGCGCGACTAGACACTTCTAGAGACGTTTGTAAGAATTGCTTACACACTAGTGGATTGATACAATGGATAACGATGCACCTTCCATAAATATGGATACTAAAAGGATAACAAAAGGACACAAAACATAGTGTAATCCAATTAAACCAGATGGTGTATCTTTTATTCGTTACTGGTCCCACTCACATGGCATAGATGGTATATTTGCATGTAGAAACCATAAACTTTGTGTATAACTGCTTCCACTTCATGAGGATACAGGACGTATATACTCCAAGGGCACTTAAAATAGGAAAATAGCAATAGTGCAATACCGTCTGTGTATAGGTAAAAAACTGATTATTTAATAGAGACACTCACAAACATAAGTTAAAAAACAGCATGGAAACAGAGAGATGTTGCATGGACATCAGAGGCTACAGGAGACAACAGCCAGCAGCATAGATGTATAGTCACCACCAGTCCCGGTTGTTTGGGAATGCCCCCACGCTGTCAGATATGTATTTCCTCCAAATCTCCCGTCAGTCCAGCACGAACAGTCCCGGCTTAATCGCTTTCGGATATTAAATCCTTCATCAACCGGGACTGGTGGTGACTATACATCTATGCTGCTGGCTGTTGTCTCCTGTAGCCTCTGATGTCCATGCAACATCTCTCTGTTTCCATGCTGTTTTTTAACTTATGTTTGTGAGTGTCTCTATTAAATAATCAGTTTTTTACCTGTACACAGACGGTATTGCACTATTGCTATTTTCCTATTTTAAGTGCCCTTGGAATATATACGTCCTGTATCCTCATGAAGTGGAAGCAGTTATACACAAAGTTTATGGTTTCTACATGCAAATATACCATCTATGCCATGTGAGTGGGACCAGTAACGAATAAAAGATACACCATCTGGTTTAATTGGATTACACTATGTTTTGTGTCCTTTTGTTATCCTTTTAGTATCCATATTTATGGAAGGTGCATCGTTATGCATTGTATCAATCCACCAGTGTGTAAGCAATTCTTACAAACGTCTCTAGAAGTGTCTAGTCGCGCCACTTTTTCTCACATTTTCTGTGTTTTGTGACAGTTGTAATGTTACTTTAATGCAATACATTTGAACAAAGTCGGCATTATAGCTTTCAACAGGATGGTTTAAGAAACATTACAACCGTTTAAGTATTATATTGTCTGCATATTCACGGTCGACATATTCTTGGAGAAGATGGAATTATCTTAACCCTCGATCATGCGGGACAAAATACCTATTGATATATAAAATATAACCTTTAATAATAAAAACAGAAAGCAACATTAAGCAAAGCATTAAAACAAAAAAGAAGTTGACGTCTCATGATTTACTAAGGGGCTAATACAAAGCTGTAGGCAAGTCAGCTGCATGTGCATGCTCGGAAATAAATTCATATATCCGTCTGTATTTATCACTGGCTGCACTGTCTATGGCATAATAGGTAGACAGTGAAAAGGTCGACATGCACAATGTCTTCTAGGGTAAAAGGGTGACACAAGGGTAGACCTTTTGACTGTCGACCTATGGACCTGATTCCGGCTGCACTGCCCCTACCCACCATCACTAACAGAGCGCATATGCACCATCTATATACATGGTGCTAGAGACCCTTTCATATGTTCCTCAATATAGACCTCAATTCCACCTACACGCCTATGACACACTTATGAACACTAGCATACACGCAAACGTCCCATTGCCACACAGTTACACCCATTCAGACGCAAGTAAAGATGAAACAAAGTTGCCCAAAATTGTATAGGCTCATCCAGAGAGCTTGCACAGCAGCATATAGTATCAACAACAAAATGTAAAACACATGAGTAACAGAATGACGTATTGTGTTAAAATGCATGTATTGTGTAGTAGGATACTAAGATTACTGTATTCAGTATCAGTCTCCAAGGTTACAATACACACTATTGATAAAGAAAAAGATGTATAAAAATTGCCAACAAACACTAATAAAACAAGACTGGGTATGAGCAAACACACAAAAAGATAAGGAGCCCTACTCACAACTGCCTGATGCAAGAGGCTAAGGGTCACAGATTGCATACTGTTCCAGCCATATAGCAATGGGAAAAGTGCTTCCAGTAGCTGGGCTATGTGATTCAGTCACTCAACAATGCTGGTTTGGAGTCAGAAGGGTGTTTGAGCACAGAAAAAGGATAAATGAACATTCTGAAAGAACAGTGTAGAGCGGATATAATAGACCCAAATAGCTTTGTAGTTCAGGTATTTGATAAGCTTGGCTAATAAGATGAGTTTTCAGAGGTAGCTTGGAGAGTAGGGTACTGTTTTACCAGGGGCGTTTTAAGAGAGGAGGAGGCCAGTGTGCAGCCTTCTGCTTCAGGGGCCCCCTCCTCTCTGACTGCTCCTGGGTACCCCGGTGGTGCCATCCTTCTCCGCAGCGGCAATAGAGTCTGAGAACAGACTCTATTGCGCATACCTCCGGGAACACGCCGCGGTGGCAATTTTCCCGAAGATTTTGCTAATGCGCATGCGTGAAACTCCGGAAAAATGCCCGCCGTGCTATCTTTCCGGAGTTTTCAGCAGGCGCAAAAGAGTTTGTTCCCCCTAGTGTTCAAACTCTATTACGCTGCTTAGAAGGGATGGCTCCGACGGGGGACTCCAGAGAGGTTAAGTATTAAACAAATGGGTGCAGTGTGTGCGGGGTGGGCCCCCCTGGACCTTGGGGGCCCGTGTGCCTCGCACACACGGCACCCATTATAGATACGCCAATGTGTTTTACTATATAATATGAGGGGTGCTATTCAGAGATGAACACAGCAAGATCTGTGCCCATCTACTCATATGCTGGGGACCGCCCAGCACAGGGCAAAGTCGCTCAGCACGTGTGTTGCGCCGCCCGCGAAGTGTTCGCAATTTAATTGCGAACGCATTGATTAGAAAACGAACCCTGCCTGCTCAGCCTGCCTGTGCTAGCAGGTGGTCCGGCGCCATCTTTCAAAAAGGTTCAAAAAGGGTTGAGATTGCCTAAAGGATAAAAAAAGGGGCAGACTAGATGGGCCAAGTGGTTCTTATCTGTCGTCAAATTCTATGTTTCTATGTTTCTATCTTTTGTCTCGGAGTGGCTGTATGATGTCACACCTGCGTTGTCCGGACCAGGCCCACTAAACGCCGCAGCACCTTTCCCTACAAAGCCCTCGGCTGTCAATCACTAAGCGATCGCATCCTTCTGGGATGCGATCACACGGGGGTGGGTCGCGCACTATGGACAGTGCGCATGCGCAGACACAACGGACATGGCCACTGCTTGCGTACACAGCGGCTGCGTCCATCTCTGAATAAGGGTAGAGGAACGGAATTCCACAAAGAGGGTACAGCCATAGCTGCCAAGAGAAATCCTGTGCCCCGGTACAACAACTTCATGGGCCCCAGCGCTCATCTCTCCCTCCCCCTTCTCGAGGGGGTGTGACCACAGCATGCTGGGGGCATAGCCACATCTCTTTGGGGGGGTGTCAAGCACAAGTGTAGCACCCACTCACAGGAGCATGGCAAGCCTCCCAGCCAGGGCAGTAGAGAGCCTGGCTAGGCACAGGTACTTTTCAGGGGGCATGACCTAATCACAGGAGGCGTGGCCATGCACCATTAGAAAAAAATAAATAAAGGGTTTTTTTAAGCACTTCCCTGGCCACACTGCAGCCCAGCACACAGCAGCGTGTGCTAGGCTGAGAAGAAAAGCTGCAGCTGCTGCTTCCAGGTAAGGGGGGAGACAGGACCTTGGACCCCACTAGGCCCGCCCCTCTCTACACCACTGGGTGCAGCCAGAGTGGTGGAGTTGGGGGATCTGGGAGACTCACGACTTTTCCGGTGGTCCCCTGAACTTCTTAGTGAAGTGGGCAGGATGGGGAAAGAAATACCAGGAATCGCTAGTTTTAGGGATGGGGCGGGGCCAATATGTGCATTATGCAAGTCCCATCATTTTGGTCCAAGCTCCTCCTCTTAGACCTATGATTCATGGGATTACGGCCCTCATTCCGAGTTGTTCGCTCGCTAGCTGCTTTTAGCAGCATTGCACACGCTAGGCCGCCGCCCTCTGGGAGTGTATCTTAGCTTTGCAGAATTGCGATCGAAAGATTAGCAGAATTGCGAATAGAAATTTCTTAGCAGTTTCTGAGTAGCTCGAGACTTACTCCTACACTGCGATCAGCTCAGACAGTTTCGTTCCTGGTTTGACGTCACAAACACACCCAGCGTTTGCCCAGACACTCCCGCGTTTTTCCCAGAAACGCCAGCGTTTTTTTCGCACACTCCCATAAAACGGCCAGTTTCCGCCCAGAAACACCCACTTCCTGTCAATCACACTCCGACCACCAGAACGATGAAAAATCCTCCTTATGCCGTGAGTAAAATACCTAACTTTTGAGTAAAATAACTAACCGCATGCGTAAGCGACTAATCGCAATATAGCGAAAATCGGCAACGAGCGAACAACTCGGAATGACCCCCTATGTCACAACAGGGGCTAGGTTTAATGACACAAAACACCCACCTCCTCAGTTGCCAGCTGCAACGCCCTTCCTGGATTCTCCCAGTGAGGGAAAAAGTAGGCAAGTATGATTTAAAGTGAGTAATGACCTTCAGATGTAATAGTGATCAAACTCCTGAAAGGTAAGCGCTGAATCTGGGTAGTTTTGGAAATTTCAGAGGTCTGTCCCATGTCCTGTATGCACGGGCCGCAATGGCTCCCACTGTGAGGGAGATGGGACAGATATATGAGAGTGTTGGGAGCGGCGGTGGTACAAAGCGACGGGGTATCAGGACAGGACAACAAGGGGGGGGGAATCGAGACTGTGCGAAGGGTGGGGTCTCTCTTTCTATATAGAATATAAATTATTACCTTCAATTCAACCATTTTTTTCATTAATTCATCTAGCTTTTTAACTTGTTGTGTGTTGGCATCAGGCCCCTCTATGTCATTATCTCCAGTGGATCCGGCAGCCTTTCTTTCATCCTAGAAGACATGTGTAAAATTGGAATAAACAATTTAAAGCAAAAAGTTGTTTTAAGTCTGCTTTGAAGGATTAGCTTGCAGCTATATATTGCATCAGGAAGAAATTGAAACATACAGATGAATACAGTATTTATCAGCATGCAACAGGAGTGCAATGCAAGTATTATTGACAGACAATTGTTTGAAGGGCTTTCTAAACTTGTTATTAGTATATGTAAAATTCAAAGCCATTTTACATAATTTTAATTAATTAGAAAATTAAACCTGAAAAAAATAAAGACAGAAAAGAAGTGACGAGAATGGTCCGGTCAGTATCTGTGGTATCCATGAACATGGGCTCGATCTAGCACCCCGAGGAAGTCCAAAATGGATGAACCACTTACAGGACACCAAGGGGCAGATTTATTATGGAGCTGGTTGTCAGATTCTCCACTCATCAGTGGCTTGGACTTATAATTGTAAAACGTCAATAGAAGTTCGTGCTAAACAAGCCTGATTTAGCATTTATTTCTATTGATGTTTTTAATCCATTTGTCAAAGCAACTGGTAATCACCAACTCAGACAACCTGCTCCATACTAAATCTACCCAAAAGCCAGTATGCAATAGTCTCTGAATATGCATTTTAAGCATTTTGCGAGGATTTTCCTGGGAGATGCAAAACTCCATATGTAAGTGAGTAAAACTCGCCAGAAAATTGACAGAAAACTGAGATTTTAAGACATTAGTCGCCTCAAACCGCCAGCCTGATCTTTCACATTTTCAGAATACAACTCACTGGATGTAATAGGCTAAGGGGGAAATGTAGCAGAACGTGAGTTTTGGACGAGAGTAAACTCACTGGAACCCACTGCAAATTTTCAGCAAGTTTCAGCGTAATAGGTTGCGAGTTTGAGGCTGACTCAGGAACTGTTTGGTAAAGTGTGGCGGGTTAAGAAGCCACACTTGCCGACATTGCAACATGTTGCCAGTGTGTTTGCTGGAAATACGCTATTTATTTTAATAGAATAAAAGCATAAGGTCCCCCTTTATGGCACTTGTGCCCGGTCTGGTATTGGAAAAATTGAAGGGACAAAGAGCATTTTTCCATTACCAGCACTAAGCTTAACCAGCCAGGGCTAGTGGAACCATAGAGGCAAAACCCAGAAACCTACAGTATGCAGGTCCACCCTCACATGACTCCACTAGGCCTAGGCCAGTTGGCTCCTCAGGGAAGTGGGGCCTGCAAAAAACGTACAGACCCACCCTTCTGGGTCCAATTAGCTCTAGTTCTAATAACACTAGGGCTCTTCTCCATACGCCAGGGGATTTGGGTATGGAGGTAATGGTTAATCAAAGAACTTGTCCCTTTCGGAACTCTGTGCGACTCTCCATAAGAATGAATAAGGCCAATCTGATTGGGCAGCGCGTGGGAACTGCCACTCCATGACCAGTCAATGCAGCCCTATTCATTCTTATGGTTGTCTCTGCAATGTGATATGTCATAAACTGGACACACACTATATAATTATCTGGCAGATTATCTGCCAGATCTGGCTGGTTATAGTGAATACTGTATCTGGTAATGGATAAGAGCAAATGACAATCGACCATATGCTAACAAAAAAAGGAAAATGGAGGAAGATCTCTTGTTGGATTTAGAATGACCTGTGCTTCTCTGCTCCTTGTCACTTTACATTACAGTATATTGTAATGGCCGACTCAGTCAATACCTTTAAGAATGGGTTAGATAAATTCCTAATGGATAAGGATATCCAGGGTTACGGGGCATAGTCACGCACTATGGTTATTATAAAAAAGAGGGGTAAAACGTAACAGCAGTCATCAACTTCAGTCAAAATTTTATACAAAATAATCATGCATAGGAGACCACAAATAGGTTGAACTCGATGGAAAATTGTTTTTTCAACCTTAGATACTATGTTACTATGCTACTATGTTTTGAGATTAGCTCTTTCTAATTGAGATAAATGAAAACATATAAAACCTGTATATATTTCACTAATGGCACACATGATACACAACTAATATACATACCAATCGGAATTCGCTCCAGTACATGTCTGGATTAAGTGGATCTACTCTAAAGCACAGCAAATGGAGGCATCTTCCAGCTAAGAACAAACACTTTGCTTTCATATCATTACAGCCACCGGTTAGGGTCAGAGCACTGGCCAAGTGAGACAGAGCTGCCGAGGCCACAGTACGGCTGAGTGTTTTCCACTCCTGTAAGAAACAAGGCATCATTAATAACAGACAAGACAGGCCAACAGTTAAGACATATACACTGCAATGTCTAATATACTTACTAAATATAACTATAAGCAACGTTAGAATATAAGATATACAGAACATGTTATGTGCATATACTGTATATATGTAGAAAGGCCAAAGATTAAAAAAAAAAAACAACTAAAACAGTTTGACCATGTTCTCATCAATCGCATACTGTATTTATCAGTATATTCTGACAGCCCAATTTAATGTATGGGACAGAAGCATAAAAATAAAATTAAATTAGTGTCAAATGTATAGCATGCAGTAACCAGAACTGAGGCCATGTTATTTAAAAGAGGGCTTGTAGGGTCAACGTAGGCTGAGCAGTCCATTTTAACAAATGTTTTGCTCAGATTAGTTCACTAATATTGCCATTCCAGTGCATCCAAGGAACGCTCCGGGCAAGCACCCTGCAGTGCCACCTAAAGCGTCCACTCCCAAGCACGCTCTGAGTAATGCATTTCTTCCTGCCGCTGGTTGTCCCATCTACCTAGTGTAACATTACAATGTCATATGTTTAGAGGACCTGGACAGGGATGACCCTAGGCATGTCCGCCATAGATGGTAACCAATGGCATAAACCATCGATGGTAGACAATTATTCTAGATTAGTTCACTAATATTGCCATTCCAGTGCATCCAAGGAATGCTCCGGGCAAGCACCCTGCAGTGCCACCTAAAGCGTCCACTCCTAAGCACGCTCTGAGTAATGCATTTCTTCCTGCCGCTGGTTGCCCCATCTACCTAGTGTGACATTACAATGTCATATGTTTAGAGGACCAGGACAGGGATGACCCTAGGCATGTCGGCCATAGATGGTAACCAATGGCATAAACCATCGATGGTAGACAATTATTCTGTATAGTACCTACCATTGATGGTTTTACCATCATTATTTTTGCACTTATGCAGCAAAACACTGTGTTTAAGAGCCGGGGGCTGTGCAGTGCTGAAGACTGACAGCATAGAAACTCTGTGCAGCAGCAGCCCTCTTTAAACAGCAGGGGGGAAAAACATTGGGTCCACGGCTACCATCGATGGTGGGAAACCACCTGCTTCCCTACCATCAATGGTAACAGTATTTAAGATCCATCACAGCCCATCAATGTTTTGCAACCATCTATGGTACTCCGTAGACTGGGGCAAGCACAGGATGGTAAATTGCTCTGCGCCGGCGCTAATACAACTTCAGCTGTATACTACATATGGGATTTGCTGTAAAATACAAGGATATTAGATATATATAATATATATTTACAGCTTAATTTTGCAGTTACAAACAGCTCATTTTTATTTTTAACTAGCTGGAGTACCCGGCGTTGCCCAGGATTTTCAGAATGTCTTTTTACAAAAATAAATGTAAATATTAAACACACAGTATAAATAACATTGTAGATAGCTGAATATCTGTGCTCGCTACGGGATGAGGATGGTAAATTAGAATGATAGTTGTTCGTTAATTTATGTTGGTTGGAAATCTATTATATAGGCATATCTTGCTTCCCTGACGCACTTTGTGTAGTGGTCGGACTCCTTTTTGGTCCCCCAAGGGACCCTGCTCTTCCCACTACACAACTCTCAGTCTGTAGCTTCCTGCTGCCTCCATTCCCCTCCTCACATCATGTCAGTGCCCCTGTAAAAGTATCGATTTTTTTAGAGTTTCTTATATAGCGCAGCACATTATGTATCTCCTGATATACTCTGTGCTGCTGGGGGACCGTGCTACTTCCACTATATAACTCTCAGTGTGTGGGTTTGTGCTACCTGCATTCCCCTCCACACATCATGTCACTGGCCCTGTCACATGCAGGCCTGTCATCACTGACAGATCATGCATGTCCTGATATAGTCTGTGCTGCTGGCCCACCCCTAGGGGTGCTAGTGATGTGTTACCCCCACAGTGTTTGTTCCCAGAGTGTAAGTCATATGTGTGGCAAGTTTGGTGTAAATTGCTGCAGGCATTCCAGAGTTATGCTGTCTGCTGAAAAACGCTGTGCTGCTGCCTCACCCCTAGGGGTGCCTTACCCCCAGAGTGTTTGTTCCCAGCTTGTAAGTTATATGTGTACCAAGTTTGGTGTAAATTGGTCCAGGCATTTGGGAGTTATGCTGTATCCTGAAATACTCTGTGCTGCTGTCCCACCCCTAGGGGTGCTAGGGGTGTCTAACCCCCACAGAGTTTGTTCCCAGATTGTAAGTCAGATGTGTGCCAAGTTTGGTGTAAATTGCTCCAGGCCTTCCACAGTTTTGCTGTTTGCTGACATACTCTGTGCTGCTGTCCCACCCCTAGGGGTGCTAGGGGTGTCTGACTTCCATAGTGTTTGTTTCCAGAGTGTAAGTCATATGTGTACCAAGTTTGTTGTAAATTGCTGCAGGCATTCCAGAGTTATGCTGTCTGCTGAAATACTCAGTGCTGCTGGCTCACCCCTAGGGGTGCTAGGGGTGTCTTCCCCTCACAGTGTTTGTTGTCAGATTGTAAGGCATATGTGTACCAATTTTTGAGAACATTGCGCCAGCAATTCCGGAGTTATGTTGTCTCCTGATATACTCTGTGCTGCTGTCTGCCCCCCTAGGGGTGCTAGGGATTTCAAATTGTTTTAGTTGCCTCCGCCATGTTTTAATACACTCGTATGTACAGTTTCACGATCTTTGCTTGTAAACTGTGGTTTTGTATAGAAAGACAGAAGGACAAATTTTCATTTTTATATATTAGAATAATCAATTAGTAAATGTGTTTAATAAGCATAAGGAATAGATCATTGTACCAAAATAAAGCGTGCACACCTGTTCAATAGAGTTATAGTCAGGGGTAGCTCTGACAAACTCTTCCACAAAGACACGGAGCTCCCCTTTGCTTTTATTCTCCTGTAACATCTTGCTCTCCTCAGTGGTGACGAGCTGGATTATTTCCAATGAGAGTTCAGCAAAACCAAGCTTCATTTTCGCAAGTTTCCTCTGTACTGGCAAACTGATACCCCCTGCCTGCAAAGAAAATGAAATCATAATGCAGTGTGATCCACAATGTCTAAAGAAGGCTTAACTTGCTCCGTGATGATCAGGGGGAAATAAATAACATATTTAAGATGGAAAATGCATTGGATGCCATGGACTTGTATGGTGGTTTTTGAGAAAACATAAATTCAGTAAAACATGGCTTATTAAATATTTAGAATAATGTTGTCCAACCTGAGACGTGAGGACAATATATAGTTTTGCTAAAAACTGTCATGTAATACATATTTAATATACTGGTTATCATATGATATTTGCATTCTATGGCATATTAAACTACTTTATATAGATCTCAACTGCAATTAGTGGCAAGCGTAGTGTTTTGGTAGCTGTATTCAAATGTAAAAGGTACAGCAACAAGTGATCGATCATGGAAAACAGGGTTTCATGGGTGCCATTCCACTTTAGCTTTTTGCCATTGTTGATATAAATATATATATATTTATATATATATATATATATATAATATGTATACATGTTACATACAGCTGTCTTTTCATACAACCATCCTAGTGCGACGAGTTGCTCCTTCATCTTATTCACATTACAGGTGCAGCAAAACACCCATCACAGTGTACTAGAGACCCTGGGCTGTGACTTTAAATCCAATTGTCCCCGCTGCAGCCAGTTCAGAATAACCTAGCCCTATCAGCACCATTTTTTGCGAAAACACATAGGTCTGGGCACTTATTCTGGATACTATGTGTTTTTGAGATAGAACTGGAACATTTTCACAAAAGCGCCCCCCCCCCCCCCCCTCTCCCCCCTCCCCTCCAAAAGGATGGATAACATTCATTAACCGAAAGCAAAACATCGGACAAAAATCACAATTATACCTTATTTTTGGGCCAAAAATTTAGCGGAGACAATTGAATACCCCCCATAGTGGGCATGCCATACACAACATAGCTATTGTAGCTTAGGAATCATAAGACTTTATCCTATTACTTGAAATATCAGTAATGATCAAATTTTAAAAAGGATTGATAATTTTGTTAGTTTGTGGTGACAAACATTGTCAATACAGCCAAAGAAGCATGGAGTAGGATAGGGTTCTCCAACCTGACCACCATACCTGTCTATTCTGCTGCCTTCCATGGACTTTCCCCTCACCTGCTGCTGTCCGAATCCTTCCTGACGCCTGGGGCTTGTGTCTGGATCATCCTGTGGCTTTATCTCCCGCTGTGTGCGTGGCATGCTCTGCTGCCTGATTGGGGACAGACCTGGATCCGGAACTCTAGTTTCCATGATGCAGCCCACAGTCCTCCCTGCTTCCTCCTGCCATACTGTACTTTGGTGGCCCTGGTGGTGAGTCTCTGTCCCTAGTGACTGCCCCCAGTCCTCTCTGTTAGTGCTGGTCTCTCCTGGACTGTCCTATAGTGTGAGCATTGAGGCACCATTTTGAGACAGCCACCTGTGTGATCTGGTGGCTGTTCTGAAATCCATGTGCCATCCCATCTGATGACATTATGGCCCTCATTCCGAGTCGTTCGCTCGGTATTTTTCATCGCATCGCAGTGAAATTCCGCTTAGTACGCATGCGCAATAATCGCACTGCGATTGCGCCAAGTAATTTTACAATGGAGATAGTATTTTTACTCACGGCTTTTTCATCGCTCCGGCGATCGTAATGTGATTGACAGGAAATGGGTGTTACTGGGCGGAAACAGGCCGTTTTATGGGCGTGCGGGAAAAAACGCTACCGTTTCCGGAAAAAACGCAGGAGTGGCCGGGGAAACGGGGGAGTGTCTGGGCGAACGCTGGGTGTGTTTGTGACGTCAAAACAGGAACGACAAGCACTGAACTGATCGCAGATGCCGAGTAAGTCTGAAGCTACTCTGAAACTGCTAAGTAGTTTGTAATCGCAATATTGCGAATACATCGGTTGCAATTTTAAGAAGCTAAGATACACTCCCAGTAGGCGTAGGCTTAGCGTGAGCAACTCTGCTAAAATCGCCTTGCGACCGATCAACTCGGAATGAGGGCCTATATTACTGGGCCCCAGCTGCTGGTGCTTTCCTCACAGCTGCAGTAGGAGGACGGGGGGGGGGGGGGGGGATGAAGTGTAGCATATAGGGGATGTAGTGTAGTGTAGCATATAGGGGATGTAGTGTAGTATGTAGTGTAGTGCAGTGCAGTGCAGTGTATAGGGGCATGTAGTGTGGTGCAGTGCAGTGTGTAGGGGATGTAGTGTAGTGATGCAATGCAACATATAGGGACACGTAGTGTAGTGATGCAGTGCAGTGTATGGGGCATGTAGTGTAATGATGTAGTGCAGTGAGGTAGTGCAACATATGGGAACACACAGGGGGCAGGTGGTAGAACAATCTGCTGGGGGACCATGTGACAGAAGGGGGGGGGGGAGCGCAAAATTCCTGCCTTGCCCATGGGGATGAAAATCCTGGTTTTGGCCCTGGTCTGGACCAGCTGCTGAGGGTGGACAGTGGTCCCTCTTTGCAGTGTTTTACATAGATTTTCTTTTCAAAGGTGGTGTGGCAAACCCTTGCCGATTTTGGCCACGCCCCCTCAGTACTCTGACCCCGTGGATATCTCAATGTGTTTGATTGTGCAGGTTCTGGGGCACTCACTTTGGGCCTGATTCAGATGTGGATGGAGACAGCATCGCTGCTGCTTACTGGGAAGCAGCAGCGATGCTCAGATATAGAAGTGCAGCAGGAGGTGCATGGTATAAGCAGACGCATCCTGCTTGTATGTGTGATCTATTGCTGCATCTTAAAATGCAGCATTGGGTCACCTGCAACACCATCGGCCAGCTGTGTGACCCATAAGGTTAGCCGCAGCTCCATCCAAGAGGCCACGAAATCTTTACTGAATGACAGAGACTCTGGCTTTGGCACCCCCACAAACAGAGATGACACGTCTCCGGTTTGAGAAATGCCATAACCCCCTTTACCCCTTCCCCAAACAGCTACAGACTGTCAATCACTTGATGTCTGCTGCTGTACTGCATCTGATGACTGTGCATGTGCAAAGTACTGAGCATTGGTACTTTGTGTCCTATGTGCCCTGGATCGGGCCCTTTGTCTTTAGATGTAACAATCCCGTTAGGTGCATCTTTAGACACAACCAGACGCACCACGGAAACGTGCACCTGCCCCATGCTATGTACAGAGTCTCCATTAGAGTATAGTCTCCAATGTATGCGTCTGTTAGCAACCACTTCTGCGACACTCCCATTTCATGCCCATAAGGCGGTACACCTCCGTGCATTTCAGTCACCATTAAGTAACTACTCATTTCCAATACATGGCAGACTCTGTATGCACACACTATAGGATGCATGCACAGTGAGAACTTGTAGCTACTTAGACGCATGCACAGTTTAAAAATATTGGGGGTGATTCAGACCTGAGCGCTAGGGTGTGTTTTTTGGATCCCTGATTCCCTGCGATCAGGTAGTCGCCGCCTACAGGGGGAGGGGTAATTCGCTGTGCAAGAGTGCGTTTGGAAGTGTAGCAGAGCTGCACAAACTAATTTTGTGCAGTCTCTGTGCAGCCCAGGACTTACTCTTCCATTCGATGATCGGGGCCCGGAGCCGACGTAAGAAACCCTCCCTCCAAACGCCTGGTCCCTCCTGCGTTTTTCCGTACAGTCCTTGAAAACGGTCAGTTGCCATCCACAAATGTCCTCTTCCTGTCAATCTCCTTGCGATCGCCGGTGCGTTCAGAATTTTCGCACCATCCTGTCGCTACCTGGCAATCCCCGTTGCTGCGGGCATTGCGGTGCATATGCATGCCCAGTTCAGACCTGATCGTCCGCTGCGCAAAAACGCACAGCAGCGATCAGGTCTGAATTAGTCCCATTGACAATTTGTGTGATCATCAGCATTGCGTATCACTCAGAATCAGGCCCAACTCCACTACGGCATCAGATGAAGCACTGGCCGCTGACTAGGAAGAGAAGCAGCCAGTAGCTTCTTACAAGTGACGCTGCCAGCTGCTTCTCCACCATATCAGTGGTAAGAATTTAATTTGAAAGTAAAACATAAATGCCATAGGTTGAATAGTTTTTATAGGAACTGTATCTTCTAGAACAGTGCTTCTTATCTGCAGTCCTGAGGTACCCCCAAAAATGTCATGTTTTGTGGATCTCTTTCCAATGCACAGGTGAGCTAATCTATGTTGCTGGGTCAGTAATTATCCAACCTGCTGCCATAGACAGAAATCCTCAAAACATGACCTGTTGGGAGTTACTTGAGGGTTGGTGTTAAGAACCAAAATGTTCTAGGAGCAGGGGTGTAGCGAGGGTGGCTCCAGTGGAGCGCGAGCTCTGGGTGCCAAAAAAGTTAGAGGGCGCACTGCTGCGCACCAACCCCTTCCCTCGGGCCACTGTACTGGCAGCCGCAGAGCTGGAGGAAGAGAAACAGAGGGGGCGCACACTGACTCGGAGACTAGGTAGACACTGACAGCTGGCACATGCCACACTCTGCCGCAACTCTCAGTTTCCTGGAAATTGCAGCACATGTCTCTACTTCAGATGTTGCAGCAGCTCTCTCTGCCTTAGCTGCTGCAGCACCTCTTTCTGCCCTAGCTTCTGTGGAACCTCTCTCTGTCCCAGCTGCTGCAGCACTTCTCTCTACATTGATGCTGCAACACCTCTCTCTGCTGCAGCACCTCTCTCTGCAGCAGCTGCTTTAGCACCTCTTTCTGCCCTGGCTGCAGCAGCACCTCTCTGTGCCATGGTTGCTGTAGCACTTCTCTCGACATTGATGCTGCAGCAACTCTCTCTGCCCCAGCTGCTGCATCAGCACCTCTCTCTGCATCACTTTGTGTCTCAGGCTTCTGCAGCACCTCTTTCTACCCCTCAGGCTGCTGCAGCACCTCTCTCTGCCCCTCAAGCTGCTGCAGCACCTCTCTCTGCCCCTCAGGCTGCTGCGGCTCAGCTCTCTCTGCCCCTCAGGCTGCTAAGGCACAGCTCTCTCTGCCCCTCAGGCTGCTAAGGCACAGCTCTCTCTGCCCCTAAGGCTGCTAAGGCACAGCTCTCTCTGCCCCTTGGGCAATTCTGGGACATTATTTTCATTGAAGCATAGTGGGATTATCAGGTTTGGGATGGCAGTTCTAGGGTATTATTTTCATTGAGGCATTGAGGGATTATCAAATCAGAGGGAGGGGGTGCAATTTTGGTGCATTATTCTCATTGAGAGTTTGGGTGGGTTTCAGGTATGAGGAAGGGGAATCACATTTGGCCATAATTTTCATTGAGGCATTAGGAGATTATCAGATCTGGGGGTCAATCAACCTACCAGTATATTTTTGGATTGTGCGAGGAAACCGGAGTACCCATGCAAACACGGGGAGAATATACAAACTCCACACAGGGTCATGGTGGGAATCAAACCCATGACCTCAGTGCTATGAGGCAGTAATGATAACCATTACACCCTGTACTGCCATGCCCCTATGTTGTTGCAAGCCTTCGGCACGCACTGACCCGATTTTATACATGGTGAGCACCCAAAGGAAACTTTTGCCCTGAGCTCAAAAAGGTCTAGAACTGGCCCTGTCACCAATTTATGATTTTTAAATATTGTTTCTTTTCAAATGTAACATGCCACCACATGTTGGCTAGGCCTCCAATTCAGTACAGGGGAGGGGGGCACCAAAATATACCCTTGCTCCGGGCACCATGGCGCCTAGCTACACCTCTGTCTAGGAGACTAGTATAGCTACAGTAAATATGAAAGAAAGAAAGATAGATATGATAGGTCTAACTGAGCAGGGAGTAGTTATTACTACACTAAATGAAACCAGCCAGATAAGATGTTCTCTATCCACATATAGTGAGGTAGCTACAGTATGTTCAGTTATATATACAGGCCTCCTGCATACCAGGATCAGAACCACAGGGCTGACAGTAGAAAAATAAGGTCTCTGTACAGGGCCGAAACTAGGGGGGGGGGCTAGGGGGGCAGGCGACCTGGGCGCCGGATTGGTGGGGGCGCCGAGACCCCCTAACCAGAGCTATCGCTGTCCGCTAAGTGTGGTCCGCAATGCGAGGCTCCTGGTCAGGGAGATCGCGCTGAAACTGCTCCGTCCTGCACTGCTAAGCGTGCCGCTGTGTGTCTTTGAAGTGAGGGGAGAGAAGACCTGGTCAGGGAGATCGCACTGAAATTGCTCCATCCTGCACTGCCTAAGCTTATCGCTGCCTGTCAGCTGTTTGACAAGCGCAGCAAGAGCAGAGTGGGAAACTCTGCTGCTTGCTGCACCTGTGAAACAACTGACAGGCAGCAGGAAGCTTAGGCAGTGCAGGACGGAGCAATTTCAGTGCGATCTCCCTGACCAGGTCTTCTCTCCCCTCACTTCAAAGACACACAGCGGCAGTGCTACGTGGGGAAGGAGGAGAGCAGCTAATTACTATATAAGTGAAGAAAAGGGGGGGGGGGACTACAGGAAGTACAGCTGAGGCCAGGGGAATAACTGACATCACCCAGCAGCCCAGCTTCCCCTCTTCACTCCTCTGACCTCTCTGCAAGTTTCCCAGACCCCAGGTCTCCTGCTGCTCCTCCGTTCTTCCCCTGCTTCCTCTAACTGAAGCTGAGCTAGAGAGGCCATCAGAAGTTATCCAGCTGTGCCTCTCTCCCCTGTATCCCCAGGTATGCCTCTTACCCAGCACTCAAAGTCTTATTCAAACAAAGTTTATTGTTCTCCACATTTCAGGGGATGAACCCCTTTCGTCAGGAGATGAAAGGGGTTCATCCCCTGAAACGTAGAGAACAATAAGCTTTGTTTGAATAAGACTTCGAGTGCCGCCTTGTCTCTGCTGAGATATTGGATTTATATATATATATATATATATATATATATATATATATACGCACACATAGTTACATGCGCGAGTGGGGGTGCCAAGTTAATGCCTTGCCCCGGGTGACGTAAATCCTAGTTTCGGCCCTGCTCTGTATATAAAGAGGGAACAAAATCAAACTCAGGAAATGACAGACCAGTGAGCTTGGGATATATGTTGGGTGATGTATTTGAAATAATAGACTGGGATTTATTTTTTTTACTGAGGGATAGTAGTAATAATAAGAATTTACTTACCGATAATTCTATTTCTCGGAGTCCGTAGTGGATGCTGGGGTTCCTGAAAGGACCATGGGGAATAGCGGCTCCGCAGGAGACAGGGCACAAAAAGTAAAGCTTTAGGATCAGGTGGTGTGCACTGGCTCCTCCCCCTATGACCCTCCTCCAAGCCAGTTAGGTACTGTGCCCGGACGAGCGTACACAATAAGGGAGGAATTTTGAATCCCGGGTAAGACTCATACCAGCCACACCAATCACACCGTACAACTTGTGATCTAAACCCAGTTAACAGTATGATAACAGCGGAGCCTCTGAAAAGATGGCTCACAACAATAATAACCCGATTTTTGTAACTATGTACAAGTATTGCAGATAATCCGCACTTGGGATGGGCGCCCAGCATCCACTACGGACTCCGAGAAATAGAATTATCGGTAAGTAAATTCTTATTTTCTCTATCGTCCTAGTGGATGCTGGGGTTCCTGAAAGGACCATGGGGATTATACCAAAGCTCCCAAACGGGCGGGAGAGTGCGGATGACTCTGCAGCACCGAATGAGAGAACTCCAGGTCCTCTTTTGCCAGGATATCAAATTTGTAGAATTTTACAAACGTGTTCTCCCCTGACCACGTAGCTGCTCGGCAGAGTTGTAATGCCGAGACCTCTCGGGCAGCCGCCCAAGATGAGCCCACCTTCCTTGTGGAATGGGCCTTAACCGATTTAGACTGTGGCAGGCCTGCCTCAGAATGTGCAAGTTGAATTGTGTTACAAATCCAACGAGCAATCGACTGCATAGAAGCAGGCGCACCCAACTTGTTGGGTGCATACAGTATAAACAGCGAGTCAGATTTTCTGACTCCAGCTGTCCTGGAATATATTTTCAGGGCCCTGACAACTTCTAGCAACTTGGAGTCCTCCAAGTCCCTAGTAGGTGCAAGGCACCACAATACGCTGGTTCAGGTGAAACACTGACACCACCTTAGGGAGAGAACTGGGGACGAGTCCGCAGCTCTGCCCTGTCCGAATGGACAAACAGATATGGGCTTTTTTGAGAAAAAACCACCAATTTGACACTCGCCTGGTCCAGGCCAGGGCCAAGAGCATGGTCACTTTTTATGTGAGATGCTGCAAATCCACATATTTGACTGGTTTTAAACCAATGTGATTTGAGAAATCCCAGAACTACGTTGAGATCCCACAGTGCCACTGGAGGCACAAAAAAAAGGGGTTTGTATATGCAATACTCCCTTGACAAACTTCTGGACTTCAGGAACTGAAGCCAATTCTTTCTGGAAGAAAATTTACAGGGCCGAATTTGAACCTTAATGGACCCCAATTTGAGGCCCATAGACACTCCTGTTTGCAGGAAATGCAGGAAAAGACCGAGTTGAAAATTCTTTGTGGGGCCTTCCTGGCCTCACACCACGCAACAAATTTTCGCCACACGTGGTGATAATGTTGTGCGGTCACCTCCTTTCTGGCTTTGACCAGGGTAGGAATGACCTCTTCCGGAATGCCTTTTTTCCCTTAGGATCCGGCTTTCCATCGCCATGCCGACAAACGCAGCTGTGGTAAGTCTTGGAACAGACATGGTACCTGCTGAAGCAAGTCCCTTCTTAGCGGCAGAGGCCATAAGACCTCTGTAAGCATCTCTTGAAGTTCCGGGTACCAAGTCCTTCTTGGCCAATCCGGAGCCATGAGTATAGTTCTTACTCCTCTACGTCTTATAATTCTCAGCACCTTAGGTATGAGAAGCAGAGGAGGGAACACATACACCGACTGGTACACCCACGGTGTTACCAGAACGTCCACATCTATTGCCCGAGGGTCCCTTGACCTGGCGCAATACCTGTCCCGTTTTTTGTTCAGACGGGACGCCATCATGTCCACCTTTGGTATTTCCCAACGGTTTACAATCATGTGGAAAAAACTTCTCAATGAAGTTTCCACTCTCCCGGGTGGAGGTCGTGCTGAGGAAGTCTGCTTCCCAGTTTCCATTCCCGGGATGAAAAACTGCTGACAGTGTTATCACATGATTTTCCGCCCAGCGAAAAGTCCTTGCAGTTTCTGCCATTGCCCTCCTGCTTCTTGTGTCGCCCTGTCTGTTTACGTGGGCGACTGCCGTGATGTTTTTCCCACTGGATCAATACCGGCTGACCTTGAAGCAGAGGTCTTGCTAAGCTTAGAGCATTATAAATTTACCCTTAGCTCCAGTATATTTATGTGGAGAAAAGTCTCCATACTTGATCACACTCCCTGGAAATTTTTCCCTTGTGTGACTGCTCCCCAGCCTCTCAGGCTGGGCTCCGTGGTTACCAGCATCCAATCCTGAATGCCGAATCTGCGGCCCTCTAGAAGATGAGCACTCTATAACCACCACAGGAGAGACACCCTTGTCCTTGGATATTGGGTTATCCGCTGATGCATCTGAAGATGCGATCCGGACCATTTGTCCAGCAGATCCCACTGAAAAGTTCTTACGTGAAATCTGCCGAATGGAATTGCTTCGTAGGAAGCCACCATTTTTACCAGGACCCTTGTGCAATGATGCACTGTTTTTAGGAGGTTCCTGACTTGCTCGGATAACTCCCTGGCTTTCTCTTCCGGGAGAAACACCTTTTTCTGGACTGTGTCCAGAATCATCCCTAGGCACAGCAGACGTGTCGTCGGGATCAGCTGCGATTTTGGAATATTTAGAAACCACCCGTGCTGATTGTAGCAGTATCCGAGATAGTGCTACTCCGACCTCCAACTGTTCCCTGGACTATGCCCCTATCAGGAGATCGTCCAAGTAAGGGATAATTAAGACGCCTTTTCTTCGAAGAAGAATCATCAATTCGGCCATTACCTTGGTAAAGACCCCGGGGTGCCGTGGACAATCCAAACGGCAGCGTCTGAAACTGATAGTGACAGTTCTGCACCACGAACCTGAGGTACCCTTAGTGAGAAGGGCAAATTTGGGACATAGAGGTAAGCATCCCTGATGTCCCGGGACACTATATAGTCCCCTTCTTCCTGGTTCGTTATCACTGCTCTGAGTGACTTCATCTTAATTTGAACCTTTGTAAGTGTTCAAAAAAAATTTTTTTTAGAATAAGTCTCACCTAGCCTTCTGGCTTCAGTACCACAATATAGTGTGGAATAATACCCCTTTTCTGTAGTAGGAGGGGTAATTTAATTGTCACCTGCTGGGAACACAGCTTGTGAATTTTTTCCCATACTACCTCCTTGTCGGAGGGAGACTTGGTAAAGCAGACTTCAGGAGCCTGCGAAGGGGAAACGTCTCGACATTCCCATCTGTACCCCCGGGATACTACTTGTAGGATCCAGGGGTCCTGTACGGTCTCAGCGCCATGCTGAGAACTTGTCAGACGCGGTGGAACGCTTCTGTTCCTGGGAATAGGCTGCCTGTTGCAGTCTTCTTCCCTTTCCTCTATCCCTGGGCAGATATGATCTTATAGGGACGAGAGGACTGAGGCTGAAAAGACGGTGTCTTTTTCTGCAGAGATGTGACTTAGGGTAAAAAACGGTGGATTTTCCAGCAGTTGCCGTGACCACCAGGTCCGATGGACCGACCCCAAACAAGTCCTCTTCCTTTATACGGCCATACTGTGCCGTTTGGAATCTGCATCACCTGACCACTGTCGTGTCCATAACATCTTCTGGCAGTTATGGACATCGCGTTTATTCATGATGCCAGAGTGCAAATATCCCTCTGTGCATCTCGCATATATAGAAATGCTCTATAGTCAATAAAATACTGTCCCTGTCAAGGGTATCAATATTTTTAGTCAGGGAATCCGACCAAGCCACCCTAGCTCTGCACATCCAGGCTGAGGCGATCGCTGGCCGCAGTATAACACCAGTATGTGTGTATATACTTTTTATTATATTTTCCAGCCTTGTCAGCTGGTCCTTGAGGACGGCCCTATCTATAGACGGTACCGCCACTTGTTTTGATAAGCGTGTGAGCGCCTTATCCACCTTAAGGGGTGTTTCCCAACGCGCCCTAACTTCTGGCGGGAAAGGGTATACCGCCCATAATTTTCTATCGGGGGGAACCCACGCATCATCACACACTTTATTTAATTTATCTGATTCAGGAAAAACTATGGTAGTTTTTTCACATCCCACATAATACCCTCTTTTGTGGTACTTGTAGTATCAGAAATACGTAACACCTCCTTCATTGCCTTTAACGTGTGGCCCTAATAAGGAATACGTTTGTTTATTCACCGTCGACACTGGATTCAGTGTCCCTGTCTGTGTCTGTGTCGACCGACTAAAGTAAACGGGCGTTTTAAAACCCTTGACGGTGTTTTTGAGACGTCTGGACCGTACTAATTGTTTGTCGGCCGTCTCATGTCGTCAACCGACCTTGCAGCGTGTTGACATTATCACGTAATTTCCTAAATAAGCCATCCATTCCGGTGTCGACTCCCTAGAGAGTGACATCACCATTACAGGCAATTGCTCCGCCTCCTCACCAACATCGTCCTCCTACCTGTCGACACACACGTACCGACACACAGCACACACACAGGGAATGCTCTGATAGAGGACAGGACCCACTAGCCCTTTGGAGAGACAGAGGGAGAGTTTGCCAGCACACACCAAAAACGCTATAATTATATAGGGACAACCTTATATAAGTGTTTTCCCTTATAGCATCTTAATATATATATAAGCATATCGCCAAATTAGTGCCCCCCCTCTCTGTTTTAACCCTGTTTCTGTAGTGCAGTGCAGGGGAGAGCCTGGGAGCCTTCCCTCCAGCCTTTCTGTGAGGGAAAATGGCGCTGTGTGCTGAGGAGATAGGCCCCGCCCCTTTTTCGGCGGCCTCGTCTCCCGCTCTTAACGGATTCTGGCAGGGGTTAAATATCTCCATATAGCCTCCGGAGGCTATATGTGAGGTATTTTTAGCCAAAATAGGTATTCATTTGCCTCCCAGGGCGCCCCCCTCCCAGCGCCCTGCACCCTCAGTGACTGCCGTGTGAAGTGTGCTGAGAGGAAAATGGCGCACAGCTGCAGTGCTGTGCGCTACCTTTAGAAGACTGAGGAGTCTTCTGCCGCCGATTCTGGACCTCTTCTTACTTCAGCATCTGCAAGGGGGCCGGCGGCAAGGCTCCGGTGACCATCCAGGCTGTACCTGTGATCGTCCCTCTGGAGCTGATGTCCAGTAGCCAAGAAGCCAATCCATCCTGCACGCAGGTGAGTTCACTTCTTCTCCCCTAAGTCCCTCGTTGCAGTGATCCTGTTGCCAGCAGGACTCACTGTAAAATAAAAAACCTAAGCTAAACTTTCCTAAGCAGCTCTTTAGGAGAGCCACCTAGATTGCACCCTTCTCGGCCGGGCACAAAATCTAACTGGCTTGGAGGAGGGTCATAGGGGGAGGAGCCAGTGCACACCACCTGATCCTAAAGCTTTACTTTTTGTGCCCTGTCTCCTGCGGAGCCGCTATTCCCCATGGTCCTTTCAGGAACCCCAGCATCCACTAGGACGATAGAGAAAGCAAAATGACTGGATAACTTTAAAATTGATTGGCTGCTGTTCTTAAAAGGAATGGTATTGATAGTTTAAATTGAGCAATTAGGATGATTGATCCATGTACTGTATTGGGTAAGAAAGTAATTACTTCCCCAATGTAGGAATAAAGTGGAAGATGCTACTGGGAGGTGTATTCTGCCTTCTCAGCAAACCTGCATTTCTTAAAAGGTTCAATTTAATACACTTTTTTTTTAATCTCTTTTCTACATTTTGAATGTACGGTAAGCATTGTATTCCCACACCTTGGAAACCTAAAAAACACCACAAGCTGTAGAATTTTTGAGCAAAAGCATGACAGGCTACACAGTAGATTACCTATCGATGGGATGCCATGTTGATATTCAATATGTCAGCAATTATGTCGACACCACAATGGCAACATTTATGATGTTGACATTGGGGGTAATTCTAAATTGATCGCTGCAGCAAGTTTGTTAGCAATTGGGCAAAACCATGTGCATTGCAGGGGGGGGGGGGGCAGATATAACATCTGCAGAGAGAGTTAGATTTGGGTGGGTTATTTTGTTTCTGTGCAGGGTAAATACTGGCTGCTTTATTTTTACACTGCAATTTAGATTTCAGTTTGAACACACCCCACCCAAATCTAACTCTCTCTGCACATGTTATATCTGCCCCCCCTGCAGTGCACATGGTTTTGCCCAACTGCTAACAAATTTGCTGCTGCGATCAACTCAGAATTAGGCCCATTGTGCAGAATACTGACATGTTTATAATATCAACATGTAAAATGTGGACATTCTGCAGGGGGCAGAGCATTGGGATTAAGTTGTGGGACTGAAAGGTTAAGGTTAGGTTGTGTGATGAGATCATTAGGAGGCTGTGGGAGGGAAGGGTTAGGATTAGGAGTTAGCGTTACCCACTGGAAGTCACTATCCCCTAACCGGTGGCCCTGGAAGCCACCACCGGAGCCGCCAGAGATCCTCTACTAGGTAAGTGACTGCTGCACCGGGATATGCTGTTTGTCGACAGTTCATCGGTGTTGACATGTTTATGTTTACATTATACCATGTAGACATTCTCTTGTCAACGTGATGAATGTCAACATATGCAATAATACGATAGATAGATAGATAGATAGATAGATAGATAGATAGATAGATAGATAGATAGATAGATAGATAGATGTGTTATTGCAATCTGTGAAGTGCAGAGCTGGACACTGTATAGTGCAGTTTGAATGTAGTGTTTCAGAGCATTGGAAATGTATTTTCATTATTAAGAAGAACCCTTTCTATAACATACAGTATATTGTCATTATAAAGAATTGATGAATACCCTCTGAGCTCTGTTCAACAGCCCCAGTCAAGCAGGACTAACTATCCAAGGATCATTCCTTGACCCTGGGCCATTACATAGAAATTAAAGTGTAAATTCCTGTTATCCACTAAGCTATAACATATGGCCACAGATGGTGGGCAAACAAATATGGAAAAGAAGCTACTTGAAACTTATAGAGAACATATATCAAAGACAAACCATATCCAAGCTCAGTGTTTCAGTTTTTAGGGCTAGAAACAACAATGAATTTTGCTGAGCCCAATGTTGCAGTAAAATAACAGTTTTAAATACATGTACTGGATAATGGACGTTGGTCATGTTACTATGCTTTATATAATTTCCTATCTAATGAGATACATAGAATTTGACAGCTGATAAGAACCATTTGGCTCATCTAGTCTGTCCTTCTAGGGTGTGGTGGTTAGGGGTTATAGCTGGTTTAGGGGTTTGGTTAGGGTATTAGTATTAGGGTATTAGGGTCTGCATTAAGTGTAAGGGTTTGGGTGTTAGTGTTATGGTAGTAAGATTAATTGTGAGGGTTAGGGTAATAGTGTTAGGGTTTAGGATTAACCCCTTAAGCGGCATTCCCGAAAAATCTCCAGGGCCAGTTGCACTGGGGAGACTGGCTATCCTGGAAGATTTCCGGGGCATGCCACTGTTCCTCCTTCCTCGTACTCCGCTTGGGGGGTGGAGTTGTGAGTAATGATGCAGTTGCGTCATGACCCCAGAGCGGAGTACTAGGGTGTCACGCCAGCAAGTATACATCTCCTTGGCAACGAGCATGGACCCCACAGCATAAAACCCATGGCAATGAGCATGACACCCAGCGTGTGAAACCCCTGACTGCACATGAAACCCCTGGCAATGAGCAGGTAATTTAACTTCAGTTGCAATTTTGCAAAAAATCACAACTCAGTCGATTATCGGTCTACTGAACACGCGCCAACACTGCAATGTGATTGCAGGACCAGCAAGGTATGAATGCTTAGTGATTGCCAGGAAGTGTCCATTTGTGGGAGGTTACATGGCGTTTGTGGGGAATGGTTGTAACAACACAGGCAGATCATGGACATTTTTGGAGCGTGTATCTGACGTTAGTTGCAATGGATTGCAACTAAAAACATGGCTCTGGTGCCACTGCATTCTCAATACTCTGAGTAGCCCTGGGTCAACCACAATTGACGATAGTACTTGATTTCTGATTTAGAGAGAGGCAAAGGATGACAAGACAGAGACATAGGTTGGTAGTGGGAGACAGGGATGGCAGTGGGTGACAAAAGAGAGACAGAGGGTTACAAGGGAGAGGCAGGGGATAACAGGGACAGGCAGTGGGTAATGGGGATGGCAGAGGGTGACAGGGGGAGGGCAGAGGGTGACTAGGGAGAGGCAGTGGGTGTTTAATTAATGAGTATTTACCTGTTCCCTCTTCTATTCAGTGCTCATCTCCTTCCCCCCCATGCTCCCCTGCTGCCGAAACACTGCCAAAGTGACCCCCCTCCCCCGCAGTGCCCTTAGCATCAAAACACATAAGCAGAATGATACAAACAGAACAATGCACACATAAAACTTGTCTATTTTTTTTCTGTAGTGGAGAGGGTTTGCATTAAGTTTGTTAAGATATAAACCAAATATATTAGTCACTAACAATTACTATTATGCTCACAAAATTCTGAGAACGATAAAAGATAGGGAAGGCAGCTCTGGGTAAGCTGCTACTATTAACTGACCAAGCATATACAGAGTGACCTCACTCCACCACTGCTGACCCTCCCTGTCCCACCCTGTCCTCCCCCCCTCATTGCTGTATTACTTACACCATTTCCGGTAGCTGGTCAGGTTCCGCCAGTGCAATGAGAGCCTGGCCCTGGCTGAGCATGACACAGACTGGACCATGGGTGTTACTAGGGGTGTGCAAGTGGTGCCATCGCACAGAGTGCAGGGCCCTGTGGGCAGCACTATCACTGCCCCACGGTCCTTGCTTCTGGATATCAGGGTGCCTAGAACTGCACCCTACAGCCAGTACAGCTACCCCGGGTAGTGTGGTCCTGTCCCTGAGTGCATGATGTCATGATGCCCCGCAGAGGGAAGGGGCCACACTGCTACATTACTACACTGGACAGTGTAGGACAATATATAATAGATAATAATGATTTCTTGACATCAAAACAAGATTGTGATCACTAGTCACATGTTTTCTCACATTGGATAAGTTCACAAAAATGGCTACTATAACTCTTTAAAATACAGGATAAATCCATAACAATGTATTTTCAATGCTTTGTTAGTCATTAATATAAACATGTCAAACGCCAAAGCTTAAAGAGAAACATATTGTTGTTTACCTCAGTTAGGGAAGAGCTTTCAATACTGTATTTTATTTGTTCAACAATACGGATTGCTTGCTCTGCTTTAATATATGCATCCAAGTAGTAACTGTGCTTACGTTGCTCATCTTCTACCAAGCTTGCAAGGATCCTTTCAGAGAATAAAAAAACGTACAAAAGGACGGGAATAAATGAGGAGTAGAAATATGGTGGACAGAAAGATATTGTGTAATAAACATATGCAAAGCAACGTGTGAAGATGTTTTATTCATCTGTATCATTTGTAAAGAAAATCCCTGTAATACAAGATTTTATCAAAAGCCCCATTTGGTACAGAAAGAGATTATATTATAAAGTTCTGAGTGTAAGCTACAGTATACTTTAGGGCACAGAAATCCCCAGTGACAGTTATTACTGCACGTATAAGAACACAATGACATACCTCCCAACTGTTCCAATTTTCACGGGACTGTCTCGTATTTTGGGACTGTCCCACCGGCGGGCTGCAGTGTCCCACGGTGGGGGGGAGTTGGGAGGCTCCTGGGACACATTAAGTTGCTGCTCTGCAGTGGTGAATAGACGTTATGCGCCTATTCACTGGAGGCAGAGAGGCTGGGGGCATGGCCAGCAGCTCACAGAGCGCTGGGCATTCACCATTGTGATAAAAACGGGAGCATGGCTCGCGATCGCAGGCATTCCCGTGAAACCACGCCCCTTTTTCCCAAGGTCACGCTCCCTTTTCGTGGACATGCACCTTCGGCGCGCTGAAGTGTCCTTATTTTCCTGTGGACGATGTTGGGAGGTATGCAATGATAAATATTAAAGGGTAATGGGGGTCATTCCGAGTTGATCGCTCGCTAGCAGTTTTTAGCAGTCGTGCAAATGCTATGCCGGCGCTGCCCACTGGGAGTGTATTTTAGCTTTGCAGAAGTGCGAATGAAAGGATTGCAGAGCGGCTACAAAATAATTTTGTGCAGTTTCTGAGTAGCTTCAGACCTACTCAGCGCTTGCGATCACTTCAGACTGTTCAGTTCCTGTTTTGACGTCACAAACACGCCCTGCGTTCGGCCAGCCACGCCTGCGTGTTCCCTGGCATGCCTGCGTTTCTCCGCACACTCCCTGAAAACGGTCAGTTGACACCCAGAAACGCCCACTTCATGTCAATTACTCTGCGGCCAGCAGTGCGACTGAAAAGCTTCGCTAGACCCTGTGTGAAACTACATCGTTAGTTGTATGCGCAGAAGTGCCGTTTTTTTGCCTCATCGCTGCACAGCGAACTAATGCAGCTAGCGATCAACTCGGAATGACCACCAATAATAAGAATTTACTTACCGATAATTCTATTTCTCGGAGTCCGTAGTGGATGCTGGGGTTCCTGAAAGGACCATGGGGAATAGCGGCTCCGCAGGAGACAGGGCACAAAAAGTAAAGCTTTAGGATCAGGTGGTGTGCACTGGCTCCTCCCCCTATGACCCTCCTCCAAGCCTCAGTTAGGTACTGTGCCCGGACGAGCGTACACAATAAGGAAGGATTTATGAATCCCGGGTAAGACTCATACCAGCCACACCAATCACACTGTACAACCTGTGATCTGAACCCAGTTAACAGTATGATAACAGCGGAGCCTCTGAAAAGATGGCTCACAACAATAATAACCCGATTTTTGTAACTATGTACAAGTAATGCAGATAATCCGCACTTGGGATGGGCGCCCAGCATCCACTACGGACTCCGAGAAATAGAATTATCGGTAAGTAAATTCTTATTTTCTCTATCGTCCTAGTGGATGCTGGGTTTCCTGAAAGGACCATGGGGATTATACCAAAGCTCCCAAACGGGCGGGAGAGTGCGGATGACTCTGCAGCACCGAATGAGAGAACTCCAGGTCCTCCTTAGCCAGGGTATCAAATTTGTAGGATTTTACAAACGTGTTTGCCCCTGACTAAATAGCCGCTCGGCAAAGTTGTAAAGCCGAGACCCCTCGGGCAGCCGCCCAAGATGAGCCCACCTTCCTTGTGGAATGGGCATTTACATATTTTGGCTGTGGCAGGCCTGCCACAGAATGTGCAAGCTGAATTGTATTACACATCCAACTAGCAAAAGTCTGCTTAAAAGCAAGAGCACCCAGTTTGTTGGGTGCATACAGGATAACAGCAAGTCAGTTTTCCTGACTCCAGCCGTCCTGGAACCTATATTTTCAGGGCCCTGACCACATCTAGCAACTTGGAGTCCTCCAAGTCCCTAGTAGGCGCAAGACACCACAATAAGCTGGTTCAGGTGAAACACTGACACCACCTTAGGGAGAGAACTGAGGACGAGTCCGCAGCTCTGCCCTGTCCGAATGGACAAACAGATATGGGCTTTTTTGAGAAAAAAACCACCAATTTGACACTCGCCTGGTCCAGGCCAGGTCCAAGAGCATGTTCACTTTTCATGTGAGATGCTTCAAATCCACAGATTTGACTGGTTTTAAACCAATGTGTTTTGAGGAATCCCAGAACTACGTTGAGATCCCACAGTGCCACTGGAGGCACAAAAGGGGGTTGTATATGCAATACTCCCTTGACAAACTTCTGGACTTCAGGAACTGAAGCCAATTCTTTCTGGAAGAAAAATCGACAGGGCCGAAATTTGAACCTTAATGGACCCCAATTTGAGGCCCATAGGCAATCCTGTTTGCAAGAAATGCAGGAATCGACCGAGTTGAAATTTCTTCGTGGGGCCTTCCTGGCCTCACACCACGCAACATATTTTCGCCACATGTGGTGATAATGTTGTGCGGTCACCTCCTTTCTGGCTTTGACCAGGGTAGGAATGACCTCTTCCTGAATGCCTTTTCCCTTAGGATCCGGCGTTCCACCGCCATGCCGTCAAACGCAGCTGCGGTAAGTCTTGGAACAGACATGGTACTTGCTGAAACAAGTCCCTTCTTAGCGGCAGAGGCCATAAGTCCTCTGTGAGCATCTCTTGAAGTTCCGGGTACCAAGTCCTTCTTGGCCAATCCGGAGCCATGAGTATAGTTCTTACTCCTCTACGTCTTATAATTCTCAGTACCTTAGGTATGAAAAGCAGAGGATGGAACACATACACCGACTGGTACACCCACGGTGTTACCAGAACGTCCACAGCTATTGCCTGAGGGTCTCTTAACCTGGCGCAATACCTGTCCCGTTTTTTGTTCAGACGGGACGCCATCATGTCCACCTTTGGTAATTCCCAACGGTTTACAATTATGTGGAAAACTTCCCCATGAAGTTCCCACTCTGCCGGGTGGAGGTCGTGCCTACTGAGGAAGTCTGCTTCCCAGTTTCCATTCCCGGAATGAAACACTTCTGACAGTGCTATCACATGATTTTCCGCCCAGCGAAAAGTCCTTGCAGTTTTTGCCACTGCCCTCCTGCTTCTTGTGCCGCCCTGTCTATTTACGTGGGCGACTGCCGTGATGTTTTATCCCACTGGATCAATACCGGCTGACCTTGAAGCAGAGGTCTTGCTAAGCTTAGAGCATTATAAATTTACCCTTAGCTATATTTATGTGGAGAAAAATCTCCAGACTTGATCACACTCCCTGGAAATTTTTTCCTTGTGTGACTGCTCCCCAGCCTCTCGGCTGGCCTCCGTGGTCACCAACATCCAAAACTGAATGCCGAATCTGCGGCCCTCTAGAAGATGAGCACTCTGTAACCACCACAGGAGAGACACCCTTGTCCTTGGATATAGGGTTATCCGCTGATGCATCTGAAGATGCGATCCGGACCATTTGTCCAGCAGATCCCACTGAAAAGTTCTTGCATGAAATCTGCCGACTGGAATTGCTTCGAAGGAAGTCACCATTTTTTTACCATGGCCCTTGTGCAATGATGCACTGATTTTAGGAGGTTCCTGACTAGCTCGGATAACTCCCTGGCTTTCTCTTCCGGGAGAAACACCTTTTTCTGGACTGTGTCCAGAATCATCCCTAAGCACAGGAGACTTGTTGTCGGGATCAGCTGCGATTTTGGAATCTTTAGAATCCACCCCTGCTGTTGTAACAGTATCCGAGATAGTGCTACTCCGACCTCCAACTGTTCCCTGGACTTTGCCCTTATCAGGAGATCGTCCAAGTAAGGGATAATTAAGACGCCTTTTCTTCGAAGAAGAACCATCATTTCGGCCATTACCTTGGTAAAGACCCGGGGTGCCGTAGACAATCCAAACGGCAGCGTCTGAAACTGATAGTGACAGTTCTGTACCACGAACCTGAGGTACCCTTAGTGATAAGGGCAAATTTGGGACATGGAGGTAAGCATCCCTGATGTCTCGGGACACCAGATAGTCCCCTTCTTCCCGGTTCGTTATCACTGCTCTGAGTGACTCCATCTTGATTTGAACCTTTGTAAGTGTTCAAATTTTTTTAGATTTAGAATAGGTCTCACCTAGCCTTCTGGCTTCAGTACCACAATATAGTGTGGAATAATACCCCTTTTCTTGTTGTAGGAGGGGTAATTTAATTATCACCTGCTGGGAATACAGCTCGTGAATTTTTTCCCATACTGCCTCCTTGTCGGAGGGAGACCTTGGTAAAGCAGCCTTCAGGAGCCTGCGCAGGGGAAACGTCTCGACATTCCAAACTGTACCCCTGGGATACTACTTGTAGGATCCAGGGGTCCTGTACGGTCTCAGCGTCATGCTGAGAGCTTGTCAGAAGCGGTGGAACGCTTCTGTTCCTGGGAATGGGCTGCCTGCTGCAGTCTTCTTCCCTTTCCTCTATCCCTGGGCAGATATGACTCTTATAGGGACGAAAGGACTGAAGCTGAAAAGACGGTGTCTTTTTCTGCAGAGATGTGACTTAGGGTAAAAACGGTGGATTTTCCAGCAGTTGCCGTGGCCACCAGGTCCGATGGACCGACCCCAAATAACTCCTCTTCCTTTATACGGCAATACACCTTTGTGCCGTTTGGAATCTGCATCACCTGACCACTGTCGTGTCCATAAACATCTTCTGGCAGATATGGACATCGCACTTACTCTTGATGCCAGAGTGCAAATATCCCTCTGTGCATCTCGCATATATAGAAATACATCCTTTAAATGCTCTATAGTCAATAAAATACAGTCCCTGTCAAGGGTATCAATATTTTTAGTCAGGGAATCCGACCAAGCCACCCCAGCTCTGCACATCCAGGCTGAGGCGATCGCTGGTCGCAGTATAACACCAGTATGTGTGTATATACTTTTTATGATATTTTTCCAGCCTCCTGTCAGCTGGCTCCTTGAGGACGGCCCTATCTTTAGACGGTACCGCCACTTGTTCTGATAAGCGTGTGAGCGCCTTATCCACCCTAAGGGGTGTTTCCCAACGCGCCCTAACTTCTGGCGGGAAAGGGTATACCGCCCATATTTTCTATCGGGGGGAACCCACGCATCATCACACACTTCATTTAATTTATCTGATTCAGGAAAAACTACGGTAGTTTTTTCACATCCCACATAATACCCTCTTTTGTGGTACTTGTAGTATCAGAAATATGTAACACCTCCTTCATTGCCCTTAACGTGTGGCCCTAATAAGGAATACGTTTGTTTATTCACCGTCGACACTGGATTCAGTGTCCCTGTCTGTGTCTGTGTCGACCGACTAAAGTAAACGGGCGTTTTAAAACCCCTGACGGTGTTTTTGAGACGTCTGGACCGGTACGAATTGTTTGTCGGCCGTCTCATGTCGTCAACCGACCTTGGCGCGTGTTGACATTATCACGTAATTCCCTAAATAAGCCATCCATTCCGGTGTCGACTCCCTAGAGAGTGACATCACCATTACAGGCAATTGCTCCGCCTCCTCACCAACATCGTCCTCATACATGTCGACACACACGTACCGACACACAGCACACACACAGGGAATGCTCTGATAGAGGACAGGACCTACTAGCCCTTTGGAGAGACAGAGGGAGAGTTTGCCAGCACACACCAAAAACGCTATAATTATATAGGGACAACCTTATATAAGTGTTTTCCCTTATAGCATCTTTTTTATATATTTCTAACGCCAAATTAGTGCCCCCCCTCTCTGTTTTAACCCTGTTTCTGTAGTGCAGTGCAGGGGAGAGCCTGGGAGCCTTCCCTCCAGCCTTTCTGTGAGGGAAAATGGCGCTGTGTGCTGAGAAGATAGGCCCCGCCCCTTTTTCGGCGGCCTCGTCTCCCGCTCTTAACGGATTCTGGCAGGGGTTAAATATCTCCATATAGCCCCCGGAGGCTATATGTGAGGTATTTTTAGCCAACAAAGGTTTTCATTTGCCTCCCAGGGCGCCCCCCTCCCAGCGCCCTGCACCCTCAGTGACTGCCGTGTGAAGTGTGCTGAGAGGAAAATGGTGCACAGCTGCAGTGCTGTGCGCTACCTTAAGAAGACTGAGGAGTCTTCTGCCGCCGATTCTGGACCTCTTCTCGTTTCAGCATCTGCAAGGGGGCCGGCGGCGAGGCTCCGGTGACCATCCAGGCTGTACCTGTGATCGTCCCTCTGGAGCTAATGTCCAGTAGCCAAGAAGCCAATCCATCCTGCACGCAGGTGAGTTCACTTCTTCTCCCCTAAGTCCCTCGTTGCAGTGATCCTGTTGCCAGCAGGACTCACTGTAAAATAAAAAACCTAAGCTAAACTTTTCTAAGCAGCTCTTTAGGAGAGCCACCTAGATTGCACCCTTCTCGGCCGGGCACAAAAATCTAACTGAGGCTTGGAGGAGGGTCATAGGGGGAGGAGCCAGTGCACACCACCTGATCCTAAAGCTTTACTTTTTGTGCCCTGTCTCCTGCGGAGCCGCTATTCCCCATGGTCCTTTCAGGAACCCCAGCATCCACTAGGACGATAGAGAAATTCTATATACTGTATGCACGGTGCATGGATAAGAGATGAAACATTTACATATGCATAATTAGTTCTACACAACATACTGTAACTGATAGGAAGCATCTTATCGTTCACAGAGAGAAAACATTTCAACAAGGGGAGTTCTATGCATGTATGTGTACCTTTCCGCAGGCAACTGACCTCCTTAGCTCCATCACTCTACTCCCAATCTATATGTCAAATAGGTGGGAAATCAAGAGTTATGCTAGAATTACCATTGTTAATTCTGTTTCTTTGAGGTCCATAGGCTCTATTTTCCTATCCGTAGCATCCTTAAGAGAGGATATAGACGGAATCGATAATGTAGAGGTTTTCACTAGACGAGCTATATGAGCATTTACAGATGGGAGAACTTCCCACTTAGTACATTCTTCCTCTGAGAGAGGGTAGAGAGAAGCCATCTTTCTTGGTAACTGAAACTTCCTGTTAGGTGTACGTCAAGCCTCACGCCTGAGTTCCGTGAGCTGGTCTGACTGAGGAAATTCCGCCTTAACAATCCTTTGTCTCTTAAAAACTGGACACTTAGACCTAGGAGCCGCCTCCTCTTCCTCTATGTTAAAGACAGTTTTGACTGCTCTGACTAAGCGGGAACATCCACATTGGAGCATTGCTCCTCCCCAACAAGGCAGAGGCATAAGTGGCATCTTCCTCTTTAGAGGATATCTCAGAATCCAAAGCCTGCGCCAGCTGAGATGAGGGTGCCTGTCTAGTCACTTTAGAGGCTACGTATTAGAGGCTCCTGGTCTGTTCACCTTGTAACATTTCTTGAAAGGTGACTGACGTCTGAGCTAAGCTCTGGACAGACTGAGAATACATGTCCATCCAAGGAGGCTGCATAGGGGTGCCAACAAAGTAGGCTGAAACTGTTGAGGCAATCCCTGTTGCAGAGCTAGAGTAGGAGCTGTAAAGCATTCCACCAACTGCGTCATAACTACGGCATAACGCCTTAAACAGACTGTCCTGTACAGGATCCTGAGGATCTAAGCCAGCAGAACAGGATCTCCACCTTGCCTTTAGAAGACTTGCCTTTAGACATAGTAAATAAGCACATAGTGTGTAATTACTAACTATGCAATGTAACACCTTTCAAAATTTACAAGTAAATATGAGGTACAATAAACCCCTTAAACACGTGGTATGAGTTATAGAAGAGGAAACACAGGGATAGATATACAGTACAGCATGCTTTGAAAGCACAAACAGCAGTAGCTAGCAATAAGTCACATATACTGCATAGAAATTGGGCACTGAATCGACTATACAAGCCAGAGAGGCTGGTAGGATAAGTGCTGTATAACCTAGCCCATGGGAGAGGTATACAGGGAGACTGGACCTGGCTCCTGAGACTTGCTGTGGCACGATTGTGTAACAATGGCTGATGATTGTCTCACTGGGGGAGGAGGGTAGAATTAGTAGTTTAAAAAGGTGGGAAAATCCTCAGAGGAATCACACCCTGGGCTGGGGGAAGGGCTAACGGGGAGAGCCACCTCTTCTGTGCTGATATGACGCTCAGGGCTGACACGGCCATTATAAGTGTCTCCCGATACCAGATAATAAGATTTTAAACCTACCGGTAAATCTTTTTCTCCTAGTCCGTAGAGGATGCTGGGGACTCCGTAAGGACCATAGGGTATAGACGGGCTCCGCAGGAGACATGGGCACCTAAAAGAACTTTCTAGTATGGTGTGCACTGGCTCCTCCCTCTATGCCCCTCCTCCAGCCCTCAGTTAGAGAACTGTGCCCAGAGGAGATGGACAATACGAGGAAAGGATTTTGTTAATCTAAGGGCAAGATTCATACCAGCCCACACCAATCATACCATATAACCTGGAATACACATAACCAGTTAACAGTATGAACAAACGTCAGTATCGGTCCAAGACCGATTCTAACTGTAACATAACCCTTATGTAAGCAATAACTATATACAAGTCTTACAGATTTTCCGCACTGGGACGGGCGCCCAGCATCCTCTACGGACTAGGAGAAAAAGATTTACCGGTAGGTTTAAAATCTTATTTTCTCTTACGTCCTAGAGGATGCTGGGGACTCCGTAAGGACCATGGGGTTTATACCAAAGCTCCCAATCGGGTGGGAGAGTGCGGATGACTCTGAAGCACCGACTGAGCAAATGCTAGGTCCTCATCAGCCAGGGTATCAAACATGTAGAATTTAGCAAAAGTGTTTGAACCCGATCAAGTCGCTGCTCGGCAAAGCTGTAATGCCGAGACATCCCAGGCAGCCGCCCAAGAAGAGCCCACCTTCCTAGTGGAATGGGCCTTTACTGAATGCGGTAACGGCAATCCAGCCGTAACATAAGCCTACTGAATCGTGTTACAGATTCAGCGCGCAATAGTCTGCTTCGAAGCAGGCGTGCCAATCTTGTTGGCAGCATACAGGACAAACAATACTTCTGTTTTCCGAATTCTAGCCGTCCTGGCTACATAATCTTTAAGGCCCTGACTACATCCAGGGACCTGGAATCCTCCAAGTCACTCGTAGCCACAGGCACCACTATAGGTTGTTTCATATGAAATGAAGACACCACCTTAGGTAAAAATTGAGGACGAGTCCTCACTTCTGCTCTATCCATATGAAAAATCAAGTAAGGGCTCTTGTGAGACAAGGCCGCCAATTCTGACACACGCCTTGCAGATGCCAAGGCTAACAACATGACCACCTTCCAGGTGAGAACTTCAACTCCACCGTTTGAAGGGGTTCAAACCAGTGTGACTTAAGGAACTGTAACACCACGTTCAGGTCCCATGGTGCCCCTGGGGGCACAAAAGGAGGCAGGATGTGTAGCACTCCCTTTACAAAAGTCTGGACTTTTGGAAGAGAAGCCAATTCCTTCTGAAAGAATATCGACAGGGCCGAAATCTGTACTTTAACAGATCCTAACTTTAGGCCCATATCCACTCCTGTCTGTAGGAAGTGGAGAAAAACGACCCAGATGGAAATCTTACGTAGGAGCATTCTTGGTTTCACACCAAGAGGCATATTTCCGCCAGATACGGTGATAATGTTTTGCCGTCACCTCCTTCCTAGCCTTTATTAGAGTAGGTATGACCTCCTCCGGAATACCCTTCTCAGCTAGGATCCGGCGTTCAACCGCCATGCCGTCAAACGTAACCGCGGTAAGTCTTAGAACAGACAGGGCCCCTGCTGTAACAGGTCCTCTCTCAGAGGAAGAGGTCCAGGATCTTCTGTGAGCATCTCCTGAAGATCTGAGTACCAGGCCCTTTCGATGCCAGTCTGGAACATTGAGAATTGTCTGTACTCTTTTTCGTCTTATGATCCTCAACACTTTTGTGATGAGAGGAAGAGGAGGAAACACATAGACCAAGTGGAATACCCATGGTGTTACCAGAGCGTCTACTGCTATTGCCTGAGGGTCCCGGGACCTGCAGAATACCTCCGCAGCTTCTTGTTGAGGCGTGATGCCATCATGTCTATTTGAGGAACTCCCCCAAGACTCGTTATCTCTGCAAAGACTTCTTGATGAAGTCTTCACTCTCCTGGATGGAGATCGTGTCTGCTGAGGAAGTCTGCTACGGAATGAAGACTGCTGACAGAGCGCTTACGTGATTTTCAGCCCAGCGAAGAATCCTGGTAGCTTCCGCCATTGCGACTGTGCTCTTTGTCCCGCCTTGGCGGTTCACATGAGCCACTGCTGTGACATTGTCCGATTTAATCAGAACCGTTAGGTTGCGAAGAAGACCCTCCGCTTGTCGAAGACCATTGTATATGGCCCTTAGTTCCAACACGTTGATGTGTAGACAGGACTCCTGGTCTGACCACAGTCCCTGAAAATTTCTTCCTAGGGTTACTGCTCCCTATCCTCGGAGGCTCGCGTCCGTGGTTACCAGGATCCAGTCCTGAATGCCGAACCTGCGACCCTCTAGAAGGTGAGCACTTTGCAGCCACCATAGAAGAGACACCATGGCCCTGGGGGACAGTGTTATTTTTTGATAATTGTAGATGGGACCCGGACTATTTGTCCAGAAGATCCCATTGAAACGTCCTTGCATGGAACCTGCCGAAGGGAATGGCCTCGTAAGTTGCCATAATTTTCCCCAGAACCCGAGTGCATTGATGAACTGAAACTCTTTTCGGCTTTAGCAGGTCTCGGACCATGTTCTGGAGGTCCTGGACTTTTTCCCATGTGAGGAAAACTTTCTTTTGTTCCATGTCCAGTATCATGCCTAGGAACGTCAGTCGAGTTGTCGGAACCAACTGTGACTTTGGCAGATTGAGAATCCAACTCTGTTGCTGAAGCACTCTCTGAGAGAGTGACACGTTCTCCAGTAGTTGTCTTGACCTCGCTTTTATCAGGAGATCGTCCAAGTATGGGATAATCGTGACTCCTTGCTTGCGCAGGATCACCATAATTTTCTGAAACTGATAATGACCATCCTGTACCGCGAATCTCAGGTACTCCTGATGAGAGGGATATATGGGGACATGAAGGTAAGCATCCTTTATGTCCAGTGACACCATAAAATCCCCCCCTTCCAGGCAGGCTATCGCCGCTCGGAGCGATTCCATCTTGAATTTGAATCTTTTCAAGTACAGGTCTAGGGATTTTAGATTTAAAATGGGCCTGACTGAACCATCCGGCTTCGGGACCACAAACAGGGTTGAATAATACCCTTTTCCCTGTTGGCTCAGGGGAACCCTGATAATCACTCGCTGTTGACACAGCGTTTGAATTGCAGCCAGCACTACTTCCCGTTCTGGGGTAGAAACTGGTAAGGCCGACTTGAAAAATCGACGTGGGGCACCTCTTCGAATTCCAGCTTGTAACCCTGGGAGACTATTTCTATCACCCAAGGGTCCACGTCTGACTAAACTCAGACTTGGCTGAATAGTCGAAGGCGTGCTCTCACCTGTGCGGACTCCCGCAGGGGAGCCCCAGCGTCATGCGGTGGACTTAGCGGAAGCCGGGAAGGACTTCTGCTCTTGGGAACTAGCCGCAGCAGGTGTCCTCTTGCCTCTACCCTTACCTTTGGAGAGGAAAGAGGAGCCCCGACCTCTTCTGGATCTATGCGACCGAAAGGACTGCATCTGATATTGTGGAGGTTTCTTTTGCTGTTGGGGAACAAAAGGTAAAAAGGTAGACTTACCCATGGTAGCTGTGGAGACCAGGTCCGCGAGGCCGTCCCCAAACAATACATCACCTTTGTAAGGTAAAACCTCCATATGCCTTTTTGATTCTGCATCCCCCAACCATTGGCGGATCCATAAGGCTCTTCTTGCCGAAATAGCCATAGCATTAGCTCTCGAACCCAGTAATCCAATGTCTCTTTGAGTGTCCCTCATATATAAGACTGCTTCCTTAATATGCGCTAATGTTAACATAATTGTATCCCTATCAAGGGTATCAAGGTCAGCTGACAGGGTATCTGTCCACGCTGCTACTGCACTACATACCCATGCCGACGCAATTGCCGGTCTAAGCAAAGTACCAGTATGTGTGTAAATAGACTTTAATGTAGTCTCCTGCCTGCGGTCCGTAGGGTCCTTGAGGGCCGCTGTGTCAGGGGACGGTAGCGCCTCTTGGAAAGGCGTGTTAAGGCTTTGTCCACTGTGAGAGAGGATTCCCAACGTACCCTGTCCTGTGTAGGGAAAGGGTACGCCATAAGAATCCTTTTGGGAATCTGCAGCTTCTTATCTGGAGTTTCCCAAGCTTTTTCACATAACTCATTTAGTTCATAGGAAGGAGGAAAATTCATAACCTGTTTCCTTCCCTTAAACATGTGTATCCTCGTGTCGGGCACCGAGGGCTCATCAGTGATATGTAAAACATCTTTTATTGCAATAATCATGCACTGAATACTTTTTGTCACCCTGGGGTGCAATCTTGCTTCATCATAGTCGACACTGGAATCAGAGTCCGTGTCGGTATCTGTGTCCCCTATTTGTGAGAAGGGACGTTTCTGAGACCCCGACGGGTCCTGTGAGTCGGTGCCATCCGTAGATTGAACACCTGTCGACACCCTGGACTCTGCTTTGTCCAGCCTATTATGTAGTGAAGCTACACTTGCATTTAACATACTGTATGCCACATATCCATCCAACCCTGAGTCGGCACCGCCGACTGTGACACACCACTCATCTGTTCCACCTCCTCTTTGGATAAGCCTTCCGCTTCAGACATGCCGACACACACGTACCGACACCCCACACACACTGGGATATAACTATAAGGGGACAATTCCCTAAAGAAGGCCCTTTGGAGTGACAGAGAGAGAGTATGCCAGCACACACCAGCGCCAAACTGACCCAGGAAAACCCAGACAGCGCTTTTATATATATATAAAATTGATTTCCCCCACTCACTGCGCCAATTATGTGCCCCCCTCTCTTTTTTCAGCCCTCTGAGCTCTTCAGCAGGGGAGAGTCCGGGGAGCCAGCGTTCTCTGCAGTTCTGTGGAGAAAATGGCGCTGAGGGATCAAGCTCCATCCCCTCCAGCGGCGGGCTTCGGTCCCGTTCTGTATCTGAAAATAATGGCGGGGAATTGTTTATTTACTGCCTCAGCAGCCTAATAACATCCTTTTGTGCCAAAACGAGGTTTATTGCTGCCCAGGGCGCCCCCCTGCGCCCTGCACCCATCAGTGCCATGTGTGTGTGTGTTATGTGGGAGCAATGGCGCGCAGCTTTTTACTGCTGCACGCTTACCTCAGGAAGATCTGAAGTCTTCTGCCGCCTTCTTTCTTTTCTAATACTCACCCGGCTTCTTTTTTCCGGCATCTGTGAGGAGGATGGCGGCGTGGCTCCGGGACGAACCCCAGGGTGAGACCTGTGTTCCGACTCCCTCTGAAGCTAATGGTGTCCAGTAGCCTAAGAAGCAGAGCCCTTAAACTCTTAAGAAGTGGGTCTGCTTCTCTCCCCTCAGTCCCACGATGCAGGGAGTCTGTTGCCAGCAGAGCTCCCTGAAAATAAAAAAACCTAACAAAATTCTTTTCACAGAAAACTCAGGAAAGCTCCCTGTAATGCACCCAGTCTCCTCTGGGCACAAGATCTAACTGAGGTCTGGAGGAGGGGCATAGAGGGAGGAGCCAGTGCACACCATACTAGAAAGTTCTTTTAGGTGCCCATGTCTCCTGCGGAGCCCGTCTATACCCCATGGTCTTTACGGAGTCCCCAGCATCCTCTAGGACGTAAGAGAAACGTATTATACCCCTGGTGGTCTAGTGGAGGAATGCAAGCGACATGGACTCCGCCATCAGTGCCTCTAGTGGTCTCCCTCACTAGAGGCTAAATGACGCTGTGCACTATAGCACAAGTGATTCCCAATCCCCTGTACGTCCACCTGCGGCCTGGGTCCAGAAGGAGCTGTTTGCTAGAAAGATACAGCTGGCGCCCGCCGAGATTACTGACCCAGTCATTAGTGACGCAGCTCCGGCAGGGGTTGCTGGAGCAATAGTGCAGGCGCCCTGTGGGATGTCCCCACTACTTACTCTGACAATCAAATAACTAAAAAGTAAAGAAAATCATAAAAGAAAGCTTGGACAGCAGCAGCAGCAGCTCCCCTGCCTAAAGGTGCATCCGACTCCTGCTGGCACCAAACAAAAACTGGATGGCCTGGGGCTGGGGTATATACAGCAGGAGTGCATCCTGGGACCTGAAAGTTTAACTGTTTGGTGCTCAGTTCTCCTCATGGTAAATCCTGTGGAGCCTATGGACCATGAAGAGGAAAATTTGTTTCTGAGTTTTCAAAGGACAACTTCAGGCACAAATCCTACTTCCATTAAATTGTAATACCAATAGGCAACATAACTTTTGAGTGACGTTAGTGTTTAGGATATCACTACCTTTGTACTGTATACTTGTATATACTGTAAAATAAGGGAATTACCAAAGAATACTTGAGTGCTCCATCATGAATTCGGCTCTGTAATTCTTGTGTCCATACTGGAGAAGATCAGCTTCGGTTTGATTCATCTTGTCACATATATCTAGCAGCAACACAATTATCTGAGAAGACGCAGTACCGCTGCGCATCTGGGCTTTGGCATTTTCTAAAAGAATTGCAAATTTCCTGAAAAAATCAGAGTATTTTATTATTACTGAGAGCTTCTCCGAAAGGTGCTGAAGATCAAAATAAAACATACTGTATCAGTATCCGTTTCTGAGACCATACTGTACAGCTTTTTTTTTTTTTAATTCCTAAAAAAAATTTTTACATTTATTTTGCAGGATCTAAAGAACAGCTCTATACCCGTACTCTGTCGGGAAATTACTGTTTAACATTTACATTTGTAATCATTATGTTATGTTATTACCTGTCCTAAACTGAAAAACAAATAAAAGAAAATGCAATTACACAAGAAGTATGTATGTGGTCTGGTTCTCTTTATGGGGCACATGTAGAGTCAACACAAACACAATTTATAGGGGTTTTCCTTAGAGAGGCAGGACAGAGGTTGGAGGGGGTGTATAAGCGTGGGAAAGTACAGTGCGTGAACGTTCATGCATATACACGTTCATGCATATACACTTTTGGCAGGTGTGGCATATTTTGCCAACATGAGAATGTTAACATGATTGCAATGTCGTCATGCAGCATGTCGACACTGATCACTATAAACATTCATTTTATTGACACTGATGAAATCTCGACATTAATAGAGTGTCAACAAAACGTCCCTGGTGGTCTAGTGCTGACTTACCTCGTACAGTGGCTCCTGCAGTGACTTACTTTGTACAATGGGTCCGAGTGCAGACTTCCTCCTTCTGCAGCAGAACCCTGGAAGTGATGTCGTGATCTATGACTGCTGACATCACTTCCGAAATCACGCCCCAGGATGCCTTGTGAGTGACATTCCGGGGTGCATGCATCGGAACTTAGCGTGCGAGGAGAGGAAAATAGTTCTCCACCCAGCACAAATATGCTGATGTATGCAGAGATGTGCAGAGATCAGCAGTAGCATGGGGGACTCACGATCAATCCCCCCTACCCCACTGTCTGCAAAAAGGTTAGGGGAAAGGGCTATAACAGGGGAGTGGGGGTGCTGTAAATGGGGGTGTCATGTGACACTAGGGGCCTACAGTATGCAGCCCCATTAAAAAATGCTTTTGGGTGGGAGATAGACATTAACAGTAATGTAAAAACAACACATAGTGAAACATGGGGAGAAGGGGTACTTAACTGGGGCCCATCGACACTGGGGGTGAGGGTGGGGGCACTTCCACAGGATCTGTTACCACAAGTGGTGTGGGGGATGACAATTCAGGGGATCCTATGCCAATAGGGGGAATATTTCTGATGGGGGGGTGTGAAGTAAATTACTGTACAATGGGGACCTATGGACACAGAGTTGGGAGGTGGGGTGCAAGACACCCCTAGTTTTATATATATATATATATATATATATATATATATATAAAATATTTAAGTATATCTTTCAAAATACAGTATCTTTTAAAAATTTTGTTTGAACTTTGATCGATAACTACAGATGGAGCCACGCTCAGTGTGACTAGGCGATGCCTAGCCCCGTGGGGAGCGCACAAAGACGCTCTCCCATTCTAGTGAATGGGGCGTGTCTCAGGCACGGGCCCGCGCGCCTGCCCGGACGGAGACGCTCTCTGTGTTAGGCGCGCCCCACATTTTTTTAGTTCTGAAAAAATTCTGATTTTGTAGCAATGTTTTGATTATGCGTTACTTTTGTTTTACACTTCAATAGAAAAATTACAACTATAATCTGATTGGTTGCTGGGGCAAGATAGCGTTTTTCCTTTATACAATTGCACTACAAAAATGACAACTAGAATCTGATTGGTTACTTGGGCAAGATAACATTTTTCCTTTACACCAATGCCCATAAATGTACCTCACAGTGACATATATCAGGAAAAAAAATAAAGACACATACTGAAACCTACCTGGCATTTAACTTAGCTATGAGAAACACATATTCAGATTCTCTGTTTGATTCTTTTTGAATCATGGTTTTCAAAATATCTACAGTGATTTCCAAAATGTTGTATGCCTGGAAAAGAGGTTGTTGAGATTGTCATTAAGTTTTTTTTATGCTTAAACAAGACAACACTCGGATATAACTTTGAAGTATAGTCTTAAGAAAGATCAAACATGTTACATAATTCAGGGTGGAAGGCGGCTTACAGTAGTACTTTATTCACAGACTAAAAGTCCTCTATATTTAACAGCAACATGACCCCTGTAGGCTATGAAGAATCTACACAAGACACTTCCTCCGGGCTCTGGGGTTGTGTTATGTCTCTAACCATAGATAGGTTGTTTGTTTTTCTGATTATTAGTTTGAATTGGAATATGGGATATAATTTATTTATTTATTTATTTATTAACAGTTTCTTATATAGTGCAGCAAATTCCGTTGCACTTTACAATTGGATACAACAACGATAAAACAAAACTGGGTAATGACAAACAGTCATAGAGGTAGGAAGGTCCTGCTCAGAAGCTTACAATCTATAGGGAAATGAGCACTGATACACACGGATGATAGGTGTTATCTATTGCATGATTGCCCACCGGATTGCAAAGGTTCTTGGTGGGCTGTATGATATGGTCACCCAGCAATGTTGGCCTGGGGTCAGGAGGGAGGGAAAGTAAAGAAAGATAAATTATGTGAGGATATGTGTGGACTGTACAGAGGTGGTGTAATTGCATAGAAAAGCTTATGAAGGTTATGCGGGTGGTTCCGGAATTTGATAAGAGAGCCTGAAGAGGTGAATTTGCAGGGAACTCTTGAAGGCAAGACTAGAGGAGAGTCTTATTGTGCGTGAGAAGGCATTCCACAGAGTAGGTGTAGCCTGAAGAAAGTCCTGCCATCGTAATTGAGAGCAAATAATGAGTGTGAATGAGAGACTTAGATCTTGTGAAGAGCGAAGAGGTTGGGTTGGGAGATAATTTGAGATAAGCGAAGAAATGTAAATTGGTGTAGTACGGTTAGGTTGTGTGTGAGTGAAAGTATTTTATACTGAATACGGTAGAATACAGGTAACCAATGGAGGGAATGACAGAGTAGATCAGCACGTCTTGCTAGAAAGATTAGCCTTGCAGCTGCATTCTGAACATACTGTAGTGGTAAGAGTCTTTTTTTGTTAAGACCACTAAGAAGACTAGTGCAATAATCAGTGCGGGAGATAATGAGAGCATGGATTAGAGCTTTTGCTGTGTCTTGTGTAAGGTATGGTTGTATTTTCTTCCTTATTTAAGAAAAAATGTGTTCCGCATTCATTGATCATTATAAACCCAGTTTAGTAAATTAGAGTGAGCAGAAGAAATGATTTCTCTGATCCTTACCTTTTTCTGTCTGCCTTCCTTATTCTCACCTAAAACAGCGTCAGTCAGAGCCATGGTGGTTTTATACCAAAACTCTGCATCTCTTTCTAGACCTTTGCCTTCCAGCAGCAAGGACTTTGCTTGTCCATGGTTATTCTCACTGTTGGCCAGCACCGATAACAGGTACAAACATTTTAACAGGTAATGTTGATCACCAATATCCTGCAAGTAACATGAAAGTTAAAAATAGTTTTTTCATTATTATTATTTCACTACTGAAATTCTAAAAAAATAAACTAAAATAAAAAGAAATAGTTGATGCTCAGTAATAGTGCTGTGATATGTAGTGTCCTCCGCATGTGAAATACAGATGTGTTCTCATACAGTATTGCTGCAGCCGTGCCAAACATCAATTCTCAGTGAGGTCCTGTGTGACTTGACTTGCGCTGAGCATCTTTGTCATGCAAATGTGCATCTTAGTCGCACTGTGATGGGACAAAACCGCATCACGAGAATGCTGCGGCAGCAGTTTTTCCCCCCGTTGTTCTTTATATACAGATTGTGACTCAGACGTACACAGAAGTACAAGTGTCGCACATCAAATGAATCAGTGCAGTCTCAGGTAGCAGTATTGACGCATGCACTGTGATTAAGATGCAAAAGAGACATTATACCGCTTGGCGTCACTCGCACCAGACGTCTCACGCCTGTTGCCGTATTAGGGCGAGGTGTATGAGGACACATCTTTACTTTTAGACCATTTAACAAATGTAGCAGTATAAGAGAAGTGTACTGTAGGTTATGGCAGAGATTATTCATATCTGTAAAATATAGCATAATAATGATAAAACATTTCCTAATCTGGAAATCCTTAAAGAGTTTGGAAACTCCAGGCTGAATCCCAATATTTCCCAGGACTGGGGCATATCTAGCTAAGAAAGGCTGAGGAGTGTGTCTCGGGTTAGTATGTAAGCTATCACATGAAGGTAACATACAATCCTGAGGATCCCTTGCAACTGGAGAGCCACCCAGCCAATTGAGGGTTTCCATTCTACTCCAACCATTCCTGATAATACAGCTCATATATGTAACAACGAGTTGTGTGTGGGAGCTTTGGGGGTCATTCCGAGTTGTTCGCTCGCAAGCTGCTTTTAGCAGCTTTGCACACGCTAAGCCGCCGCCTACTGGGAGTGAATCTTAGCTTATCAAAATTGCGAACGAAAGATTAGCAGAATTGCGAATAGACACTTCTTAGCAGTTTCTGAGTAGCTCCAAACTTACTCGGCATCTGCGATCAGTTCAGTGCTTGTCGTTCCTGGTTTGACGTCACAAACACACCCAGCGTTCGCCCAGACACTCCTCCGTTTCTCCAGCCACTCCCGCGTTTTTCCCAGAAACGGTAGCGTTTTTTCGCACCCACCCATAAAACGGCCAGTTTCCGCCCAGAAACACCCACTTCCTGTCAATCACATTACGAGCACCAGAACGAAGAAAAAAACTTGTAATGCCGTGAGTAAAAATCCTAACTGCATAGCAAATTTACTTGGCGCAGTCGCACTGCGGACATTGCGCATGCGCATTAGCAACTATTCGCTCCGTTGCGACAGAAAAATAACGAGCGAACAACTCGGAATGACCCCCTTTATTTTATACAGAGAATGGTTTATCACCTAAATATTCCTGCATGCATTACACAGGAATGAAAAATCCCTACTCTGTGTAGCTGATGTTTAGATTCTTATGCATGGATGTAATGGCGGCCGAGTTTGCAGAAATGAGCGACTTTTACGGACATAAACGCAAAAGTCGGACATTTTGCAAAGTCAGCCAATGTATTAGTGGCCGAATACATGAAAACGCGGCCACTTTCAGCTCTAAAGAAGAGCGGACGAGAAAAAGGTCGGATCCAGATGTTTTGTCCATGTTAAACATACAACTCAGACAATGTAATGGCGTTCCGAGTTTGGAAATTGCACACAAAACAGCTCTACAAAGTTGGACATAAATAGACCTGTTTTATTGGGCGAGTTACAAGTACACAATTACCGCACATTTACAACAAAACAAACATTTTTTTTTATTATTTCTAACCTTAAGAACAAACAAAGAAAACTTTGAGCTCTCAAAATAGTCTGTGTAGTGCACATGTCATTTTTGCACATTTTTCCCCGGAAAATGCATCCGCCAGAAGGCACAAGCTGTTTATGCTGATTTAAAAGATATATGGGATGGCTATATTCTATGTGTAATTGCGAATGTATCAGCATACCAAATTATGTTACAGTGTTTGGTTGGAAAACACTGTAGTATAACCAGCTGCTTGTGCGCTCTGGAGGACTGGGGTTTATTTAGTGCATATGTTGCTTTAATCACGGGACTTTTGGGTGCCAATGGGTGATGTTCTATCACTGTGCAACTGTAAAAAATAAGAATTTACTTACCGATAATTCTATTTCTCATAGTCCGTAGTGGATGCTGGGGACTCCGTAAGGACCATGGGGAATAGCGGCTCCGCAGGAGACTGGGCACATCTAAAGAAAGCTTTAGGACTATCTGGTGTGCACTGGCTCCTCCCCCTATGACCCTCCTCCAAGCCTCAGTTAGGATACTGTGCCCGGACGAGCGTACACAATAAGGAAGGATTTTGAATCCCGGGTAAGACTCATACCAGCCACACCAATCACACCGTATAACCTGTGATCTGAACCCAGTTAACAGCATGATAACAGAGGAGCCTCTGAAAGATGGCTCACAACAATAATAACCCGATTTTTGTAACAATAACTATGTACAAGTATTGCAGACAATCCGCACTTGGGATGGGCGCCCAGCATCCACTACGGACTATGAGAAATAGAATTATCGGTAAGTAAATTCTTATTTTCTCTAACGTCCTAAGTGGATGCTGGGGACTCCGTAAGGACCATGGGGATTATACCAAAGCTCCCAAACGGGCGGGAGAGTGCGGATGACTCTGCAGCACCAAATGAGAGAACTCCAGGTCCTCCTCAGCCAGGATATCAATTTTGTCGAATTTTACAAACGTATTTGCTCCTGACCAAGTAGCTGCTCGGCAAAGTTGGAAAGCCGAGACCCCTCGGGCAGCCGCCCAAGATGAGCCCACCTTCCTTGTGGAGTGGGCATTTACAGATTTTTGGCTGTGGCAGGCCTGCCACAGAATGTGCAAGCTGAATTGTACTACAAATCCAACGAGCAATAGTCTGCTTAGAAGCAGGAGCACCCAGCTTGTTGGGTGCATACAGGATAAACAGCGAGTCAGATTTCCTGACTCCAGCCCTCCTGGAAACATATATTTTCAGGGCCCTGACAACGTCTAGCAACTTGGAGTCCTCCAAGTCCCTAGTAGCCGCAGGCACCACAAATAGGTTGGTTCAGGTGAAACGCTGAAACCACCTTAGGGAGAAACTGAGGACGAGTCCTCAATTCCGCCCTGTCCGAATGGAACATCAGATAAGGGCTATTTCAGGATAAAGCCGCCAATTCTGACACGCGCCTGGCCCAGGCCAGGGCCAACAGCATGACCACTTTCCATGTGAGATATTTTAACTCCACAGATTTAAGTGGTTCAAACCAATGTGACTTTTGGAACCCAAAACTACATTGAGATCCCAAAGTGCCACTGGAGGCACAAAAGGAGGCTGTATATGCAGTACCCCTTTTACAAACGTCTGAACTTCAGGGACTGAAGCTAGTTCTTTTTGGAAGAAAATTGACAGGGCCGAAATTTGAACCTTAATGGACCCCAATTTCAGGCCCATAGACACTCCTGTTTGCAGGAAATGTAGGAATCGACCCAGTTGAATTTCCACCGTCGGGCCTTACTGGCCTCGCACCACGCAACATATTTTCGCCAATTGCGGTGATAATGTTTTTGCGGTTACATCCTTCCTGGCTTTGATCAGGATAGGGATGACTTAATCCGGAATGTCTTTTTTCCTTCAGGATCCGGCGTTCAACCGCCATGCCGTCAAACGCAGCCGCGGTAAGTCTTGGAACAGACAGGGTCCTTGCTGGAGCAGGTCCCTTCTTAGAGGTAGAGGCCACGGATCCTCCGTGAGCATCTCCTGAAGTTCCGGTTACCAAGTCCTTCTTGGCCCATCCGGAGCCACGAATATAGTGCTTACTCCTCTCCATCTTATCAATCTCAGTACCTTGGGTATGAGAGGCAGAGGAGGGAACACATACCCTGACTGGTACACCCACGGTGTTACCAGAGCGTCTACAGCTATTGCCTGAGGGTCCCTGGACCTGGCGCAATACCTGTCGAGTTTTTCCCAACGGTTTATAATCATGTGGAAGACTTCTGGGTGAAGTCCCCACTCTCCCGGGTGGAGGTCGTGCTGAGGAAGTCTGCTTCCCAGTTGTCCACTCCCGGAATGAATACTGCTGACAGTGCTATCACATGATTTTCCGCCCAGCGAAGAATCCTTGCAGCTTCTGCCATTGCCCTCCTGCTTCTTGTGCCACCCTGTCTGTTTACGTGGGTGACTGCCGTGATGTTGTCCGACTGGATCAACACCGGCTGACCTTGAAGCAGAGGTCTTGCTAAGCTTAGAGCATTGTAAATGTCCCTTAGCTTCAGGATATTTATGTGAAGTGATGTCTCCAGGCTTGACCATAAGTCCTGGATATTCCTTCCCTGTGTGACTGCTCCCCAGCCTCGCAGGCTGGCATCCGTGGTTACCAGGACCCAGTCCTGAATGCCGAATCTGCGGCCCTCTAGAAGATGAGCACTCTGCAACCACCACAGGAGGGACCCCTTGTCCTTGGTGACAGGGTTATCCGCTGATGCATCTGAAGATGCGACACGGACCATTTGTCCAGCAGGTCCCACTGGAAAGTTCTTGCGTGGAATCTGCCGAATGGGATTGCTTCGTAGGAAGCCACCATTTTACCCAGAACCCTTGTGCATTGATGCACTGAGACTTGGCTCGGTTTTAGGAGGTTCCTGACTAGCTCGGATAACTCCCTGGCTTTCTTCTCCGGGAGAAACACCTTTTTTTTTTTTTTGGACTGTGTCCAGGATCATCCCTAGGAACAGAAGACAAGTCGTCGGAACCAGCTACGATTTTGGAATATTGAGAATCCAACCGTGCTGCAGCAACACTACCTGAGATAGTGCTACACCGACCTCCAACTGTTCCCTGGATCTTACCCTTATCAGGGAATTGTCCAAGTAAGGGATAACTAAAATTCCCTTCCTTTGAAGGAATATCATCATTTCGGCCATTACCTTGGTAAAGACCCGCGGTGCCGTGGACCATCCATACGGCAGCGTCTGAACTGATAGTGACAGTTCTGTACCATAAACCTGAGGTACCCTTGGTGAGAAGGGTAAATTTTGACATGAAGGTAAGCATCCCTGATGTTCCGAGACATCATGTAGTCCCCTTCTTCCAGGTTCGCAATCACTGCTCTGAGTGACTCAATCTTGAATTTGAACCTCTGTATGTAAGTGTTCAAAGATTTTAGATTTAGAATCGGTCTCACCGAGCCGTCCGGCTTCGGTACCACAACAGTGTGGAATAATACCCCGTTCCCTGTTGCAGGAGGGGTATCTTGATTATCACCTGCTGGGAATACAGCTTGTGAATGGCTTCCAAAACTGTCTCCCTGTCAGAAGGAGACATCGGTAAAGCCGACTTTAGGAAACGGCGAGGGGGAGACGTCTCGAATTCTAATTTGTACCCCTGAGATATCACCTGAAGGATCCAGGGGTCTACTTGCGAGTGAGCCCACTGCGCGCTGAAATTCATTGAGACGGGCCCCTCACCGTGCCTGATTCTGCTTGTAAAGCCCCAGCGTATACTGAGGGCTTGGCAGAGGCGGGAGAGGGTTTCTGTTCCTGGGAACTGGCTGATTTCTGCAGCCTTTTTCCTCTCCCTCTGTCACGGGGCAGAAATGAGGAACCTTTTGCCCGCTTATCCACGAAAAGACTGCGCCTGATACTACGGCGTCTTCTCATGTTGAGAGGCGACCTGGGGTACAAACGTGGATTTCCCAGCTGTTGCCGTGGCCACCAGGTCTGAAAGACCGACCCCAAATAACTCCTCCCCTTAATAAGGCAATACTTCCAAATGCCGTTTTGAATACGCATCACCTGACCACTGACGTGTCCATAACCCTCTACTGGTAGAAATGGACAACGCACTTAGACTTGATGCCAGTCGGCAAATATTCCGCTGTGCATCACGCATATATAGAAATGCATCTTTCAAATGCTCTATAGGCAAAAATATACTGTCCCTATCTAGGGTATCAATATTTTCAGTCAGGGAATCCGACCACGCCAACCCAGCACTGCACATCCAGGCTGAGGCGATTGCTGGTCGCAGTATAACACCAGTATGTGTGTAAATACATTTTAGGATACGCTCCTGCTTTCTATCAGCAGGATCCTTAAGGGCGGCCATCTCAGGAGAGGATAGAGCCCTTACAAGCGTGTGAGCGCTTTATCCACCCTAGGGGGTGTTTCCCAACGCACCCTAACCTCTGGCGGGAAAGGATATAATGCCAATAACATTTTAGAAATTATCAGTTGTTATCGGGGGAAAACCACGCATCACCACACACCTCATTTAATTTCTCAGATTCAGGAAAACTACAGGTAGTTTTTCCTCACCGAACATAATACCCCTTTTTGGTGGTACTCGTATTATCAGAAATGTGTAAAACATTTTTTTTTATTGCCTCAATCATGTAACGTGTGGCCCTACTGGAAGTCACATTTGTCTCTTCACCGTCGACACTGGAGTCAGTATCCGTGTCGGCGTCTATATCTGCCATCTGAGGTAACGGGCGCTTTAGAGCCCCTGACGGCCTATGAGACGTCTGGACAGGCACAAGCTGAGTAGCCGGCTGTCTCATGTCAACCACTGTCTTTTATACAGAGCTGACACTGTCACGTAATTTCCTCCAACAGTTCATCCACTCAGGTGTCGACCCCCTAGGGGGTGACATCACTATTACAGGCAATCTGCTCCGTCTCCACATCATTTTTCTCCTCATACATGTCGACACAAAAGTACCGACATACAGCACACACACAGGGAATGCTCTGATAGAGGACAGGACCCCACTAGCCCTTTGGGGAGACAGAGGGAGAGTTTGCCAGCACACACCAGAGCGCTATATATATACAGGGATAACCTTATATAAGTGTTTTTCCCCTTATAGCTGCTGTATAGTTAATACTGCGCCTAATTTGTGCCCCCCTCTCTTTTTTAACCCTTTCTGTAGTGTAGTGACTGCAGGGGAGAGCCAGGGAGCTTCCCTCCAACGGAGCTGTGAGGGAAAATGGCGCCAGTGTGCTGAGGAGATAGGCTCCGCCCCCTTATCGGCGGCCTTATCTCCCGTTTTTTTATGTATTTTGGCAGGGGTTAAATGCATCCATATAGCCCAGGAGCTATATGTGATGCATTTTTTTGCCATCCAAGGTGTTTATTATTGCGTCTCAGGGCGCCCCCCCCAGCGCCCTGCACCCTCAGTGACCGGAGTGTGAAGTGTGCTGAGAGCAATGGCGCACAGCTGCAGTGCTGTGCGCTACCTTGTTGAAGACAGGACGTCTTCTGCCGCCGATTTTCCGGACCTCTTCTGCCTTCTGGCTCTGTAAGGGGGCCGGCGGCGCGGCTCTGGGACCCATCCAAGCTGGGCCTGTGATCGTCCCTCTGGAGCTAATGTCCAGTAGCCTAAGAAGCCCAATCCACTCTGCACGCAGGTGAGTTCGCTTCTTCTCCCCTTAGTCCCTCGATGCAGTGAGCCTGTTGCCAGCAGGTCTCACTGAAAATAAAAAACCTAAACTAAAACTTTCACTAAGAAGCTCAGGAGAGCCCCTAGTGTGCACCCTTCTCGTTCGGGCACAGAGATCTAACTGAGGCTTGGAGGAGGGTCATAGGGGGAGGAGCCAGTGCACACCAGATAGTCCTAAAGCTTTCTTTAGATGTGCCCAGTCTCCTGCAGAGCCGCTATTCCCCATGGTCCTTACGGAGTCCCCAGCATCCACTTAGGACGTTAGAGAAATAACAGATGCTTTCCGGTTGGTCGGAAAAAACAGGACGCTTCCTGATCTAAAAAAGCCGTCACAAGTTGGATCTGATTTGCATTGTTCACATAAAAGATGCATGCCATTACAATGGCACCATACCAAGAAAAAGTCAGACATTATAATGTCCGAGTTGGTGTATCTTTTTTAGACGTTAAAATCGGCTCCCATTACATCTCAGCCTTAGTGTGGCTATATGATAGCTTAGTCCCTACAACTTTCAATCTGTCTACATTTTACCATGGATGAGTTGTCTCATCTGAAACACTCTGTGCTGCTCTTTACATGTTAAAGCTCTAATTTGTTACAGATTGTGCCATGTCCACCTCCTTACCTATGTCCCCAGTTTTGAAGAATGAAAGCAAAAGGCGCTTTTGCCCTGGTGGGATGAACTCTAAACAATACTTGTATACATAAAAGTACATGTCATATAATAATTTTTGTTTTAGACTCACTCATAGGGGGATATCCAATTAGCCCCTTTTTTTACCGGGGCTAATTGTCCCGCTGGGGGCTATCTAATTAACGTCCGTTTTTCGGACCCAATGTTTTAATGGGGACAATTGGATATCCCCCATAGTGTTATTCTCCACTTTTCTTCAAAACGTTTTCTTTTAGTTCTCATAAATTCTGTGAAAGCTTTTATGACTTTCCGTAATACAGCCTCACCTGGAGAGACTTATAAGCCTCTGAAATAAGAATCCGAGCTTGCTGAAAAAATCCGAGCTGTATCAGTACATCAGCCTTCTCCAGCCACAGATATGGAAGAGAGAGTCCACTTAATCCTTTGCCATCTGCATGCACACTCAACAGCTAAAGAAAAGAAACGGCTATTAATGAAGCCTACTACTCACGTAAACTTACGGGACGGTACAGTACAGTATGTTTTTGATATTTCAGGAAGTTTGCTACCATCACACAATTTTAATCAGTTGGTTTGCACAAGCCTTCTGGCAAATTCTATTTACTACAGTGTTTTATTTTTCTTTCCTTTTATTTTTTTCACCAAAGTCTTTTGATGTTATAAGAGTTGTTATTTTGGCTTGTGTACTATCAATTGTTCTGTAAATCTGAGACTAAAGTGGCAGAAAAGAGGGTGAGGTCCAAGGGAATGGGTTTGTTGGGTCGACCCTATTTAGGTCGGCCACTATTGGTCCTCAGACAGTAGGTCGACACTTGGAAAAGGTCGACGTGGAAAAAGTTTACATGGAAAAGTGTCGACATGAGTTTTAAAAAAAATGTGGGTGTTGTTTTCTTCGTAAAGTGACCGGGAACCCCAATTAGTGCACCATGTCTGCTCGCCATGCTTCGGGCAGATTACTTTCCCAATCGTAGTCCACGTGGATCGGAAAGTATGAAATTTTTTTTTTAAAAGAGAAAAACGCATGTCAACCTAATGCTCATGTTGACAGCTTCCAGGTGTCGACCTAATGCATGTCGACCAATAGTGATCGACCTATTGAGTGTCGACCTGAGGACCGTATCCCGGTCCAAGAGGCGACATATCCTAAGGCTGCAAGAATGTTAATGCCAATGACAAAGCATGTGGATGTTTAATAATTATTATGTAAACCAATTCAGTAAATGACATTGCTTTTTAAACATTTACTGCTAAATAAAAATGAATGACGTACAGTATGCATGTATTTTTCAAAATGACAATAAATGAACCCAAAATTACCAAAACTATGAGTTATGCGGCTTCCTGTAAACTACAGTAATTTTTACTATTACAGGTTGAGTATCCCATATCCAAATATTCCGAAATACGGAATATTCCGAAATACGGACTTTTTTGAGTGAGAGTGAGATAGTGAAACTTTTATTTTTTGATGGCTCAATATACACAAACTTTGTTTAATACACATAGTTATTAAAAATATTGTATTAAATGACTTTCAGGCTGTGTGTATAAGGTGTATATGAAACATAAATGAATTGTGTGAATGCAGACACACTTTGTTTAATGCACAAAGTTATAAAAAATATTGGCTAAAATGACCTTCAGGCTGTGTGTATAAGGTGTATATAAAACATAAATGCATTCTGTGCTTAGACTTAGGTCCCATCTCCATAATATCTCATTATGGTATGCAATTATTCCAAAATACGGAAAAATCCGATATCCAAAATACCTCTGGTCCCAAGCATTTTGGATAAGGGATACTCAACCTGTACTAATACATGAACCAACGTACCTTCTGTCTTCCAGCTTGATGTTTTGTGTTTGCATACATGAACCAACGTACCTTCTGTCTTCCAGCTTGATGTTTTGTGTTTGCATACATGACCAACGTACCTTCTGTCTTCCAGCTAGATGTTTTGTGTTCAAAGCCAAACTGCCGTCATCTTGTTTTTCATCTTTCATCAATGACATTTCTTGCCTACAGCTATAATCATCATTTAAAAAACATTAGTGAAGAGATAGGCCACTTACCATACCCAGCCACACTCACATACAACTATACTTGCAGATTTAAAATATGGAAGCTCAAGACTTAAAATCAGATGCTAGATGTAGCCAATTTCTTTGCTGGCAGTTTAAGAAAGTATTGCAGATTATGGGGTATATGCAATTAGCGGCGAATCGCGGCAAATTATCGGCCGTTTTTTCAATTCGCCACAATTCGACAGTCTAATTTCAGCAAGTGGGTGCCGAAATTGACCATATGCAATAAAAAACGGATTCGACAGTCCCGCTGCCGAAAAATGCCCGATTTGACGGATTTGTTCCGTTTTTTTAAAAACGTGTAAAAACTGAAAAAAACTCGGAAAAAAAATGGCGTGGGGTCCCCCGTCCAAAGCATAACCAGCCTCGGGCTCTTCGAGCTGGTCCTGGTTCTAAAAATCCGGGGGGAAAATGGACAGGGGATCCCCCGTATTTTTAAAACCAGCACCGGGCTCTGCGCCTGGTGCTGGTGCAAAAAATACGGGGGACAAAAAGAGTAGGGGTCCCCCGTATTTTTTACACCAGCATCGGGCTCCACTAGCTGGACAGATAATGCCACAGCCGGGGGTCACTTTTATACAGTGCCCTGCGGCCGTGGCATTAAATATCCAACTAGTCACCCCTGGCCGGGGTACCCTGGGGGAGTGGGGACCCCTTCAATCAAGGGGTCCCCCCCAGCCACCCAAGCGCCAGGGGTGAAGCCCGAGGCTGTCCCCCCCATCCAAGGGCTGCGGATGGGAGGCTGATAGCCTTGAGAAAATGTAAATAATATTGTTTTTTCCTGTAGTACTACAAGTCCCAGCAAGCCTCCCCTGCAAGCTGGTACTTGGACAACCACAAGTACCAGCATGCGGGAGAAAAACGGGCCCGCTGGTACCTGTAGTACTACTGGAAAAAAAATACCCAAATAAAAACAGGAGACACACCTTGAGAGTAAAACTTTATTACACACCTGCCGACACACACATACTTACCTATGTTGACCCGCCGACTGCCACGTCTCCTGATCCGACGATCCGGGGTACCTGTGAATCAAATTATACTCACCTCAATCCAGCGTCCAGATATAAATCCACGTACTTGAGGTCACACGCGCATACAGCCAATCAGTTGAGTGCAACGAAGTAGCGCTTCCTGATTGGCTGAAGGGACCTCGGTGACAGCAGTCACGTGGTGTCCCGGCATTCGGGGAAAGGGGTCTGATGTGTAAACATGGGACCCCTTTCAGTCAGCTGGTTCGGGTAAATGCGGTTTGTTTTTTTGCCAAGTACGTGGATTTATATCTGGACACTGGATTGAGGTGAGTATAATTTGATTCACAGGTACCCCGGATCGTCGGATCAGGAGACGTGGCAGTCGGCGGGTCAACATAGGTAAGTATGTGTGTCGGCAGGTGTGCAATAAAGTTTTACTCTCAATGTGTGTGTCTCCTGTTTTTATTTGGGTATTTTTTTTCCAGTAGAACTACAGGTACCATCGGGCCCGTTTTTCTCCCGCATGCTGGTACTTGTGGTTCTCCAAGTACCAGCTTGCGGGGGAGGCTTGCTGGGACTTGTAGTACTACAGGAAAAAACAATATTCTTTACATTTTCTCAAGGCTATCAGCCTCCCATCCGCAGCCCTTGGATGGGGGGGACAGCCTCGGGCTTCACCCCTGGCCCTTGGGTGGCTGGGGGGGTGACCCCTTGATTGAAGGGGTCCCCACTCCCCCAGGGTACCCCGGCCAGGGGTGACTAGTTGGGTATTTAATGCCACGGCCGCAGGGCGCTGTATAAAAGTGACCCCCGGCTGTGGCATTATCTGTCCAGCTAGTGGAGCCCGATGCTGGTGTAAAAAATACGGGGGACCGCTACTCTTTTTGTCCCCCGTATTTTTTGCACCAGCACCAGGCGCAGAGCCCGGTGCTGGTTTTAAAAATACGGGGGATCCCCTGTCCATTTTTCCCCCGGATCTTTAGAACCAGGACCGGCTCGAAGAGCCCGAGGCTGGTTATGCTTTGGAGGGGATTTTACCATTCCATCTAAAAAAAATATATATATATATTTTAAAAAATATATAAATAATACTTGTGCCTCCCAAAAAGACAAACCAAGTACCTAATCCCTTCTAATATACATAGATATGCTATTACTAATAAAAAAAACACCAAAAAAAAACATGTTTAATTTTTTTTTATTAGTTTCACCCACCAAAGTGCGAATTTACTGTCTAAAAGCACTGTTGTCGAATTTCCAAACTTCAATTGAATATACTTTTGGCGAATTGCCGCATTTGTACCATTGCAGAAAAGTCGAATTTGACAAAAGTCGAATTTCAAAAAGTCGAATTTGGAAAGTCCGTTTTTTTGACGGAAAGTACTGTATTGCATTGACGATTTTTTTTTTTTTGGCGAAAAAGTCCCGTTTTTCGACAATTTCGAGAATTCAACCGCAATTGCATATACCCCTATAATGTATACAGTATATTGAATTTATTCTATACTAAAACAAAAACTATTTATATCAATTATATTTAGAATGGCAATTCTAATAGGGCTGGTGCAAGTTCTGATGGTGCGAGCGATGGTGGTGTCTAAGTAGCATCATTCAGTAATACTGTCTGTATGGACGCTGAAAGTGGGCGTCTCAGTCTTTGCATATTGGCCCTTATTCCGAGTTGTTCGCTCGTTGCCGAGTTTCGCTATATTGCGATTAGTCGCTTACTGCGCATGCGCAAGGTTCACAGAGCGCATGCGCATAGTTATTTTACTCAAAAGTTAGGTATTTTACTCACGGCGTAACGAGGAATTTTCATCGTTCTGGTGATCGGAGTGTGATTGACAGAAAGTGGGTGTTTCTGGGCGGAAACTGGCCGTTTTATGGGAGTGTGCGAAAAAACGCTGGCGTTTCTGGGAAAAACGCGGGAGTGTCTGAAGAAATGGGGGAGTGTCTGGGCGAACGCTGGGTGTGTTTGTGACGTCAAACCAGGAACGAAACTGACTGAACTGATCGCAATTGCTGAGTAAGTCTGGAGCTACTCAGAAACTGCTAAGAAATTTCTATTCGCAATTTTGCGAATCTTTCGTTCGCAATTCTGCTAAGATAAGATTCACTCCCAGAGGGCGGCGGCTTAGCGTGTGCAATGCTGCTAAAAGCAGCTAGCGAGCGAACAACTCGGAATGAGGGCCATTGGCCGGATGGATGTACGGATGGGAAGGACTTTGGAGCAGCATCTGCAGAAAGTTCCAGATGGGCGACCACCAATAGATGCTGCTGCATGGCTTCTGCGTCATCCCCTGAATCAGGCCGACAAATGTATATGTGACAGCAACTTAAAGAGGAACTGCAGCCCATGCAGACTTTAAACAAGAATTATTCATTCATTTGATGTCATTCGGTGGTTAGTAGCTTTGGTACTGTTAGGGTCCCACAATGTGATACTGGCACAAGAGACAAGCCATTGTACAGGATGTAAAGACACTTAGCTGATTTTATAATAACATAAATCTCTGATCTGTGCATGCACAGGAGCCGTACTGTAGATCTGGTCCTGTGTAGATCTGGTCCTGCAATGTCGCTCGTAGTGCCCCAAAGCCGCAGCACGACTGACATGCTGCAGGTGTTTGGAGCCAGCCACGGGGAGCATGTCATTCCCTTTTTGTGGGCAAGCAGAAGCCAAAGGCTGCATCCTTAGACACAGCTTCACTGGCCCCAGTAAATTGCGCCTACTTGTCATTTATAGGTTCATGTTATGTGGTGTGTACAGTTGTGTTTCTAATTGTCCACATGTTTTCTGATTGGCAGCCATCAGAACTTGTTTTACCTATCACTTTGACAATAAATAAATTGATTTGGTCCTAGATCGCCAACCTGAGGTACCTCTGCCAGAGCCTCTGACACCCCATGGTGCTTAAGTACATAGTTTGGGAACCATTAAACTATGCTATAAGGGTACAACTATGCCATTAATGTCAGGAGGTCAGAATGTTTTAAGGTGGGGGGGTAAGATACAATTTCATTTTGGCGCCCCTGAATCACTGGACGTTGCCCACTCAGGAGTAGCTGGGGTAAGTTGTCACACCACTTACCTGATGTCAGAAATCAGTCATCTTCCCCCAATCCAGATACATACTCCTCCCAAACATACATTGAGCCCCACAATAATTGTACCAGAGCACCCCATTTTAATATTACACTGCCCCATTTTTATTCAAATGCATCTTATTATTATCAGGCCTAGCGCTACCCGCTCAGTAAAGGTATGCAGAGCAGGTAGGCACCAGGGTAGAGAGGCGTCTCCCTGCTCTGTATCACTGTGCTGCGCCTGGGACGCTGCTGCTGCTGCCGGCTACTGTGCCTGTCACACAGTGTGACAGGCAATGGCAGCTTCAAGCCTCTCTCCAGTACTCCCCCATTTGACACCGGCGGCATTGCTTTTTTTGACCTGCTCGGCAGGAAAGGGGGCGGAGCTACACAGACATGAGGGGTGGGGCTACCTCGATCTGAGGGGCGGAGCTACAAAGACAAGGCTGCCTACCAGACTCAGAGAGTGTCAGAAAAATAAGTATTCTGCTGCTTGAAGTTGTGAGGTAGTGTGTGTGTGTTTAGTGCTGTATGTGTCTGTGTGTGTGTTTATGGGGGGAGGTGAGGGGGAAGGAGTAGTATTACACAGAGCCTTCCACCTCTCTCTGGTGCTATTCTTACTCTCTCCTCCTGCTACTGCCCATCAGTCACCCAGCAGCCCCACACTCTGCCGTGGGGGGAATCCTGCAGCTTATTCCCCTTTCAGACCAACACCTATGAACACGGGTTATTAGCACATGAGTGTGCATAACCCATGTTCAGGTGTGGTCTGAAAAGTGCAAGGGTTGAAATACCGGGTCTAGCAACCTGGTATTTCAACCCTGGTCACGAGCAGGGTTGAACTCGTCTTCAACCCAGCTCACTGTGCGGTGTGAGCGCTAGCCGGGTCGTTGTGACCCGTTTCCCGGGCCGCAGACAACGGCAGCGGGGGGGCCTAAGGTGGGTCGCACACTGGGAGCTCCCGTGTCAGGCTCCCGGGTGCAACCCACCTCAGGCAGTCTGAAAGGGGTATTATTAACATCCCTTTCTGGGGCCTAAGGATAAAATCCCTAGCTGCCAGTCCTCATTTCACTGCTCAGGCCAGAGAAAGCAGCACTTGCTGCTGGATGCAGGGAGGTTTACACGTGAAGTAGCCTCCTCCATATTTGGTACCATCCTGCTATAGTCAACACTCAGGCTATGTCTGTACTATACCACCCTGGTTACCTCTGTAGTGATACCAGAGCCGTAAGTACATGTGTGCCAGGTGTGCCTGGCACACAGCGCAGTGGCCCTGCGGGCGCAAATGGCCGCATCCCATTGATTTTAGTCAACGGCATTGCAATGAGTAAAAGTGACTCATTACAAGCTGCCTGAGAGGAGCAGCAGTGTCGGAGGCAGGGTAGAAAGAGGAGGAGGGAGGGGGATGAGGGAGGCGTAGCAGCACACTGTAAATGGTGGCAGCGCTGCTGCAGCTGTCCCTCTCCTTCCACATAGGTTGGCCGCCGCCACTGTGAATGCTGGGATGCGCTTCTCTCATCCCAGCATTCACAGCAGTGGCGGCCAGCCAATGTGAAAGGAGAGGGACAGGTGCAGCGGCGCCACCACCAATTACAGTGCGATGCTGCGGCTCCCGAGTCCCCTCCCTCCTCCTCCCCTGCCCGGGATCTGCCAGCAGCTGCTGCAGTGAGGAGCCTGACTGCCTGAGCCAGCGGGGAGAGAGTAAGTGTCATATATTCTTTCTGTCTGTCTGTCTATCTTTCTATTCTGTCTGTCTGCCGTAATGTGTAAAAAAGGGGAGTGGCTGCTGTAATGTGTAAAAAGGGATACTGTCTGCCGTAATGTGTAAAAAGGGGGACGCTGTCTGCCGTAATGTGTAAAAAGGGAGACTGTCTGCCGTAATGTGTAAAAAGGGGGACGCTGTCTGCCGTAATGTGTAAAAAGGGAGACTGTATGCCGTAATGTGTAAAAAGGGAGGCGCTGTCTGCCGTAATGTGTAAAAAAAGGGACTCTGCCTGTCGTAATGTGTAAAAAGGGGATTCTGTCTGCCGTAATGTGTAAAAATGGGGACTGGCTGCTGTAATGTGTAAAAAGCGGGACTGTCTGCCGTCATGTTTAAAAAGGGAGACAGTCTGCCGTAATGTGTAAAAAGGGGATGCTGTCTGTCGCAATGTGTAAAAAAGGGGACGCTGTCTGCCGTAATGTGTAAAAAACGGGACGCTCTCTGCCATAATGTGTAAAAAGGGGGACTGTCTACTGTAATGTGTAAAAAGGGGACGCTGTCTTGCGTAATGTGTAAAAAGAGGTACTGGCTGCCGTAATGTGTAAAAAGGGGAACTGGCTGCCGTAATGTGTAAAAAGGGGGACGCTGTCTGCCGTAAAGTGTAAAAAAGGGGACGCTGTCTGCCGTAATGTGTAAATAAGGGGATGCTGCCTACCGTAATGTGTAAAAAGGAAACGCTGTCTGCCGTAATGTGTAAAAAGGGGACGCTGTCTGCCGTAATGAGTAAAAAGGGGACGCTGTCTGCTGTAATGGGTAAAAAGGAGACGCTATCTGCCGCAGTGTGTAAAAAGGGGATGCTGTCTGCCGTAATGTGTAAAAAGGAGACGCTGTCTGCCGTAATGTGTAAAAAGGAGACGTCGTCTACCGTAATGTGTAAAAAATGGGACGCTGTCTGCCGTAATGTGTAAAAGGTGGACTCTGCCTGTTGTAATGTGTAAAAAGGGGACTCTGTCTGCCGTAATCTGTAAAAAGGGGACGCTGTCTGCCGTAATCTGTAAAAAGGGGATGCTGTCTGCCGTAATGTTTAAAAAGGGGGACTTTCTGCTGTAATGTGTAAAAAACAGGACTCTGTCTGCCGTAATGTGTAAAAAGGGACGCTGTCTGCTGTAATGTGTAAAAGGCCGTAATGTGTAAAAGGGTCTCTACCTGGTGTAGTGGCGCTACTGTCTGGCGTAATTTGAATAATGGAGACTACTGTGCACCGTAATATGAATTGGTATTTTGTGGACACACTTCTTCCCCATGAAGCCACGCCCCTATATTTTTGGCACGCCTACGGCGCGCACTGCCCCTGTTTTACATCTGGAGGTGGCGCCTATGCCGTTTCTTTCACACAGCGCTAAAATGTCTAGTTACGCCACTGAGTGATACTACTGGCCCTCCTCAGCCTGTCACTGGTCACCCCATTCAGCGTGATGCGGTTAAGATGCCGCCTGTAGGGATCCCGGCAGTTGAAATACCGACACTGGGATCACGACACCCTTCAGAATCCACACGCCAGAACTCCAAAAGGGACAGGAGACCAACACCCCGACCATAAGAATACATGGCAGGTTAGGTTTAGGGCTGGGAGTGGGGGGGTTAGGTAAAGGCACCAGGCAGGGGGGTTAGGGTTAGGCCAAACCCCTGTGTTGCTTTGTCCACATATGCACAAAGCAACACACACATAGCCACATATACATACACAGCCACAAATACACACAATCTCATATACACAGCCACATATGCACACATACAGACACATACAGTATACAGTGCACAGTCACATATACTCAGACACTCACATACAGTATACAGTCACATATACACAGACAGCCAGATACATTATACAGTCACATGTACATGGACAGCCACATACAGTATACACAGTCACATATAAACGGACAGCCAGATACAGTAAACACACATATACACCAGGGACGTGCGGGGAGGTAAATGGCTCAGGAGGCACTGGTTAGTACCAGACCCAGATTTACACACAATATATGAGGCTCTGCCTCCCCTGGCCACACATCACTGCATCCAATAGTGCACAATGTCACAGCCTGAGTGTGTGTCTGTGTGTGTGTGTAGTGTGAGAAGTAGGGAGGCAATGTGTGTGTGGGGGGGGGGGGGGGGGAGCACTGACGTGATAGGACAGTGAGTTGTTATTGGGTAGTGAGATGGGGGACCAGTAAGGTGTGAACGAGGCAGTGTGACCTGTTGGGGCAGTAAAGTGTGAGGAGAGCACTGTGAGCTGTGGAAGTGGGAAGGGTAGTGAGATATAAAGGGAACTGACAAGGAGAGAGCTAAGAAGGGGTAATAAGAAGACTATGGAGTGGCAATCAGGAGTCACGCCGTCGCCCCGTCCGCCTTACTTACCTCTCCGGGTGCGCTGGTCCTCCCTGCGGCCGTCCACGCTGGCGGCTCCCGGCTTCCGTCGCTCGGCCCGGCGTCTGGGCGGGTGACGTCATCAGGCACTTCCCACCAACCAGATGGTGGTGGGAAGCATAAATTCAGGTGTCAGGCACTGCATCAGTGCCTGAGTATCATCTATTCTGCCTACAGAAGTTGTGATCTCCAGTGCTCCCGCATTCCTGTGGTTTCCAAGCACCTCCGTGCCTCCAAGCATCTCCGTGCCTTCAAGCATCTCCGTGCCTCCAAGCATCTCCGTGCCTTCAAGCATCTCCGTGCCTTCAAGCACCTCCGTGCCTCCAAGCACCTCCGTGCCTTCAAGCACCTCCGTTCCTCCAAGCGTCTCAGTGTCTCCAAGCGCCTCAGCGCCTCCAAGCACCTCAGCCCCTCCAAGCACCTCAGTGCCTCCAAGCACCTCAGTGTCTCCAAGCGCCTCAGCGCCTCCAAGCACCTCAGCGCCTCCAAGCGCCTCAGTGCCTCCAAGCGCCTCAGTGCCTCCAAGCGCCTCCAAGCGCCTCAGCGCCTCCAAGCACCTCAGTGCCTCCAAGCGCCTCAGTGCCTTCAAGCGCCTCAGCGCCTCCAAGCACCTCAGTGTCTCCAAGCGCCTCAGCGCCTCCAAGCACCTCAGTGCCTCCAAGCGCTTCAGCGCCTCCAAGCACTTTAGCGCCTCCCCGCACCTCAGTGCCTCCAAGCACTTCAGCGCCTACAAGCACTTCAGTCTCTCCAAACCCCAGTGCACTTTAGCGCAGTTTGTGCCTCCAGCACCTGGTATTCCTCACTGATTCATCAGCACCTTTCAAGTTCTGTCTTTCAGGAGACCTTCAGCGTCCACGCGTGCCTCCTGTCTGCCGACCTGATCCTGCATGAGGAAAACTTACATTCGGCCATCTCTGCTGCGGCCCAGTTGCGGTTTCTCTTCCCGGTCACCGGAAGAAACCCCGAGTCCACAACACTCCCAAACCAGGTCAGTGATAGTATACTCAGGCCTCATGGACCCGGAGGATCGGAACACGGACTCAAGTGCCATCCAGAATCTGGCTTCTCAAGTACAAAGTCAGGAAGCGGCACAAGGTGTCCCTAGCCTCGGTAATTCCAGCACCAGTTCCAGTAGCCGCACCAGTTGCCGCTTCCAGCAATGTTCAGCCATCGGCCGGTGCCACTCCGCGCCTTCAGCTGCCTACTCCGTCCCGTTATAATGGGAATCCTAAAAATTGTCGTGGTTTTTTAAACCAATGCGAGGTACATTTCGAGCTACTTGCACATAACTTTCCTACAGACCGATCCAAGGTGGCATATATTATTTCTCTGCTGGAAGGATCTGCCTTGAATTGGGTGTCTCCATTATGGGAACGTTCTGATTCACTGGTTTCCAATTACTCCGAATTCATCACGTCTTTTCGACGAATTTTTGACGAGCCCGGCAGGATGACTTCGGCCTCTTCTGACTTGCTCCGCATCCGTCAAGGCTCCCGATCCGTGGATCAGTATGCGGTTAATTTTCAAACCATTGCCTCTGAACTTCGCTGGAATAATGAGGCTCTGAGAGCTGCTTTCTGGAACGGTCTCTCTGATCGCCTGAAGGATGAGTTGGTCACTCGGGAGCTTCCGGATTCTTTAGAGGAATTGATCTATCTCTGTGTTAAGGTAGATCTCCGGATGCAGGAACGTGGAGGTGAACGTAGTCGATCGGATCGTTCTAGGTTCCGGCTTCCCCCTGCAAGGCAAGCGGTGGTCCCAAGTCCTGACGAACCCATGCAGATTAACCGATCCCGATTGTCCCCGGAGGAGCGACAGCGTCGTCATGAACTTAAGCTCTGTCTGTACTGCGGAGCTGCGGGTCATTTCATCAAGTCCTGCAAATCCCGTCCGGAAACGGGCAGGCCTAGTTTGTTCCGGAAGAGTCAAGTTGGGAGTTACGACCAAATCTTCTCCGACTTCGGACTGTTTGCTTCCTGTAACGTTAACCACCAAGGTTACTTCCAAGTCTTTTGAAGCCCTGTTGGACTCCGGGGCTGCGGGGAATTTCGTTTCTTCTCTCTGTGTCCAAAGCCTGAATTCGGAAGTACGGTCCATCGAACGGCCTATTTCCTTGACAGCTATCAATGGTACTAGGATATCCAAGGGTATCATAACAGAGCGCACGGTTCCAGTTAAATTACAGGTCGGGGCTCTACATCAAGAATATTTGGAGTTCCTGGTGATTCCGGAAATGCATCATGATCTGGTTCTCGGAATGCCTTGGCTCAAAATTCACAATCCCCATATCGATTGGAAGACCGCACAGATTCGGTCTTGGAGTTCTTTTTGTCATGCTAACTGTCTCATCCCTGTCTGTCCGCTTCGTGCTTCTACTAAGGCGGAGGAAGAACTTATCCCGGAGGCGTACCAAGAGTTCAAGGATGTGTTCTCGGAACAGGCGGCTGACCAGTTACCACCCCATAGGTCTTGGGACTGCCCCATTGACCTCATCCCAGGGAAAATGCCGCCCCGGGGTCGCATTTATCCCCTGTCCCTTCCAGAGTCACAAGCTATGTCAGACTATATCAAGTCCAATCTTCACAAGGGATTCATTCGCCCCTCTATCTCCCCGGCTGGAGCGGGCTTCTTCTTCGTGAAAAAGAAGGACGGGGGGTTAAGACCATGTATCGACTACCGCGGCCTAAGTGATATTACCATCAAAAATAAATACCCCTTGCCTCTAATCACAGAGCTATTTGATAGAGTTCGTGGTGCCCGCGTTTTTTCCAAGCTCGATTTGAGGGGGGCCTATAACCTTATACGCATCAGAGAGGGAGATGAATGGAAGACCGCCTTCAATACCCGAGATGGGCATTATGAGTATCTGGTGATGCCGTTCGGTCTTAGCAATGCTCCTGCTGTCTTCCAGGGATTCGTCAACGAAATCTTCCGAGACATGTTATACCTAAGTGTCGTGGTATATTTGGATGACATACTGATTTTTTCCAAAGACCTTGCTGAACACAGGATACAGGTCAAAGAGGTACTCCGCCGTCTACGTGAGAATCATCTCTATGCCAAGATATCCAAGTGTACCTTCGAAGTAACATCAATACCGTTCCTCGGTTATATCATCTCGGGGATGGAGCTTCGCATGGACCGGAGAAACTTTCCGCTATTCGGGACTGGGCACAGCCACTCTCCTTGAAAGCAATACAAAGATTCCTGGGTTTTGCGAACTATTACAGAAAGTTCATTAGAAGTTTCTCCACCATTGTTGCACCCATTACCGCCTTGACGAGAAAGGGTTCCAACACGGGTTTGTGGCCTCCCGAAGCCATAGAGGATTTTTCCCACTTGAAATCGGCTTTTATGTCCGCTCCAGTACTCCAACAACCAAATTTCGAGGAACCTTTCTTCCTAGAAGTTGACGCATCCTCGGTCGGAGTTGGGGCCGTTCTTTCTCAGTACTCCTCAGATAAGAGATTACATCCGTGTGGTTTCCACTCTCGTAAATTCTCTCCGGCTGAACGAAATTACACTATTGGAGACCAGGAACTCTTAGCAATTAAATCTGCCTTGGAAGAGTGGAGATATCTCTTAGAAGGGGCCAAACATGTGATTACCATTTACACTGATCACAAAAATTTGTTGTACATCAAAACTGCACAGTGTTTGAATCCTCGCCAAGCTAGATGGGCACTCTTCTTCACTCGATTCTCTTTTGTTATCAAGTACCGAGCCGGGACTTTCAATACTAAAGCGGATGCACTGTCCCGTTCACAAACTCCCACAGATGAAGAGGATTCTTTTGAGCGGAGTTTAATTCTGAATCCAATTTCTGTCTCCGCTGCCTCAACTACTCCAGGTCCTCCCCCTGGAAGAATGTCCGTACCAGCTAAATTCCGGTCGAGGATACTACAGTGGGCCCATATCTCCAAGTTTTCCGGTCATCCCAGCGCCCAGAAGATGTACAAGTTTCTGCAAAGATCCTACTGGTGGGATTCCATGAGGAAGGATGTACAGGATTACGTTAATTCTTGTCCACAGTGTACACAGCATAAATCTCCTCTCCTACCTCCTGCTGGGTTACTTTGTCCTCTGTCCATTCCTATGAAACCTTGGACTCACATTTCCTTAGACTTCGTCACCGACTTGCCCTGTTCCAAAGGATTCAACACTGTCTGGGTGATCGTCGACCGTTTTTCGAAGATGGGGCACTTCGTTCCATTGACTGGTCTGCCGACAGCTCCTAAATTATCTCTAATATTTGTCCGAGAACATTTTCGGTTGCATGGGTTACCTCAAGAAATAGTCTCTGATCGAGGGGTACAGTTCACCGCAAGGGTTTGGGAAGCTCTCTGCTCGGCCTTACAAATTAAACTTAAGTTTTCGTCCGCTTATCACCCCCAAACTAATGGACAAACGGAACGAGTCAATCAAGACTTGGAGACTTTCCTCCGCCTGTATCTCTCCCCTTCACAGGACAACTGGGTAGAGTTATTGCCTTGGGCAGAGTTTGCACAAAACCATTCATTTCATTCCTCCACTGGCGAATCCCCGTTTTTCATCAACTATGGCTTCCACCCGCAAGTTCCGGAATTACCAATTCTTCCAACAGGAGAGGTTCCAGCTGTGACTTCCACTCTACTACACTTCAGACAAATTTGGAGTAAGGTTCATGCTAGTCTTAAAAAGGTTTCTGTCCGATACAAGTTCTTCGCGGACAAGAAACGGCGAGCCGCTCCTCAATACAAGGTTGGTGACAGGGTATGGCTCTCCACACGTAACCTCCGGCTAAAGGTACCCACAATGAAGTTCGCCCCAAGGTTCATCGGTCCTTACCCTGTGCTACAAATCCTGAATCCTGTGGTCTGCAAGTTGGGATTACCTTCTCATCTACTCATACCAAATGCCTTTCATGTTTCTTTCCTTCGTCCTCTCATCCTTAATCGTTTTCATTCTAAGCCCTCAAGCCCCACTTCGGTAGAAACTGAAACTGGGACAGACTTCGAGATCAAAACTATTCTGGACTCTCGTTATCTTCATAAGAACCTGCAATATGTGGTAGAATGGAAAGGTTATGGTCCTGAGGAGAGAAGTTGGATAGGAGCTTCTGAGGTCTCAGCTCCTCGACTAATCTGAATCTTCCATGCCAAGCACCCTACGAAACTTGGGAAGTGTCCAGGGGCCACCCCTAGAGGAGGGGGTACTGTCACGCCGCCGCCCCGTCCGCCTTACTTACCTCTCCGGGCGCGCTGGTCCTCCCTGCGGCAGTCCTCGCTGGCGGCTCCCGGCTTCCGTCGCTCGGCCTGGCGTCTGGGCGGGTGACGTCATCAGGCACTTCCCACCAACCAGATGGTGGTGGGAAGCATAAATTCAGGTGTCAGGCACTGCATCAGTGCCTGAGTATCATCTATTCTGCCTACAGAAGTTGTGATCTCCAGTGCTCCCGCATTCCTGTGGTTTCCAAGCATCTCCGTGCCTCCAAGCACCTCCGTGCCTCCAAGCATCTCCGTGCCTCCAAGCATCTCCGTGCCTTCAAGCACCTCCGTGCCTCCAAGCACCTCAGTGTCTCCAAGCGCCTCAGCGCCTCCAAGCACCTCAGTGCTTCCAAGCACCTCCGTACCTTCAAGCACCTCCGTGCCTCCAAGCACCTCAGCGTCTCCAAGCACCTCAGCGCCTCCAAGCACCTCAGCGCCTCCAAGCGTCTCAGTGCCTCCAAGCACCTCAGTGTCTCCAAGCGTCTCAGCGCCTCCAAGCACCTCAGTGCCTCCAAGCACCTCAGTGCCTCCAAGCGCTTCAGCGCCTCCAAGCACTTCAGGGCCTCTCCGCACCTCAGTGCCTCCAAGCACTTCAGCGCCTACAAGCACTTCAGTCTCTCCAAACCCCAGTGCACTTTAGCGCAGTTTGTGCCTCCAGCACCTGGTATTCCTCGCTGATTCATCAGCACCTTTCAAGTTCTGTCTTTCAGGAGACCTTCAGCGTCCACGCGTGCCTCCTGTCTGCCGACCTGATCCTGCATGAGGAAAACTTACATTCGGCCATCTCTGCTGCGGCCCAGTTGCGGTTCCTCTTCCCGGTCACCGGAAGAAACCCCGAGTCCACAACACTCCCAAACCAGGTCAGTGATATCAGGGAGGTGAGAGTAAGAGACATATAATTGTTTTTGATTTTTTTTAAAGAGGGGGGCAGCCAAAAATGTTGTTCCTGGTGGCGGCCTGACCCCTAAATCTGCCTCTGACTGTGGTCATTATGTGTATAAGCGGCACGACTACTGTGGGCATTAAGTATATAAGCGGCACTACTACTGTGGGCATTATGTACGTAAGTGGCATTACTACTGTGGGCATTACGTGTATAAGCGCTACTACTACTGGGTGCACTATGTGTATAAGCGGCACTACTAGTGGGTGCAATATGTGTATAAGCGGCACTACTACGCATGGAGTAATGTAAATAAGATTGTGCTACTTTGTGGTGTAATTTGAAAAGGTACTATTGTGTGGCCATGCCCCTGCCTTGTGAGACCACACATCTTTTTTCAACACACACAGTCCATTTGTAAAATATGGGAGGGCGCAAATTTACAGTTTGCAGGGGGGCGCTGAACACCCTAGCACCGGCCCTGATTATTATGCACACAGTGCCCCATTTTTAAACCATACAGGGACCAATTATTATGCCAACCTCCTGATTACCCTAAAGTGAAGTCACACTTCAGGGTTTAGGAAGCTGGGAGGTGGAGCCTCAGCGCACTGCGTTTGGGAACAGGTACCACTGGTCACCTGATCTCGGAAAGTGTGAGATAGTTTGAGTTCCCCAGAGCTATCACATTCCACCTTCCTTCTATTAATCCGGCACTGTCCTACATTGACTGGCACCTCTCAAATGTTTGCGGGGGCCAGGGGGGAGTTGAGCCACCCCCTTGCCTCCCAGCCCCCAGTTCTGACACCTATGATTAGTGTACAACTGTGCCATAAGTGTACAAATATGAATTATCCCCATTATACGCTGTTTTAAATAACTGCCAGGGTATGCTAATTGTGTCGCAAGTTGTCTAATTTTATCCAGAATATACAGCTTATTGTAACCTTACTAAACGTAAGTAATAATAAGGCCCACAAATAAATGGAGATGGATATTTTTTGGATATGAGGAAGATACGGACAGACTGAGACGGACCTCACAAGAACAATGAATAACATAGATAAAATGTAGATTGATGACTTAGGGGTGTATTCAATACCTGGTTTAGGTCAGAAGGGGTTCCGACCTATTTAATGTCGGGCCATTTTTTCTGACAAGTCGGGAATTCCCGACTTGTCAGAAACCACGTGGATTGTCGGATTAGCCATAGATCCACGTGTTCCGCGGCCAAATACAACAGGATTTTGGCTCTGGTTCCGACAATGTCAATTCAACTTTTTTTAAAGTCGGATTGACATTGTCGGAACCGGGGAGATGAGACGGCGTAGTTTCCTGTGTGGGGCCAGGGGCACCCCCCTTTTCCCCGATCGCTCACCGACTTTTGAAGGCAGCTTGCGGAGGCTGATGCTGGCCTAGGGAGGCAGAGGAGGGAGTAGGGTCAGTGCTGTACCCCGTGGTGCCCTGCTTTACGTTGATCAGTGCCGGTGCGTGGGTGGAAAGGGCACGGGAAATGAACAGAGCACAGGGGGGACGGGAAGCATGTATTTAGATGACCCGGGACGCACGTATTTACCTGACACAGGACCGATGTTATGCCTCGCTGCTCTCCGTGGTCCGCTCCGTCCTGGCGATCAGAAAACTAACTTGTATCTCTCCCGCCTGTTCCACGCTGTCCCCATCTGTGCTCAGCGTCCGCGTTGCCTGCGATGTCTCGGTCCGTGGGAGCTTCCGGACGTGTCCTCTTTGTGTGCTTCTCTGCTCCCGTGCAGTGACCTCCTCGCTCACGGAAGCGGGAGTGGGCAAATCCGACAGTCTGATTTGGCCACTCATTGAATACTGACCTGTTGGATCCTTTTAGTCGGAAAGGATCCGACAGGCATTGTATATACCCCTTAGGGGTGTACTCAAAAACTGTTGGATCCTTTCCGACAAGCATTGTTGGAAAGGATCCGACTAAGCACTATTCAATGCCGGGCCAAACCTGACAGGTAAGGCCCGGAGCAGACAATGGCAATCTGACTTTTTTAAAAATCGGACTGACATTGTCGAAAACGGGGGCCAAAATCTGTCGGGTATGGCCCCACTTTTGACAATACACGCAGATCGGCGGCCGCGTGCATTCCGACAAGTCGGGAATTCCCGACTTGTAGGAAAAATGGCCCGCTAATGAATAAGTCGGAACCTTAATCTGTCAGAAGCTGCTGTCTTTCAGACAAGACGGCAGCTTCCGACAGCTACTGAATAAACCCCTTAGTGGGAAATGTGACAGGCAAAATACACATTAAAATTAAGTTGTTGTTTTTTTTTTTTAATCTTCTGATATTTTTCTGTAAACTGAGCCAATTAGGGGTTCGAATAAATCAGGGGTGGGGAACCTCAGGCCCGAGGGCCATATAAGGCCCTCAAAGCCACTAGATCCGGCCCGGCTAGGCTCACCTAAACGAGAGGAGATGCCGAGCGCCCGCTGAGATTTTACCACCAGCGGGCGCCCGGCTCCTCAGCAGCAGCTCACTCCTGAGCTCCAGCTTCTGGCTCAGGCAGTGTACATGTGTGGCTGTGCAGCGCTATGGGAGAGACATCATGACATCTCTCCCATAGTTTCGAGGAGAGGGAGGGCAGCAGTCTGGAAGCAGGAGGAGGGCTGGTGAGCATTGTGCGTTTTTTCTTTCTTTTAATGTGTGTGTGTAAGCGGCGCTACTAGGGGGCATATTTAATGGGGCATAATTACAGGGGGAATATCTAATGGGGCATAACTACAGCTGGCATATTTAATGGGGCATAACAACTGACAGGGCATATCTAATGGGCCAAAACAACTGACAGTGGGCATATCTAATGGGGCATAACAAATGACTAGGGGCAAATCTAATCGGGCATAACAAGAGACTGGGGGCATAACTACTGACTGGGGGCAGGGCATAACTACTGACTGGGGGCAGGCTAATTTTTAAGTTGATCATTTTTGTATGGCCCCCGAAGGATTTTATAAATATCCAAATGGCCCTTGGTAGAAAATAGGTTCCCCACCCCTGGAATAAATAATAGAGACAACCAAAACAGTAACATAAACACTGCACCTTATCAGCTCGTATTCACTAATGGCCACATTTTCAGCTGCTTTCTGATGGTAACTGACGGCGTGGTACAATCGCAAGTCTGCACATACTTGGGAAATTCTATTAAAAAAGAAAAGAAAAAAGTGTCAACATTATTTATTTTTACATGACAGACAGACCATTCATAATGCAATAGAAATTAATTTAAAATGACAAAAAATGCACAGTAAAATGCATAGCTGACAAAAAAAGAAATTAAGAGTTTCCTCATTTATACAGTACCACTGTGGCTATTAAATAACGAGACTGCTGCTATAATTTACGTTTAACTATATTAAGTACATTTATCTCTGTTCCCCTTCTATGTACTCCCCTTCTGCATCCACACACCGCTGCATTTCTATTTCCTATTGGTCAAAGCCGTGATGTAGCTCATTATCTGTCAGCTGTCTCAGCAGCTCCGTCGTTTTCTGCTTTACCTCATTAACTGATGCAAAACAGGTTCCCTTGAGCAGGGTTATAACTAGGTATGTCCGGAGTGTGCCACCACACATAGCGCTGCAAGGTAGGGGGCGCTGTTGGTGGCACTTGTCAATTAGCAGTTTTAATTACTTTCACTTGTAGCTTGCCCCCTGTTTGAAGCCCAGCAACTCCTGGCTGCCCGTCTCCTACCACCACCCCTTCCATTGCTAATACCTGTACAACATGAACTTAACTCGAGAGCTCTTTGTTATTCAGTCACACTGTCCTTTATTACATTTCAGGATGCTGACATACCTCGGATTCAAACCCACTGCCTGTGGCATTGCAGTTAAACACTCTATTAATTGAGCTATCTGCCCTTGCACAGAAAGCTAGAGAATTCCAACTAGTTGAAGCTAACCTTGCACTTTGTGAAAATAGGATTTTAATTACCTAACGGTAAATCCTTTTCTCGTAGTCCGTAGAGGATGCTGGGGTCCATATTAGTACCATAGGGTATAGACGCGTCCCGTGGGAGCCATAGGCACTTTAAGAGTTTAATAGTGTGGGCTGGCTCCTCTCTCTATGCCCCTCCTACTAGACTCAGTCTACAAACTGTGCCCGAGGAGACGGACATACTTCAAGAGAAAGAAATACACAGATAGTGGTAAGATTCACACCAGCTCACACATAACAAGGCAAACCAAGCTAACCAGCTCGAACAAGTCAGCAACAGTTGAACAACAGTACTTAACCAAGTAACAATGCAGTACTTAACCAAGGAACAAGGTAGTACCGAAAAAAGTAACAACTGCAGGAGAACGAAGCGCTGGGCGGGCGCCCAGCATCCTCTACGGACTACGAGAAAAGGATTTACCAGTAGGTAATTAAAATTCTATTTTCTCTTACGTCCTAGAGGATGCTGGGGTCTATATTAGTACCATGGGGATGTACCAAGGCTCCCAGTACGGGAGGGAGAGCACGGAGGCTCCTGCAGAACTGACTGACCAAACTGTAGGTCCTCAGAGACCAAAGTATCAAACTTGTAGAACTCAGCAAACGTGTTCGACCCCAACCAAGTTGCCGCTCGGCAAAGCTGTAAAGCCAAGACACCCCGGGCAGCCGCCCAGGAAGAACCCACCTTACGAGTAGAGTGGACCTTAACGAAATTAGGACACAGTAATCCTGCCGTAGAATAAGCATGCTGGATAGTAAACCTGATCCAGCGAGAAATCGTCTGCTTAGAAGCAGGCCACCCAACCTTGTTGGGATCATAAAGAACAAACAGAGCTTCCGACTTTCTGTGAAGAGAAGTTCTCTTCACATAAATCTTCAAAGCCCTCACAACATCCAAGGACTTTGAGGTAATTGAGGAGTCAGTAGCCACTGGCACCACAATAGGTTGGTTGATATGAAAAGCCGACACAACCTTCGGAATAAATTGCTGACGCGTCCTGAGCTCAGCTCTATCTTCATGAAAAATCAAGTAGGGGCTCTTGTAAGACAATGCCCCCAATTTCGACACATGTCTAGCAGATGCCAATGCCAACAGTGTGACGTTGTAAGAAATTCCAAGTAAGAAATTTGACCTCCACCTCCTGCAAAGGCTCGAACCAATCCGATTGCATGAACTGCAGTACCATGTTAAGGTCCCAAGGTGCCGTTGGAGGCACAAAGGGATGTTGGATGTGCAGCAACCCTTTCAAGAAAGTCTGAACCTCAGGGAGGGCAATCAATTGTTTCTGGAAGAAAATGGACAAGTCCAAAATCTGGACCTTTATGGAGCCCAACCTCAGGCCCACATCCACACCTGCTTGCAGGAAGAGGAGAAACTGACCAAGTTGAAACTCCACCATAGGAAATGTCTTGGATTCGCACCAAGACACGTACTTTTTCCAAATCCGATGGTAATGTTTTGAAGTTACTCCCTTTCTAGCCTGTATCAGGGTAGGAATAACTTTGTTCGGAATGCTCTTCCGAGCTAAGATCTGGTGTTCGACCGCCATGCCGTCAAACGTAGCCGTGGTAAGTCTTGATAAGCGAACGGCCCCTGTTGCAGAAGGTCCTCTCGAAGAGGCCTCGGATCTTCCAGCAGTAACTCCAGAAGATCTACGTACAAAGCTCTTCTTGGAGAGTCTGGAGCAATGAGGATCGCCTGAACTCTTGTTCTCTTAATTAGTTTGAGAATCCTTGGAATGAGTGAAAGTGGAGGGAACACATACACTGACTTGAACACCCACGGAGTTACCAGGGCATCCACCGCCACTGCCTGTGGATCCCTCGACCTGGAACAATACCTCCTAAGCTTCTTGTTGAGGCGTGAGGCCATCATGTCTATTTGAGGTACGCCCCAAAGACTTGTTACCTCTGTGAACACCTATGGGTGGAGGCCCCATTCTCCCGGATGGAGATCGTGTCTGCTGAGGAAGTCCGCTTCCCAGTTGTCCACTCCCGGAATGAAGATTGCTGACAGCACTACCGCCTGCTTTTCCGCCCAGAGGATAATTCTGGTCACCTCCGACATTGCAGCTCTGCTCTTCGTTACGCCTTGTCGGTTTATGTAGGCCACTGCTGTCACATTGTCCGACTGAACTTGAATGGCCTGATCTTTTAGAAGATGTGCCGCTTGTAGAAGACTGTTGTGCATGGCCCTTAGTTTCAGAATGTTTATCGGAAGGATGGATTCCAGACTTGACCACCATCCTTGGAAGTTTTCCCCCTGGGTGACTGCTCCCCAACCTCTGAGACTTGCATCCGTGGTTAGGAGGATCCAATTCTGAATCCCGAACCTGAGGCCCTCTAGTAGGTGAGAAGTTTGCAGCTACCAGAGGAGCGATATTCTGGCTTTCGGTGACAGACGTATCCTCTGGTGCATGTGCAGATGAGATCCAGACCATTTGTCCAGGAGATCCAGTTGGAAAGCCCGTGCATATAATCTTCCGTACTGTAGAGCCTCGTAGGAGGCAACCATCTTCCCCAGAAGGCGAATGCACTGATGAACCGATACCCGGGCTGGCTTCAGGACATCCTGGACCATTGTTTGTCTCACCAACGCTTACTCCTCTGGCAGAAACACCCTCTGTACTTCCGTATCAAGGATCATCCCAAGGAAGGATAGTCTCCTTGTCGGCTCTAAATGAGACTTTGGAAGGTTCAGGATCCATCCGTGATCCTGGAGTAGTTGAGTCGTGAGAGCAATGCTGTGTAACAGCTTCTCCCTGGAAGACGCTTTTATCAGTAGGTCATCCAGATAACGAATTATGTTCACACCCTGCGTGCGGAGGAGTAGCATCATCTCCGCCATCACCTTGGTGAACCACTCTTGGTGCAGTTGAGAGGCCAAACGGCAGTGCCTGGAATTGATAGTGACAGTCCAGCAGCGCAAATCTGAGATACGCCTGGTGAGGCGGACAGATTGGGATGTGAAGGTAGGCATCCTTGATATCCAGGGATACCAGGAATTCCCCTTCCTCCAGACCTGAGATCCCCGCTCTCAGAGACTCCATCTTAAATTTGAATTCTCTCAAGTAGGGGTTCAATGACTTTAGGTTTAATATTGGTCTTACCGAACCATCCGGTTTTGGTACCACAAACAGGTTTGAGTAATAACCCTTGTGGTGTAGGTGAGGTAGAACCGGAACAATGACATTGGAGATCAGCAACTTTTGAATGGCTTCCTGTAGGATAGCACTTTCTGTCAGCAAAGCTGACAAGCCCCGATTTGAACAATCTGTGAGGTGGGAGTTCTTGAAACTACAGTCTGTACCCCTGGGTAACAATTTCCGTTACCCAGGGATCCAGGACAGAGGACGCCCAGACATGACTGAAATTTCTTAGTCTTGCTCCCACCTGCCCGATATCCCGGCTGGGGGGTCCACCGTCATGCCGAGGATTTTGAGGAAGCAGAACCAGGTTTCTGTTCCTGGGAACCTGCGGGTGTAGGTTTTCAGGATTTTCCCCAGCCACCTCTAAAGAAAGTGGATGGGGATTTGGACTTTTTTGCTTTAGCGGTCCGAAAGGACTGCATCGCAGACGTAGAATATGATTTCTTAGTCTGTGGTGCAGCAGAGGGAAGAAAGGTCGACTTACTAGCAGTTGCGGTGGAGATCCACGCATCTAACGCTTTCCCAAATAGAGCCTGACCTGTAAAGCGTAGGTTCTCCACACTCTTCTTAGATTCCACGTCCGCAGACCATTGGCGCAGCCAGAGTCCCCTGCGTGCCAAGACAGCCATGGAAGACATCCGTGCATTCAGATGACCAAGGATCTTCATGGCCTCCACCATGAAACCTGCAGAATCCTGTATGTTACGTAAAAACATTTCAATGTAACTCTATCCATAGTATCTAAATCCTCTAGTAATGTGCCTGACCACTTTAGTATGGCTTTAGAAATCCATGCACAAGCGATAGTGGGCCTTAGCGCCACGCCTGAAGCAGTGTATATGGATTTGAGCGTAGTCTCAATCTTGCGGTCTGCCGGCTCTTTCAAAGCGGTAGACCCAGGGACAGGTAAAACCACCTTTTTAGACAATCTAGATACAGAAGCATCTACTATAGGGGGGTTTTCCCACTGAGAACCCTTTTTGGGATCTGGAATTTTTTCTACGGGTTTTCCCAGGATTTTTCAAACAGTGTGTTTAATTCTTTAGATGCAGGGAAGGTAAGGGAGGCTTTCTTATTGTCTGTAAAGTAAGCCTCCTCGACCTGCTCAGGTACTTTGTCAGCAATGTGTAAAACGTCCCTAATGGCCTCAATCATGAGCCTCACCCTCCAGTATATCCCCATCACCGTCTCCCGTATCAGAGTCGGTATCAGTGTCGACTTGCATTATCTGGTCAAGAGTACGTTTTTGTGGGCATATACCAGGGGATCTTAGGGAAGCATTGGGAACAGGACACGATAAAACCTCTACAGATTTCCTCAAAACCTGTGTTTTAGTCTCATTATGAGTTATCCTAGATGAAATCTGGGATATCATTCCCTTAATTGAAGCCACCCACAATAGTTCGGATTCAGCAGGTTGAGACATTATATTACATTCCTGAGTACATGGAATGGATTCCTCTGGAGAAGATACACACTCTGCAGCACAAGATACAGAGTCCCTGGACATGGCAATGTGAGATATATGTACACACACATACACACACACACACACACACACACACACACACACACACACACACACACAGGAAAATGTCAGACACAGTTTCCCCCAAGTACCTTCAGAGAGACACAGAGTTAGGGAGTCAGCACACACAGCGCCCCAGTAGGCAGTTATAGAATAATAGCCCGGCGCTGACTGAGTAACCTTAACAGACTACACAGTTGTTATGTGATTAAAAAACACTCCCCCCCCCCCCCTTTCTAAAACCCCCTGGTACTGAACAGTATAGCTGAAGTTATATGGAGGGTCAGCGCTCCCTGTCAGCTTCTCTACGGAACTGCAGGGAGAAAATGGCGCTGGTGAGTGCTGGATCCACCCTGAGGAGAAGCTCCGCCCCCTTGTAATGGCGTCTTCCCGCACTTTAGAAGATTATACTGGCCTGAGGTAATACATTGCTGGCAGTAGACAGAGTCCCTGATAGCTCGAGTGACCAGTTTGTAGGGTATAGCGCTGGCCCAGGGCGCCCCTCACAGCGCCGCACAGTGTGCCTCTGAGCCCTTAGAGCACAGCGCGAGCACTGTGCTCCCACCCTGATGCTGCCATGCTCACTGGATCCCCGCTTGTCGGATCACCAGTGTCCTACTCACCACTCGACTTCTTCTGGCTCTGTTGGGGGGTGGTGGCAGTGCTGCGGGAGTGAGCAGTCGTCTCGGGCGGCTAATGATCATCACCCTCAGGAGCTCAGTGTCCTGTCAGCGGAGATAGTGGCCATTAACCTCTAGGGTTGGACACTACTCCCCCCCTAAGTCCCACGAAGCAGGGAGGCTGTTGCCAGCAGCCTCCCTGTGCCTAAACTCTTTAAAAAACAACAAAACTAAAAGAACACCTAGGAGCTCCCCTAGCTGTGACCAGCTCCACCGGGCACAATTTCTAAACTGTTGATGAAAAATTATATATATCAAGTATATATACAGGCGCTGTGATGAGTGTGCTTTTCCTAGCAGCTGAATCAATAAGGGGTAGTCAAACCCTTTAAAAACATACAAATTAGAAAGGAGTATACAGCGCTATTGACACAGTAAGATCTAAATAAGTGAATATTTAATAATAGATTAAGAAAGACTTATACAATTAAAAAACATGCAATCTAAGATGTAAAATATCTCGCTAATGACTTCAAGTGGACTGAAAACTTGTGATATTGCCACCAGCTAGTATATTAAGCATCCATCATCATATTTGAAACCAACATATATACAGTCATATTTACGGACCAAAGGTGTTATAGTTCATCCAATTGGATGTGGTTACCGAGTCTGTGTTCCGTTTAAAAAGGCTCCCGTGAGATGCAAGTCCGTGTGGCAACGGCAACAGTTGTTGGGGTCCTGGTTCACAGTTCACTTGGAACTCCGTGTTCCATAAAATAGGTTCTCCTCCAGATGTATTAGGCAGTTAGCAATGCCAACCTAGGTTGAGACCTATGTGGACCTTTGCCAACCAGCACCATCACCACGCCACTCTTTACAGTCAGGACCCTGCATTTGCCCACCTCCGTGAACCAGGACTCCCATTGGCATTGGTGGCAATATCACAAGTTTTCAGTCCACTTGAAGTCATTAGCGAGATATTTTACATCTTAGATTGCATGTTTGTTAATTGTATAAGTCTTTCTTAATCTATTATTAAATATTCACTTATTTAGATCTTACTGTGTCAATAGCGCTGTATACTCCTTTCTAATTTGTACAATTTCTAAACTGAGTGTGGTAGGAGGGGCAAAGAGGGAGGAGCCAGCCCACACTATTAAACTCTTAAAGTGCCCATGGCTCCCAAGGAACCTGTCTATACCCCATGGTACTAATATGGACCCCAGCATCCTCAGGGACGTAACAGAAAAATTTATCAGCAATGCAGTTGAGCAGATCTATGTAGCGTGTGGCTGCAAGAGAATGGATGTGTGGCTGCACACTACATAGATCTGCTCAATTGCAATGCTGATTATTTTTTTACAAAGTACAAGTAGCTTCATATTGTTAGGAATCTCAGTTTATATGCAGGACCAAATAGAGCAATGAGTAGGGTGTTTGACTGGAATGCAACAGGGTATAGGTTTGAATCCTGGGTATGGCAGTATATTGAAATGGGTCATTTAATAAAGGGTATTGTAACTGAATAATAACAACAAGCTCTCAAGTTAAGTGCATGAATGTGGTATAAAAAGGATTTGTGTCCAAATAGTTTTCATGCACTGTAAATGTGAATAATATATACAGTATATACATATACTGCATATATATATATATATATATATACACATAGGGTGCGTCACTCAGGGCACATTGAAATAAATAGCAAACACCTTGTTGATATAAAATGTGGGAAGGGGTATCATACTGTAGCATGGGCTTTCTCTGGGATCAATGTTGTCATACCCCTTCCCCACGAGGCATGCGCCTTATGGGGGTCATTCAGACCCGATCACACGCTGCAGTTATTTGCAGCCGTGCGATTGGGTCTGAACTGCGCATGCCTGGGGCCGCAATGAGCAGGCGTGTTGCTGGCCTGCAATGCCGTCGCCGTGCAGCAACAAAAACAATGAAGAAAGCGTCCGCAGCGGTGAACGCAAGAAGATTGACAGGGGGTGTCAACTCACCATTTCCTGGGAGTGTCGGGGAAAACGCAGGCATGCCCGGCCATTTCCAGGGAGGGATCCTGACGTCAGCTCCAGCAAGGATCATCGCAGTGGGTGAGTAAGTCCTGAGCTGTGCAGAGACTGCCAAGCTTTTTGTTTGTGCTGCTCTCTGCACAAGCATTTGCAGCCCTGCACAGCGACTACCCCCCTCCCCTGTGGGCGGCGACTACCTGGTCGCAGCAGTGCAAAAAATAGCCTGCGTGCGACCAAGTCTGAATTAGGCCGTATGTCTCTATTGGGGCGCCAATTCTCTTTCTGGCACAAGGCACCAAAGAGTCTAGTTACGGCTCTGCCCTTGAGAACAGACTTGACTTTAGGGAGAAGAAAGCAATCACATGATGCTAGGTCTGGCGAGTATGGAGGGTGTTCTACCACTGCAATCTGTTTCTCAGCCAAAAACTGCTTCACGGAGAGAGCTTTATGAGCTGGTGTATTATCCTGATGGAGGAAGAAACCATTTTTCCACAACTCTGGCCTCTTTCTTCTGATTCTTTGTTGTAAAGTTTCTGGAACATTTCTGTAGTAAGTGATTTACTGTTGCGTCTTCTGGTACTGTTATGCACACCAGTGCCTGCAGGAATGTACTGGTGTCAGAACTGTTATGCACACCAGTGCCTGCAGGAATGTACTGGTGTCTGAACGGATAGGTATGCAAAACAAATGAACTCACAGACAGACTGGGGAATATGACATTACGTACACAGAAGGTGATAGGGTAACAAAATACACACAAAGTGAACAGAGAAGCCCAGAGGCTAAGGAACTGGGTGTCTCCCTAGTATTAGTAATGCTCAGATGGGAAAAGCAAGATGTTGTGTTTTAATACGTAGAGAACCCGAAATGCTGTTGCTAAGGGCAACAGCAAAACCCTAAAGGGTTACCAACGGGTGTGGCAGTAAACTCCTTGGTCAGAGATGGAATGATAGACACAAGGAGAGTCTCCACAATCCTAATTCTCACTTGCAGTGCACAGGTTCAGCTTACTGCCACTAAACTGACACCTGACACCTTGCACAGTGAGACAGGATTTAGGCAGGCAAGTCTTAGAATACAGCCGCAAACTTGCTAAGTTCACAGAGTAGTAAAAGAACCCCAGCAAGCTAAACGACTGACTCCAGTCTTACTGCTAGGTCTGGATTGGCAGAGTGTAGTACCAAATCCCCAGGCCTATTTGCAGTAAGCAACAACAAATACAAAGCTACACAGTACTGGCTAACTTTCAGGAACTGACTAACCAACAAAGATTCAGCAGCATCTGCTTAACCTGAGAAGAGGCCTTATAAAGCAGGTGCTGTCCACGCCCCACTCAGACCTCACAGACTGTGAGCACAAAAACCAGCACCGGATCCCCTGCCATGCACAGAGCCTGTAACCACTGCACAGCACAAGACCCGAACCGGAGTATCAGCTGCGCTCAGGTTACTCCGCTAGCACTTGTCTCCCGGTTGCCATGACGACGTGGCAGCACAGGGCAGGAGACCCTAACAGTACCCCCCCTCTGACGAGGGGTCAAAGAACCCCTACCACCGGGTTTATCGGGGAACTGCGAGAAGAAAGAGCGTATCAGTCTGGGGGCATGAAGATCACAACTGCGCACCCACGACCGCTCCTCCGGGCCATACCCCTTCCAGTGCACCAAAAATGACAGCCGACCCCGAACCATCTTGGAGTCAAGAATCCTTTCAACAACAAACTCCCTCTGGCCACGTATCAGAAGAGGGGAAGGTCTTCCACTGGAAGAAGGATTACTAATCGCCAGTTTTAAAAGGGAACAATGAAATGTTTTATTGATACCCAAAGAACGGGGCAGATCTAACTGAAATGCCACCGGATTGATAACCCTGGTGATCTTATAAGGGCCGATGAACCGGGGGCCTAACTTATGAGATGGCTGTCTCAACTTCAAATTCTTGGTAGACAACCAGACGAAGTCTCCTAATTTGAAGCTGCTGGGTCTTTTCAGCTTATCAAAAACCCTTTTGGTCACTAATGACACAGACACAAGGGCTTTCTTCACTTTCCGCCAAATACCTCTAAGGACCGAAACCACAGAGGAACCACCAGGCGTGGAGTCCAGGGGGTCAAAAGAATTGGCCTTAGGATGATGCCCATACACACAAAGGAAGGGAGAGATCCCTGTAGCAGAGTGAGCCGCGTTGTTATAGGCAAACTCCGCCATGGACAGATGAGCAACCCAGTCAGTCTGACACTTGGAGACATAACACCTGAGGAACTGCTCCAAGGACTGGTTCACCCTTTCAGTCTGCCCATTAGACTGCGGATGGTAGCCTGACGACAAGCTGACAGAAATCTGGAGATCGGAACAAAATGCCCTCCAGAATTTGGCCACAAACTGGGATCCGCGGTCAGAGACCACATCAAGTGGCAACCCGTGGAGACGCACAACATGCAGCATAAATAATTCAGACAGGCGTCTGGCCGATGGCAGCCCAACCAGTGGAACGAAGTGCGCCATCTTCGAAAACCTGTCAACGACAACCCAGATGGCTGTCATCCCCGAGGATTTGGGCAAGTCAACCACAAAATCCATTGAAATGTGGGTCCATGGCTTAGATGGGATAGAGAGTGGATGTAATGGGCCAACAGGAACCCCTCTAGGAGTCTTATTTCGGGCACAGATGTCACATGCCCGAACCCACTGATCCACATCCTTAGCCACCGAGGGCCACCACACCGCCCTAGATAGCAACTCCCGAGTTCTGGCAATACCCGGGTGACCTGCCGACTTCTTGGCATGGAATTCCAGGAACACTCGCTGTCTTAACCTAGGAGGCACAAACAAAAGACCTACCGGAAGGTCTGGAGGAGCCTGCTCCTGTGCTCTAAGGACTAATGATAAGAGGTCCTGGGTAATGCCCACTTTAATACATGATGGGGACACAATGGGCAACGGCTCCTCGGTGGTCTCCTGGATTGGAGCAAAACTCCGCGAGAGCGCATCAGCCTTGATGTTTTTTGACCCAGGGCGATATGTTATCAAAAAATTAAAGCGAGCAAAAAACAAAGCCCAGGAAACGCTGAAGCGCCTTCAAACTAGTGGGCTGCACCCAATCCAGGACTGCCTGTACCTTGGAACCCTCCATTTGGAAACCTTCTGGGGAGATAATATATCCTAGAAATGCGATTTGCTGAACTTCAAATTCGCACTTCTCCAGCTTCGCCCCAAGCCGGTGGTCTCTGAGTTTCTGGAGGACTAAGCATACATGCTTCCGATGTTCCTCCAGGGAATGGGAGAAGATTAGGATGTCATCTAAGTATACAACTAAGAATCTATCCAAATATTCCCTGAGCACATCATTCATGAAATCCTGGAAGACTGCCGGGGCATTACAGAGCCCAAAAGGCATCACCAAATATTCATAATGCCCTGAGTGGGTATTAAAGGTAGTCTTCCATTCATCCCTCTCTCTTATTCGGATTAGATTGTAGGTCAATCTTAGAAAAAATGGTGGCAGTACGAAGCTGGTCAAACAAGACCGAAATGAGAGGCAGTGGGTGTGAGTTTTTAATCGTGATACGGTTCAATTCCCTGAAGTCGATGCAGGGTCGCAACGAACCGTCCTTTTTACCCACGAAGAAGAACCCCGACCCAACTGGAGACTGTGAAGGTCTGATAAATCCCTTAGCCAAGTTCTCCTGAATGTACTCTGCCATAGCCTGAGTCTCAGGACGTGACAGGGAGTACAACCTGCTCTTGGGAAGCTTAGCATTTGGCAACAAATCAATGGCACAGTCATAGGGGCGATGGGGAGGTAGTACCTCTGCAACTTTTTTGGAGAACACGTCCGCAAAATCTGCATAACACCCTGGCAATCCTGGCAAACTTAGCTGCGAGAGCCTGACTGGAAGGCTCAAGCAACTCCTGAAACAATCAGTACCCCAACTAAGAATCTCCCCAGAGACCCAGTCAAATTGAGGATTGTGGGCCCTTAACCAGGGTAACCCCAACACCAATGGGGCAAAAGTACAGACAGTCACATAAAAGGACAATTTTTCAGAGTGTGTGGCTCCAATAAACAAAGAAATCTGGCTAGTGCAAGAGGTAATTTTACCTTGGGATAATGGTTCCCCGTTTAACCCACAAATCTCAATTTCCGATGCCAAGGGTACTAAGGGAACAGAGTGTTTTAGGGCGAATTGGCGGTCCATAAAAACCCCGTCGGCCCCACTGTCCACAAAGGCCTCAGTCTTGACAGTTTGACCGAGGATCTTCAAGGTCACCGGAATGATAAAAGTCTTCTTGGGAAATTCTGACTTCTGGCCTGACAGGATATTTCCCATCACCCTCAGGCCCTGAAGTTTTCCGGCTTTTCTGGGCATGATACTACCACATGACCTTTATTCCCACAGTACAAACACAACCCCTGCTGTCTCCTCCGCGTCTTCTCATGCGAGGAGAGGCGGGTAGCCCCAATCTGCATAGGCTCCTCGGAAAATTCCTCAGAGTCTGAGGTTCCCTTGGGAAAGAAGGAAACCTCAGTCTCCCTTTCAAGCCTACGCTCTCTCAGCCGTCTATCCACCCGGATGGATAACTGCATGAGCTGATCCAAGCTATCAGGCAAGGGATATTGTACCAGTTGGTCCTTTATCTGGTTAGAAAGACCTCTTCGGTACTGGTGTCTCAGGGCTGGGTCATTCCACTGGGTATCATGGGCCAACCTCCGAAACTCCGTACAGTAAACCTCAACTGGCCTTCGCCCTTGCTTAAGGATCGAAATCTGAGCCTCGGCTGAGGCCGTCTTGTCAGGGTCATCATACAACATGCCCAGTGCCGTAAAAAAAGCATCAACACTTTTAAGCGACGGACAGTCAGGCTGCAACCCATATGCCCAGACCTGTGGGTCTCCTTGTAGCAAGGAAATCACTATGCCCACCCGCTGAATCTCCGACCCAGAAGACTGAGGCCTAAGCCGGAAGTATAGCTTGCAGCTCTCCTTGAAACAAAAGAACTGCGAGCGATCTCCAGAAAAACGATCCGGGAGATTTACTTTCGGCTCCTTAACCCCTGAAGGTGCTGCTGCTGCGGGAGCTCCACCAGCGGCCTGGGAGGTGTGCATTTTAATGGACAAATCATTAAATTGTCGAGTCAGGACCTGCACCTGATCGACCACCTGTTGCAACGTATTTTGAGGGGTATGCTCCATATTCCCACAAAATTTCAACAGGAGTATTAGGCTGCTGAATATGTTATGCACACCAGTGCCTGCAGGAATGTACTGGTGTCAGAACTGTTATGCACTCCAGTGCCTGCAGGAATGCACTGGTGTTTGAACTGTTATGCACACCAGTGCCTGCAGGAATGTACTGGTGTCTGAACGGATAGGTATGCAAAACAAATGAACTCACAGACAGACTGGGGAATATGACATTACGTACACAGAAGGTGATAGGGTAACAAAATACACACAAAGTGAACAGAGAAGCCCAGAGGCTAAGGAACTGGGTGTCTCCCTAGTATTAGTAATGCTCAGATGGGAAAAGCAAGATGTTGTGTTTTAATACGTAGAGAACCCAAAATGCTGTTGCTAAGGGCAACAGCAAAACCCTAAAGGGTTACCAACGGGTGTGGCAGCAAACTCCTTGGTCAGAGATGGAATGATAGACACAAGGAGAGTCTCCACAATCCTAATTCTCACTTGCAGTGCACAGGTTCAGCTTACTGCCACTAAACTGACACCTGACACCTTGCACAGTGAGACAGGATTTAGGCAGGCAAGTCTTAGAATACAGCCGCAAACTTGCTAAGTTCACAGAGTAGTAAAAGAACCCCAGCAAGCTAAACGACTGACTCCAGTCTTACTGCTAGGTCTGGATTGGTAGAGTGTAGTACCAAATCCCCAGGCCTATTTGCAGTAAGCAACAACAAATACAAAGCTACACAGTACTGGCTAACTTTCAGGAACTGACTAACCAACAAAGATTCAGCAACATCTGCTTAACCTGAGAAGAGGCCTTATAAAGCAGGTGCTGTCCACGCCCCACTCAGACCTCACAGACTGTGAGCACAAAAACCAGCACCGGATCCCCTGCCGTGCACAGAGCCTGTAACCACTGCACAGCACAAGACCCGAACCGGAGTATCAGCTGCGCTCAGGTTACTCCGCTAGCACTTGTCTCCCGGTTGCCATGACGACGTGGCAGCACAGGGCAGGAGACCCTAACAGGTACACAGTCAAAATAACACCCTTAATATCAAAGAAAACAATTAACATGGCTTTGAATTTGGATTTGCTTTGACATGCTTTCTTCATTCTTGGTGAAGATGATGTTTTCCAGTGCATGGACAAGCGTTTTGTCTCCAGATTCATGTTTCATCACAGGTAATAACTTTATCTAAAACATGCGAATCTGCTTGAATTTGTTCCAAATTTCACTTTTGATTTCCTTTCTGCTCGGCAGCGAGAACCCTTGGAACTATCTTGGCACAATCTTTTGTCATGGTATGGTCTGGGTGCAAAACTTGCCCAACAGTTTCTTTGTCGATGTTTAGCATTTCTGCTATCATTCAGATGCTACTGTAAGTCAATGGTAAATTCAAACAGTTTTCTAAATTTTTTCAGCATTTTTGTTTGTTTTTGATATGCAAGACATTCATCATCTTCAACATCCTCATGACCGTCACTAAGAAGGTCATTCAGACCCTGCCGCTAATGTGGCTCACAGCGCAGACCCTGCCGCTAATGTGGCTCGCAGTGCAGACCCTGCCACTAATGTGGCTGCAGCACTGCGGCTGCGCGGACCTACACATTGCAGTCGCAATGGATGCAACCGCAATGTGATTGACAGTGGCAGGTGCTTGTGGGGCAGCAAAGCGACGCTGGGGGGGGGAAACCAGGACCATTTTCGGGGCACTGTGGTATATAACACGCAGCCGTTTCCGGGTACAAACATACCCGCTGACAAAAAATGCCCGCTGACAGCCTGGCAGCACAGTCAAGGGTCAACCCTAGGACCGATGCATTCACAAATAGATTGCCAACGCATCGGGAGGCGGCCCCACACATGCTAGGCGGCCCTTAGCATGTGCAGAGATGAACACAGATCTGGCTGCATATGCAGCTATCTGCGTCCATCTCTGAATAACCCCCTAAATCTTTTGTGCCACTAAAACACACGTGAACGTGTCATACAATTTGCCCCATAAGCCTCAGCATGCGGAAAGATTCAGTGGGCATTGTGCTCAATTTAACTAAAATTTTCAGTTAATACGTTGCTCTACTTTTGAGCTGAGCATTTTTAAAATACACAGGAAAAACACAACTTCTACTGACGCTATGTGACAGCAAACTATCTGTGCGAGAGAGGTGAAATGTTCCCCACTATCTTTTAACTCATGCAGTATGGTGTATTTTTTTTACAAGTACAGACTCAGTATTTAAATAGCCACACCTCCTACAGTATAAAGTGCAATACAAGTGTATCCAGCAAATGTGCAAAATGGGTCTAATTTGCACACTAAAAGAAGTGGATTTAGAGATGCTTGGAACCTACACACATGATATCCTAGTTTCACCCACTCTGTGGAATTCCCACGCACAATAAGACCCGCCTCTAGTCTGCAAACCTTTAAACGTTCCCTGAAAACTCACCTCTTCATACAAGCCTATCAAATTCCAGACCCACACACACAACCTTCAGTGCTTCCCTAGCTAATTACATACCCTCTGTACAGTCCACACATAACATCATATATTTTGTCTTTCTTTACTCTCACACCCTCCTGACCCTTTGCCAACATTGCTGGGTGATCATATCATACAACCCATTAAGAACCTAGCAATCTGGGACCATTATGCAATAGGTAGCATCTATCCTTGTGTATAAATGCCTATTTCCCTATAGATTGTAAGCTTACGAGCAGGGCCTTCCTACCTCTATTACTGTCTGTCTTTGCCCAGTTGTGTTCTATTACTGTTGTTCTAATTGTAAAGTTTAACAGAATATGCTGCACTATATAAGAAACTGTTAATTAATAAAGTGTAGTGTAAACAGTCTGACTAGATGCTTCACAGTGTAGAAAGGAGCACGCCTACTGTCCATGTCTCTATTTGTGACAGAGAAATGTTTAGAGGTACAAAACATAATCCCAGCCATGGCAGCATTACAGTCTCTCCGACCCTTTGATGCTCAAACTGAACTTGCTTTAGCAGATACCATCAATGTACAATGTGCCTATTTGTTAAAGATCAAACAGTCTCTTTGTATAGCTAAGTATACGCAGACAGAACATGGGGAGAACAGGCTGTAACACTACTAATGAGCAAGCTACAGCTATACCCTCAGCCGTCCTGTATCCTATGACATGTGGCACAGTTGTACATCACCAGAGGCAATTCAAACCATAAAAGTCAAATAAGTACACAGCACTAACTTCAGGTGGTAGAGATCTGACAGACTTTTACTTTCCACAACGTCATGTGCAATAACTTCTGCAAGATGGAGAACAGGCAGAGTCATGTGAGTAAATGAGATACTCTGTAATTCGCTCACAAGTAGATCCAAGTAGTAGAGGCTGTATGCCTGAAGAAGGAGACATAATAAAAAGAAAGTAAATATAAGGATCTATGCAATCTACAGTATGTTAATAAAGCAATTTAAAAGATGAAAATGATCACTATTTGTCATTTAGATTGATAATGAACTTAAAATACAAGTATAATCAGTATGAAATAAAAAAAAATTGTATAACACAGATTTACAAACACTGCAATAGATTTAAATGTGATCTTCTGTTACTTCGGTTGAGCCAAGCTGCTGCTCTGGTAATTATACAGAACAGTTATCTCAGTGGGAGCTTCCACAACGAGATCAAATCACCATGGTAGCAATGTGTTGGTAATAGTAGGCAGCAGCTTCCCTTATTGCTGCACTCCCTAGTTCCCATCTGTGTCCCAAAGCCTGGGTGAGGACAGGGACCATAAATTACTGTATGTCCATTCAACAATATCATTTTTTAAATTTTAGCCAAACTCTTATGCACAATTTTCACCTTTCTGAGAAGTTGGCATGTATTCTTCAACATAATACAGATGTGTCCTCATGCTCCTAGCCTCAATACGCCATGCGGTGCATGATGCAAGGCGCAAGCAAAATGTGTCATATGGTTTTGTGTAGAGACTTTTTCTTTAAATTTGCATCTTATTTGCACGCCAGATGCAGCAAACACCACTCAGTCTGCACCAGAGACACTGAGCTGCGACTTTAACTGCTCATTACTTTTAAACCTGTACAAAGTTGCAGAAGTAGCACAGTGGAAATCTGCGTAAATAATGCGGCACCCACTGCATCGTTTGCAGAGTCGGACTCATTAGCACACAGATGTACAAGTGTTACATATCAATATAATCAACACAGTCTCCTTGTATGTCCTAGATGCATTTTTGGCAAAAAAGACGTTAAATTCTCACGCGACCTGTGCCAATGGGGCTGTTTGACGTGACTGTAGCAAAGATGAATGAATCTGCATATTGCATAAAAAAGACACAAACACATTTAACAATAAAAACATTTTTTACATTTCAACAATTTAAACGCTACATTAAAATTCTTCATTTAAATCTCAACAATAAAAAACAAACTAAAATATAACCACGAAAATAAAAATCTAAACTTCCAACAACAAAAAACTTTAACAATGAAAACATTAATTTAAACTTCAAAAGACAGATTTGAAAATAAACATTATATTCAGACAGTTTTTGAGTTATTATGTTGGTTTGGTATTATAATGTCACAATTTGTAGTAGTTATTTTGTGTCCTTTATTAAAGTTAAAATGTCATTGGAAAAGAACACTGAATTTGTGAAGGAATTCTTAGAAGTGTACTGGCAACATGATTGTTTGTGGAGAGTACGCTCCAAAGATTACACCAGGAAAGTTAAACCTGCCGCACCTTTCCATTAGCAAGCTATACCATTGTGAATCGGACGTGGATTCGGTAAAGAAAATTATGTAAAACTTCCACACCGTGCTTTTTTAAAGGAACACAAAAAATGTCTGGCATCAAGGAGATCCAGGGCGATGTTTACATGGTATTAAAATCTGCTGATATTCACCATGGATCAAGGTTACGGAAGGTCATCCGTGCTGAGGAGAGACTGGTGACAAGCCTATGCTTCATATCTACTGCAAATCCCTGGCTGATCTCAAGTTTGGCTCCCTCATCTCTCCGCAAGCTTTGGGACACATCATCCTTGAGACCTGCAAAGCCATCATACGTGTCCCATTTAATCAACCTGGTTGAAGGGGACAATGAAGATGAGGGGGAATCTATCGGCATGGCGATGGTAAGTGAAACCACTACACAAACACACTCAGAGTACCATTTTGTAGCACAAAATTGTCAAATTTTTAAACTATTTAATAAAGCCATGGTACTGCCCTCACACCATTGAAATATGCCATGTAGTCCTCCCAGGTCAGCTTTGCACTGAGTGTACTAGTTTTAGCAAGTGGGGTCCATCTATTCCCTTCTCTGAATGCTCCACTTGATCTTACATAACTGTGCTAGTAGGCCTTTGATGATCGGCCTTAGAGTGTAGACAATTGTGTAATACACTGTATGCCATTACCACCCAGTTAATCTTCTCCACACGCAGATTTATGGCTCCAAAGAAAATGCAGAATTTATTACAAAAGTGATCTCCAAATACCGCCTACCTCTTGAAAGTCTATAATTAAAAATCTGACTCTGTTTGGCAAGAGTCTTTTGTGGGTATGGCTTCATAACATTTTCATGTAAAGCAAAAGCCTCATCAGCCACAAAGACAAACAGATGCTTAGATGGTATATTCAGAGTGTTGGACAATAGTTTATCGTAGCATGCTGTCTGCTGATAGGAACCACCGTCTGAAGCTCTGCCATTCTTTCCAGTGTACACAAAAATACAATCATAGTTAGCATTGAGTATAATGCTAAAGAACCCTTTATAGTTGTAATAATAGGATCCGCTGTTGGGAGGTGGTGGTATGCGCACATGCTTCCCATCTATAACTTCTTCACAGTTTGGGAAATTTCAGCAGCCTTTACATTTTTCAATACTTTTTCACTCCTCCACAGTTGTAGGGAACTAGAAAAAAGGAATAAAATGTCAGTGTTTTCATTATATATCACATCAACATACCATGTACACTTATTGTACTCTTTTTGTATTTTTTAATACCGTACAGCTAATAAGGATGCTTCGGAGCTGTCTCAAGGAAGTTTCATATCAAGCCTACACATGGAAAGGGAGCCAATCAGAATGGCCAACCCACAGCGCCGAAGCAAAGTGAGGCTCAAGAGGACAACTTACTGCTGACACACCAAATTCTGTCCACGGGCTCAGGAAGCCCCCAGACGAGTGGGATACATTAGGCACAATGATGGCCTTTAAAATATGAGTTTAGCTGGCAAATTGTCAGAAGACACTCATGTCATAAGGCGGCACTGGCCTTATACATTTAGACCAGGGCATCCTCAGCCCCAAACATCGTCCTCCGCAGTGACGTGCGGTGAGGGCACGGACCGGTGAGGCACGGGGGCTTCTTCCCCTCCCCAACCAAATACAATCTATGTGAGGAGGGGCGGGCAGGGCTGTGTGTGGGGATCTGAGGGGGGGGGGGGAGCTGTGGGGGGGCTGTGTGAGGAGGAGAGAGCTTTGTGTGGCACTGGCAGGGCATCATCACCATATGACACACACACACACTCTTTGTACAGCAGCACCCACATGGGACCAAGCAGCAGGTAGACGAGGGCAGCAGGTGGGCAGACTGTACACAAGTCCCCTGGGAGCCGAAGCAGCAGCGGCCGTGACACAGCAGCAGCAGCGCCTCCGTCACACGGGCCGAAGCAGGGGCTCCGCACTCTCGCACATCCATCACCGCTCTTCTGGCTCTTGTCTTCAGCAGGGAGAGCTGGTCCAGGGCGATCCGGAGAGCCCGCTTGTCATCCAGCGTGTGCACGCCGCCGCTCCCGGTCCTCTCCTGTGCAGCAGTAACTTCCGGGTCCCGCCGCCGCTTCTCCCCGCCGCTTATGTGTGATTGGACCAGCGGATCCAGAGCTGGATCCGCTGTCCAATCACATGTGCCTCGCTGGCAGGGGCGTGCTTTCCCTGCCAGCGAGGCACTTGTATAAGTGCCGCATTCCCCTTAATTTCTAATGGGCTTTTACAGCCCAGAGCTTGGCCCCGCCCCCTGCTTTGTCCCGTTCCCACAGTCTACGGGAGGCACTAGCTATCAGTGCCTCCCAAACTATTTAAACAGATTAAAATGATTATAATAATATAAAGAGCATACATATGACACAGAATATGTGTCTTATGTATCTTCTTTTTATTATTTTAATCAGTATGACAGGGGAGGCACTGCCTCCCCTGCCTGCACGTCCCTGGTCCTCCCAACACATGGTGCAGTAACAACACACCTACAGTATGCTGTTATTTATAGCAGAATGTTGCACTATGGCTCACAGGATGACAACCCCGGTGACCCCAAATTTCAATGGGAGATATTTCTAAAGTGGAGAGACATAAAGCACTTGCCAATCAGCTGCTGAGGTAGACGTATAAAACAGTGTGGAGAAGTGGGCCAGTGGAGAAGTTGCCCATAACAAACAATCTATTTCTACCTATCATTTACAATTGCATTCTGTAATAGTATAGGCAGTAATTGGTCGTTACAGGCAACTTCTCCAGTAAATGGTGACCATTAGGATGCACTGTGTGATACATCAACCTGTGATTTTGAAAGAAGCTGATTGGTGAGTGCTTTATCTCACTCCACTTTACTGTATATGTCTGTCTACATTTTGTTTAAAAGCCCCCTAATGTTTTCTTTAAATGTTTTTTTCCTAAAAATATTGAAAAAATGTTTTTGCATATAACTGTAGGTTTTTTATATGCTTAACCAAATGTCCATGTTGTTCACAAATTGCTGGCCAATTAATATGTTTGGCACTTCTAGTTTCCCATTCTGCACATTGCAGTGAGTTTAATGAAAATAAAAACATGTTTACGTTACACAATGGTCTAATTTTTTCTTACCTTGAGGTATTGCCACTGCAGCACACGTATGATGGCTTTGCAGGTCTCAGGGATGATGAGTCCCAAAGCTTGCGGAGAGATGAGGGAGCCAAACTTGAAATCAGCCAGGGACTTGCAGTAGATATGAAGCATAGGCTTGTCACCAGTCTTTCCTCAGCAGGGATGGCCTTAAGAAACCTGGTGTCATGTTTCTTAATGTATGGAGTCACCAGAGCAAACAACGTTTGTATGGATGACACAATAGTGCGACTATCTGGGATCGGCTCTTGATTGTATATTGATCACTAGGATGCTTTCTGCAGTCCATATTTGTCACTAGGCAGTAAATGGTGACCATTAGGATGCTCTATTTTGTAAGTTGATCACTATATTGCTCCCTATATTATATGGCCAACTTTCAGATGTATTTTTTACTAGGCTGCTCTCTATATTGCATAATGGTCATTAAGATGCTCTACTTTGTAGGATGCTCTCTATCAGAGGCGTAGCTATGGTTTTTGGAGCCCAGGGCAAGATCAATAATGGCACCCCCCCCTCCTTCCCCAAAAACTAAACTAAAGAAAAAAAAAGGAAAGTATGTGCGCACACCACCGGTGTCACTGTATATAAAGATATCAGGGTGTGTATGTATAGATGTAGGTGCAGTGGTCGAAGTGGAATTTTTGAAGAGGGAATGAAACAGTGAAGGTTGCAATTATGCAAAAGGGGTGTGGTCACTAAAAAGGGGGCGTGTCCTTCAACATAGTAGGTCTCCTTATACTATCTAGTACTGGTGCCCCTTTCACATTACAGCACACGGTATGAGCCAAAATTCACATTATGGGGTATATTCAATTGAAGTCGGATCCATTCCGACATGCATTTGTCAGAATGGATCCGACAACCCCTATTCAAATCTCATCTCAATTCGACTTTTTCAAGTCGAATTGAGATGAGTGACGCAGAGGAGGAGAGGGGGGGAAGGGAGCCGTGGGGGACAGCCGCCGGCAGCCAGAGGAGATCAGCGCTACAGTAGCACTGCAGAAGGATGTCACACAGCCGCCCAACCTCACAGCAGTGTCCACCCGGCTCCAGCAAGCTTGCTGGAGCCGGGTGGACGATGCCGTGAGCGGCGCGGCTGTGTGACATCATGCTGCAGCGCTGTGCTGTAGCGGTGATCTCCTCTGGCTGCCCGCGGCAGTCCCCCGTCTCCCTGCGGCTCTCCCCCCTCTCCTCCTCTGGGTCCGCATCTCAGTCCGACATCTTTTGATGTCGGACTGAGATGGTCGAAAAGGGAGCCAAAACCTGTCTGTTTTGGCCCCGTTTTCGACACAAGCACGTGGATCGGCAGCTATTCCGCCGATCCACATGCTTTTCGACAAGTCGAATTCATCGACTTGTCGAAAATATTGAATAGGTCGAATCACGATTTGACCTTAAAAAGTCAAAAACTGCCGTCTTTTCGACAGACGGCAGTTTTTGACTTCAATTGAATATACCCCTAGAGCACACAGAATGAGCCAAAATTCACATTATAGCACACGGTATGAGCCGAAATTCACATTATAGCACACGGTATGAGCCAAAATTCACATTATAGCACATGTTATGAGCCGAAATTCACATTATAGCACACGGTATGAGCCAAAATTCACATTATAGCACACAGTATGAGCCAAAATTCACATTATAGAGTGAGGGGATCCTACCCCCTTAATGAACAAGGCCTGTGTGGCAGTGTGGTGAGGGGAGCCTACCCCCTTAATTGACTAATTGCAGAGTTTAGCAGCGGAAGTGTTGCAGCGGTTTCTCACCCCAAGCTGCGGCACTTCTGCCACCTCCGACACTCCGCGTCTTCGGCGCCACCCGGGATGCAGAGCACCGTACCGGAGATGCACCCTTTTCAGAGTGGTCTGCTGCGCTCTGAAGGGGGATCTTCTCTCCTGCTGCAGGATCCTGATGTGCGCCGTCCTCCCCGCTGTTCCGCACCGTCTTCTTTAAGCCAGCCTGGGTCTTCTGCGGGTCCTTGCTCCGGTAAGCGGCTGTCCTCCACGATGCCGGTGCTCCCGTTGCTGGTCAGTCTCCTCCCTTGCTGCACGGTCCCGCTCCACTGAAGGTTGGATGTCCTTCTCCGGTCCTGAAGCTAGCTGGACTCCTCCTCTTCTGCGGCATCTTCTCCACTCAGCGCGGACGGCTCTGGTCGCTCTGGTGACAGGCACAGGCAGCTCCTCCCTGGCGTTGGTCCTCTCCTGGTCCTGCGGCTCGCTCCCTCGCGTCTCTTCAGCTGGTGCGCATGTCTCCGCTCCTCCTCTGGTCTTCGGTGAGTCCTCCTTCCTACGTGCTGCTGCTGTCTGCTAATTAAAATATATATATATATATATACTTCCGGGTCTGTGGAGAAGTGCTGCTACTTCGACCTACATACATTATATATATATATATATATTTATATATATATATATATATATATATATATATACATACATACATACACACACACCTACACATAAAACACACACATGAAACACATACACAGAAAATATACAATTATACGCAAACACACTGAACACATACACACAAATATCCACACAGATAGAAAATAAACACACACATAGAAGACATACACACAAACACACGCATACTCCTGCTTACCCCTCCAGGCAGTACACACACAAACACACACTTTCTTACCCAACCAGTGCTGGACACACAAACAGGCACACGCACACACACACACCCCTGCTTACCCCTCCAGCAACATACATACATGCCTGCTTACCCCTCCATTGCTGGACACATGCACACACACACATGCCCCTGCTTACCCCTCCAAAAACACACACAAACCCCTCCATTGCTGGAAACACACACACACACAAACATACCCCTGCTTACCCCTCCAATATCACACACACACCCTTCCATTGCTGGACAGTGGACACGCACATTTGTGCTTGCAGCTTACCCCTCCATCATTGTCAGCGGGCGGGTGGCAGGTCCGGACCGGGGCCCTCCTTGTCTGCGCACACTGACGCTCAGTCACAGCTGCGGCCGGGAGGCAGACGGCAGGTCCGTGGCGGGGGCCTTCCTTTGCGGCGCACACTGGCGCTCAGCCGCTCACAACGGCGGGCGGGAGGAAAACGACAGGTCCTGGGCCCTCCCTCTATTCATTGCACTCTCCTGCCCGCCTCTGCGAGTGCAATGAATAGAGGGAGGGCCCAGGACGACACAACACGTCTGGAGGGCCCATAGCAGCGCTGGCGGACTGGGCACAAGTAGCAGCTGCAGGCAGCATGGGGTGAACAAGCCGTGCAGGTGCCGGTGGCGCCCCCCTCTGCTGGGGCTATCACGGCGCCCAGGGCATGTGCCCTGCTCGCCCCGTGCTAGTTACGCCTCTGCTCTCTATATTATTTGGAGGTCACTAGAAAGCTTTATGTCTTGTATTTCACCCACAAGGATGCTTTGTATTTTATGATGGCCACTGGGACGATATCTGTATTGTATGGCTGCCTCTTGGAAAATATTTTTATTGTATGATGGCCACTAGGATGCAGTTTTTATTTTACACTAAATTGCTCTCTGTATTGTATTCTGGACATTAGGTTGTTTTTTATTACATAGTGGTCACTGGATGCTCTCTGTATTGTGTGTCAGTCAGTGGTAAGCTTTCTGTATTGTGTGACTTTTACTTGGATGCTCTCTGTATTGTATGTTGACTATTAGGATGTAGTTATATTTGACACTAAGCTGCTCTCTATATTGTATGGTGGTCATTAGTATGCTCTGTTTTGTATAGCGGTCACTAAGATGCTCTATGTATTATATATGATGTTCACCATGATGATCACTAATGCAGCGAGTTGGCTGCATTTTTTTAGCTATAAATGTGTCTTATTCGCAGAAATAAAAGACTGCATTGCTAGCGTACACACAGCCATCATTGCTGTCAATGTGTATGCAGTGGATGTGCGAGAATATGTTAATGTTGCAGCTGCCGATATTTGTATTGAGACTTCCACAGGCGGCTTTGCAGATTCAAGCAACTGTGTACAAATACGGAGCATTGGTTGCAGGCCATTTAAATGTTCTAGTAACTCTATGGTCGTGCAGAATGTCTGTGAGAATTGAGACACTGGCACCTTGGGAATCCGGTCAGGATCCTGACAGTTGGGATCCCAGCAGTCAAAATATCGACCCCGGAATCCCAACACTGCTCAGCATCCCAAATGAGGACACAATCCCTAAATGAGGACACAATCCACGCACCAGCATCCCCACAGCAGGAGTCCTGATCGAGTGACTGCCGGGCCACCGGAAAAGTACAGTAAGCCGTGGGGGAGTGGGGGGCTGTTTAGGTTTAGGCTGCGGGGGGAAGGTTAGAGTTAGGATGCGGGAAGAGGAGGTTAGGTTTAGGATTTGGGGTGGGGGGGTTAGGTTTAGGCACCCCCCAGGGAGGATTAAGGATAGGCTGCAGGGGTTAGGGGAGGGTTAACTCTAGGCTGCGAGAAGGGTGTGTTAGGTTTAGGTAACACTGTGGAGGGTTAGGGTTAGGTGGTGGGGGATGGGGAGAGGGTTAGGTTTAGACTGCGATAAGGGAGGGTTAGCGGGTTAGAGGGGGAGGGTCAGCCAATAATCGCTCAACTCTATGAATATCGGCACTGCTTACAACTCAGGCCCACATGTTTGGAATATTTGTACATCTGTGTGCAACTCAGTCACACGTGTGTAAAATCAGTTCCTGTGTGGTTGCAGCCTAGCATATCTTGTAAATTCAGAGTGAATTTTTGCTGTATCTGCAATGCCACTAAGACCAGGGCCAGCATAATGTATAGCTATCCAGGGCTCCATGATTCTAGGGGCCTACGAGCAGGAGCAGGATGGGCCGAGAGACATTTGCTGCTACCAGGCTTGTGCCTCCAGAGCTTCTTTGGAGGCATGTAGAGAATGCTGCCCAGCAGCTCTAACTGTGAATTCCAGTACACCCAATGAGAACAGCCAGGCAACATTGGATGGCTGTCAGCATGCTGATTGGTGGATGGGTAGAAGAGCTATCCACCAATCAAAGTGCTGACAGCCATTCACTGTATGGAAGCATGTGGAGAGACAGCGTGGGACCGCAAGAGGCGTAATCTTTTTTAATTTACTCCCGTGAATGTATGGATAGGGGATACACTGCTTTGCCCGGGGTTTACAATGCTGTTAAGATAGCCCTGACTCATCTCAATGGATCTCACTCATGCCGGGTGTCGCACACTGTATTGTGTAAAGAATCTCGGTGTATGAGGAGTCTGAGGACACATCTGTAAATGCAAAGTTAGTAGTAAACAATGTTCTCTGTCTCTCCAACATATTCAATGTGCTTAAAGATACCCTCCAGATTTCCAATTCTGAAGGAGTTTCCTTGGCTCCCAGGAGAAAAGACAACTCTCCTACATATACCGTTATTGAAATGGTCAAAGCAGTACTGCAATGATGTTATTTGTGGGGCCACAGCCCTACCACCCCCCCCCCCCCCCCCCACAAGGCACAGTAAGTGTGATATATTTAACCCAAATCATAGCTATGCAGCAGTGATTAATTTCAATATATATATGAAATACAGGTTGAGTTTCCCTTATCCAAAATGCTTGGGACCAGAGGTATTTTGGATATGGGATTTTTCCGTATTTGGAATAATTGCATACCATAGTGAGATATCATGGTGATGGGACCTAAATCTAAGCACAGAATGTATTTATGTTACATATACACCTTATACACACAGCCTGAAGGTCATTTTAGCCAATATTTTTTATAAATTTGTGCATTAAACAAAGTGTATCTACATTCACACAATTCATTTATGTTTCATATACACCTTATACACACAGCCTGCAGGTCATTTAATACAATATTTTTAACAACTTTGTGTATTAAACAAAGTTTGTGTTCATTGAGCCATCAAAAAACAAAGGTTTCACTATCTCACTCAAAAAATTCCGTATTTCGGAATATTCCGTATTTTGGAATATTTGGATATGGGATACTCAACCTGTAATAGTAGTGATGTAAACAACTGGCAAAATTACAATTGTACATTTAAATGACACACAATATAATAAGCACAGCCTAAATGTATTTGCGTAGTTTCATATAGTTAAAGTGAAAATTTAGAAAGAAATAGACCATTTAATAACTACATCAAAATGACATTTATTTTAACATTAAACTTTACTGTTACATGAGATCCGTTAATGGATTTGGTTTGTATAATCAATAACGGCCCAAATAACATAGAAGTTGTAGACAAAAGCATATGGAAATATGGTCATAAATTAAATAATAATAATAATAATAATAATAATAATAATAATTAAAAAAAAGAAACAGTAATAAATACACAAGTATTTCAGCACTTACTGACCAGCACGACAAAAAGAACCATCCCTTCTTGGCCTTATTATCTACAGTATATACAGGTTGAGCATCCCTTATCCAAAATTCAAAATCTCACATTTTTGGGTCCCCTACTGAGATAATGACACATATATAGAGATATTTTATTTTATATCTATATAATATATCTATATATACACATAATATAGAATATATATGTAATTATCTCAGTAGGGGACCCAAAAATGTGGGATTTTGAATTTTGGATAAGGGATACTCAACCTGTATATATAAAAATAGATGTGTGTGTGTATGTTCCAGCATAACTCTGGAATGCCTGGAGCAATTTACACCAAACTTGGTACACATATGACTTACAATCTGGAAATAAATACTGTGGGGGTAAGACACCCCTAGCACCCCTAGGGGTGGGGGTCGGGAAGGGGGTGACATGTAAAAATCCAGTTTTCAGGGTCGCAGAGATGAATAGTGACACTTCCGATGCCGTTTAAGTCCAAGTTCAGCTCCGATCAGCACGGGGGGTGAGAAGGGGTGAAAAATGAAATATACAAAATGACCGAGATTAGTGTCAAATCCATAGTTTTCGGGGTCGCTAAGCTGATCGTATTTTGAAAATTGTTCCTTAGACTGTCCATTAACATATAGGCTATGTATCTTCACGCTAATTCATTTAGGGGTTGGGTAGTGAACTTAAACTTGAAGATGGGCGCATAGTCTTATTGCGGTAAGATTTCCATGTGGGGGTGGGAGGGGGGGGAAGGGGCACCAATGCTTTGTTCCTGGAAAGCTTGATAGTCAGCAACTGCTTATCTGCTGTGTAAAGGCTACAGACAGCTCTCCCAGTGACCTTAAGTGTGCAAAAATCTTTACCTTTTTACCTCAAAGGAGGAGCCCTAAGGAGAGCGAGAAGCTAAGCAAGGAGACCTGGGGCCCTTTGAAAAACCTTACATATTTAACATACAGCGGGCAGAGCTTGGTCTGTCATATCAGCATTAACAGCACTGAGGAGGGCAGCATCAGAGGCGGGACGGGGCAGAGAAGGAGGCGGATTATTCTCCTCAGCACCAGCATTTTGACAGCATCAATCCGGGGAAGCCCAGAGGTGCGACCTGACAAAGATTGGCATTATTCTTTAAATTCTGTAGCGAAGCACGGGTATTCAGCTAGTTATTAATAAAGAATGAACCCTCTCTCCCTCTCTTACCTATAGCAGCAGGGGAGAGGGAAAGCCTTCCTGCTGCAGTGGCGGCTCCCCTACAGTGACCGAGAGCCGGCTGTGACGTTATCGTCACCCCTATGGATGGGGTCACCCAGTGTGGTCTGCGCTCCCCTAATAACACTTCTGGCTGATTGTAACTGTATTGGTCCATTTCATACACAAATTGTATCATTACTCATTCCCAATTGGACTGCAGCTACCTGTGCCCCCTACTGGTCAAAGAGAATTATTAACTTACAGGCTTTACGATGGTGCTCCTGTTTATGACTTGGCAAGATGTATCAAGCTTAAATGCATCTCTGACTTCATCAGGACAATCAAAGCCAGCCCATTCCTCTGTGTTTAAAGGTAAAGAGTCTGTATGTCCTTTCCTCTTGTACTTCTCCTTGACCACAGCAGGCTGAATAAAAAAAATAAAAACCACTATTAATCTCTTAAGATCTTAACTTAAAAACTGGGGAGTAATAATAATAATAATAATAATAATAATACTATTAATAATTTTATTTATATCTTCTCCAAAAGGACCCAAGAAGCTTACAATCAGACAAAAAAGAATAAATGTATTTACAATAGTAAAGACAGATATTGCACCAATATATCAGAACCAATTATTCAGTTAACTGTGACTTCAAAAATGGCAAATATACTGACTGAGGTACAGTATATTTATTAATCTTCCCATCCATTTAGTCTTGTTTCTAGCACTCCATCCCCACCAAAACATGTATCTAGCACCTGGATCCTAAAAAAGAAGTGCTTCATCGCACTGTATAAAAATGGTGGCTCTTTTGGCCACTCTGGACTTCAGACAGCCAAGTGAGACTGTATACTCGAACAGTGGTAGCTTTAAATAGCCACAGCGAGAAATTCAATCATGAAAGATAAATAACAATAACAACGTGAGCATTCCAAACAAAAAAAGAAAGAAAACTTTGTAGGATTAGGATATACAGGAGGGAGAAAATCTCATGAATAAGTACGTCATCACGTAACATATAGGAGGAATGCCACGGACCTGCAGGAATAATTCACAGATGGACGATGCACAGGGAAGGCTCGTTTTTAAGAAGTCCTCCCTGAGCATCGGCCCACTGTTTCTGCACAGCCTAGTGCAGCTCTGCACATATCGGCGGTAGAAACCGGGGCAGGCCCACTTCTCTGTCTGGGCCAGGGACTCGCCAGCTCCCCCCGATGGCAGCCCTGTGTGTAAGAATGGTAGATGGGTAGAGATAATGGGCCTGATTCTGCATTGGAAGCAAAGCAAAAATATTAATTACAAGTAACTTTGCACCTGGAACAAACCATGTTGCAATGTAAGGGAAGCAAATACATTTATTATTTTTGCATGCAGGGTAAATAATGGCTGTTTTTGCATGTTGCCTACACATGCTGGATAGCTTAGTGCAAAACAGCAATTAGATTTGCACTTGGACACGCCCATCCCAAATATAAATCAATAAAAACACTTTTTGTACACACAGGTGCTCAGAAGGGCCAATAAAAATTAAAATCCCTCTGTGCGTCTGTGCTTATACAGTAATCCAGGCGCAACAATAAAAAGAATACATCAACAGGTATCCTAATTTTTCAATCTCAATAAGCTATACTGATCGCCAACCGTTGGAACAAGCTGCTCCCACTTAATAGCTTGAGGTGAACTATAATTATGTAACAATTAAGTATCTAAAGAGAGCGCATATATTCCAATCACATTTATTGCATAAAAAATAGGATTTTAATACCTACCGGTAAATCCTTTTCTCCTAGTCCGTAGAGGATGCTGGGGACTCCAAAAGGACCATGGGGTGAGACAAAGCCGCCAATTCTGACACTCGTCTGGCAGACGCCAAGGCCAAAAGCATGACCACTTTCCAAGTGAGAAACTTTAACTCAAGCTTTCGCAAAGGTTCAAACCAGTGTGACATAAGAACTGTAACACCACTTCAAGGTCCCACGGTGCCACAGGTGGCACAAACGGAGGATGGATATGCAGCACTCCCTTCACGAAAGTCTGAACTTCAGGAAGGGCGGCCAATTCTTTTTGAAAGAAAATAGATAAAGCCGTAATCTGCACTTTGATAGAACCCAATTTCAGGTCTGCATCCATGCCTGCCTGCAAAAAATGGAGGAAACGACCCAGCTGAAACTCCTTTGCAGGAGCTGTTTTGGTTTCACACCACAACACATATTTTCTCCAAATACGGTGATAATGCTTCGCCGTGACCTCCTTTCTAGCCTTAAGGAGAGTGGGGATGACTTCCCTGGGAATACCTTTACGAGCTAGGATTTGGCGTTCAACCTCCACGCCATCAAACGCAGCCGTGGTAAGTCCGGAAACACGCATGGCCCCTGCAGTAACAGGTCCTCTCTGAGAGGAAGCGGCCAAGGATCTTCTATGAGCAATTCCTGAAGATCCTGATACCAGGCACTCCGTGGCCAATCTAGAACGACGAGTATTGCCTGAACCCTTGTTCGTCTTATGATCCTCAACACTCTTGGAATGAGAGGAAGTGGGGGGAACACATACACCGACTGAAACACCCACGGAGTTACCAGGGTGTCCACTGCACTGGCTTGGGGGTCCCTTGACCTGGTACAATACCTTGGAAGCTTCTTGTTGAGGCGAGACGCCATCATGTCTATTTGAGGAATTCCCCAACGCCTTGTCACTTCTGCAAATACCTCTTGATGAAGGGCCCACTCTCCTGGATGGAGATCGAGTCTGCTGAGGAAGTGTGCTTCCCAGTTGTCCACGCCCGGAAGGAAGACTGCTGACAGAGCGCTCACGTGCTGTTCCGCCCAGCGGAGAACTCTTGTGGCCTCCGCCATTGCCGCCCTGCTCTTTGTTCTGCCCTGGCAGTTTACGTACACCACCGCTGTTATGTTGTCCGACTGGATCAGGACAGGTAGACCTTGAAGAAGGTTTTTCGCTTGCAGAAGGCCGTTGTAAATGGCTCTTAACTCCAGAACATTTATGTGGAGACAAGATTCCTGGCTTGACCATTTTCCCTGGAAACTTCTTCCTTGTGTGACTGCACCCCAGCCTCTGAGACTTGCATCTGTGGTCAGCAGGACCCAATCCTGGATTCCGAACCTGCGTCCCTCTAGAAGGTAAGAACTTTGCAGCCACCACAGGAGAGAAATTCTGGTCCTGGAAGATAGGCTTATTTTCCGGTGCATGTGCAGGTGAGACCCGGACCATTTGTTCAGCAGATCCCACTGAAACACCCGGGCATGAAACCTGCCAAATGGAATGGCTTCGTAAGCCGCAACCATCTTCCCTAGTACTCGAGTGCATTGATGAATCGACACTCTTGCCGGTTTCAGAATCTCCTTGACTATGGTCTGGATTTCCAGAGCTTTTTCCACCGGAAGAAACACTCTCTGTAGTTCCGTGTCTAGGATCATGCCCAAGAAGGGCAGCCGAGTTGTTGGGATCAACTGAGACTTTGGCAAATTTAGAATCCAACCATGATGTTGCAGTACCGTCAGGGAGAGTTCCACATTTCTTAGCAACTGCTCTTTTGATCTCGCCTTTATCAGGAGATCGTCCAAGTACGGGATAATTGTGGTGAACACCCTGCTTGCGTAGGAGTACCATCATTTCCGCCATCACCTTGGTGAAGACCCTCGGGGCCGTGGAAAGCCCAAACGGCAACGTCTGAAATTGGTAATGACAATCCTGCACCGCAAATCTCAGGAAGGCCTGATGAGGAGGATATATCGGGACGTGTAAGTAGGCATCTTTTATGTCGACTGACGCCATAAAATCCCCCCCTTCTAGGCTGGAAATCACAGCTTGAAGAGATTCCATCTTAAACTTGAAAGTTTTCAAGTACGGATTGAGGGATTTTAGGTTCAGAATCGGTCTGACCGAGCCGTCTGGCTTTGGCACGACAAAGAGGCTCGACTAGAACCCTTCCCCCCGTTGGGACGGGGGAACCGGGACAATGACCCTCTGTTGACACAGCTTTTGTATCGCAGCATTTACTACTTCTCTTTCTGGAAGAGAAACTGGCAAGGCTGATTTGAAAAAGCGGCGGGGGGCATCTCCTGAAACTCCAGTTTGTACCCCTGGGACACTATGTTTAAGACCCAAGGATCCAGGCCCGATTGAAACCAGACCTGACTGAAGATTTAGAGACGGCCCCCCACCGGCACGGACTCCCGTAGGTGAGCCCCAGCGTCATGCGGTGGACTTGGCAGAGGCGGTGGAGGACTTTTAGTCCTGGGCGCCAGACACAGAAGGCGACCTTTCTCCCCTTCCTCTACCCTTTGAAGCAAGGAAGGACGAGCCCCTTCCTTTTTTGTATTTATTAGGCCAAAAGGAGTGCATCTGATAATGGGGTGCCTTTTCCTGTTGTGCGGGAACATAAGGAAGAAAAGATGACTTACCTGCAGTAGCTGTAGACACCAGGTCAGCAAGGCCGTCACCAAACAAGACACTACCTTTAAAAGGGAGAGCTTCCATAGCTTTCTTGGAGTCGGCATCAGCATTCCATTGATGAATCCACAGCGCCCTCCTGGCCGAGACCGCTATGGCATTGGCCCTTGATCCCAGGAGGCCAATATCCCTCGCCGCATCCTTTAGGTAATCTGCAGCGTCCCTGATATAACCAAGAGTCAAAAGAATGTTATCCTTATCAAGGGTATCCATGTCAGATGCTAAATTATCAGCCCACTTAGCAATAGCACTACTTACCCATGCCGACGCCACGGCAGGCCTGAGGAGTGCACCAGTAGTGACGAAAATGGCCTTCAATGTCGTCTCCTGCTTGCGATCCGCCGGATCCTTGAGGGCAGCCGTGTCAGGAGATGGAAGCACCACCTTTTTGGACAGTCAGGACAGAGCCTTGTCCACATTGGGAGACAACTCCCATTTCTCCCTGTCGTCAGAGGGGAAAGGATATGCCATAAAAATTCTCTTGGGAAACTGCCACCTTTTGTCAGGCGACTCCCAAGCCTTTTCACAAAGAGCGTTCAGTTCATGAGAGGGGGGGGGGGGGGGAATATCACCTCAGGATTTTTTCCCTTATACAAACAAACCCGTGTACCTGGAACGGCAGGTACTTCAGAAATATGTAAATCACCTTTAATAGCCACAATCATGTACTGAATACTCAACCAATTTCGGATGTAAACTGGCCTCATTGAAGTCGACACTGGAATCAGAGTCTGTGTCGGTATCCGTATCTGCCATCTAGGTAAACGAACATTTTTGTGACCCTGAGGGGGCCTGTACCTGAGACAAAGCGTCCTCCATGGATTATCTCCACATTTGTGTCTGAGAATCAGATTTATCCAGCCTCTTAGACAATAACGCCACATTTGCATTCAATGTACTCAACATATTCAACCAATCAGCAGTCGGCTGTGCCGACAGAGTCATTCCCAAATCCTTCTCCGCGCCCCCAGTAACTTCCTCCGGGGAGGAACACTCAGCCTCAGACATGTCGACACGCGGTACCGACACACCCACACTCACATTGGCTAAAGGGGGCAGACCCACAGGGAAGCCTGTAGAGAGAACACAGCTCACACCCCAGCACACATATACTACTAAATAAATAATATATGATGTCTGCGCTGTAAATATATAGCACCAATTGCCTGTGCCCCCCCCCCCCCCCCCCCCCCCCGTTTTGCTCCTTGTACTTGTAAGGAGAGTGGAGGTCCGGGCCAGTGTCTCCGCATGCACTGTGGAGTAGAGAAAACGGCGCTGGTAAGCTGTGCGGCTAAGCCGCGCCCCTTCCCGACGCACTATAGTCCCGCTAAAATTTTTAAATACTATACTGGCGGGTGTACATACACAGTGCCCGGGCACCCCTAATATGTATATTTGCCAGTAGAAAAAAGGCTCCAGTAACTTGCTGCCCAGGGCGCTCCCCCCCAGTGCCCTGCACCCTGCGAGTGCCGTTGGTGTGTGGGAGCATGGAGCGCAGCGCGACTGCTGCGCTGTACCTTCGTTACTGAAGTCTTCTGCCGTCACTGAAGTCTTCTGTTCTTCTAATACTCACCCGGCTTCTTTCTTCTGGCTTCTGTGAGGGGGGTGACGGCGCGGCTCCGCTAACAAGCAGCTAGGCGCACCAAGTGATCGAACCCTCTGGAGCTAATGGTGTCCAGTAGCCTAAGAAGCAGAGCCCTTAACTCAGAAGAAGTAGGTCTAACTTCTCTCCCCTCAGTCCCACGAAGCAGGGAGCCTGTAGCCAGCAGGTCTCCCTGAAAATAAAAAAGCCTAACAAAGTCTTTCCAGAGAAACTCAGTAGAGCTCCCTTAGTGTGTGTCCAGTCTCACCTGGGCATAGAATCTGAGGTCTGGAGGAGGGGCATAGAGGGAGGAGCCAGTTCACACCCAGTAAAAGTCTTATAGTGTGCCCATGTCTCCTGCGGATCCCGTCTATACCCCATGGTCCTTTTTCCCTCTAGGACATAAGAGAAACAATATTGTGAGGTGTGAGGTGTTCAGAATAGACTGGAAAATAAGATTTTACTTACCGATAAATCTATTTCTCGTAGTCCGTAGTGGATGCTGGGGACTCCGTCAGGACCATGGGGATTAGCGGCTCCGCAGGAGACAGGGCACAAAAATAAAGCTTTAGGATCAGGTGGTGTGCACTGGCTCCTCCCCCTATGACCCTCCTCCAAGCCTCAGTTAGGATACTGTGCCCGGACGAGCGTACACAATAAGGAAGGATTTTGAATCCCGGGTAAGACTCATACCAGCCACACCAATCACACCGTATAACTTGTGATCTGAACCCAGTTAACAGTATGACAACGTAGGAGCCTCTGAACAGACGGCTCACAACAAGAACAACCCGATTTTTTTGTAACAATAACTATGTACAAGTATTGCAGACAATCCGCACTTGGGATGGGCGTCCAGCATCCACTACGGACTACGAGAAATAGATTTATCGGTAAGTAAAATCTTATTTTCTCTAAACGTCCTAGTGGATGCTGGGGACTCCGTCAGGACCATGGGGATTATACCAAAGCTCCCAAACGGGCGGGAGAGTGCGGATGACTCTGCAGTACCGAATGAGAGAACTCCAGGTCCTCTTTAGCCAGGGTATCAAATTTGTAGAATTTTACAAACGTGTTCTCCCCCGACCACGTAGCTGCTCGGCAGAGTTGTAATGCCGAGACCCCTCGGGCAGCCGCCCAGGATGAGCCCACCTTCCTTGTGGAATGGGCCTTGACAGATTTAGGCTGTGGCAGGCCTGCCACAGAATGTGCAAGTTGAATTGTGCTACAAATCCAACGAGCAATCGTCTGCTTAGAAGCAGGAGCACCCAGCTTGTTGGGTGCATACAGTATAAACAGCGAGTCAGATTTTCTGACTCCAGCCGTCCTTGAAATATATATTTTCAATGCCCTGACAACGTCCAGCAACTTGGAATCCTCCAAATCGCTAGTAGCCGCAGGCACCACAATAGGCTGGTTCAGGTGAAACGCTGACACCACCTTAGGCAGAAAATGAGGACGCGTCCGCAGTTCTGCCCTGTCCGAATGGAAAATCAGATATGGGCTTTTATACGATAAAGCCGCCAATTCTGACACTCTCCTGGCTGAAGCCAGGGCCAGTAGCATGGTTACTTTCCATGTAAGATATTTCAAATCCGCCGATTTGAGTGGCTCAAACCAATGGGATTTGAGAAAATCCAAAACTACATTAAGGTCCCACGGAGCCACTGGGGGCACAATCGGGGGCTGTATATGTAGTACTCCTTTTACAAAAGTCTGGACTTCAGGAACTGAAGCCAATTCTTTCTGGAAGAAAATCGACAGGGCCGAAATTTGAACCTTAATGGACCCCAACTTGAGGCCCATAGACAATCCTGTTTGCAGGAAATGTAGGAATCGACCCAATTGAAATTCCTCCGTGGGGGCCTTCCTGGCCTCGCACCACGCAACATATTTTCTCCAAATGCGGTGATAATGTTGTGCAGTCACCTCCTTCCTGGCTTTAACCAGTGTAGGGATGACCTCTTCCGGAATGCCTTTTTCCCTTAGAATTCGGCGTTCAACCGCCACGCCGTCAAACGCAGCCGCGGTAAGTCTTGGAATAGACACGGTCCCTGCTGAATCAGGTCCCGTCTTAGAGGTAGAGGCCACGGATTTTGCGTGAGCATCATCTGAAGTTCCGGGTACCAAGTTCTTCTTGGCCAATCCGGAGCCACGAGTATCGTTCTTACTCCCCTTTGCCGTATAATTCTCAGTACTTTGGGTATGAGAGGCAGAGGAGGAAACACATACACTGACTGGAACACCCACGGTGTTACCAGAGCGTCCACAGCTATTGCCTGAGGGTCTCTTGACCTGGCGCAATACCTGTCCAGTTTTTTGTTGAGGCGAGACGCCATCATATCCACCTTTGGTTTTTCCCAACGGTTCACAATCATGTGGAAGACTTCTGGATGAAGTCCCCACTCTCCCGGGTGTAGATCGTGTCTGCTGAGGAAGTCTGCTTCCCAGTTGTCCACTCCCGGAATGAACACTGCTGACAGTGCTATCACATGATCTTCCGCCCAGCGAAGAATCCTTGCAGCTTCTGCCATTGCTCTCCTGCTTCTTGTGCCGCCCTGTCTGTTTACGTGGGCGACTGCCGTGATGTTGTCCGACTGGATCAACACCGGCCGACCCTGAAGCAGGGGTTTTGCCAGGCTTAGAGCATTGTAAATCGCTCTTAGCTCCAGTATATTTATGTGAAGAGACATCTCCAGGCTTGACCATACTCCCTGGAAGTTTCTTCCCTGTGTGACCGCTCCCCAGCCTCTCAGACTGGCATCCGTGGTCACCAGGACCCAGTCCTGTATGCCGAATCTGCGGCCTTGTAACAGATGAGCACTCTGTAACCACCACAGAAGAGACACCCTTGTCCGTGGCGATAAGGTTATCCGCTGATGCATCTGCAGATGCGATCCGGACCATTTGTCCAGCAGATCCCACTGAAAAGTTTGTGCGTGGAATCTGCCGAATGGGATTGCTTCGTAAGAAGCCACCATCTTTCCCAGGACTCTTGTGCATTGATGCACAGACACTTTTCCTGGTTTTAGGAGGTTCCTGACAAGTTCGGATAACTCCCTGGCTTTCTCCTCCGGAAGAAACACCTTTTTCTGAACCGTGTCCAGAATCATTCCCAGGAACAGTAGACGTGTTGTCGGGGTCAACTGAGATTTTGGGAAATTCAGAATCCACCCGTGTTGTTGCAGCACTACTTGGGATAGTGCTACTCCGTCCTCCAGCTGTTCTCTGGACCTTGCTCTTATCAGGAGATCGTCCAAGTAAGGGATAATTAATACGCCTTTTCTTCGTAGAAGAAACATCATTTCGGCCATTACCTTGGTAAAGACCCGAGATGCCGTGGACAATCCAAACGGCAGCGTCTGAAACTGATAATGACAGTTTTGCACCACGAACCTGAGGTACCCTTGATGTGAAGGGCAAATTGGGACATGCAGGTAAGCATCCTTGATGTCCAGGGACACCATAAAGTCCCCTTCTTCCAGATTCGCTATCACTGCTCTGAGTGACTCCATCTTGAACTTGAATTTTTGTATGTACAGGTTCAAAGATTTCAGATTTAGAATAGGTCTTACCGAACCGTCCGGCTTCGGTACCACAAATAGTGTGGAATTTCCCTGTTGTAGGAGGGGTACCTTGACTATCACCTGCTGAGAATACAGCTTGTGAATGGCTTCCAATACCGTCGCCCTGTCTGAGGGAGACGTTGGCAGAGCAGACTTTAGGAACCGGCGAGGGGGAGACTTCTCGAATTCCAACCTGTAACCCTGAGATATTATCTGCAGGATCCAGGGGTCCACCTGTGAGCAAGCCCACTGCGCGCTGAAATTCTTGAGTCGACCCCCCACCGTTTCTGAGTCCGCTTGTAAAGCCCCAGCGTCATGCTGAGGGCTTTGCAGAACCCGCGGAGGGCTTCTGTTCCTGGGAAGGAGCTGCTTGCTGCCCTCTCTTACCCTTTCCTCTGCCTCGGGGCAGATATGACTGTCCTTTTGCCCGCTTGTTCTTATAGGACCGAAAGGACTGCGGCTGAAAAGACGGTGTCTTTTTCTGTTGGGAGGGGGTCTGAGGTAAAAAGGTGGATTTCCCGGCCGTTGCGGTGGCCACCAGATCCGATAGACCGACGCCAAATAATTCCTCCCCTTTATACGGCAATACTTCCATATGCCGTTTGGAATCCGCATCACCTGACCACTGTCGTGTCCATAAACTTCTTCTGGCAGATATGGACATCGCACTTACTCTCGATGCCAGAGTGCAAACATCCCTCTGAGCATCTCGCATATAAAGAAAAGCATCCTTTAATTGCTCTAAAGTCTGTAAAATACTGTCCCTATCCAGGGTATCAATATTTTCAGTCAGGGAATCCGACCAGATCACCCCAGCACTGCACATCCAGGCTGAGGCGATGGCTGGTCGCAGTATAACACCAGTATGTGTGTATATACTTTTTAGGGTAGTTTCCAGCCTCCTATCAGCTGGATCCTTGAGGGCGGCCGTATCAGGAGACGGTAACGCCACTTGTTTTGATAAGCGTGTGAGCGCCTTATCCACCTTAGGGGGTGTTTCCCAGCGCGCCCTAACCTCTGTCGGGAAAGGGTATAATGCCAATAACTTTTTTGAAATTAGCACTTTTCTATCTGGGTTAACCCACGCTTCATCACATACATCATTCAATTCCTCTGATTCAGGAAAAACTACAGGTAGTTTTTTCACCCCCCACATAATACCCCTTTTTGTGGTACTTGCAGTATCAGAGATATGCAAAGCCTCCTTCATTGCCATGATCATATAACGTGTGGCCCTACTTGAAAATACGTTTGTTTCTTCACCGTCGACACTAGATTCAGTGTCCGTGTCTGGGTCTGTGTCGACCGACTGAGGTAAAGGGCGTTTTACAGCCCCTGACGGTGTCTGAGACGCCTGGGCAGGTACCAACTGGTTTTCCGGCCGTCTCATGTCGTCAACTGATTTTTGTAATGTGCTGACATTATCACGTAATTCCATAAACAAAGCCATCCATTCCGGTGTCGACTCCCTGGGGGGTGACATCACCATTATCGGCAATTGCTCTGCCTCCACACCAACATCGTCCTCATACATGTCGACACACACGTACCGACACACAGCAGACACACAGGGAATGCTCTATTGAAGACAGGACCCCACTAGCCCTTTGGGGAGACAGAGGGAGAGTTTGCCAGCACACACCCAAGCGCTATAATATATATGGGAACAACCTTATATAAGTGTTGTATCCTTATAGCAGCTTAAATATCTAAAATATCGCCAAAAAAAGTGCCCCCCCTCTCTGTTTTACCCTGTTTCTGTAGTGCAGTGCAGGGGAGAGTCCTGGGAGCCTTCCTCACAGCGGAGCTGAGCAGGAAAATGGCGCTGTGTGCTGAGGAGAATAAGCCCCGCCCCCTATTCCGGCGGGCTTTTCTCCCGGAGTTTGAGATATCTGGCAGGGGTTAAATACATCCATATAGCCTCAAAGGCTATATGTGATGTATTTTTTAGCCATAAAAAGTATTATACATTGCTGCCAAGGGCGCCCCCAGCAGCGCCCTGCACCCTCCGTGACCTAATGGTGTGAAGTGTGTGACAACAATGGCGCACAGCTGCAGTGCTGTGCGCTACCTTCATGAAGACTGAAAAGCCTTCTGCCGCCGGTTTCTGGACCTTCAATCTTCAGCATCTGCAAGGGGGGTCGGCGGCGCGGCTCCGGGACGAACCCCAGGGTGAGACCTGTGTTCCGACTCCCTCTGGAGCTAATGGTGTCCAGTAGCCTAAGAAGCCAATCCATCCTGCACGCAGGTGAGTTGAACTTCTCTCCCCTAAGTCCCTCGATGCAGTGAGCCTGTTGCCAGCAGGACTCACTGAAAATAAAAAACCTAAAACTTTTTCTAAGCAGCTCCTTAAGAGAGCCACCTAGATTGCACCCTGCTCGGACGGGCACAAAAACCTAACTGGGGCTTGGAGGAGGGTCATAGGGGGAGGAGCCAGTGCACACCACCTGATCCTAAAGCTTTATTTTTGTGCCCTGTCTCCTGCGGAGCCGCTAATCCCCATGGTCCTGACGGAGTCCCCAGCATCCACTAGGACGTTTAGAGAAATTAATGTTAATGAGGTTAATATCGTAGGATCAAAATGACCATTAAATTCTGAGATTTTAGCTGTTTTTATGTTTTTTTCAAAAATCATTCAAATCCAAAACCAAAACACGAAATGGTGGTTTTGGCAAAACCAATCCAGATCCAAAACACTAGCATGGAACCAGAACCAAAACCAAAACATGAAAAGTTGCCACCGCACATCTCTAGTTTATACTAATGAAGGACGGAACATGATGTGTACTGGCAATCACCGTTGACGGGCATTCGTTCCGATGTTGGAATGAATGCTGGTCGCTTCAGTGTGTACCCAGCTTAAGAGAAGATATACTTAAATGCTCCTCTTTGGGAGAAGGATATGAAGATGGCCACTCCGTGGGCAGGGCTCTTTAGTCATTAGGCCAAATGATGTGGATCTCTGCCAACTCCTTACGGACCCATGATTCATGTATTATCTCCCCATACTTCCCACTTCACTAGGAAAGTGGGATGGATTCAGGAGATCAACCCACCTGTTCGATAGATTAGATAAATATGATATATTCTAGTTCAGTGTTTGGAGTATTGACAATGGCCCTCATTCCGAGTTGTTCGCTCGGTATTTTTCATCGCATCGCAGTGAAAATCCGCTTAGTACGCATGCGCAATGTTCGCACTGCGACTGCGCCAAGTAACTTTACTATGAAGAAAGTATTTTTACTCACGGCTTTTTCTTCGCTCCGGCGAACGTAATGTGATTGACAGGAAATGGGTGTTACTGGGCGGAAACACGGCGTTTCAGGGGCGTGTGGCTGAAAACGCTACCGTTTCCGGAAAAAACGCAGGAGTGGCCGGAGAAACGGTGGGAGTGCCTGGGCGAACGCTGGGTGTGTTTGTGACGTCAACCAGGAACGACAAGCACTGAAATGATCGCACAGGCAGAGTAAGTCTGGAGCTACTCTGAAACTGCTAAGTAGTTAGTAATCGCATTATTGCGAATACATCGGTCGCAATTTTAAGAAGCTAAGATTCACTCCCAGTAGGCGGCGGCTTAGCGTGTGTAACTCTGCTAAATTCGCCTTGCGACCGATCAACTCGGAATGAGGGCCAATATCACTAATTTTTACCCTTCTGAGTGATCTCGCTTACAATATCGCCCAGTGTATATGCTACAAACGATGCCCGAAGCGCACTCCTGACTCCTGCTGTCGGCTGTACATGCAGCTCAATCTGACAATATCGTCAGTAGCTGCATCTTTGGGCCGGCCGCGGCATGATGTCACTGTGCAATATCGCACAGTGTGCATGCACTATGTTGGCGGCCAGGGAGGGCAGAGGAAACACTGTGTAATATTTCTCATGGAACATATTGCATAGTGTGTGCCTACTCTATGGGGGTAATTCCAAGTTGATCGCAGCAGGACATTTTTTAGCAGTTGGGCAAAACCATGTGCACTGCAGGGGGGGGGGGGGCAGATATAACATGTGCAGAAAGAGTTAGATTTGGGTGGGTTATTTAGTTTCTGTGCAGGGTAAAAACTGGCTGCTTTATTTTTACACTGCAATTTAGATTGCAGATTGAACACACCCCACCCAAATCTAACTCTCTCTGCACATGTTATATCTGCCTCCCCTGCAGTGCACATGGTTTTGCCCAACTGCTAACAAAAATCCTGCTGCGATCAACTCAGAATTACCCCCTATATACTTTATATCTAGAAACATAGAATTTGACGGCAGATAAGAACCACTTGGCCCATCTAGTCTGCCCCTTTTTTATCCTTTAGGTAATCTCAACCCTTTTTGAACCTTCATTCTTTGTAAGGATATTCATATGCCTATCTGTCTGTTTGCTGCTGTTTTAAAATGTTTTTATATTACTTTCTTGATAATCCATTTTGTAAATATTTGTAAATAAACATTGATCCACGATGCAGAGATAGCACTCTCCCGATTTATTGTTTTCTTGTTGTTCCATAACTTAACCTCATCTTAGAAATCCTCCATGACACATTGCAACAGGACTTCTCCTAATCAGTGCCCCATTGAAGGTACTGTAGGCTGAACTTTTTAATTGCATTTGCTAGTGCTGTATTGTTGAACTGTTTATTGTGCCCGTGTCTGGGGAGCTAGTACGCAACATCCACTGTTTCGATGAACAATAGAGAACACATAGCGCGTTCTTGGTAGAGCCAGTGCTGTTCTTACTGTGGCTGTGTTAGCTGTATGATTAGTGAAGTGGTACACTCTAGCTGGTAGCTACTATAGGGGGTGATTCCGAGTTGTTCGCTCGCTAGCTGCTTTTAGCAGCATTGCACACGCTAAGCCGCCGCCCTCTGGGAGTGTATCTTAGCATAGCAGAAGTGCGAACGAAAGATTAGCAGAATTGCGAATAGAAATTTCTTAGCAGTTTCTGAGTAGCTCCAGACTTACTCAGCCATTGCGACCAGCTCAGTCCTTTTCGTTCCTGGTTTGCCCACCACTCCCCCGTTTCTCCAGCCACTCCTGCGTTTTGCAACTAGAACGCCTGCGTTTTTACGCACACTCCCATAAAACGCCCAGTTTCCGCCCAGAAACACCCACTTCCTGTCAATCACACTACGATCAGCACAGCGATGAAAAAGCTTCGTTATGCCGTGAGTAAAATACCTAACTTTTGTGTAAAATAACTAAGCGCATGCGCTCTGCGAACCTTGCGCATGCGCAGTAAGCGACTAATCGCAGTATAGCGAAAATCGGCAACGAGCGAACAACTCGGAATGACCCCCATAGTCAGGCACATGTGCGGGAGGGTGCAGCTGTGCTTTCTAGATGAAAAGATGAAAGTCAATTAAGGGCACAATTCTGAGTCGTATGCAAGAGCGCAGGCAGCAGCATCTACTGGCAGTCAGGCCGACTGTCTGCCAGATTATGTAAATGCCCTAACTCCTTCCCCTGTGTACATTTGTGTGGCTGAATGTGCAAGGACTGAGATGCCCACTTTCAGGGCCCATGCATGCTGTAATACTGATTAGTGCGACCTTATTTGCCACCATTGGTCACACAGTTGAAACTTGCACTAGCTATATGGCTCTATGGCAGGTTCAGTTTCTCTGTCTGACCCTAGCCTTCTATGCCTGCAGCTGTGCATCTGGGCACAGATTCATTGACATGGCCGCCACACTACCGTAATACGTAATTGAAACCATTCTTGTGTGCACTACTAGCCACCTCCTAGTCATAGAACAGGAACGCCCATCACTTTTACTTAACATTTCTGATACCACTTGAATTGATCGCAAGATTGCCTTTGTGCATACACTCTGCGTAAATCAGGGGGGGATTTTCAGACATTTCCGCACAACCGCAGTTACAAATTATCACTCAACTATTTGGACTCAGAATCTGGCTCTAAGCGTGCAGTCAGCAGTGGGCAACGCAAAGACGATACATCAGAAGTTCTTGGTGAGTTTTGCCAACCCCCAGAGCCGGCCCTAACCAATTTGATGCCCTAGAAAAGATTTTGGCTGGTGCCCCCTTGCACAGACGCTAGTTGCACCTCTGACCCTGAACCCCTTTCCCAGCACCATCACCCCTCACCCATAGCAGTACTCATTTTGGTGCTCCTACCCCCTATATTTTAAATAGGAACAGTATGCACATTCGGTGCGCAGCCCAAAATGGGGCGTCTTCTTGCTGGGAAGGGGCATGGCCACACAATAATACCCCAAGTTGAAATTACACCACCGAGTACTACACCTTTATTCACATTATATCATGCAATAGTGTCTATTATTCACGTTACATCACACAGTAGTACCACGTCACTCCTCACAGTAGTGCCCCCTATTCACATTACACCACATCATATTTCTCTTTATTTACATTAGACAACACAGTAGTGCCCTTTCTATACGTTACACCACAAAGTACTGTAGTACACCTTATACACATAATGCTGCACATTGGTAATGTATTTCGTATGCAGACAGAGCCGCAGCCACACACAGAATATAGGCATGCTGCATATCATTCTTATCAACAGAAGCTGCTTGTGCCCCTAGGCATTCCAAATGCCCTATGCATTTGCCTAGTTTGCCTACGCCTAGGGCCGGCTCTGCCAACCCCTCATAGTGTTTGTGGTAATCGCTGAGACACTGACGGATGCACGTGCAGTGTCGGACTGGGGCTTGAAGGGCCCACCGCGGGAATGCAGTGATAGAGGCCTATACCTAGGAGTGTGGCCAGCTTACAAAGTGGGTGTGGCTAGCCTCCACAGAGGCTTGAAATACACAATAGTTTAGTGGAGTGTAATGCAACATCTCTACCATGTATAATACAAGTGCACAGTCTGGAACCTGATCCCTAGAGGAAAGATTGGGCCCTCAGGCAGTGGGGCCTACCGGTGGTTTCCCTGGTACCCCTGTGGGCCAGTCTGACCCTGTGCACGTGTTTCAGCCAGAAATCAGCTGAACATAAGACTACTTTTAAAACAGATGGTTTCTGCTGCACCTGCATGATGAAATTAGGCTTTATTTAGATGTGGACGCAAAGCTGATGGTTGCAAAGTTTTTGCTATTGAAAACGTGTCAGAGTTGCACAACGCATGTGGCACGAAGGTCTTGCAACATCGCTTGTAGTGTGTATTAGGATGCAGAGTGATTGACAGATAGTGACCATTTGTGGAAGGTAATGGGGGTTTGGCGACTCAAATGCAGGCGTCCTGTAACCATTTCAGGGGGCGTATTGCAGCCAGCGACTGTCTTCTCACGTACTGGTTCAGGATTCAGCATCTTACTTGCGATGGACATTTTGAGCGACCTTAGGGATGCTCAGAGGTTCAATTGTGCATACAATGTTCATCCGATATGCATCTTCTTGCTCAAGCTCCAGATTTAAGAAGCCGGCTGTGCGTATATCTGTGCACAAGACAGCAGCTGCAACATTTGTATATATTCTCAGGTCCGCTGTGTATGAAAATGCAGCAGTGACACGATTAGCACCCACCTTTGAATCAGGCCCATTATACCCAACCCAGAAGAGGGGACACAGGACCCATAGTCTCCTGTTAAATTATAAGAGGTGGCACCTACTCACTTTATTTCCTTTCCTCTAGGGCAGTGATGGCTAACCTTGACACTCCAGCAGTTGTTGAACTACACATCCCAGCATGCCCTGCTACAGTTTTTCTATTTGGCCATGCTAAAACTGATGCAGGGCATGCTGGGATGTGTAGTTCAACAACAGCTGGAGTGTCAAGGTTAGCCATCACTGCTCTAGGGTCAACCCAATCCTTGTTGCAGGACCAGTTGTGTTAGGTCCTGCAGTGTGGGCATGAACGGTAAGTACTCTACTGTACCGTGCCAGAATTGCACATAATGCTAAACTAGGTAAATGCTTTAATAGTGCCCACTGAGAAAAGCAAAGGAATGTGAATATAAAATACAAGAAAGAAAACACAAAAGAACAATTCATTTCTAGTAAAATAGACTCTTGGCTGCTAGGGAAGATAAAGAAAAAAAGATCCAGATAAAATTAGTGAAATATAACAACACTAATATACTAAGTATAGCGGTATAGTGAGGGTAAGCACTGAATCCCCTTAGACTATAATTAATGATCTTGCTCTTTGGTGCTCCCTAAATAGCAATCACAAAAAAAGGGAGTTTAGGCTAAATAATACAGAAAGGCTTATATAAATATGTAGATGATGAAGCAAAACTTTCGTCAGGATCACAGTTTATAATATGGAAAGTGGAAAAATCCAATGCTTGAGACGTTTGCAGTCATAAATTCATGCACCACACATTATAGTTATATCCCTTTACATTTCATGACAGCTTTCCGTAACTGCCAAGAATATAGCCGCTTGATCTCTCTATAACTATAGAAGAGTGTTCCCTCTTCTACCTCCCTCAAGACTAAGTAAAACAAAAAAAACAAAAAATGTCTCCTAGTCCTTATAGAGATTTAAAAATAAATAAGTAAACAGCTTTTGTGTGGTCTCAGACTATGGATGCCCATGTTAGTGAAGTAGAAAACGAATCTTCACTGCCAGAGGTCCGATGGTGGAACTGTGTACATGCATGAACGTCATCTGCCAACCAGCGATGGTTCAACCATCAATGGTCTCCTGGCAATGGTTAGGAATCATTGATGGCGTGTGTCTTGATGGACCATCCTATGTCAGATTCTGTGGGGGTGTCTTCCTTGAGGTAAAGCCCACCAAAGAGGAGGTGACAGGAGATGGGGAAGAACCTCCCCTATGGAACATGGCAGCAGGCACCTTGGTGTCCATATAAGGACACAACTGTAACGGGATGTAGTCACATTACCGACAGCTGCATGCTGACCACTGCTCCATCTCCTCTATAACCGGAATCAGCTCATACTGTACATGGATGACTAGGGACAATGCTACAGCAAATAAAACATTAAGAAATGTAAGAAATGAAATAAAAATAAGATTTTACTCACCGGTAAATCTATTTCTCGTAGTCCGTAGTGGATGCTGGGAACTCCGTAAGGACCATGGGGAATAGCGGCTCCGCAGGAGACTGGGCACAACTAAAATAAAGCTTTTAGACTACCTGGTGTGCACTGGCTCCTCCCACTATGACCCTCCTCCAAGCCTCAGTTAGGATACTGTGCCCGGAAGAGCTGACACAATAAGGAAGGATTTTGAATCCCGGGTAAGACTCATACCAGCCACACCAATCACACCGTATAACTTGTGATACTATACCCAGTTAACAGTATGAAATATAACTGAGCCTCTCAACAGATGGCTCAACAATAACCCTTAGTTAGGCAATAACAACATACAAGTATTGCAGACCATCCGCACTTGGGATGGGCGCCCAGCATCCACTACGGACTACGAGAAATAGATTTACCGGTGAGTAAAATCTTATTTTCTCTGACGTCCTAGTGGATGCTGGGAACTCCGTAAGGACCATGGGGATTATACCAAAGCTCTCAAACGGGCGGGAGAGTGTGGATGACTCTGCAGCACCAAATGAGAGAATTCAAGGTCCTCCTCAGCCAGGGTATCAAATTTGTAGAATTTTGCAAACGTGTTTGCCCCTGACCAAGTTGCAGCTCGGCAAAGTTATAAAGCCAAGACCCCTCGGGCAGCAGCCCAAGATGAGCCCACTTTCCTCGTGGAATGGGCTTTTACTGATTTAGGATGCGGCAATCCAGCCGCAGAATGCTCCAGCTGAATTGTGCTACAAATTCAGCGAGCAATAGTCTGCTTAGAAGCAGGAGCACCTATTTTGTTGGGTGCCTACAGGATAAAAAGCGAGTCAGTTTTCCTGACTCCAGCCATCCTGGAAATATACATTTTTAAGGCCCTGACTACGTCCAGTAACGTGATTCTTCCAAGTCCCTAGTAGCCGCAGGCACTACAATAGGTTGGTTTAAGTGAAAAGCTGATACCACCTTAGGGAGAAACTGGGGACGAGTCCTCAATTCTGCCCTATCCATATGGAAAATCAGATAAGGGCTTTTACATGACAAAGCCGCCAATTCTGATACACGCCTGGCCGAAGCCAAGGCCAATAACATGACCACTTTCCACGTAAGATATTTCAAATCCACAGTTTTAAGTGGCTCAAACCAATGTGATTTTAGGAAACTCAACACCACGTTGAGATCCCACGGTGCCACAGGAGGCACAAAAGGGGGCTGAATATGTAGCACTCCCTTTACAAATGTCTGAACTCCAGGCAGTGAAGCCAGTTCTTTCTGGAAGAAAATCGACAGAGCCGAAATCTGGACCTTAATGGAACCCAAGTTTAGACCCATAGTCACTCCTGACTGTAGGAAGTGCAGAAAACGACCCAGCTGAAATTCCTCTGTTGGGGCCTTCCTGGCCTCACACCACGCAACATATTTTCGCCAAATACGGTGATAATGGTTTGCGGTTACTTCTTTCCTGGCTTTTATCAGCGTAGGAATGACTTCCTCCGGAATGCCTTTTTCCTTTAGGATCCGGAATTCAACCGCCATGCCGTCAAACGCAGCCGCGGTAAGTCTTGGAACAGACAGGGCCCCTGCTGTAGCAGATCCTGTCTGAGCGGTAGAGGCCATGGGTCCTCTGATATCATTTCTTGAAGTTCTGGGTACCAAGCTCTTCTTGGCCCATCCGGAACCACGAGTATCGTTCTTACTCCTCGTTTTCTTATTATTCTCAGTACCTATGAGAGGCAGAGGAGGGAATACATAAACCGACTGGTACACCCACGGTGTCACTAGAGCGTCCACAGCTATTGACTGAGCGTCCCTTGACCTGGCGCAATATCTAGTTTTTTGTTTTAGGCGGGACGCCATCATGTCCACCTGTGGCCTTTCCCAACGGTTTACCAGCAGTTGGCAGACTTCTGGATGAAGTCCCCACTCTCCCGGGTGTAGGTCGTGTCTGCTGAGGAAGTCTGCTTCCCAGTTGTCCACTCCCGGAATGAACACTGCTGACAGTGCTAAGACGTGATTTTCCGCCCATCGGAGACTCCTTGTGGCTTCTGCCATCGCCATCCTGCTTCTTGTGCCGCCCTGTCGGTTTACATGGGCGACTGCCGTGATGTTGTCTGATTGGATCAGTACCGGCTGGTTTTGAAGCAGAGGACTTGCCAGACTTAGGGCATTGTAATTGGCCCTCAGTTCCAGAATATTTATGTGTAGGGACGACTCCTGACTTGACCAAAGTCCTTGGAAATTTCTTCCCTGTGCGACTGCCCCCCAGCCTCGAAGGCTGGCATCCGTGGTTACCAGGACCCAGTCCTGTATGCCGAATCTGCGGCCCTCTTGAAGATGAGCACTCTGCAGCCACCACAGTAGAGATACCCTGGTCCTTGGAGACAGGGTTATCAGCCGATGCATCTGAAGATGCGATCCCGACCACTTGTCCAAGAGGTCCCACTGAAAGGTTCTTGCATGGAACCTGCCGAATGGAATTTTGCTTCGTAAGAAGCTACCATTTTTCCCAGGATTCGTGTGCAGTGATGCACCGATACCTGTTTTGGTTTCAGGAGGTCTCTGACTAGAGATGACAGCTCCTTGGCTTTCTCCTGCGGGAGAAACAATTTTTTCTGTTCTGTGTCCAGAACCATCCCCAGGAACAGTAGGCGTGTGGTAGGAACCAGCTGTGACTTTGGAATGTATAGAATACATCCGTGCTGTTGCAGCACTTCCCGAGATAGTGCTACTCCGACCAACAACTGCTCCTCGGACCTTGCCTTTATAAGGAGATCGTCCAAGTACGGGATAATTAAAACTCCCTTTTTTCGAAGGAGTATCATCATTTCAAAATGGGTCTCACCGAACCGTCCGGTTTCGGTACCACAAACAGTGTGGAATAGTAACCCCGTCCTTGTTGAAGTAGGGGCACCTTGACTATCACCTGCTGGGAATACAGCTTGTGAATTGCCTCTAGCACAGCCTCCCTGCCTGAGGGAGTTGTCGGCAAGGCAGATTTGAGGAAACGGCGGGGGGGAGACGCCTCGAATTCCAGCTTGTACCCCTGAGATACTACTTGAAGGATCCAGGGATCCACCTGTGAGCGATCCCACTGATCGCTGAAATTTTTGAGGCGGCCCCTCACCGTACCTGGCTACGCCTGTGGAGCCCCCGCGTCATGCGGTGGACTCAGAGGAAGCGGGGGAAGAATTTTGATTCTGGGAACTGGCTGCCTGGTGCAGCTTATTCCCTCTTCCCTCATCTCTGTGCAGAAAGGAAGCGCCTTTGACCCGCTTGCTTTTCTGAAGCCGAAAGGACTGTACCTGATAATACAGTGCTTTCTTAGGCTGTGAGGAAACCTGAGGTAAAAAAATTTTTTTTCCCCAGCTGTTGCTGTGGATACGAGGTCCCAGAGACCATCCCCAAACAATTCCTCACCCTTATAAGGCTCTATGTGCCTTTTAAAGTCAGCATCACCTGTCCAGTGTCGGGTCTCTAATACCCTCCTGACAGAATGGACATTGCATTAATTCTGGATGCCAGCCGGCAAAATATCCCTCTGTGCATCCCTCATATATAAGACGACGTCTTATGTTCGCAAAATAGTATCCCTGTTTGACAGGGTTACAGACCACGCTGCAGCAGCACTATCTGCAGGTCTCAGTCTAGTACCTGAGTGTGTAAATACAGACTTCAGGATAGCCTCCTGCTTTTTATCAGCAGGTACCTTCAAAGTGGCCGTATCCTAAGACGGCAGTGCCACCTTTTTTGACAAACGTGTGAGCGCCTTATCCACCCTAGGGGATATCTCCCAGCGTAACTTATCCTCTGGCGGGAAAGGGTACGCCATCAGTAACTTTTTAGAGATTACCAGTTTCTTATCGGGGGAACCCACGCTTTTTCACACTTTATTCACTCATTTGATGGGGGAACAAAACACTGCCTGCTTTTTCTCCCCAAACATAAAACCCTTTTTTAGTGGTACTTGGGTTAATGTCAGAAATGTGTAACACATTTTTTATTGCCGGGATCATGTAACGGATGTTCCTAGTGGATTGTGTATATGTCTCAACCTCGTCGACACTGGAGTCAGACTCCGTGTCGACATCTGTGTCTGCCATCTGAGGGAGCGGGCGTTTTTGAGTCCCTGATGGCCTTTGAGACGCCTGGGCAGGCGCGGGCTGAGAAGCCGGCTGTCCCATAGCTGTTACGTCATCCAGCCTTTTATGTAAGGAGTTGACACTGTCGGTTTATACCTTCCACCTATCCATCCACTCTGGTGTCGGCCCCACAGGGGACGACATCACATTTATCGGCATCTGCTCTGCCATCACATAAGCCTCCTCATCAAACGTGTCGACACAGCCGTACCGACACACCGCACACACACAGGGAATGCTCTGACTGAGGACAGGACCCCACACAGCCCTTTGGGGAGACAGAGAGAGAGTATGCCAGCACACACCAGAGCGCTATATAATTTAGGGATTAACACTATATTGAGTGAATTTTTCCCAATAGTTGCTTGTATATACAATATTGCGCCTAAATTTAGTGCCCCCCCTCTCTTTTTAACCCTTTGAGCCTGCAAACTACAGGGGAGAGCCTGGGGAGCTGTCTTCCAGCTATACTGTGAAGAGAAAATGGCGCCAGTGTGCTGAGATAGATAGCTCCGCCCTTTTTTCGCGGACTTTTCTCCCGCTTTTTTATGGATTCTGGCAGAAGTATTTATCACATATATAGCCTCTGGGGCTATATATTGTGATATATTTGCAAGCCAAGGTGTTTTTATTGCTGCTCAGGGCGCCCCCCCTCAGCGCCCTGCACCCTCAGTGACCGGAGTGTGAAGTGTGCATGAGGAGCAATGGCGCACAGCTGCAGTGCTGTGCGCTACCTTGGTGAAGACTGATGTCTTCTGCCGACGATTTTCCGGACCTCTTTTTGCTTCTGGCTCTGTAAGGGGGACGGCGGCGCGGCTCCGGGAACGAACACCAAGGCCAGTTCCATGCGGTCGATCCCTCTGTAGCTAATGGTGTCCAGTAGCCTAAGAAGCCCAAGCTAGCTGCAAGCAGGTAGGTTCGCTTCTTCTCCCCTTAGTCCCTCGATGCAGTGAGCCTGTTGCCAGCAGGTCTCACTGTAAAATAAAAAACCTAAAATAAACTTTCTTTCTAGGAGCTCAGGATAGCCCCTAGTGTGCATCCAGCTCGGCCAGGCACAGAAATCTAACTGAGGCTTGGAGGAGGGTCATAGTGGGAGGAGCCAGTGCACACCAGGTAGTCTAAAAGCTTTCTTTTAGTTGTGCCAAGTCTCCTGCGGAGCCGCTATTCCCCATGGTCCTTACGGAGTTCCCAGCATCCACTAGGACGTCAGAGAAATATAATTAGATGCCTTAGGGAGACAGTTCTTAAGGGACCAGCGTTGTAACAGGGTCCAAATGCGATCCGTGCACCCGCCCCCTGAGCGTCTGATATCATGTGTATGACGTAATTACAGTACGTTGAGCATCGGTCTGTACTGGCTGCAGGGTGCCTGTCTGGAACTTCAAAAGGAGAAGAAACGGCCCTGAGGCAGTGACGTTGCCGCCCAAAGAGCCTTGCCCTCTGTGCAGTTATGGCCCTGCTTAGGACTTTTAGTTTAAACTGAAATTCCGCTGGATGGGGGATATAGAGGGGTGGAGATTCTAGAACTCGGCAATTAACTATTAAGTGCCCAGCTCCTGGCCTGGACTCTATACTATATAGTTAGTAGTGTCCCCCCAATAGGATGAGAAATACTTATCAGTTTTCTACAGTGCACTGCTGTCTTCTGTCACCATACACTCCTAGGAAGAGGTGTATTAGTTCACACTCTGTGTGTGTAGGTTCAATCACTGTGCGGCCTTAGATGTGAGCTCAGAGCTGACTGCACACGCTGTGCCAAGTGAGTCTCCAATGAAGAGCTCATGCGCTGACTAGCAGTTTCAGTCTATAATTCTCTGTATAAATTTTACTTTTTAACAAGCTGAAATGACAAGTTAAGGCTGAACTATGTACTTTCTCTTTATACTTCATATATTAAAATGTAAATGTTAAAGTTATAGGTGTTTAAAAGCTTACGTTATAATACATATACTATAGAGTTAGATGAACATAACCCACTATTTGCCACTGATTCTGAAGCTCACATTCATCATTCTGATGCATTCATTATTAGTGTTTAGAAGTAAGTTACCTCGCTGGTTTCTTTCTTCCTTTTTTCTTTTTGAGATGATGCCGATTGTGGATTTTGAACAGGTGTAGGGTTCTTCTGTAATGATTTAATAAAACTCCCTGCTGCAGACAATGACACCTGTGATAGAAGAGGGAAGTCAGATATCTTTGCTAATAATGAATGAGAACCGTCTGCATTATTGATATTAGTGCAAATTTACTGTCACCTTTGGAAGCTTTTCATGAAAAGAGGATTTTTTTTTCTGGCAGCCGGGTTCCATGCCAAATTGCTTTTCATATAATAAAATGAATAGCTGTCTAACTGACTTATTTAACATATATTGCATATACAGGGTGTCCCGTAATGATGGGACACATAAAAAAAATATTTTTTTACAAGAGCGCGGGCACTCACCCATCTTTAAAATGTATTGTATTTCAAAGTCTGACTTTGGGAGTTAATGTTGGTCTCCCAGGGCATTGACCCTTAATGTTCCGGTCATTCATTTTTTGAGGAGGAACATGGTGCAGCCGTCACAGTTACTGCTGAGCACTACAACCACATGCTAATCACCTTCTTCATTCCTGAGTTGCATCAGCTTGGTCTTACACAGATGTGGATGCAACAAGATGATGCCACCAGTCATAGGGTACGACTGGCAATGGCAACACTTCAACAACAATTTCTCATTTCCAGATTAGGTGATAACCATTGGCCGTGCAGATCACCGGATCTAACTCCAACAGACTACTTCCTGTGAGGTTATCTAAAAGAAAGGTTGTACGTTCGAAAACCCTGCACAACACAATGCTTTGTTTGGAGCGCAAACAACACATATGGAGGGAGATAGCCATCCCGGCTGATGTGCTGCACTGCACTATGGTGGGGATGACTGAGAGAGCCCGAGAATGTTCTCTTTGAAGTGGTGACCATCTAAGGGATGTGATATTCAAACCTTGCTATGAACTCCTATACCTTGGTTTTGTATTACACATAGTCCTTAATGAATGTGCTTGTTCCATTTACTTGCATTTAAAATAAGAATTTACTTACCGATAATTCTATTTCTCGTAGTCCGTAGTGGATGCTGGGGACTCCGTCAGGACCATGGGGAATAGCGGCTCCGCAGGAGACAGGGCACAAAAGTAAAAGCTTTAGGATCAGGTGGTGTGCACTGGCTCCTCCCCCTATGACCCTCCTCCAAGCCTCAGTTAGGATACTGTGCCCGGACGAGCGTACACAATAAGGAAGGATTTTGAATCCCGGGTAAGACTCATACCAGCCACACCAATCACACTGTACAACCTGTGATCTGAACCCAGTTAACAGCATGATAACAGCGGAGCCTCTGAAAAGATGGCTCACAACAATAATAACCCGATTTTTGTAACAACAACTATGTACAAGTATTGCAGACAATCCGCACTTGGGATGGGCGCCCAGCATCCACTACGGACTACGAGAAATAGAATTATCGGTAAGCAAATTCTTATTTTCTCTGACGTCCTAAGTGGATGCTGGGGACTCCGTCAGGACCATGGGGATTATACCAAAGCTCCCAAACGGGCGGGAGAGTGCGGATGACTCTGCAGCACCGAGTGAGAGAACTCCAGGTCCTCCTCAGCCAGGGTGTGCCCCTGACCAAGTAGCAGCTCGGCAAAGTTGTAAAGCCGAGACCCCCCGGGCAGCCGCCCAAGATGAGCCCACCTTCCTTGTGGAATGGGCATTTACATATTTTGGCTGTGGCAGGCCTGCCACAGAATGTGCAAGCTGAATTGTACTACACATCCAACTAGCAATCGTCTGCTTAGAAGCAAGAGCACCCAGTTTGTTGGGTGCATACAGGATAACAGCAAGTCAGTTTTCCTGACTCCAGCCGTCCTGGAAACCTATATTTTCAGGGCCCTGACAACATCTAGCAACTTGGAGTCCTCCAAGTCCCTAGTAGCCGCAGGTACCACAATAAGCTGGTTCAGGTGAAACGCTGACACCACCTTAGGGAGAAACTGGGGACGAGTCCGCAGCTCTGCCCTGTCCGAATGGACAATCAGATATGGGCTTTTGTGAGACAAAGCCGCCAATTCTGACACTCGCCTGGCCGAGGCCAGGGCCAACATCATGGTCACTTTCCATGTGAGATATTTCAAATCCACAGATTTGAGCGGTTTAAACCAATGTGATTTGAGGAATCCCAGAACTACGTTGAGATCCCACAGTGCCACTGGAGGCACAAAAGGGGGTTGTATATGCAGTACTCCCTTGACAAACTTCTGGACTTCAGGAACTGAAGCCAATTCTTTCTGGAAGAAAATTGACAGGGCCGAAATTTGAACCTTAATGGACCCCAATTTGAGGCCCATAGACACTCCTGTTTGCAGGAAATGCAGGAATCGACCGAGTTGAAATTTCTTCGTGGGGCCTTCCTGGCCTCACACCACGCAACATATTTTCGCCACATGTGGTGATAATGTTGTGCGGTCACCTCCTTCCTGGCTTTGACCAGGGTAGGAATGACCTCTTCCGGAATGCCTTTTTCCCTTAGGATCCGGCGTTCAACCGCCATGCCGTCAAACGCAGCCGCGGTAGGTCTTGGAACAGACATGGTACTTGCTGAAGCAAGTCCCTTCTTAGCGGCAGAGGCCATGAGTCCTCTGTGAGCATCTCTTGAAGTTCCGGGTACCAAGTCCTTCTTGGCCAATCCGGAGCCACGAGTATAGTTCTTACTCCTCTACGTCTTATAATTCTCAGTACCTTAGGTATGAGAAGCAGAGGAGGGAACACATACACCGACTGGTACACCCACGGTGTTACCAGAACGTCCACAGCTATTGCCTGAGGGTCTCTTGACCTGGCGCAATACCTGTCCAGTTTTTTGTTCAGGCGGGACGCCATCATGTCCACCTTTGGTCTTTCCCAACGGTTCACAATCATGTGGAAGACTTCCCGATGAAGTCCCCACTCTCCCGGGTGGAGGTCGTGCTGAGGAAGTCTGCTTCCCAGTTGTCCACTCCCGGAATGAACACTGCTGACAGTGCTATCACATGATTTTCCGCCCAGCGAAGAATCCTTGCAGTTTCTGCCATTGACCTCCTGCTTCTTGTGTCGCCCTGTCTCTTTACGTGGGCGACTGCCGTGATGTTGTCCCACTAGATCAATACCGGCTGACCTTGAAGCAGAGGTCTTGCTAAGCTTAGAGCATTGTAAATTGCTCTTAGCTCCAGTATATTTATGTGGAGAGAAGTCTCCAGACTTGATCACACTCCCTGGAAATTTTTTCCTTGTGTGACTGCTCCCCAGCCTTTCAGGCTGGCATCCGTGGTCACCAGGACCCAGTCCTGAATGCCGAATCTGTGGCCCTTTAGTAGATGAGCACTCTGCAGCCACCACAGAAGAGACACCCTTGTCCTTGGAGACAGGGTTATCCGCTGATGCATCTGAAGATGCGATCCGGACCATTTTTCCAGCAGATCCCACTGAAAAGTTCTTGCGTGAAATCTGCCGAATGGAATCGCTTCGTAAGAAGCCACCATTTTTCCCAGGACCCTTGTGCAATGATGCACTGACACTTTTCCTGGTTTTAGGAGGTTCCTGACTAGCTCGGATAACTCCCTGGCTTTCTCCTCCGGGAGAAACACCTTTTTCTGGACTGTGTCCAGAATCATCCCTAGGAACAGCAGACGTGTCGTCGGAGACAGCTGCGATTTTAGAATATTTAGAATCCACCCGTGCTGTCGTAGAACTACTTGAGATAGTGCTACTCCGACCTCCAACTGTTCTCTGGACCTTGCCCTTATCAGGAGATCGTCCAAGTAAGGGATAATTAAGACGCCTTTTCTTTGAAGAAGAATCATCATTTCGGCCATTACCTTGGTAAAGACCCGGGGTGCCGTGGACAATCCAAACGGCAGCGTCTGAAACTGATAGTGACAGTTTTGTACCACGAACCTGAGGTACCCTTGGTGAGAAGGGCAAATTGGGACATGGAGGTAAGCATCCTTGATGTCCAGGGACACCATATAGTCCCCTTCTTCCTGGTTCGCTATCACTGCTCTTAGTGACTCCATCTTGATTTGAACCTTTGTATGTAAGTGTTCAAATATTTCAGATTTAGAATAGGTCTCACCGAGCCGTCTGGCTTCAGTACCACAATATAGTGTGGAATAATACCCCTTTCCTTGTTGTAGGAGGGGTACTTTGATTATCACCTGCTGGGAATACAGCTTGTGAATTGTTTCCAATACTGCCTCCCTGTCGGAGGGAGACGTTGGTAAAGCAGACTTCAGGAACCTGCGAGGGGGAGACGTCTCGAATTTCCAATCTGTACCCCTGGGATACTACTTGTAGGATCCAGGGGTCCACTTGCGAGTGAGCCCACTGCGCGCTGAAACTCTTGAGACGACCCCCCACCGCACCTGAGTCCGCTTGTACGGCCCCAGCGTCATGCTGAGGACTTGGCAAAAGCGGTGGAGGGCTTCTGTTCCTGGGAATGGGCTGCCTGCTGCAGTCTTCTTCCCTTTCCTCTATCCCTGGGCAGATATGACTGGCCTTTTGCCTGCTTGCCCTTATGGGGACGAAAGGACTGAGGCTGAAAAGACGGTGTCTTTTTCTGCTGAGATGTGACTTGGGGTAAAAAAGGTGGATTTTCCAGCTGTTGCCGTGGCCACCAGGTCCGATGGACCGACCCCAAATAACTCCTCCCCTTTATACGGCAATACTTCCATGTGCCGTTTGGAATCTGCATCACCTGACCACTGTCGTGTCCATAAACATCTTCTGGCAGATATGGACATCGCACTTACTCTTGATGCCAGAGTGCAAATATCCCTCTGTGCATCTCGCATATATAGAAATGCATCCTTTAAATGCTCTATAGTCAATAAAATACTGTCCCTGTCAAGGGTATCAATATTTTCAGTCAGGGAATCCGACCAAGCCACCCCAGCGCTGCACATCCAGGCTGAGGCGATCGCTGGTCGCAGTATAACACCAGTATGTGTGTATATACTTTTTAGGATATTTTCCAGCCTCCTATCAGCTGGCTCCTTGAGGGCGGCCGTATCTGGAGACGGTAACGCCACTTGTTTTGATAAGCGTGTGAGCGCCTTTTCCACCCTAAGGGGTGTTTCCCAACGCGCCCTAACTTCTGGCGGGAAAGGGTATAACGCCAATAATTTTCTATCGGGGGAAACCCACGCATCATCACACACTTCATTTAATTTATCTGATTCAGGAAAAACTACAGGTAGTTTTTTCACACCCCACATAATACCCTCTTTTGTGGTACTTGTAGTATCAGAAATATGTAACACCTCCTTCATTGCCCTTAACATGTAACGTGTGGCCCAAATGGAAAATACGTTTGTTTCTTCACCGTCGACACTGGAGTCAGTGTCCGTGTCTGTGTCGACCGACTGAGGTAAATGGGCGTTTTAAAGCCCCTGACGGTGTTTGAGACGCCTGGACAGGTACTAATTGGTTTGCCGGCCGTCTCATATCGTCAACCGACCTTGCAGCGTGTTGACATTATCACGTAATTCCCTAAATAAGCCATCCATTCCGGTGTCGACTCCCTAGAGAGTGACATCACCATTACAGGCAATTGCTCCGCCTCCTCACCAACATCGTCCTCATACATGTCGACACACACGTACCGACACACAGCACACACACAGGGAATGCTCTGATAGAGGACAGGACCCCACTAGCCCTTTGGGGAGACAGAGGGAGAGTTTGCCAGCACACACCAAAACGCTATATTATACAGGGACAACCTTATATAAGTGTTTTCCCTTATAGCATCTTAATATATAATAATATCGCCAAATAAGTGCCCCCCCTCTCTGTTTTAACCCTGTTTCTGTAGTGCAGTGCAGGGGAGAGCCTGGGAGCCTTCCTAGCAGCGGAGCTGTGTAGGAAAATGGCGCTGTGTGCTGAGGAGAATAGGCCCCGCCCCCTTTTCGGCGGGCTTCTTCTCCCGTTTTTCTGACAACCTGGCAGGGGTTAAATACATCCATATAGCCCCAGGGGCTATATGTGATGTATTTTTAGCCAGCATAGGTACTTTCATTGCTGCCCAGGGCGCCCCCCCAAGCGCCCTGCACCCTCAGTGACCGTTGGTGTAAGTGTGCTGAGAGCAATGGCGCACAGCTGCAGTGCTGTGCGCTACCTCATGAAGACTGAGAAGTCTTCAGCCGCCGATTTCTGGACCTCTTCTCTCTTCAGCATCTGCAAGGGGGTCGGCGGCGCGGCTCCGGTGACCCATCCAGGCTGTACCTGTGATCGTCCCTCTGGAGCTAGTGTCCAGTAGCCTAAGAAGCCAATCCATCCTGCACGCAGGTGAGTTCACTTCTTCTCCCCTAAGTCCCTCGTTGCAGTGAGCCTGTTGCCAGCAGGACTCACTGAAAATAAAAAACCTAACAAAACTTTTACTCTAAGCAGCTCTTTAGGAGAGCCACCTAGATTGCACCCTTCTCGGCCGGGCACAAAAACCTAACTGAGGCTTGGAGGAGGGTCATAGGGGGAGGAGCCAGTGCACACCACCTGATCCTAAAGCTTTTACTTTTGTGCCCTGTCTCCTGCGGAGCCGCTATTCCCCATGGTCCTGACGGAGTCCCCAGCATCCACTTAGGACGTCAGAGAAAATGTGTTCTATCATTATCGGATTCACTGTATTGTCATCATCAATTGGGAATAAGACACTTAAGGCACAAATCTATAAAGGGTCTAATTCAGATCTGACCACAGCAAAATGTTTCTTTAATGGGCACAACCATGTTGCACTGCAGGTGGGGCAGATATAACATATGCAGAGAGAGTTTGATTTGGGTGGGGTGTGTTCAAACTGAAATCTAAATTGCAGTGTAAAAATAAAGCAGCCAGTATTTACCCTGCACAGAAACAATATAACCCACCCAAGGTTTTGCTGCTGCGATCAGGTCTGAATTAGGCCCAAAGTCTGTATTTTATATAATATAGTCCTAAAATATATCTGGACATAGACAATAGTTTGCATAGTTGCTCAGTTGGGGGTGTGGTCTAGGCACAGTATGGGCATGGCCAAGTTGGATAAGGGGCGTGACTTTCATGGTTTTGCTTTTTCCAATGAGGAATGTACTGTAACCCATAACAACAAATGTTTACTTTCATTTTTACAAATGGCAGACAGGACCTTATTTGTTGGCAAATGCTACGGCACATTTGTTTAATGGTCAGTACATACAGTAGTTTACCAAAACCCATAAAGTGTATGTACTGTATTATATACTGTAGTACTTTTAGAGTAAATTATATTTTATTTCTGACATTTTTTGAGTTCTGGAACAACAGTGCTATTGTTTTGCACTGATCTTCAGTGACAGTTCTGCCTCATGCCTTTTGTCGTGGGCGGTGGCACCGCTTGGACACTCCTGGTTATGACCCCAAAAAAGGATGTCCACCTTAGAACATAACCTGGTCCCAGGAGCATGCAAGTACAAGTTTGGTTAGAGATCCTCCCTAATTATACCTAAATTTCACTTGAAATGTTGGTTATTTAATTTTGGATGGTGAAATTTGCGGAAAGAAAATACCTGCCAAATCCGCATAATATATGCATATGCCATCAGAAAGTATTGCTCATGATAAGGAGAACCGCAGCCACTAATTTTAGCCATTAACGTGTGTGCTCGTGCCAAGGCTTCCAGCTGTCTCACGTTCCTCAAGTCTTCAATTGATCTGCAAGAGCTTCCATGATGCTCTCCAATTCCTGTCTTACTTAGAGCATCATCGCTTGCTGGCTCTTTATTGTGATTGGATTTCTTGCTTGTCTTCTGTTTTGTTTTTTGACTCTTTCCTGTTTGAAAAATAATGTGAGAAATTTCAGGGTGTTCCAGTGATTTACTGTACGCCATTTGGGGTAACGAATGCAAGACACTCACCTTCCTCTGTGCTGTTGGTGAGTTTCATATTGAGCAAAATATCTACTGCCCAATCCAGCTGGTTAATAGCATCATCAAGAGGAAACTGTTTGCAGTACAACCACTCTGCCAACTCCAGCAGGTATTCAACTTTCTGCCAGTCATTTTCGGGTTTCTATGAAGAATAAACAGTATAAAGAACATGTCTGAATGCACCGATCATGAACCGCTATGAGTTCACTTAGCTTACATAACTAAGGGGTCTATTTACTAAGCCTTGGATGGAGATAAAGTGGATGGAGATAAAGTTCCAGCCAATCGGCTCCTAGCTGCCAAATCACAAGCTGTGTATCTTAGTCACAATGCAATGCAATAAAACTGCTTCACAAGACTGCACTGATTAAATTGAAATGGGAGACTAATACGACTGTGTGCAACCGAGTCTGAATCTGTATAGGAAGTGTTACAATGCAGCAGCTGCTGTCTTTTTTCACGCCAAATTTCGTTGTGCTTCATCTGTGACTTTGTACATATTTAAAACTAATCCCTAATCCTAATCCCTAATCCTATTTGCACTACGTCTGTAGTGCAAATAGGATGCAAATGTCATAAAATGTGGCTACACTACACCCGTCAGCGTGGCTCACTCACGCCAGGCTCCTCGTGCCGCATGGTATATTGGGGCTAGGTGTACAGTACAACTATTGAACAATGAGAGAAGTAGCCAATGAGCAAATACCTTCTACAAACAGCAACTGCGACAGTGACATATGTATATCACTACATGATATATATATATATATATATATATATGATATATAGAAGATGTATATCACTACATGTAAACAAAGATAAAATAATATCTTTGCAAAATAATAAATATGATGAACTTTAGGTATTTTTATATGATTAAATAAATTGTAGCATTCAATTAATTGAATTGCACACACAAGAGGAAATCCATCAAATCTTGGCGAGAGATAAAGTACCAAGCAATCAGCTCCTGTCATTTTTCAAATACAGCGTACAACATGTAATAGGTAGAAGCTGATTGGTTTGGTACTTTATCTTTCTCCACTTTATCACTCTCCAAGCTTTGATACATCTCCCCCACAATATTTAAATATAATGCTGATGCCTCTTCTTAAATAAACAAGTGAAAGGACTAGTTCACAAACCTGCAAAGTATCAATTGCATTCAAATAACATGCTAACTGTTCACGGGTGTTACTGCAGGTAAGTGCAACATGATGCCAAATGTACGACACATAGTCTTCGCTTTCATCCTTAAACTTCTGAATGTCCAGGAAAAAGTTATGACCCAGCCGTGCCTTCACCAGGACACGGTGTTTGAAAATGACTCTGCAAATGCAAAACATATGATTATATAAGATACAAAATGAAGGTGAATAGACCAAATACTGAAATAAATTATAATCTGGTCTCAACAAAAAAAAAAGTGATAACATCTAGCAAGAGATTGATGTGGTTGATTGGTCCGCTGCCTTCTGGAACAGTGATCTGATGAAAGCATAGTACATTATTTGTGCCTCTTTAGCGCGTGCCAAGAGTTTACCACTTATAGAGGTCGTTGTTTGCCCTATCCTGTTTAGGATATACATCAGTTTCTGCCAACAAAGGTGTTGGTAAACAAATGAGAAATTAAATGAGTATCAGATCTTTCTCAAAGAATGGAAGACTATTAAAAGAAAACCATGTACAGCAGGGGTGGCCAAACAGCCGATCGCGTTCGACTGGTCGATCGTGGACATGCGACCAGTCGATCGCGATCCGCCGCCCATCCACACGAAGCGAGGAGAGCGCAGCGCACGCCTCTCCTGCCTGCCGCCCTGCCCCCCCAGTCTGGTCTCCAGCAGTGACGGTGGAGTGTATAGCTCAAATCAGGTGCCGGTTCGTTAGCCAATCAGAGCTTGCGTACCGGCGCCTGATTTGAGATATACACGCTGCGGTCACCGCCGGAGACCAGACTGATGGGCAGGGCGGCGTTCACCACACAGCAGCAAAACGGTGAGCAGCACTATGGGGGCATATCTGGCACTATGGGCACATGGCACAGTAGTTGCATATCTGGCACTGTGGGGGCATATCTGTATCTGGCACTGTGGGGTCATATGTGGCACTGTGGGGGCATATCTGTATCTGGCACTGTGGGGGCATATCTGGCACTGTGGGCACATGGCACTGTGGGGGCATATCTGTATCTGGCACTGTGGGGGCATATCTAGCACTGTGTGGGCATATCTGTATCTGGCACTGTAGGGTCATATGTGACACTGTTGGGGCATATCTGGCACTGTGGGGACATATCTGGCACTGTGGGGGCATATCTGTATCTAGCACTGTGGGGGCATATCTAGCACTGTGGGCACATGGCACTGTAGGGGCATATCTGTATTTGGCACTGTGGGGTCATATCTAGCACTGTGGGCACATGGCACTGTGGGGGCATATGTGTATCTGGCACTGTGGGGGCATATGTGTTTGAGGTTTTTACCTGAGGGGGACAATGTGTTATTTCGTGCAAGACAGTCATTACACTCTGTGCAGCAAGGCTACGTCCCTTTTTTTGTTATACCATACCCCTTTTTTTGGGCGTGCGCCGCTAGGTAGATCACAAAAGCTTTTCATCTTTCAAAGCAGATCACCGACTCCAAAAGTCTGGCCACCCCTGATGTACAGTATCTTTTGTGGCATGTACAGCAGTACACGCTGAGGCACTAATAAGGCATACATTTATTAGTGATGTGCACCGGAAATTTTTCGGGTTTTGTGTTTTGGTTTTGGGTTCGGTTCCGCGGCCGTGTTTTGGGTTCGAACGCGTTTTGGCAAAACCTCACCGAATTTTTTTTGTCGGATTCGGTTGTGTTTTGGATTCGGGTGTTTTTTTCAAAAAACCCTAAAAAACAGCTTAAATCATAGAATATGGGGGTCATTTTGATCCCATAGTATTATTAACCTCAATAACCATAATTTGCACTCATTTCCAGTCTATTCTGAACACCTCACACCTCACAATATTATTTTTAGTCCTAAAATTTGCACCGAGGTCGCTGGATGGCTAAGCTAAGCGACACAAGTGGCCGACACAAACACCTGGCCCATCTAGGAGTGGCACTGTAGTGTCAGGCAGGATGGCCCTTCCAAAAAATACTCCCCAAACAGCACATGACGCAAAGAAAAAAAGAGGCGCAATGAGGTAGCTGTGTGACGACTAAGCTAAGCGACCCTAGTGGCCGACACAAACACCTGGCCCATCTAGGAGTGGCACTGCAGTGTCAGGCAGGATGGCCCTTCCAAAAAATACTCCCCAAACAGCACATGACGCAAAGAAAAAAAGAGGCGCAATGAGGTAGCTGTGTGACGACTAAGCTAAGCGACCCTAGTGGCCGACACAAACACCTGGCCCATCTAGGAGTGGCACTGCAGTGTCAGGCAGGATGGCCCTTCCAAAAAATACTCCCCAAACAGCACATGACGCAAAGAAAAAAAGAGGCGCAATGAGGTAGCTGTGTGACGACTAAGCTAAGCGACCCTAGTGGCCGACACAAACACCTGGCCCATCAAGGAGTGGCACTGCAGTGTCAGGCAGGATGGCCCTTCCAAAAAATACTCCCCAAACAGCACATGACGCAAAGAAAAAAAGAGGCGCAATCAGGTAGCTGTGTGACGACTAAGCTAAGCGACCCTAGTGGCCGACACAAACACCTGGCCCATCTAGGAGTGGCACTGCAGTGTCAGGCAGGATGGCCCTTCCAAAAAATACTCCCCAAACAGCACATGACGCAAAGAAAAAAAGAGGCGCAATGAGGTAGCTGTGTGACGACTAAGCTAAGCGACCCTAGTGGCCGACACAAACACCTGGCCCATCTAGGAGTGGCACTGCAGTGTCAGGCAGGATGGCCCTTCCAAAAAATACTCCCCAAACAGCACATGACGCAAAGAAAAAAAGAGGCGCAATGAGGTAGCTGTGTGACGACTAAGCTAAGCGACCCTAGTGGCCGACACAAACACCTGGCCCATCTAGGAGTGGCACTGCAGTGTCAGGCAGGATGGCCCTTCCAAAAAATACTCCCCAAACAGCACATGACGCAAAGAAAAAAAGAGGCGCAATGAGGTAGCTGTGTGACGACTAAGCTAAGCGACCCTAGTGGCCGACACAAACACCTGGCCCATCTAGGAGTGGCACTGCAGTGTCACGCAGGATGGCCCTTCAAAAAAATACTCCCCAAACAGCACATGACGCAAAGAAAAATGAAAGAAAAAAGAGGTGCAAGATGGAATTGTCCTTGGGCCCTCCCAAAAACCCTTATGTTGTAAAAACAGGACATGCACACTTTAACGAACCCATCATTTCAGCGACAGGGTCTGCCACACGACTGTGACTGAAATGACTGGTTGGTTTGGGCCCCCACCAAAAAAGAAGCAATCAATCTCTCCTTGCACAAACTGGCTCTACAGAGGCAAGATGTCCACCTCATCATCATCGTCCGATTCATCACCCCTTTCACTGTGTACATCCCCCTCCTCACAGATTATTAATTCGTCCCCACTGGAATCCACCATCTCAGGTCCCCGTGTACTTTCTGGAGGCAATTGCTGCTGGTGAATGTCTCCATGGAGGAATTGATTATAATTCATTTTAATGAACATCATCTTCTCCACATTTTCTGGAAGTAACCTCGTACGCCGATTGCTGACAAGGTGAGCGGCGGCACTAAACACTCTTTCGGAGTACACACTGGAGGGAGGGCAACTTAGGTAGAATAAAGCCAGTTTGTGCAAGGGCCTCCAAATTGCCTCTTTTTCCTGCCAGTATACGTACGGACTGTCTGACGTGCCTACTTGGATGCGGTCACTCATATAATCCTCCACCATTCTTTCAATGGTGAGAGAATCATATGCAGTGACAGTAGACGACATGTCAGTAATCGTTGGCAGGTCCTTCAGTCCGGACCAGATGTCAGCATCAGCAGTCGCTCCAGACTGCCCTGCATCACCGCCAGCGGGTGGGCTCGGAATTCGTAGCCTTTTCCTCGCACCCCCAGTTGCGGGAGAATGTGAAGGAGGAGATGTTGACGGGTCGCGTTCCGCTTGACTTGACAATTTTCTCACCAGCAGTTCTTTGAACCTCTGCAGACTTGTGTCTGCCGGAAAGAGAGATCCAACGTAGGTTTTAAATCTAGGATCGAGCACGGTGGCCAAAATGTAGTGCTCTGATTTCAACAGATTGACCACACGTGAATCCTGGTTAAGCGAATGAAGGGCTCCATCCACAAGTCCCACATGCCTAGCGGAATCGCTCTGTTTTAGCTTCTCCTTCAATGCCTCCAGCTTTTTCTGCAAAAGCCTGATGAGGGGAATGACCTGACTCAGGCTGGCAGTGTCTGAACTGACTTCACGTGTGACAAGTTCAAAAGGTTGCAGAACCTTGCACAACGTTGAAATCATTCTCCACTGCGCTTGAGACAGGTGCATTACACCTCCTTTGCCTATATCGTGGCCAGATGCATAGGCTTGAATGGCCTTTTGCTGCTCCTCCATCCTCTGAAGCATATAGAGGGTTGAATTCCACCTCGTTACCACCTCTTGCTTCAGATGATGGCAGGGCAGGTTCAGGTGTTTTTGGTGGTGCTCCAGTCTTCTGTACGCGGTGCCTGTACGCCGAAAGTGGCCCGCAATTCTTCTGGCCACCGACAGCATCTCTTGCACGCCCCTGTCGTTTTTTAAATAATTCTGCACCACCAAATTCAAGGTATGTGCAAAACATGAGACGTGCTGGAATTTGCCCAGATGTAATGCACGCACAATATTGCTGGTGTTGTCAGATGCCACAAATCCCCAGGAGAGTCCAATTGGGGTAAGCCATTCTGCGATGATCTTCCTCAGTTGCCGTAAAAGGTTTTCAGCTGTGTGCGTATTCTGGAAAGCGGTGATACAAAGCGTAGCCTGCCTAGGAACGAGTTGACGTTTGCGAGATGCTGCTACTGGTGCCGCCGCTGCTGTTCTTGCAGCGGGAGGCAATACATCTACCCAGTGGGCTGTCACAGTCATGTAGTCCTGAGTCTGCCCTGCTCCTCTTGTCCACATGTCCGTGGTTAAGTGGACATTGGGTACAACTGCATTTTTTAGGACACTGGTGAGTCTTTTTCTGACGTCCGTGTACATTCTCGGTATCGCCTGCCTAGAGAAGTGGAACCTAGATGGTATTTGGTAACGGGGGCACACTACCTCAAGCAATTGTCTAGTTCCCTGTGAACTAACGGCGGATACTGGACGCACATCTAATACCAACATAGTTGTCAAGGCCTCTGTTGTCCGCTTTGCAACAGGATGACTGCTGTGATATTTCATCTTCCTCGCAAAGGACTGTTGGACAGTCAATTGCTTACTGGAAGTAGTAAAAGTGGTCTTCCGACTTCCCCTCTGGGATGCCGATCGACTCCCAGCAGCAACAACAGCAGCGCCAGCAGCAGTAGGCGTTACACTCAAGGATGCATCGGAGGAATCCCAGGCAGGAGAGGACTCGTCAGACTTGCCAGTGACATGGCCTGCAGGACTATTGGCTTTACTGGGTAAGGAGGAAATTGACACTGAGGGAGTTGGTGGTGTGGTTTGCGCGAGCTTGGTTACAAGAGGAAGGGATTTACTGGTCAGTGGACTGCTTCCGCTGTCGCCCAAAGTTTTTGAACTTGTCACTGACTTATTATGAATGCGCTGCAGGTGACGTATAAGGGAGGATGTTCCGAGGTGGTTAACGTCCTTACCCCTACTTATTACAGCTTGACAAAGGCAACACACGGCTTGACACCAGTTGTCCGCATTTCTGTTGAAATAATTCCACACTGAAGAGCTGATTTTTTTTGTATTTTGACCAGGCATGTCAATGGCCATATTCCTCCCACGGACAACAGGTGTCTCCCCGGGTGCCTGACTTAAACAAACCACCTCACCATCAGAATCCTCCTTGTCAATTTCCTCCCCAGCGCCAGCAACACCCATATCCTCATCCTGGTGTACTTCAACACTGACATCTTCAATTTCACTATCAGGAACTGGACTGCGGGTGCTCCTTCCAGCACTTGCAGGGGGCGTGCAAATGGTGGAAGGCGCAAGCTCTTCCCGTCCAGTGTTGGGAAGGTCAGGCATCGCAACCGACACAATTGGACTCTCCTTTGGGATTTGGGATTTCGAAGAACGCACAGTTCTTTGCTGTGCTTTTGCCGCAAGTCTTTTCTTTTTTCTAGCGAGAGGATGAGTGCTTCCATCCTCGTGTGAAGCTGAACCACTAGCCATGAACATAGGCCAGGGCCTCAGCCGTTCCTTGCCACTCCGTGTCGTAAATGGCATATTGGCAAGTTTACGCTTCTCCTCAGACGCTTTTAATTTTGATTTTTGGGTAATTTTTTTACTGATCTTTTGTGTTTTGGATTTTACATAATCTGTACTATGACACTGGGCATCGGCCTTGGCAGACGACGTTGATGGCATTTCATCGTCTCAGCCATGACTAGTGGCAGCAGCTTCAGCACGAGGTGGAAGTGGATCTTGATCTTTCCCTATTTTTTTAACCTCCACATTTTTGTTCTCCATATTTTGCGCACAACTAAAAGCCACCACAGGTATACAATGTAGATGGATGGATAGTATAGTATTATATTACTTATGGACGATGAGTGCACTGATGACACAGAGGTAGGTACAGCCGTGGCCTACCGTACTGCTTATATATATAATATACTGTATATAACGGACCTGGTGGACACTGTCAGCAGGCTGCTAAACTAGTATGAAGAAAAAAAAAACCACCACAGGTATACAATGTAGATGGATGGATAGTATAGTATTATATTACTTATGGACGACGAGTGCACTGACGACACAGAGGTAGGTACAGCCGTGGCCTACCGTACTGCTTATATATATAATATACTGTATATAACGGACCTGGTGGACACTGTCAGCAGACTGCTAAACTAGTATGAAGAAAAAAAAACCCACCACAGGTATACAATGTAGATGGATGGATAGTATAGTATTATATTACTTATGGACGACGAGTGCACTGATGACACAGAGGTAGGTACAGCCGTGGCCTACCGTACTGCTTATATATATAATATACTGTATATAACGGACCTGGTGGACACTGTCAGCAGACTGCTAAACTAGTATGAAGAAAAAAAAACCCACCACAGGTATACAATGTAGATGGATGGATAGTATAGTATTATATTACTTATGGACGACGAGTGCACTGACGACACAGAGGTATGTACAGCCGTGGCCTACCGTACTGCTTATATATATAATATACTGTATATAACGGACCTGGTGGACACTGTCAGCAGACTGCTAAACTAGTATGAAGAAAAAAAAAAACACCACAGGTATACAATGTAGATGGATGGATAGTATAGTATTATATTACTTATGGACGACGAGTGCACTGACGACACGTGGCCTACCGTACTGCTTATATATATATAATATACTGTATATAACGGGCCTGGTGGACACTGTCAGCAGACTGCTAAACTAGTATGAAGAAAAAAAAACCCACCACAGGTATACAATGTAGATGGATGGATAGTATAGTATTATATTACTTATGGACGACGAGTGCACTGACGACACAGAGGTAGGTACAGCCGTGGCCTACCGTACTGCTTATATATATATATAATAATATATTGTATATAACGGACCTGGTGGACACTGTCAGCAGACTGCTAAACTAGTATGAAGAAAAAAAAACCCACCACAGGAGTGTTTTTCAGGCAGACAAACGTATACTGGACTGGTGGTCACTGTCAGCAAAACTGTGCACTGTACTCCTGCTATAACTGCTCCCCAGTCCCCACAATTAGGCAGATTGAGCAGTGCACTCAGCACAGATATATCATGCAGCAGTGCAGCACACTGAGCACAGATATGGTCGAGCGTTTTTTTTCATGTAGAGAAACAAAGGATTAAACTCACTGGTGGTAAACCCTGCACTGTACTCCCTAACAGCTGCTCCCCGTCCCCAATCCTCCCCACAATTATAACTAAGTCACTCAGTTTACTCTTTTCTTTTCTAATATAACGGAGAGGACGCCAGCCACGTCCTCTCCCTATCAATCTCAATGCACGTGTGAAAATGGCGGCGACGCGCGGCTCCTTATATAGAATCCGAATCTCGCGAGAATCTGACAGCGGGATGATGACGTTCGGGCGCGCTCGGGTTAACCGAGCAAGGCGGGAGGATCCGAGTCGCTCGGACCCGTGTAAAAAAAGGTGAAGTTCGGGCGGGTTCGGATCCCGAGGATCCGAACCCGCTCATCACTAATATTTATACACTTCAATGTGACACAATACAGGACATTTAATAATTTGTATAATTAATTCCATAGTCATGATTATGTTATTCCCCGCCAAAAAATGTAGAACTTGAGCAGGGCCATCTTAACAGCAGTGTAGGCCTCTGGGCAAAGCAATGCACTGGGGCCCCTACCTATCCTCCAGCGGTAGAGGTGTGGGGTGCTATCAGAGGCAGCCTTGATGTCCTGCGGGTGGTAGTGGGTGTTCTATATTCCGCTCAGCATTTAGGATCTGACGTAGTTATTTCTGCTAATTATTCCTTTACTGCACACATGGTGGGAGATGGGGCAAGAGGGAGAACAATAAAAGTAGAAGGGGGCATTGGAATGAAAGAATGGGCCCCAATACATGACGTCCAGGGTGGTAGGGTGTGTGTAATAAGCAGGGGAGGGGTGGATAGTGGAGTGGGAGTACCATTCATCATTTTCCGGTGTGAGGGCAGCTTGCTTGACTGCAGATATCTTCAGTTCCTGGAAATAGATTTCTTAGCTTTCAATGGAATAAAAACTAGAGAGTCCCACCTTTCAGGAGGTACTGGGGAATTGAGGATCAGCGTTCAGGAGCCAGAGCAATCCACTGATGGAAAAAATAGAATTTTAATTACCTACCGGTAAATCCTTTTCTTGTAGTCCGTAGAGGATGCTGGGGTACACATTAGTACCATGGGGTATAGACGGGTCCCTTGGGAGCCATGGGCACTTTAAGCGTTTAATAGTGTGGGCTGGCTCCTCCCTCTATGCCCCTCCTACCAGACTCAGTCTAGAAACTGTGCTCGAGGAGACGGACATACTTCGAGAGAAGAAAATACACAGATAGTGGTGAGATTCACACCAGCTCACAGATAACAGAAAACCAAGCTAACTAGCTTGAAACAATCCAGCAACGGCTGAACAACAGTACTTAACCAAGTAACAATGCAGTGCTTAACCAAGCAACAACACAGTACTTAACTAAGCAACAAATGCAGGAAAACGAAGCGCTGGGCGGGCGCCCAGCATCCTCTACGGACTATGAGAAAAGGATTTACCGGTAGGTAATTAAAATCCTATTTTCTCTTACGTCCTAGAGGATGCTGGGGTCCACATTAGTACCATGGGGATGTACTAAAGCTCTCAGAACGGGAGGGAGAGCGCGAAGGCTCCTGCAGAACCAATTTACCAAACTTTAGGTCTTCAGAGGCCAAAGTATCGAACTTGTACAACTTAGCAAACGTGTTCGATCCTGACCAAGTAGCCGCTCGGCAAAGTTGTAAAGCCGAGACACCCCGGGCAGCCGCCGAGGAAGAACCCACTTTACGAGTAGAGTGGGCCTTAACAGATTTTGGACACGGCATGCCTGCCGTAGAATAAGCATGCTGGATAGTACACCTGATCCAGAGAGAAATCGTCTGCTTAGAAGCAGGCCACCCAACCTTGTTGGGATCATAAAGGACAAACAGAGCGTCCGACTTTCTGTGACGAGAAGTTCTTTTCACATAAATCTTCAAAACCCTTACAACATCCAAGGATTTTGAAGTAACTGAGGAGTCAGTAGCCACTGGCACCACAATAGGTTGGTTGATATGAAAAGCCAACACAACCTTCGGAAGAAATTGCTGACGCGTCCTGAGCTCAGCTCTATCTTCATGGAAAATCAAGTAGGGGCTCTTGCAGGACAATGCCCCCATTTCTGACACACGTCTAGCAGATGCTAATGCCAACAGTGTGACTGCCTTCCAAGTAAGGAACTTGACATCAACGTCCTGTAAAGGTTCGAACCAATCCGACTGCAGTAACTGCAGCACCACATTAAGATCCCAAGGTGCCGTAGGAGACACAAAGGAAGGCTGGATGTGCAGATCCCCTTTCAAGAAAGTCTGAACCTTAGGGAGGGCAGCCAATTGTTTCTGGAAGAAAATGGACAAGTCCGAAATCTGGAACTTTATGGAGCCCAACCTCAGGCCCACAGCCACACCTTCTTGCAGAAAGAGGAGAAACCACCCTAGTTGAAACTCCACCGTAGGAAACTTCTTGGATTCACACCAAGACATGTACTTTTTCCAAATTCGATGGTAATGTTTAGACGTTACTCCTTTCCTAGCCTGTATCAGGGTAGGAATAACCTTGTTCGGAATGCCCTTCCGAGCTAAGATCTGGTGTTCAACCTCCATGCCGTCAAACGTAGCCGAGGTAAGTCTTGATAAGCGAACGGCCCCTGTTGCAGAAGGTCCTCTCGAAGAGAAAGAGGCCTCGGATCTTCCAACAGTAACTCCAAAAGATCCGCATACCAAGCCCTCCTTGGCCAAGTCAGGAGCAATGAGGATCGCCCTTGTTCTTTTTATTCGTTTGAGAATCCTTGGGATGAATGGAAATGGAGGGAACACATACACAGACTTGAACACCCACGGAGTTACCAGGGCGTCCACCGCCACTGACTGTGGGTCCCTCGACCTGGAACAGTACCTCCGAAGCTTCTTGTTAAGGCAGGAGGCCATCATGACGATTTGAGGTATGCCCCAAAGACTTGTCACCTCTGCGAACACCTCTGGGTGGAGGCCCCACTCTCCTGGATGGAGATCGTGTCTACTGAGGAAGTCCGCTTCCCAGTTGTCCACTCCCGAAATGAAGATTGCTGACAGTGCTACTGCGTGCTTTTCCGCCCAGAGGATGATTCTTGTAACCTCTGACATTGCATCTCTGCTCTTCGTTCCGCCTTGTCGGTTTATGTAGGCCACTGTCGTTACATTGTCCGACTGAACCTCATTGGCCTGATCTTTCAGAAGCTGTGCCGCTTGCAGAAGATCGTTGTACATGGCCCTTAGTTCTAGAATGTTTATTGGAAGGATGGATTCCAGACTTGACCACCTTCCTTGGAAGTTTTTCCCTTGGGTGACTGCTCCCCAACCGATCCCCAGGAAGGACAGTCTCCTTGTCGGCTCCAAATGCGACTTTGGAAAATTCAGGATCCACCCATGATTCTGGAGCAGTTGAGTTGAGACAGCAATGCTCTGTAACAGCTTCTCCCTGGAAGATGCTTTTATCAGCAGATTGTCCAGATAAGGAATTATGTTCACCCCCTGCTTGCGGAGGAGTAGCGTCATCTCCGCCATGACCTTGGTGAACACCCTTGGTGCCGTGGATAGGCCAAACGGCAGTGCCTGGAACTGATAGTGACAGTCCAGCAGCGCAAATCTGAGATAAGCCTGGTGAGGCGGCCAGATCGGAATGCGAAGGTACACATCCTTGATATCCAGGGATACTAGAAATTCCCCCTCCTCCAGACCTGAGATCACCGCTCTCAGAGACTGCATCTTGAATTTGAATTCCCTCAAATAAGGGTTCAATTACTTCAGATTCAATATTGGCCTGACCGAACTATCCAGTTTTGTGTACGACAAACAGGTTTGAGTAATAACCCTTGTTTGTTAAGTGAGGTGGAACTGGAACAATAACATTTGACTTTAGCAATTTTTGAATGGCTTACTGTAGGATAGCACTTTCTGTCAGCAAAGCTGGTAAACCTGATTTGAAGAATCTGTGAGGTGGGAGTTCTTGAAACTCCAGTCCGTACCCCTGGGTAACAATATCCTGTACCCAGGGGTCTAGGCCTGATGACAAACAGACATGACTGAAATTTCTTAATCTTGCTCACACACACACACACACACACACACACACACACACACACACACACACACAGGAAAATACAGACACAGTTTCCCCCAGAGTACCTTCAGAGAGACACAGAGTTAAAGGAGCAAGCCACACAGCGCCCCAGTAGGCAGTTTATACAGTAAACAGCTAGCGCTTCCTGAATAACCTCAGTAGATTAAACAGTTAATATCTCACAGCCCCTCCTGTCTATAACACCCTGGTACCGCAGAGGTATGCTGAAGTTATGTGGAGGGCAGCACTCCCTGTCAGTGTCTCTTCAGTGTGATCTGCAGGGAGAAAATGGCGCTGGTGAGTGCTAGATAAGCTCTGAGGAAGAAGCCCCGCCCACTGTAATGGCACGTCTTCCCGCTTTCAATGTTTATACTGGCCTGAGGTGATTTGGCTGCTAACAGTGGGATTAGCCCCTGTTAGCATCAGCGACCAGTGTAGGGTATATGCGCTGGCCCAGGGCGCCCCTCACAGCGCCGCACTACAAGTACCACTGAGCCCTCCGGAGCGTAGCCTGTTAGAGCTGCGCCTCTACCCTTGCGTAGCCATTTCCCGCCGGTGACCCGCTTACCGGGGCACTGGCGTCATACTCACCACTCCATCTTCTGGCTCTGTTAGGAAGTGGCGGCCGTGCAGCGGGAGTGAGTGGTCGCCTCGTTGGGCTTGCGATCAGCACGTTCAGGAGCTCAGTGTCCTGTCAGCGGAGATAGAGAACTATTAAACTCTAGGGTTGGTTCCTACTCCCCCCCTAAGTTCCACGAAGCAGGAAGGCTGTTGCCAGTACCCTCCCTGTACCTAACTCTTTTTTTTTTTTTTTTTAATCTGTTTATTATGATTTTCATAGAGTACAATGTAAGACAGAAACAGATAGCAATTATTTTATGAATAAAGCACAAAAACAACATTGGTGTGTACATCAATCAATGTCAGGAGTCAAATCTATAATATCGTCAAAGTCGTGGAGTAGATGTGATTCATCAATAAGAACACATTGCACTGGAGTCAAATAGTACTCCAAGAATCAAACCTCAGGAAATCCTTCCTTGAAGTAGAACATTAGAAACATTATATCAAACACAAGTCCATAAGAAAAGGGGGAGATAGAAGAATAGTAGAGAGAAAGTAGGGAGGGGGGGGGGGGAGAGGACAGGGAAACACATAAGGATAAGTAGGGAAGAAGGATCAGGATGCTTTTTATCCATAAAGACAATGTATGGTACCAATTGATACTTCAATATCAGGACGGAGAGTACTAAATTTCAACTCTAGGGCTTATCCTAAGGTACGGAAAATAGTTTTATAACATGGACTCTTCCAATATCTTCCTGTGTAGGAACCATTCAGTGTGCTCAAATACCTTAAATATTTGGGCCTGTGTGGTCTGATCCCGCGAATCAATGTAAAGGCCCCACTTTTTGTAAAAAGTTTTGACACCTGACTCTATATTTACTTGAGCCGATTTTCTGTCGTAATATAAGATCTGTAACAACTTACTATGAACTTCTACCAATGTAGGGGAAGAAGACGATAACCAGTGGGATAAAATAATTTTCTTTGATACTGTTACTAAGATAGTGAGAAATGAAATAATTCGCTGTTTCCCAGGCCCTAAATCCCATTCCGAAAAATTTGCCCATAAACAAGAAAGGGGCGTTGCTGATACACGTATATTCAATAGCTGATTAATGTAGGCTAATAATTTGTGCCAGAAACGTCGGATCAGACCACACTCCCAAAACATGTGATAGAAGGAAGCTATTCGAACATGACATTTGGGGCATTCCCCGGTTTCCAAGGGGTTAAATCGAGCATGTTGGGTTGGGGAGATATAGGCTCTCTGCAAAGTTCGGAGGTGAACCTCTTGTAGGTAAGGTGAAGCCAGGGCTTTCAGGGTAGAGACATAATGATCACTAAGTTGATGGTGACTAGTCAGGCCAGGTATATCCTTACACCATTGGGTAAATAGTTTGTCCCATCTACCCTTTGTTGTGCGAGAAGTCAGGATGGTATAAATCTGTCTAATGCGTGTTGGTCCGGCTTTGTGAATATTAAGTGTGACTAACAATGGGTGAGAGGAAGGGGACGAGTCATGTGGTATGCTGCGCATACGAGTTATTGAGTCTAAATAATGTCGGGTCTGGAGATATATGAAAAAATGAGAGTGAGGCAGGTCATATTTCTCTCGGAGTGATGAGAATGGATATATAGAGCCCCCCGGGTCAAACACTTTGGAAGAGTTAGACAGACCCTTCTCTTTCCAGAGCCGGTAATTGGAGTTAATGAGAGATGGGGGAAAGGCGGGGTTGCCCCATAGCGGAATACATACAGACACCTCAGGGTTACATTTAAATTTCTTGTGTAGGGTGCGCCAGTTGTAATAAATATCATGAAAAAGAGGATTGTTAAGGATGTGAGTTGGGATCAGGGAGGGTTTGGACAGAAGCAATGCTCCCGGGGAGTAGGGAGTAAATAAGGCCTCATCTAGAGCAGAGTCTGTGAAGAGTTCCCTGTCAAACAGCCAGTCAGCAGCACATCGGAATAGAGTCGCCATAGAGTAGGACATATAATCAGGTACTCCAAAGCCTCCTGCGGCCTTAGGGGCCATTAGTTTATCCAAAGCGATAAATGCTTTTTTCCCCTTCCACAGGAATTTTGACATGATTTTTCGTAAATATTGGATGTCTTGAGTCTTGAGGCGGATCGGGAGCATCTGCATAAGATAAAATAATTTCGGGAAGACTATGCTTTGCAAGACGGCTATCCTCCCCAACAGTGACAGAGGCAGCAATTTCCAGCTATCTAGCAACGAGGTGACACGTGTTAAGGCAGGGGTGTAGTTCTCCTCATATAGTCTGGAGAGATTCGCTGGGATTTGAATCCCCAGGTAGGTAAGCTTTGTGTGGGAAATTTTAAAGGAAAGAGATGGGAGGAGTTTGGAAATGTTATGAGCAGAAGGGCCCAGGGGTAGAAGCTCTGACTTAATTCTATATCCCGCCCTAGTTCCGAATGCTTGTATCAATCCAAGGATCTCCGGGATGGAGGTCGATGGATCAGAAACGAATAATAGCATGTCATCGGCAAAAAGAGCAAGACGGAGGTCAATGTCTCCAATTTTGATTCCCTTAAAAACTCTCGATTGGCGTAAGGCTATCGCTAGGGGCTCCAGTGCTATTGCAAATAGTAAGGGCGATAAGGGGCAGCCCTGTCTAGTACCGCGTTGAATCTCAAATGATGAGGACAGTACCCCATTACAGGAAATCTGGGTTTGTGGAGCAGTATAAAGTAGTTTTAGAAGATTCACAAAGTCGTTAGGAAAACCAAAGTGCAGGAGAGTAAAGAAAAGATGGTCCCAATCCACGAGGTCAAACGCTTTCTCAGCGTCAAGGGAGAGATTAACTGGGGGAGGGGAAAGAGGAGTGAAAGAAGGAGAAGAAAAAGAGGAAGCTGCATAAATGGCAGTTAAAACTCTCCGCACATTGATCTCTGAGTGTCTACCCCAGATGAATCCAGTTTGATCCTTGTGTATAATTTGGGGGAGTAATAATTTAATTCGATTTGCTAATATTTTAGTGAGTAACTTATAATCAAGATTTAACAATGAGATCGGGCGATATGATCCAAGCTGGGACAAATCTCTACCCGGTTTAGGAAGGACTTTAAGGACAGCAGTATTAAAATGTCTGGGAAGAGTGTCAGAAGACAAAATCGCATTTAGTACAGACACCAGAGTGTCCCCTATGCGGGGTAAAAGGATTTTATAAAAATCGGCACTAAAGCCATCAGGGCCCGGTGCTTTATCTCTGCCAAATTGACCAATGACACTCTGGACTTCTTCCAATGAGATCGGATCAAGCAATGATTGTACCATGGAGGGTTGAAGTTGGGGGATAGGAAGAGTGTCCCAAAACTCCTTGGGCCATGGTGGAGGGGTGGGTTCCGTGGAAGGGGAGGGATGTGGTGTTGAGGAGTATAAATCTTTATAGAAAGATTTCATTATCTCAGAGATTTCTTGGTTGTTTGTAGTTAATACGCCAGTGGTGGTGCGTAAGGGATGGGTGACCATGGGAGGGCGGGAACCAGTAAGAAGAGTCGTTAACAATTTTCCAGTTCTATTGCCAAACTTATAAAACCTGTGATTCACTGAAAAGGAGAACCTATTACCCATGGAATACATAAATTCATCGAAATGTGTTTTGGCCTCCATATAAATAAGACGGTTGTGTGGAGTAGGAGAGGATTTGTATTGCTGATAGGCTGTCGACAGGGGCCTCTGGAACTCTAGGTACTTAGAGGCATATTTCTTGTTAGTGGCGGAGACATAGGATATTATATCACCTCGGAGAACCGACTTTGCGGTCATCCAAAATAATATAGGATCCTCATCTAAATGGGATGAATTATTAGTCTTATAAGATTCCCAAGAAGATTCCAGTCTTTGTTGAAATTTCAGGGAGTTGGCGAGATATGTAGGGAATCTCCACAATTTGGGAGATGAGGGAGCGTCTGGAAAGTGAAGGGTCGCTGTGACTAGAGCATGGTCCGACAGAGATATTGCCTCAATTTGAGAGTCGGATATATGTGGTAGAAGAGAATGGGATAATAAAATGTAGTCTATCCTAGACAATGTATGATGGGCCGCAGAGAGGCAGGTGTATTCTTTGTCTGTGGGGTGTAAGGCTCTCCAAATATCTACTACCTGCAGTCTTTCAGCCAGTAGGGGTACCCCAAATTTGGGCAATGAGAGAGGTCTTGCTGGTGGGTGTGATCTGTCTAGGTAGGAGGAGGAGATAAGGTTGAAATCCCCACTGAGTATCAAGGGATCTGTGAGGAAGGGAGTCAGTTTGGCCAGTAAGGACTGAAAAAATTTCTTAGAATAGACGTTAGGTGCATATACATTACACATTGAATAAACTCTACCATGTATCTTAGCAGATAGTATCACATAACGACCCTCAGGGTCAGCCACAGTGGACAGAACTTCCGCCGGGATAGAACGTTTGATCAATATAGCAACACCTCTGGCTTTAGAATTGAAAGAGGTAAACCCCAATACTCGCCAATTCAAAGCATTTAGTTTTGCCGTCTCCTCTGAAGTCAGGTGTGTTTCCTGGAGGAACGCCAGGTCTACCCGTTGTTTATTAAGATAGAGGAGTACTTTCCGTCTCTTTGCTGGGGAATTAAAGCCCCCAACATTCCAGGATCCTACCGTCAGGTCAGCCATATGTCAGAGGAAAAGGCAAAACAGATGCGTTCTTTACCACCTTCACAAGAAACAGCGACATAATCACAACCTGATGGATGGGGGGTGGGGAAGTGGGGGGTGGAAAGAGACAAAACAAGAGAAGAAAAAGGGAGATAGGAGGCAATCGTGAGTAACAGGCCGTACAATCGTAGAAGTACAATTTTAAAAATCACTAATATGCCAGTGGCCAGTGACCTCCGGTCAGCAAGCATGAGCGAGCACCAGTGATGGTGTACCCGCGCCCGAGTATACAGTGACGGGCACTAACAGGAAAGGAGGATCCCCTCCCCACCGCCATAATTCTATTATCTATACCCACCCAGCATCCCACAAAAAATAAGCAGGGTAACAGCATACTCCTAAAAACAACAGCTCCTGGGCAAAATGTAGTGAGTCGAGTAATGTAAAGAATCTATGGGAAAGATTACAAATAAGCAAACATAACCACGGAAGTCCATGATAATGGGGGAGTCCCCAGCATATGCAAGTAACATGATAAACAATTATAGAACATTTTTTTTTCTTGTTTTGTATATATGTAATCATATCGAAGATATAATGAAGCCGAATCAAATATAGAGCGGCAGCAGTCACTATGATGCAAGAGATCATTTGCAAAAAGAACCAGCACAGTTCACGCAGAAGATATGATGAAATCGCAGGGGGAAAACCTGTATATTATAATCCAGCAGCCGCCGAAGGGAGGTCTGTAATATCTGTGGCGTCTTCTCTAGAGATATTACGGAGGTAGGCCACTGCGTCTGCGGGTGATAGAAAATCTTTGTGGGAGGTACCCTCATAAATGCGTAAGCGTGCGGGGTAGAGTAATCCAAACTTGCGGCCCTCGGACACAAGTTGAGTGCAAATAGGTGAAAACGCTTTACGGGCCCGGGTCAATTCCACCGAATAGTCCTGGAATATGAAAAGCTTGTTACCCTCCCATTGGATATCTTTCATTTTTCGGGATGCAGACCAGAATGCCATTTTATGAAGGTAGTTTAGACAGCGAAACAGTGTCACCCGTGGACGCGGTCTGGCGGGGGTGGGGACAGGGCCCACACGATGGACCCTCTCAATAACTAGATCGCTGCAGTCTCGTTCTATGCCCAAAAGTGTAGGCAGGGTGACACGTACAAAATGAGCTAGTGCTGTGCCCTTAAGTGACTCTGGTAAACCCACCAATCTGATATTATTTCTTCTTGAGCGATTTTCCATATCATCTAGCTTATTCCATATTTGATAATTCTCTGTGGTAAGAGATTTTACTGAGTGATGCAGTCCCTCAATATCATGAGTTGCTGCTTGCAGCTGGGATTCAGTGTGAGAGACTCTCTGCTGTAAGTGCTGCAGCTGTGTAGTGATATCAGTGACAGCCTGTGATAATAGAGGGGCCATGGTTGCCTTTATTGCTGCCACTACACCTCCATACGTTACAGGGGCTTCAGGGTCACGGCATACCTGTGATCCTGTGATGTCTGTCCCCTCGGCCGCGACTTTTTTGGAGGCTGGGGAGGTGACTTCAGGGCCGGCGCCATGTTGGTTCCCACGCGGCGCTTTTCCAGCCTCGCATTTACGCCTGCAGGAGCCTGGGTAGCCGCAGCCATGGGTGTCACATAGCGGTCCATGTTGACCGCAGAGTTTGCAGAGGGTATGCCGGGTGATGTAGAGGCTGTAACAGCCTTGAAAAGGTTTATTGCGGTGGGCGGCGGGACGGAGCTCCTGCAGCGTGCGGCTCACTCCATGGGTCCCGGAACCGGAAGTCCTCCTGTACCTAACTCTTTAAAAAAAAAAAAAACTAGAAAAACTCCTAGGAGCTCCCCTAGCTGTGACCGTCTCCACCGGGCACATATTCTAAACTGAGTCTACTAGGAGGGTCATAGAGGGAGGAGTCAGCCCACAATATTAAACTCTTAAAGTGCCTATGGCTCCCAAGGGACCCGTCTATACCCCATGGTACTAATGTGGACCCCAGCATCATCTAGGACGTAAGAGAAAATATAAAAGTGCTTACCAGGCATGTGAAGCTGTAGCTGGGACTAGCTGCTGGTAGGTTGATATCTCTGGGTTCTGGGCACAGTATAGACAAGCTTGCAGTGTCCACCAAAAGGGAAGAGCAATTAACTACTGCTTTGAAGGCGAAAATCTCCGTTTACCCAGGGCCGATTTTCAAAAATCTGGTACCTCTGGAAAAATAAGATTTTACTACCTACCGGTAAATCCTTTTCTCCTAGTCCGTAGAGGATGCTGGGGTCCACTTCAGTACCATGGGGTATAGACAGTTCCGCAGGAGCGATGGGCACATTAAGACTTTTCAAGGGTGTGAACTGGCTCCTCCCTCTATGCCCCTCCTCCAGACCCCAGTTATAGGAACTGTGCCCAGGGGGACAGACATTTCGAGGAAAGGATTTACTTTTATAATAATGGTGAGATTCATACCAGCTCACACCTCAACCATGCCGCACAACATGGCATTCAACATGACACACGCCAACAGGCATGAACCATTTACAGCAACATGCTGAAAACAAATGATACACAACTTGTGTAACTATAAAGAACAAACTGCAGGTAAAGTACGCACTGGGTCGGGCGCCCAGCATCCACTACGGACTAGGAAAAAAGGATTTACCGGTAGGTATTAAAATCCTATTTTCTCACACGTCCTAGAGGATGCTGGGGTCCACTTCAGTACCATGGGGTTATACCAAAGCTCCAGTACGGGCGGGTGAGTGCGGATGACCCTGCAGCACCGATTGACCAAACTTGAGGTCCTCATCGGCCAAAGTGTCAAACTTATAAAATTTAGCGAATGTGTTTGACCCTGACCAAGTAGCTGCTCGGCAAAGTTGTAAAGCCGAGACGCCCCGGGCAGCCGCCCAGGATGAGCCCACTTTCCTAGTAGAATGGGCCTTCACCGACTTCGGTACCGGCAAGCTTGCCGTATATTGAGCGTGCTGAATTGTCCCTCTGATCCAGCGCGCAATAGTCTGCTTAGAAGCAGGACACCCAATCTTGCTGGGAGCATACAGGACAAACAGAGCCTCTGTTTTCCATAACCGAGCTGTTCTTACGACATAAATCTTCAAAGCTCTAACCACATCTAGAGACTGTGACTCAGTGAAAGTGTCAGTAGCTACTGGCACCACAATAGGTTGGTTTATGTGGAAGGACGAAACCACCTTTGGAAGAAATTGATGACAAGTTCTTAACTCTGCCCTATCTTCATGGAAGATCATGGAAGGGCTCTTGTGAGACAAGACCCCCAACTCAGACACCCGCCTTGCGGATGCCAAGGCCAAAAGCATCACCACTTTCCAAGTGAAAAACTTCAATTCTATCTCCTGCAGAGGTTCAAACCAATCTGATTGAAGGATCTGCAACACCACATTAAGGTCCCATGGTGCCACTGGAGGCACAAATGGAGGCTGGATGTGCAGGACCCCTTTCACGAACGTCTGAACTTCTGGAAAGGAGGCCAATTGTTTTTGAAAGAAAACTGATAAGGTCGAAATCTGGACCTTGATTGACCCCAATCTAAGGCCCGCATCCAAACCAGCCTGCAGAAAATGGAGAAAAAGTCCCAACTCAAACTCACCAAGACACATATTTTCTCCAAATACGGTGGTAATGTTTAGACGTTACTCCTTTCCTGGCCTGAATAAGAGTGGGGATGACTTCCTTGGGAATACCCTTTCAGGCTAGGATCCAGCTCTCAACAGCCATGCCGTCAAACGTAGCCACGGTAAGTCTTGATACACGCACGGCCCCTGCTGTAGTAGGTCCTCGCGAGGAGGAAGAGGCCGAGGATCTTCTATGAGCAACTCCTGAAGATCTGGATACCAAGCCCTCCTTGGCCAGTCTGGGGCAATGAAGATTGCTCGAACTCTTGTTCTTCTTATTATTTTGAGAACTTTTGGAATCAGTGGAAGTGGAGGGAAAACATATACCGACCGAAAACACCCACTGGGTCACCAGTGCATCCACTGCTATTGCTTGAGGGTCTCTCGACCTGGAACAATATCGCTGAAGCTTCTTGTTTAGACGAGATGCCATCATTTCTACCTGAGGAACTCCCTAAAGACTTGTCACTTCTGCAAAGACTTCTTGGTGGAGGCCCCACTCTCCTGGATGGAGATCGTGTCTGCTGAGGAAGTCTGCTTCCCAGTTGTCCACTCCCGGAATGAAAATTGCTGACAGAGCTCTTACATGTCTTTCTGCCCAGAGGAGAATCCTTATCACTTCTGCCATTGACGCTCTGCTTTTCGTTCCGCCTTGCCTGTTTATGTATGCGACTGCTGTTACATTGTTCGACTGGATCTGCACGGGATGATCTTGAAGAAGATGTACCGCTTGTAGAAGGCCGTTGTAAATGGCTCTCAAATTAAGAACGTTTATGTGAAGGCAGGCTTCCTAACTTGACCATTTTCCTTGAAAGCTTTCTCCCTGTGTGACAGCTCCCCAGCCTCGGAGACTTGCATCCGTGGTTATTAGGACCCAGTCGCGAATCCCAAACCTGCATCCCTCTAGTAGGTGAGAACTGTGTAGCCACCACAGGAGCGAAATCCTGGCTTTGGGGGACAGGATTATTCCGGTGCATGTGTAGGTGGGATCCGGACCACTTGTCCAACAGGTCCCACTGGAATACTCTGGCATGAAATCAGCCAAACTGTATGGCCTCGTAGGCCGCTACCATTTTCCCCAACAACCGAATGCATTGATGGATCGACAAGCTTGTTGGTTTCAATATTTGTTTGACCATTTTCTGGATTTCCAGAGCCTTTTCCACTGGAAGAAATACTCTCCATACTTCTGTGTCCAGAATCATCCCTAAAAAGGACAATCTTGTCGTCGGTTCCAACTGCGACTTTGGAAAATTCATGATCCAACCGTGTTGTTGGAGTATTGACAGGGAGAGTGCGATGTTCTGCACCAACTGTTCCCTGGATCTCGCTTTTATCAGGAGATCGTCCAGATAAGGAATTATATTGACTCCTTTTTGACAAAGGAGGACCATCATCCCCGCCATCACCTTGGTGAATACCCTCGGTGCCGTGGAGAGTCCGAACGGCAACGTCTGGAACTGGTAATGGCAATCCTGTACCGCGAATCTCAGATAAGCTTGGTGAAGAGGATAAATGGGAACATGCAAGTAAGCATCCTTTATGTCTACTGACACCATGAAGTCCCCCTCCTCCAGACTGGAAATCACTGCCCTCAGGGATTCCATCTTGAACTTGAACCTTTTCAGGTAGAGATTCAGATTTTTCAGGTTTAAAATCAGTCTGACCGAGCCGTCCGGCTTCGGAACTACGAAGAGGCTTGAATAAAAACCTTCTCCTTGCTGTGACAAGGGTACCAGGATAATGACCTGATCCAGACATAATTTTTGAATTGCCGTTGTTACTGCCTCTCTTTCTGGAAGAGAAGCAGGCAAGGTTGATTTGAAAAATCAGCATGGGGGGACGTCTTGAAACTCTAGCTTGTACCCTTGGGACACTACTTGTAAGAGCCATGGATCCAGGCCAGATTGAATCCAAATTTGACTGAAAAGTTTCAGACGTGCTCCCACCCGAGCGGACTCCAGCAAGGGAGCCCCAGCGTCATGCTGCAGATTTGGCAGAAGCAGGGGTGGACTTCTGCTCCTGCGATCCGGGAGACGCTGTGGATTTCTTAACTTTTCCCCTTCCCCTACCTGCAAAAAAGAGGGAACCTTTGGCCTTTTTGTTGGGCCGAAAGGACTACATGTGAGAGTGATGTGTCTTTTTCGCCGGTGTAGGAGCATAAGGCAAGAATGTCGACTTATCTGCGGTAGCCGCCGGGACTAACGCATCCAGCCCATCACCAAACAAGGCCTCACCTTTATACGGAAGAGCCTCCGTATTTCTTTTGGAATCTGCATCAGTATTCCACTGGCGAATCCACAACGCCCTCCGAGCCGATACTGCCATGGTAGCGGTTCTTGATCCAAAGAGACCAATATATTTCATGGTTTCTAGTACGTACGTAGCAGCGTCTTTGATATGACCTAACGTTAGGAGTATCTCGTCTCCATCTATTGTGTCAATGTCTAATGACAAGTTTTCTGACCACTTCTCAATAGCACTACTCACCCACGCACAGACAATGGTAGGCCTGAGTAGTGTACCATTGGCCACATCAATAGATCACCTCACTCACTTGCGCCTGTCGGCTCCTTAAGTGAAGCCATTCCAGGCGCAGGAAGAAACACCTTTTCTCTTTTATGACAGGGCCCTGTCTAAAATGCGGGGTGACGCCCATCTTTTGGAAAAAGGGAAGCTGCCTGAATTCCTTTTGGGAATCTGAAATTTCTTTTCAAGTTAAATCAGACTCCCTCCAAGAGACTGTTCAACTCCTGAGGTGGAGGGAAAATTACATTACTTCTTTACTAAAGTAAACCCTCTCCTTCTGGTAAAAGAGGGGGCTTCGTAACTTCTAACACCACCTTTATAGCTAAAACATGTTTTGAATGCTTTTTTGCTAACTTAGGACCTATTCCCCTGGAATCACTAGTGTCGACACAGTAATCAGAGTCCGTGTCGGTATCAGTTTGTACTACTTGTGCAAATTTGTATGTGACCCAGAGGGGTCCCTGTGGATGAAAGGCAGAACTATTAAAAATCACATCTTCAACAGATTATTTTCAGTTTTCTGTATTAGATTCAGTCCAACCTCTTACTGATATGATTCACACTATCATGTAACCTTTCACCCAGTCAGGCTCTTGGTGTCATATTACACCTTTGTGTCCCTAACATGTCTACCACAGAGGAAGAGTTCCCTGCCACAGACATGTCACACACGTGCACAACCACACCACAGACACTCCGGGACTTATAGGGGACAGACCCACAGTAAAATCTGTCAGAGGGACACAGATAGGATTTGCCAGTTCACAACCCAGCGCCAGTAACACAGTGTCTGTGAACACAAAATGCCCACTGACAAGCAGCGCTTTTATAATGTTAATCACACAATTATATAGCACCAAATTCACTGCCCCCCCCCCCCCCCCCCCCGTTTTGAACCCTGATACTTGTTCAGCAGTGGAGGAGGACCAGCGTTCTTCTCTGCAGTCTGGAAGAGTGAAAATGGCACTGAGCAGTGTGCTGGCTGACTGAGGAGGAAGCTCCACTCTTCAATGGCGTGTTTCTCCTCAGCTTTTATGAGGTAATTTTTTATACTGGCGGGGGTAGGACTGTGCCTCAACAACTTATGCCCCTTATTTATGCCAGTTTCCATAGGTTTCATGCTGCCCAGGGCGCCCCCCCCCCACACGCTTAGCACCCTACAGTGCCTGTGTATGTGTGGGCAACATGGCGCGCTGCTCTCCCGCCAGCCGCGCGGTACCTTTAGCCGTCACTTTCTTGATTGAAGATTTGTCTTCTAACACTCACCTGTCTTCTGACTTCTGGCTCTGTGAGGGGGGTGACGGCATACTGTGGGAGTGAGCATCTAGGCACGGCTAGCGTCCAGTTCCCTTCAGGAGCTAATGGTGTCCTGTCAGCCAGAAGCAGAGCCATGAAACTCTTTAGGAAGTTGGTTCCTACTTCTGCCCCCTCAGTCCCACGAAGCAGGGAGACTGTTGCCAACAGTTCTCCCTGAAAATAAAAAACCTAACATAAGTCTTTTCAGAGAAACTCAGTAGAGCTCCTCTGGAGTGCATCCAGTCTGCCTGGGCACATTTCTAAAACTGGGGTCTGGAGGAGGGGCATAGAGGGAGGAGCCAGTTCACACCCTTGAAAAGTCTTAAAGTGCCCATCGCTCCTGCGGAACCGTCTATACCCCATGGTACTGAAGTGGACCCCATCATCCTCTAGGACGTATGAGAAAAGGGGATCCTCAGCTATCAGCTCTTTTACTTCTAGGGCTCTTGGGCAACTGCCAATTGAGCCCATACGAAAAGACGGCCCTCATTTTAGCTAAATGCATTGTGATGTCACAGAAGTACTGTCTAGCTGCCTGTAGCTGAATGCATTGTGATGTCATAGAGACTGCCTGCAGCTGAATGCATTCTGATGTCACTGAGGCACTATCTAGCTTTCTGCAGCTGGAATACATGTCACAGAGGTACTCTATAGCTGCCTGCAGCTGAATGAATTTTGATATCACAAAGGCACTTTCTAGCTACCTGCAGCAGAATTCATTGTGATGTTACAGAGATGTCTAACTACCAGCAGGTGAATGCATTGTGATGTCCCAGAAGAACTGTATAGCTGCCTGCAGCTTAATTAATTTTGATGTCATAGTGGAACAGTCTAGCTTCCTGCAGTTGAAGGCATTGTGATGTCACAGAGGTATTGTCTAGCTGCCTGCAGCTGAATGCATTGTGATGTCACAGAGGCTGCCTGCAGCTAAATGCATTGTGATGTTACTGAGGCACTATCTAGCTACCTGCAGATGAATGAATTGTGATGTCACAGAGGTACTGTCTAGCTTCCTGCAGCTGAATGCATTGTGATGTCACAGAAGTAGTGTCAAGCTGACTGTAGCTGAATGTATTGTGATGTCACAGAGCTGTCTAGCCTCCAGCAGTGAATGCATTGTGATGTCACAGGAGGAACAGCCTAGCTGCCTTCAGCTGAATGCACTGTGATGTCACTGAGGCACTATTTAGCTTTCTGCAGCTTAAGACATTGTGATGTCATAGAGATACTGTCAAGCTGCTAAATGCATTATGATGTCATGCAGGCACAATCCAGCTGCTTGCAGTTTAATGCATTGTGATGTCATATAGGCACAATCTAGCTGCTTGCAGCTTATTGCATTGTGATGTCAATGCATTGTGATGTCACAGAGGTAATTTCCAACTGCGTGGAGTTGAATGCATTGTGATGTCACTGAGGCACTATCTAGCTTTCTGCAGTTTAATACATTATGATGTCACAGAGTTACTGTAAAGCTACCTGCAGCTGAATACATTATGATGTCACAGAGGTACTCTATAGCTGCCTGCAGCTGAATGAATTGTGATGTCACAAAGGCACTTTCTAGCTACCAGCAGCAGAATGCATTGTGATGTTACAGAGATAATGTCTAGCTGCCAGCAGGTGAATGCACTGTGATGTCACAGAAGAACTGTATAGCTGCCTGCAGGTGAATGCATTGTGATGTCACAGAGGTACTCTATTGCTGCCTGCAGCTGAATGAATTTTGATGTCATAGAGGCACAGTCTGCATTGTCATGTCACAGAGGTACTTTATTGCTGTCTGCAGCTGGATGAATTTTGTTGTCATAGAGACACAATCCAGCTGCTTGCAGCTGAGTGCATTGTGATGTCGCAAAGGTACTGTCCAGCTGCCTGCAGCTAAGAGCATTGTGATGTCACAGAGGTATTGTTTTGCTGCCTGCAGCTAAATGCATTGTGATGTCACAGAGGCTGCCTGCAGCTGAATGGATTGTGATGTTATTACTGATGCACTATATAGCCACCTACAGATTAATTAATTGTGATGTCACAGAGGCACAAATCCAGCTGCTTGCAGATGAATGAATTGTGATGTCACAGACATACTGTCTAGCTGCCTGCAGCTGAATGCATTGTGATGTCACAGAAGTAGTGTAAAGCTGACTGTAGCTAAATGCATTGTGATGTCACAGAGGTAGAGTGAAGTTGACTTTAGATAAATGCATTGTGATGTCAGAGAGGCACTGTCTAGCTGCCTGCAGCTAAATGCATTCCAACATCACAGAGGAACAGTCTAGCTGTCTGCAGCTGAAAGCACTATGATGTAACAGATACTGCCTGCAGCTGAATGCATTGCAATGTCATTGAGGCACTATTTAGCTTTCTGCAGCTTAATACATTGTGATGTCATAGAGGTACTGTCAAGCTGCCTGCAGCTGAATGCACTGTGATGTCACAGAGAAACAGTAAAGCTGCCTACGGCTGAATGCAATGTGATGTCACAGAAAAACTGTATAACTGCCTGTAGCTACATAGATTGTGATGTCACAAAGGTACTCTCTAGCTGCCTGCAGCTGAATGCATTCTGATGTCACAGAGGTACTTTCAAGCTTCCTGCAGCTGAATGAATTGTGATGTGATAGAGGAACAATCTAGCTGCTTACAGCTGAGTACATTGTGATGTCACAGAAGTACTGTTAAGATGCCTGCAGTTTAATGCATTGTGATATCATAGATGCACAATCTAGCTGCTTGCAGCTTAATGCCTTGTGATTTCAATGCATTGTGATGTCACAGAGGTACTGTTAAGATGCCTGCAGTTTAATGCATTGTGATATCATAGATGCACAATCTAGCTGCTTGCAGCTTAATGCCTTGTGATTTCAATGCATTGTGATGTCACAGAGTTACTGTCTTACTGCCTGGAGTTAAATAAATTTGTGATGACATAGAGGCTGCCTGCAGCTGAATCCATTGTGATGTCACTGAGGTACTCTATAGCTGCCTGCAGCTGAATGGTGATGTCACAAAGGCACTTTCTAGCTACCTGCAGCAGAATGCATTGTGACGTTACAGAGATAATGTCCAGCTGCCAGCAGGTGCATGCACTGTGATGTTAGAAAGTAACTGTATAGCTGCCTGCAGCTGAATGCATAGTGATGTCACAGAGGTACTCTATTGCTGCCTGCAGCTAGATGAATTTTGTTGTCATAGAGACACAATCTAGCTGCTTGCAGCTGAGTGCATTGTGATGTCACAAAGGTACTGTCCAGCTGCCTGTAACTAAGTGCATTGTGATATCACAAAGGGACTGTCCAGCTGCCAGCAAGTGAATGCATTATGAGGTCACAGAGGAACAGTCTAGATGCCTGCAGCTGAAAGCATTGTGATCTCACAGAGGTATTGTCTAGCTGCCTGCAGCTGAATGCATTGTGATGTCACCAAGGCTGCCTGCAGCTGAATGCATTGTGATGTTAATGAGGCACTATCTAGCTACCTGCAGATTAATTAATTGTGATGTCACAGAGGCACAAATCCAGCTGTTTGCAGCTGAATGAATTGTGATGACACAGACATACTGTCTAGCTGCCTGCAGCTGAATGCATTGTGATGTCACAGAAGTAGTGTCAAGCTGACTGTAGCTGAATACATTGTGATATCACAAAATAAAAAAGGTAAACATATTCGAGGCAACCTTCTTATAAATGAAAGAAAAGCTTTACGAGACCTTAAACTGGGTAACACAATAATAATTAAGGCAGCTGATAAGGGAGGGGGGATGGTGGTCCAAGATATATCAGACTATATAGAAGAACGCCAACGTAATAATACTAAATTTTATACTAGACTATGTAATGATCCAACCAAAAGACTGGTTGGTGAAATAAAACTACTCCTGAATGATGCCCATGCATGTGGTGTGATATCTGAGACTGAACTTCACTTTTTGTTTAATGCACATCCCATCATCCCCACCTACTATCACCTCCCTAAAATTCACATATCTTTGTTATCACCTCCCGATTGTCCCATTATTTCAGGTGTTGGGTCCCTCACTTCTAATTTGTCGACTTATGTCGATTTCTTTTTACAACCTCGCATAAAAATTTGTAAATCATATATCAGGGACACCACTCACTTTTTCCATCTAATAAAAGATTTAAAATGGCAAGATTATTATCTGCTAGTAACTTGTGATGCAGAATCATTATATACAAACATACCCTGTAAGAATGGTCTTAAGGCAATTAGTAATTATTTACATTTAGATATAACTATGTTCCGAGGAAAACTGGCAGTTTATTCTTGACTGTATTCAGTTTATACTATCACAAAATTATTTTATATTCAATGGGGAATAATTTTTACAGACACATGGTACCGCGTTGGGCACCAGGTTCGCCCCAAGCTTCGCTAACTTATATAAAGGACTTCTTGAAGATGAGTACATTTGGAGTGGCGGATTTGGGGCGAACCTGGTGCTGTACGGACGATATATAGATGACTTATTTATCATTTGGAAAGGGGATATGCAATCAGTTAAACACATTGTTGAGTTATTGAATACAAACACATATGGTCTTACTTTTACAAGCACTATTCACAAAACAGAGATGACATTCCTGGATATTGCACTACATGCTGGGACATGTGATGCACTATTGCAAACAAAGACCTTAAGAAAAAAGATTGACTGTAACACCTTCTTAAATTATACCAGCTGTCATTATAAACCCTGGTTGAATACCGGTAATATACCTAAAAGACGATATATCAGAATAAAAAGGAACTGTTCAATAATAATGACTTTTAAGCCCAAAGCGATGAATTAACACAATCATTCGGTGATAGAGGATATCCATAATACTTATTAAATGCAGCTCTAGATGAAGTTCAGGATATAGATAGAGAGGACTTACTAGTATTGGATAAACCTGAGGTACCTTTTGTCCAATTTTACAACAAAATTAACCCACTTTTGTTTCCAGGTTTAATAACTCTTCGAACAAAATTAAAAAGATCCTAAATAAAAAATTCTCCAGTTTGAAAATGGATAAGGTACTCTCAGGCAGTTTGGAAGATAACATCAAAGTTGTTTTCAAGAAAGTGAATAATCTGAAACATTCTCTCTCCCCTAGTTATCTTAAACCAGTAACAGCTCCACAATTGTTACATCCAGAAGTAAATTAATAAAGGTGGATCTAGGAAGGGCTGTTTTAAGTGCCAGAAACCGAGATGTATTACATGTAAATTTATTAAAACTACAAGTCAAAACTTCTTCTCCCCAAGAAAGCCAAAAAATAAGATTTTACTTACCGATAAATCTATTTCTCGTAGTCCGTAGTGGATGCTGGGGACTCCGTCAGGACCATGGGGAACAGCGGCTCCGCAGGAGACAGGGCACAAAAGTAAAAGCTTTAGGATCAGGTGGTGTGCACTGGCTCCTCCCCCTATGACCCTCCTCCAAGCCTCAGTTAGGATACTGTGCCCGGACGAGCGTACACAATAAGGAAGGATTTTGAATCCCGGGTAAGACTCATACCAGCCACACCAATCACACTGTACAACCTGTGATCTGAACCCAGTTAACAGCATGATAACAGCGGAGCCTCTGAAAAGATGGCTCACAACAATAATAACCCGATTTTTGTAACAATAACTATGTACAAGTATTGCAGACAATCCGCACTTGGGATGGGCGCCCAGCATCCACTACGGACTACGAGAAATAGATTTATCGGTAAGTAAAATCTTATTTTCTCTGACGTCCTAGTGGATGCTGGGGACTCCGTCAGGACCATGGGGATTATACCAAATCTCCCAAACGGGCGGGAGAGTGCGGATGACTCTGCAGCACCGAATGAGAGAACTCCAGGTCCTCTTTAGCCAGGGTATCAAATTTGTAGAATTTTACAAACGTGTTCTCCCCCGACCACGTAGCTGCTCGGCAGAGTTGTAATGCCGAGACCCCTCGGGCAGCCGCCCAGGATGAGCCCACCTTCCTTGTGGAATGGGCCTTGAGAGATTTAGGCTGTGGCAGGCCTGCCACAGAATGTGTAAGTTGAAATGTGCTACAAATCCAACGAGCAATCGTCTGCTTAGAAGCAAGAGCACCCAGTTTGTTGGGTGCATACAGGATAACAGCGAGTCAGTTTTCCTGACTCCAGCCGTCCTGGAAACCTATATTTTCAGGGCCCTGACAACATCTAGCAACTTGGAGTCCTCCAAGTCCCTAGTAGCCGCAGGTACCACAATAAGCTGGTTCAGGTGAAACGCTGACACCACCTTAGGAAGAAACTGGGGACGAGTCCGCAGCTCTGCCCTGTCCGAATGGACAATCAGATATGGCTTTTGTGAGACAAAACAGCCAATTCTGACACTCGCCTGGCCGAGGCCAGGGCCAACAGCATGGTCACTTTTCATGTGAGATATTTCAAATCCACAGATTTGAGCGGTTTAAAATGTGATTTGAGGAATCCCAGAACTACGTTGAGATCCCACAGTGCCACTGGAGGCACAAAAAGGGGGTTGTATATGCAATACTCCCTTGACAAACTTCTGGACTTCAGGAACTGAAGCCAATTCTTTCTGGAAGAAAATTGACAGGGCCGAAATTTGAACCTTAATGGACCCCAATTTGAGGCCCATAGACACTCCTGTTTGCAGGAAATGCAGGAATCGACCGAGTTGAAATTTCTTCGTGGGGCCTTCCTGGCCTCACACCACGCAACATATTTTCTCCACATGTGGTGATAATGTTTTGCGGTCACCTCCTTCCTGGCTTTGACCAGGGTAGGAATGACCTCTTCCGGAATGCCTTTTTCCCTTAGGATCTGGCGTTCCACCGCCATGCCGTCAAACGCAGCCGCGGTAAGTCTTGGAACAGACCTGGTACTTGCTGAAGCAAGTCCCTTCTTAGCGGCAGAGGCCATGAGTCCTCTGTGAGTATTTCTTGAAGTTCCGGGTGCCACGTCCTTCTTGGCCAATCCGGAGCCACGAGTATAGTTCTTACTCCTCTACGTCTTATAATTCTCAGTACCTTGGTTATGAGAAGCAGAGGAGGGAACACATACACCGACTGGTACACCCACGGTGTTACCAGAACGTCCACAGATATTGCTTGAGGGTCTCTTGACCTGGCGCAATACCTGTCCAGTTTTTTGTTCAGGCGGGACGCCATCATGTCCACCTTTGGTCTTTCCCAACGGTTCACAATCATGTGGAATACTTCCCGATGAAGTCCCCACTCTCCCGGGTGGAGGTCGTGCCTGCTGAGGAAGTCTGCTTCCCAGTTGTCCACTCCCGGAATGAACACTGCTGACAGTGCTATCACATGATTTTTCGCCCAGCGAAGAATCCTTGCAGTTTCTGCCATTGCCCTCCTGCTTCTTGTGCCGCCCTGTCTGTTTACGTGGGCGACTGCCGTGATGTTGTCCCACTGGATCAATACCGGCTGACCTTGAAGCAGAGGTCTTGCTAAGCTTAGAACATTGTAAATTGCCCTTAGCTCCAGTATATTTATGTGGAGAGAAGTCTCCAGACTTGATCACACTCCCTGGAAATTTTTTCCCTGTGTGACTGCTCCCCAGCCTCTCAGGCTGGCATCCGTGGTCACCAGGACTCAGTCCTGAATGCCGAATCTGCGGCCCTTTAGTAGATGAGCACTCTGCAGCCACCGCAGAAGAAACACCCTTGTCCTTGGAGACAGGGTTATCCGCTGATGCATCTGAAGATGCGATCCGGACCATTTTTCCAGCAGATCCCACTGAAAATTTCTTGCGTGAAATCTACCGAATGGAATCGCTTCGTAAGAAGCCACCATTTTTCCCAGGACCCTTGTGCAATGATGCACTGACACTTTTCCTGGTTTTAGGAGGTTCCTGACTAGCTCGGATAACTCCCTGGCTTTCTTCTCCGGGAGAAACACCTTTTTTTTTTCTGGACTGTGTCCAGAATCATCCCTAGGAACACCAGACGTGTCGTCGGAAACAGCTGCGGTTTTGGAATATTTAGAATCCACCCGTGCTGTCGTAGAACTACTTGAGATAGTGCTACTCCGACCTCCAACTGTTCTCTGGACCTTGCCCCTATCAGGAGATCGTCCATTTTCTTTGAAGAAGAATCATCATTTCGGCCATTACCTTGGTAAGGACCCGGGGTGCCGTGGACAATCCAACCGGCAGCGTCTGAAACTGATAGTGACAGTTCTGTACCACGAACCTGAGGTACCCTTGGTGAGAAGGGCAAATTAGGACATGGAGGTAAGCATCCCTGATGTCCCGGGACACCATATAGTCCCCTTCTTCCTGGTTCGCTATCACTGCTCTGAGTGACTCCATCTTGATTTGAACCCTTGTATGTAAGTGTTCAACTATTTCAGATTTAGAATAGGTCTCACCGAGCCGTCTGGCTTCAGTACCACAATATAGTGTGGAATAATACCCCTTTCCTTGTTGTAGGAGGGGTACTTTGATTATCACCTGCTGGGAATACAGCTTGTGAATTGTTTCCACTACTGCCTCCCTGTCGGAGGGAGACGTTGGTAAAGCAGACTTCAGGAACCTGCGAGGGGGAGACGTCTCGAATTTCCAATCTGTACCCCTGGGATACTACTTGTAGGATCCAGGGGTCCACTTGCGAGTGAGCCCACTGCGTGCTGAAACTCTTGAGACGACCCCCCCCACCGCACCTGAGTCCGCTTGTACGGCCCCAGCGTCATGCTGAGGACTTGGCAGAAGCGGTGGAGGGCTTCTGTTTCTGGGAATGGGCTGCCTGCTGCAGTCTTCTTCCCTTTCCTCTATCCCATGGCAGATATGACTGGCCTTTTTCCCGCTTGCCCTTTTGGGGACGAAAGGACTGAGGCTGAAAAGACGTTGTCTTTTTCTCCTTTATACGGCAATACTTCCATGTGCCATTTGGAATCTGCATCACCTGACCACTGTCGTGTCCATAAACAACTTCTGGCAGATATGGACATCGCACTTACTCTTGATGCCAGAGTGCAAATATCCCTCTGTGCATCTCGCATATATAGAAATGCATCCTTTAAATGCTCTATAGTCAATAAAATACTGTCCCTGTCAAGGGTATCAATATTTTCAGTCAGGGAATCCGACCAAGCCACCCCAGCGCTGCACATCCAGGCTGAGGCGATCGCTGGTCGCAGTATAACACCAGTATGTGTGTATACTTTTTAGGATATTTTCCAGCCTCCTATCAGCTGGCTCCTTGAGGGCGGCCCTATCTGGAGACGGTACCGCCACTTGTTTTGATAAGCGTGTGAGCGCCTTATCCACCCTAAGGGGTGTTTCCCAACGCGCCCTAACTTCTGGCGGGAAAGGGTATACCGCCAATAATTTTCTATCGGGGGAAACCCACGCATCATCACACACTTCATTTAATTTATCTGATTCAGGAAAAACTACAGGTAGTTTTTTCACACTCCACATAATACCCTTTTTTGTGGTACTTGTAGTATCAGAAATATGTAACACCTCCTTCATTGCCCTTAACAAGTAACGTGTGGCCCTAAAGGAAAATACGTTTGTTTCTTCACCGTCGACACTGGAGTCAGTGTCCGTGTCTGTGTCGACCGACTGAGGTAAAAGGACGTTTTAACGCCCCTGACGGTGTTCGAGACGCCTGGACAGGTACTAATTGGTTTGCCGGCCGTCTCATGTCGTCAACCGACCTTGCAGCGTGTTGACATTATCACGTAATTCCTTAAATAAGCCATCCATTCCGGTGTCGACTCCCTAGAGAGTGACATCACCATTACAGGCAATTGCTCCGCCTCCTCACCAACATCGTCCTCATAAATGTCGACACACACGTACCGACACACAGCACACACACAGGGAATGCTCTGATAGAGGACAGGACCCCACTAGCCCTTTGGGGAGACAGAGGGAGAGTTTGCCAGCACACACCAAAAACGCTATAATTATACAGGGACAACCTTTATATAAGTGTTTTTCCCTTATAGCATTTTAATATATATAGTCATATCGCCAAATAAGTGCCCCCCCTCTCTGTTTTAACCCTGTTTCTGTAGTGCAGTGCAGGGGAGAGCCTGGGAGCCTTCCCACCAGCATTTCTGTGAGGGAAAATGGCGCTGTGTGCTGAGGAGAATAGGCCCCGCCCCCTTTTCGGCGGGCTTCTTCTCCCGTTTTTCTGAGACCTGGCAGGGGTTAAATACATCCATATAGCCCCCAGGGGCTATATGTGATGTATTTTTAGCCAGAATAAGGTACTATCATTGCTGCCCAGGGCGCCCCCCCCAGCGCCCTGCACCCTCAGTGACCGCTGCTATGAAGTGTGCTGACAACAATGGCGCACAGCTGCAGTGCTGTGCGCTACCTTATGAAGACTGAAAAGTCTTCTGCCGCCGGTTTCTGGACCTCTTCACTTTTACTCTAAGCAGCTCTTTAGGAGAGCCACCTAGATTGCACCCTTCTCGGCCGGGCACAAAAATCTAACTGAGGCTTGGAGGAGGGTCATAGGGGGAGGAGCCAGTGCACACCACCTGATCCTAAAGCTTTTACTTTTGTGCCCTGTCTCCTGCGGAGCCGCTGTTCCCCATGGTCCTGACGGAGTCCCCAGCATCCACTAGGACGTCAGAGAAAATACAATATTATAGGATTTATAAAATGTCAAACCACCTTTGTTATTTATCTCATAACATGTATTTGTGGGATTCAATATGTTGGTAGGACTACAAGAACATTAAATACAAGATTCCTAGAACATAGGAGACTTGTATTTAAAAAAAGTTACCACCCACAGTGTCCCAAAACATGTTCTTCAGAAACATGGTGGGGATATTAGGGTCCTCTCCATCCAGGGTATAGAACATATTGAAAGTACCCCGAGAGGAGGAGATAGGTTCAATAGACTTTGTAAGAGAAGCTTTAGGGATCTGCTCATTGAATACTTTATTTCCAACGGGGTTAAATGAAAGTATCGAGATGAATAATATCTAGAGTCTGCTCCTTATATTAACAGGGGCTACATTAATATAAGAACATCCTGTGAATAAGTAGATTGTGAAACATGATTTTTAACCCCTTTGAAAAAAGAAAAAAGATGCAATCAAGATATAATAATTTCTAATCAGAGTACTCTTTCTATGTTAGTATATTTGTATTGGGATTAATGCTCTTCCATACTTCTTCTTCTGCTTTTTTATATACATCTGTACAATATTTGACCTCTGCTATATATAATAATTTCCCCTATTTATGAGGATATTCATTAATTCCCTGTCTATAAAAATACAAAATTATGAATTTCTCTAATTCTTGATGGTTGTTTATCTGTTATAGCTTTATTAATTGTGTATTATGAAGATCTGGTAGGGTGATGATGTGGGGACACCCTATGGAGTGCATGAAAAGACGTCCGTCACCATGCCTATATTATGTCTCCCGACAGCCTCATCCTGCTTGTCTCTGGTTATAACTTCTGAATGTTTTGTCTTTATTATGTTTTGGTGTAATGCTGTAGGTAATATGTGAAATATTTGTATATACTATTATACAGTTATCTAGATTCATTAAAAGTATTTAAAGGATTATGATAATATGATCTATAAATTCAGAATATATCACTTTCTCTAATTAGCCAGGACTAAGGCTTTATATAGTAACAAAAAAATAAGTATATTTATATGCATATATAAGAAAATGTATATACGTATGTACTTATATAGAAAATAATAATTAGTATACAAAAAATATATATCAAACATAATAAAAAATAAGTAACGTCCTGCTGGTGTCTTGATCTTGTGACCTTTTGTCTTGTAACTCTGAGCGCTACCAGGTGAGCCACAGGGGATGTGGATCATCAAATCGACAGTGTCTAGGTCGACCACTAAAGGTCAACAGTCACTAGGTCGACAGGGTCTGAAGGTCGACAGGGTTTCTAGGTCGACATGTGCTAGGTCGACAAGTCAAAAGGTCGACACAAGTTTTTCATGTGTTTTTTTTGTGTTGTTTTTTTTTCGTACAGTGACCGGGAAGCCCAATTAGTGCACCGTGTTCGCTCGCCGTGCTTCGGGCAAGGTGCCTCGCTTCGCTCGGCACAGATTACTGTTCCACTCGTAGTCCATGTGGATCGTTAAGTATGAAAAGTAAAAAAAAAAAGATTTAAAAACAAACAAACCTCATGTCGACCTTTTGACCTGTCGACCTAGCACTTATCGACCTAGAAACCCTGTCGACCTAGTGACTGTCGACCTATAGTGGTCGACCTAAACATTGTCGATCTTCAGACCGGATCCCACCACAGGAGCTCTCTATACATGAGGTTTCTCTGTGGTCAGAGCCGGCGCAAAGCGCTCAGAGAGGTCCGCAATGCAGGGAGGCACCGAACTACACAGGAGCTCTCCCCACTCAGCTGTTTTGCTACAGCATCCACTGCTGCTGCGCCTGTCAAACTGACAGGCAGCAGTAGAGCAACAGCATCAAGGCGCCTCAGCGCCGATCCCCCAGTGCTGTTGCTACTAATAGGAGGTGTTTTCCTGCTACAGCAGACTCAGAGTAGCCATCTACTAGCCTAAGCTCCGCCCCTTTCCATAAATCCCGCGCCGTCCACGGCCCGCAGCTCCCCGTGGAATGGATAGGGTAAGTTGCTTCTTTAATATCCCCTTTTCTGATCTCTGCACTTTCCAGCTCTTTGCTTAACCCCTTTATGATCCACTGCTTCCCACCAGTTTCCTCTGTGCACCAAATCTTTCACTCCTTTCTCCACTGTCAGCTCTACACTGCACTTTTCTGTTCCTCTCTCCTTAATTCTCCTATTGTGGTTGTTATGTGTGTAAGGGGCACTACTATTGCACTATGGGCTTTATTCAGAGTTGGACGCAGCTGTTGCGTTTGCACGCACAGCCACGTCCAAAAGGTCTGCGCACACACCGCGGCTGTAGTACGAGTGCGAAACCCTTCACTATGCAATTGCATCCCGGAAGGATGCAATCGTGTAGTAATTGACAGGCGACAAGCGTCCACGGACAGCAACAGGGGAGGACAGCACGCAGGCATGTCATGGCCGTTTTCGGGGCCAGCTGATGCATCGTGAAAACCTCAAGTAGAGTTTGACCCCTGCCTATGCAGCATGGCAGGGGTCAAACTCTGCCGCCATGGGTACCGCCGCCATGTTTCCACTCATCAGCTGGCCCTGAAAATGGCCATGAGATGCCTGTTTTTCCTGCGAGTGGAAACATGGTTGTGGTACTCTATTTGAGGTTTTCACGCAGTGATCGCATCACCGGGTGGCGCCATACATGCTGGGCGGCTTTACCCTGTTCTGGGCAGACCCCAGCATGTGAGAAGTAATTTAGCTTAAACGGAGATCAACTCTGAATAAGCCCCTATGTGCATAAGGGGCACTACTACTGTGGGCAATGCCCACTACTAATGTGGGCATTGTGTATGCATGTGTAAGCGACACTACTACTGTGGGCATTGTGCGCTGCACTACTACTGTGGGCATTGTGCGCTGCACTACTACTGTGGGCATTGTGTGTGCATGTGTAAGCGGCACTACTACTGTGGGCATTGTGTGTGCATGTGTAAGCGGCACTACTACTGTGGGCATTGTGTGTGCATGTGTAAGCGACACTACTACTGTGGGCATTGTGCGCTGCACTACTACTGTGGGCATTGTGCGCTGCACTACTACTGTGGGCATTGTGTGTGCATGTGTAAGCGGCACTACTACTGTGGGCATTGTGTGTGCATGTGTAAGCGGCACTACTACTGTGGGCATTGTGTGTGCATGTGTAAGCGGCACTACTACTGTGGGCATTGTGCGCTGCACTACTACTGTGGGCATTGTGCGCTGCACTACTACTGTGGGCATTGTGTGTGCATGTGTAAGCGGCACTACTACTGTGGGCATTGTGCGCTGCACTACTACTGTGGGCATTGTGCGCTGCACTACTACTGTGGGCATTGTGTGTGCATGTGTAAGCGGCACTACTACTGTGGGCATTGTGTGTGCGTGTGTAAGCGGCACTACTACTGTGGGGATAGGGCCTAATTCAGACGGCTACAATCAGCCACCCTGACATGCGGGGGGACGCCCAGCACAGGGCTAGTCCGCCCCACATGTCTGGCCCTTCCCTGCCGCAAGGGTGCGATAGCATCGCACGGCGGCGATGCTAACACACCCGGCGAGTAAGTCCCTACTTGCGCAACATTGCTGCGCTGGTAGGCGACTTTTTGCCACATCCCGGGTCGCACGCAACCACCACAGCGCCCGCCCCCCGCACGGTCCAGGCACACTTATGTTGCCCAGATCCCATCCCCAAAACGACGGTCTAGCGCCGCCGGCCCATCCCCTCCCAGCGAATGCCTGTCAATTAGACAGAGGCGATCGCTGGGCTGAGATGCCAATCGTATCTCTGGCATGCACATGCACACTGCGGCGAATGCACAGTTCAGACCTGATCGCCCGCTGTGCGATATACAGCCATTGGATATAATTAATTGATATGGACAGCAACACTGTCTCTATATGGAACTTCTACTCCATCAGCCTAATCACTGATTTTTTATCTTTACATTTGTGTTTTTATGTTGTAATTGTCTATATATATATTTTTATATATGTGATTAAATTTATCTGATTCTTACACACGCTCCTTTACTGTTCTGTAGTAGAATTATTGTTGCATATCTGACCTCCAGATGGTCATGTAGGAGCTGCTAAGGTATTTTTCCTAAGGTGACCATTATTTAAATAAGAATTTACTTACCGATAATTCTATTTCTCGTAGTCCGTAGTGGATGCTGGGAACTCCGTAAGGACCATGGGGAATAGCGGCTCCACAGGAGACAGGGCACATCTAAAGAAAGCTTTAGGATCACCTGGTGTGCACTGGCTCCTCCCCCTATGACCCTCCTCCAAGCCTCAGTTAGGATACTGTGCCCGGACGAGCGTACACAATAAGGAAGGATTTGAATCCCGGGTAAGACTCATACCAGCCACACCAATCACACTGTACAACCTGTGATCTGAACCCAGTTAACAGCATGATAATAGAGAAGCCTCTATAAAAGATGGCTCACTACAACAATAACCCGAATTTTTTGGTAACAATAATTATGTACCAGTATTGCAGACAATCCGCACTTGGGATGGGCGCCCAGCATCCACTACGGACTACGAGAAATAGAATTATCGGTAAGTAAATTCTTATTTTCTCTGACGTCCTAGTGGATGCTGGGAACTCCGTAAGGACCATGGGGATTATACCAAAGCTCCCAAACGGGCGGGAGAGTGCGGATGACTCTGCAGCACCGAATGAGAGAACTCCAGGTCCTCCTCAGCCAGGGTATCAAATTTGTAGAAATTTACAAACGTATTTGTTCCTGACCAAGTAACTGCTCGGCAAAGTTGTAAAGCCGAGACCCCTCGGGCAGCTGCCCAAGATGAGCCCACCTTCCTTGTGGAGTGGGCATTTTAAGATTTTTGGCTGTGGCAGGCCTGTCACAGAAAGTGCAAGCTGAATTGTACTACAAATCCAACGAGCAATCGTCTGCTTAGAAGCAGGAGCACCCAGTTTGTTGGGTGCATACAGGATAAACAGCGAGTCAGATTTTCTGACTCCAGCCGTCCTGGAAACATATATTTTCAGGGCCCTGACCACGTCAAGCAACTTGGAATCCTCCAAGTCCTTAGTAGCCGCAGGTACCACAATAGGTTGCTTCATGTGAAATGCAGAAACCACCTTAGGTAGAAATTGAGGACAAGTCCTCAATTCTGCCCTGTCAGAATGAAATATTAAATAAGGGCTTTTATATGATAAAGCCGCCAGTTCTGACACACGCCTGGCTGAAGCCAGGGCTAACAGCATCGTCACCTTCCATGTGAGATATTTTAAGTCCACAGTGGTGAGTGGTTCAAACCAATGTGACTTTAGGAAACTCAACACAACATTGAGATCCCAAGGTGCCACTGGAGGCACAAAAGGAGGCTGTATATGCAGTACCCCTTTTACAAAAGTCTGAACTTCAGGCACTGAAGCCAGTTCCTTTTGGAAGAAAATCGACAGGGCCGAAATTTGAACCTTAATGGACCCTAATTTTAGGCCCATAGACAGTCCTCTTTGCAGGAAATGGAGGAAACGACCCAGTTGAAATTCCTCTGTAGGGGCCTTCTTGGCCTCCCACCACGCAACATATTTTCGCCAAATGCGGTGATAATGTTTTGCGGTTACGTCCTTCCTGGCCTTGACCAGGGTAGGGATGACTTCATCTGGAATGCCTTTTTCCTTCAGGATCCGGCGTTCAACCGCCAAGCCGTCAAACGCAGCCGCGGTAAGTCCTGGAACAGACAAGGCCCCTGCTGGAGCAGGTCCTTTCTTAGAGGTAGAGGCCACGGTTCGTCCGTGAGCATCTCTTGAAGTTCCGGATACCAAGTCCTTCTTGGCCAATCCGGAACCACGAGTATAGTTCTTACTCCTCTCCTTCTTATGATTCTCAGTACTTTTGGTATGAGAGGCAAAGGAGGGAACACATACACTGACTGGTACACCCACGGTGTTACCAGAGCGTCCACCGCTATTGCCTGAGGGTCCCCTGACCTGGCGCAATATCTGTCTAGTTTTTTGTTTAGACGGGACGCCATTATGTCCACCTTTGGTTTTTCCCAACGGTTTACAATCAGGTGGAAGACTTCTGGGTGAAGTCCCCACTCTCCCGGGTGAAGGTCGTATCTGCTGAGGAAGTCTGCTTCCCAGTTGTCCACTCCCGGAATGAACACTGCTGACAGTGCTATCACATGATTTTCCGCCCGGCGAAGAATCCTTGCAGCTTCTGCCATTGCCCCCCTGCTTCCCGTGCCGCCCTGTCTGTTTACGTGGGCGACTGACGTGATGTTGTCCGATTGGATCAATACCGCCTGACCCTGAAGCAGGGGTTTCGCTTGACTTAGGGCATTGTAAATGGCCCTTAGTTCCAGAATGTTTATATGAAGAGATGTCTCCAGGCTTGACCATAAGCCCTGGAAATTCCTTCCCTGTGTGACTGCTCCCCAGCCTCGCAGGCTGGCATCCGTGGCCACCAGGACCCAGTCCCGAATGCCGAATCTGCGGCCCTCTAGAAGATGAGCACTCTGCAACCACCACAGGAGGGATACCCTTGTCCCCGGTGACAGGGTTATCCGCTGAAGCATCTGAAGATGCGACCCGGACCATTTGTCCAGTAGGTTCCACTGGCAAGTCTTGCGTGGAATCTGCCGAATGGGATTGCTTCGTAGGAAGCCACCATTTTTACCCAGAACCCTTGTGCATTGATGCACTGAGACTTGGTTCGGTTTTAGGAGGTTCCTGACTAGCTCGGATAACTCCCTGGCTTTCTCCTCCGGGAGAAACACCTTCTTTCTGGACTGTGTCCAGGATCATCCCTAGGAACAGAAGACAAGTCGTCGGAACCAGCTGCGATTTTGGAATATTGAGAATCCAATCGTGCTGCCGCAACACTACCTGATATAGTGCTACACCGATCTCCAACTGTTCCCTGGATCTTACCCTTATCAGGGAATCGTCCAAGTAACGGATAACTAAAATTCCCTTCCTTCGAAGGAATATCATCATTACGGTCATTACTTCAGTAAAGACCCGGGGTGCCGTGGACCATCCCTACGGCAGCGTCCGAACTGATAGTGACAGTTCTGTACCATAACCTGAAATACCCTTGGTGAGAAGGGTAAATTTTGACATGAAGGTAAGCATCCTTGATGTCCCGAGACATCATGTAGTCCCCTTCTTCCAGGTTTGCAATCACTGCTCTGAGTGACTCAATTTTGAATTTGAACCTCTGTATGCAAGTGTTCAAAGATTTTAGATTTTAGATTTTAAAATCGGTCTCACCGAGCCGTCTGGCTTCGGTACCACAATAGTGTGGAATAATACCCCGTTCCCTGTTGCAGGAGGGGTACCTTGATTATCACCTGCTGGGAATACAGCTTGTGAATGGTTTCCAAAACTGCCTCCCTGTCAGCGGGAGACGTCGGTAAAACAGACCTTCGGAAACGGCGAGGGGGATACGTCTCGAATTCCAATTTGTACCCCTGAAATATTACCAGAAGGATCCAGGGGTCTACTTGCGAGTGAGCCCACTGCGCACTGAAATTCATTGAGAACGGGACCCCACCGTGCCTGAACTTGTAAAGCCCTAGCGTCATACTGAGGGCTTGGCAGAGGCGGAAAAGAGTTTCTGTTCCTTGGAACTGGCTGATCTCTGCAGCCATTTTCCTCTCCCTCTATCACGAGCAGAAAAGAGGAACCCTTTTGTCCGCTTGCCAACCAGGCCTGCGCCTGATAATACGGCGTCTTATTTTGAGAGGCGACCTGGGGTACATCCCCTCTTTTAAGGCAATACTTCCAAATGCCGTTTGGAATCTGCATCACCTGACCACTTTACTGGTATAATTGGACAACGCACTTATACTTGATGCCAGTCGGCAAATATTCCGCTGTGCATCATGCATATATAGAAATGCATCTTTTAATTGCTCTATAGGCAATAATATACTGTCCTTATCTAGGATATCATATTTCCAGTCAGGGAATCCGACCACGCCAACCCAGCACTGCACATCCAGGCTGAGGCGATTGCTGGTCGCAGTATGTGTGTAAATACATTTTAGGATACCCTCCTGCTTTCTATCAGCAGGATCCTTAAGGGCGGCCATCTCAAGAGAGGGTAGAGCCCTTGTTCTTACAAGCGTGTGAGCGCCTTATCCCCCCTAGGGGGTGTTTCCCAACGCACCCTAACCTCTGGCGGGAAAAGGTATACTGCCAATAACTTTTTAGAAATTATCAATTGTTATCGGGGGGAAACCCACGCATTTTATTTCTCAGATTCAGGAAAACTACAGGAAGTTTTTCCTCACCAACATAATACCCCTTTTTTTTTTTTTTTTTTTTTTTGGTGGTATTCATATTATCAGAAAGGTGTAAACTTTTTTCATTGCCTCAATCATGCAATGTGTGGCCCTATTTGGAAATCACGGTTGTCTCTTCACCGTCGACACAGGAGTCAGTATCCGTGTCGGCGTCTGTATCTGAGGTAACGGGCGCTTTAGAGCCCCTATATGAGACGTCTGGACATGCACAAGCTGAGTAGCCGGCTGTCTCATGTCAACCACTGTCTTTTATACAAAGCTGACACTGTCACGCAATTTCCACAGTACATCCACTCAGGTGTCGACCCCCCAGGGGGTGACAACACTATTACAGACACTCTACTCCGTCTCCTCATCATTTTTCTCCTCATACATGTCGACACAAACGTACCGACACACAGCACACACACAGGGAATGCTCTGATAGAGGACAGGACCCCACTAGCCCTTTGGGGAGACAGAGGGAGAGTTTGCCAGCACACACCAGAGCGCTATATATATACAGGGATAACCTTATATAAGTGTTTTTCCCTTTATAGCTGCTGTATTGTTTATACTGCGCCTAATTTGTGCCCCCCTCTCTTTTTTAACCCCTTTCTGTGGTGTAGTGACTGCAGGGGAGAGCCAGGGAGCTTCCCTCCAACTGAGCTGTGAGGGAAAATGGCGCCAGTGTGCTGAGGAGATAGGCTCCGCCCCTTTCTCGGCGTCCTTATCATCCGTTTTTCTGTATGTTTTGGCAGGGGTTAAATGCATCCATATAGCCCAGGAGTTATATGTGATGCATTTATTTTAGCCATAAAAGGTTTTCTAACGATTTATTGCGTCTCAGGGCGCTGCCCCCCCAGCGCCCTGCACCCTCAGTGACCGGAGTGTGAAGTGTGCTGAGAGTAATGGCGCACAGCTGCGGTGCTGTGCGCCTACCTTTATCTGAAGACAGGAAAGTCTTCTGCCGCCGATTTTTCCGGACCTCTTCGCTCTTCTGGCTCTGTAAGGGGGCCGGCGGCGCGGCTCCGGTGACCCATCCAGGCTGAACCTGTGATCGTCCCTCTGGAGCTAATGTCCAGTAGCCTAAGAAGCCCAATCCACTCTGCACGCAGGTGAGTTCGCTTCTTCTCCCCTTAGTCCCTCGATGCAGTGAGCCTGTTGCCAGCAGGTCTCACTGAAAATAATAAACCTAAACTAAAACTTTCACAAAGAGCTCAGGAGAGCCCCTAGTGTGCACCCTTCTCGTCGGGCACAGAAATCTAACTGAGGCTTGGAGGAGGGTCATAGGGGGAGGAGCCAGTGCACACCAGGTGATCCTAAAGCTTTCTTTAGATGTGCCCTGTCTCCTGCGGAGCCGCTATTCCCCATGGTCCTTACGGAGTTCCCAGCATCCACTAGGACGTCAGAGAAATATTATTACCAGTTATTTGACCATATTGATAAAGGTAATTTTGAGAAAGTAATTTGTGTGCGCCCGATTCCTCACATATATAGTTATATGGTATTTATGTATATATATCTGTGAGAAGAAAAATTGATGTCACAGAGGTAGAGTCAAGTTGACTTACGATAAATGCATTATGATGTCAGAGAGGCACTGTCTAGCTGCCTGTAGCTGAATGCATTGCGATGTCACAGAGGAACAGTCTAGCTGTCTGCAGCTGAAAGCATTGTGCTGTAACAGATGCTGCCTGCAGCTGAATGCATTGCGATGTCACTGAGGCACTGTTTAGCTTTCTGCAGCTTAATACATTGTGATGTCATTGAGGTACTGTCTAGCTGCCAGCAGGTGAATGCACTGTGATGTCACAGAGGTACTGTCTAGCTGCCTGCAGCTGAATGCATTGCGATGTCACTGAGGCACTGTTTAGCTTTCTGCAGCTTAATACATTGTGATGTCATTGAGGTACTGTCTAGCTGCCAGCAGGTGAATGCACTGTGATGTCACAGAGGTACTGTCTAGCTGCCAGCAGGTGGATGCACTGTGATGTCACAGAGAAACAGTAAAGCTGCATGCATTGTGATGTGATAGAGGCACAACGTAGCTGCTTACAGCTGAATGCATTATGATGTCACAGAGGTACTTTCTAGCTGCCAGCAGGTAATAGCATTATGATGTCACAAAAGAACAGTCAGCTGCCTGCATCTGAAACCATTGTGATGCCACAGAGGTAGTTTCTAGCTGCCTGTAGCCGAATGTATTGTGATGTCACAGAGGTAGTGTCTAGCTGCCTGCAGCTGAATGCATTGTGATGTCACTGAGAAATTATCTAGTTTCCTGGAGATGAATGAATTGTGATGTCATAGAGGCACAATCCAGCTGCTTCCAGCTGATTGCATGGTGATGTCACAGAGGTAGTGTCTAGCTGCCTGCAGCTGAATGCATTGTGATATCACAGTGGTATTGTCTAGCTGCCTGCAGCTGAATGCATTGTGATGTCAAAGAGCAACAGTATGGCTGCCTACACCTAAATTCATTGTGTTGTCACAAAACTCCTCTCCAGCTGCCAGCAGCTGTATGAATTGGGATGTCATAGAGGCATAATGTAGCTGCTTACAGCTGAAAGTATTGTGATGTCACAGAAGAACTATCTAGCTGCCTACAGCTAAATGCATTGTGGTGTCACAGAGACACTGTCCAGCTGCCTGCAACTGAATGCATTGTGATGTCACAGAGGTACTGTCTAGCTGCCAGTAGGTGAATGCACTGTGATGTCACAGAGAAACAGTCTAGCTGCCTGCAGCTAAATATATTGTGATGTCACAAAGGTATTCTCTAGCTGCCTGCAGTTGAATGCATTGTGATGTCACAGAGGCACTGTCCAGCTGCCTGCAGCTGAATGCATTGTGATGTCCAGAGGCTGCCTGCAGCTTAATGCATTGTAATTTCACTGGGGCACTATCTAGCTGAATTGTAATGTCTTAGAGGCACAATCTAGCTCTTGCAGTTTAATGCATTGTGCTGTCACAGAGGTACTACCTAGCTGCCTGCAGCTGAATGTATTGTGATGTTATAGACGCACTGTCTATATGCATTGTGATGTCACAGAGGCACTGTCATGCTGCCTGCATCTGAATGCATTGTGATGTCACAGAGGTACTGTCTAGCTGCCAGCAGGTGAATTCATTGTGATGTCACAGAGAAACAGTCTAGCTGGCTGCAGCTTAATGCATTGTGATGTCACAGAGGTAGTGTCAAACTGACTTTAGCTAAATGCATTGTGATGTCACAGGGGAACAGTTTAGCTACCTGCAGCAAATCCATTGTCCTGTCACAGAGGCACTGTCAAGCTACCTGCTGCTGAATGAATTGTGATGTTACAGACGCACTATCTAGCTGACTAAAGATGAATGCATTGTGATGTCACAGAGATATTGTCTAGTTGCCTGCTGCAAAACAAACTGTGATGTTAAAGAGGCACAATCTAGATGACTGCAGCTAAATGCATTGTGATGTCATAGAAACATTGTCTAGCTGCCTGCTGCTGAATAAACTGTGATGTTATAGAGGCACTATCTAGCTGACTGCAGCTGAATGCAATGTGATGTCACAGAAGTAGTGTCAAGCTGACTTTAGCCAGGGCCATCTTAACAGCAGTGTAGGCCCCTGAGCAAAGCAATGCTATGGGGCCCCTATCCATCCTCCAGCGGTAGGGGTGGGGGGTGCTATCAGTGGCAGCTTAGATATCCTGGGGCAGTAGAGGGTTTTCAGCATGTAGGACCTGGAGTAATAATTTCTGCTAATTACTCCTTTACTGCACAAATAGTGGGAGATGGGGCGAGAGGGAGAACACTAAAATGTAAAAGGGGGCATTGGGCTGAATGAATGGGCCCTGATACCTGACTTCCAGGGTGGTAGGGGTAATTAATATGCTGGGGAGGGGTGAATAGTGGAGTGGGGTTAATAGTCATCATTTTCAGGTGTGAGGGCAGCTTGCTTGACTGTAAATATCTCCAGTTCCCGGAAATAGATTTCTTAGCTTTTAATGAGATTAAAAATTAATGAGTCTCACCTTTCAGGAGTTACTGGGGACTTGGGAATCAGAGTTCAGGAGCCAGAGCAATCCACCAATGAAAATATAAAACTGCATATTAGGCGTGTGGAGCTGGAGCTGGGACCAGCTGCGGGAAGGCTGATATCTCTGGTTCTGGACATAGTAGAGTCCATTAGAAGGGGAGTCCCAGCTTTTGGAGTATACCCATACCTCCCAACTTTTCATACTTAGAAAAAGGGACACACGCTTCCAAAAAGGGGTGTGGCTTAATAAAAGGTGGCGTGACTTCGCGCGGAGCACAATTGCAAGCCACGCCCCCATTTTCGTCACTGAGGGGGCATGCCCAGCGCTCTGTGAGCTGCTGGCATGCCCTCTCTCCCTCTGTCTGCACTGAATAGACGCTAAGCGCATGCGCACAGAGTCTATTCACCGCACAGAGTCTATTCACCGCTGCTCTGCTAAGCAGAGCCTCCCAACTGCCCCCCACCGTGGGACACTGCGGCCCGCGGGTGGGACAGTCCCTAAAAAATGTGACTGTCCCGCGAAAATCGGGACGGTTGGGAGGTATGGTATACCCCCAGAAAAACTTTAAGTCAGGCAGAACCCGAGATATCTGGCTGGGAAAAGTAATAAACAGGCTCGGATGGGGACCACTGATTTGAAGGTAGATATCTCTGATTCCCCAGGGCCGGTTTTCAAAATTCTGCTGCCCCTGGAAAAAGGGGTTTCTTAGCTATAGAGTTTTACTCCTAAGGCCATTAGGCAACTGCCCACTGAGCCCATACGAAAAGACGGACCAGGACACGTGTCCCTTTGTTTCATTTTTTTAAAGGTAAATGGGGTCAGAATCTTACATAAAGAACATAGGGGGTCATTCCGAGTTGTTCGCTCGTTATTTTTCTCTCGCTACGGAGCGATTAGTCGCTAATGCGCATGCGCAATGTCTGCAGTGCGACTGCGCCAAGTAAATTTGCTATGCAGTTAGGTATTTTACTCACGGCATTACAAGGTTTTTTCTTCGTTCTGGTGATCGTAATGTGATTGACAGGAAGTGGGTGTTTCTGGGCGGAAACTGGCCGTTTTATGGGTGTGTGTGAAAAAACGCTACAGTTTCTGGGAAAAACGCGGGAGTGGCTGGAGAAACGGAGTGTCTGGCCGAACGCTGGGTGTGTTTGTGACGTCAAACCAGGAACGACAAGCACTGAACTGATCGCACTGGAAGAGTAAGTCTCGAGCTATTCAGAAACTGCACAGAGAAGTCTTTTCGCAATACTGCGAATCTTTCGTTCGCAATTTTGATAAGCTAAGATTCACTCCCAGTAGGCGGCGGCTTAGCGTGTGCAAAGCTGCTAAAAGCAGCTTGCGAGCGAACAACTCGGAATGACCCCCATAGAGAGAGACCCATACAGTGCACAATCAGATTTAATCAAACCAGATAATGGAACAGTGACAGGGAAAATAGAAAGTGTTGTATTTTCCACTTTCCTTTTCCACTATCTGCTAAAGAAAACCCTGCAGGGTTTGGTGGAGTACACTGCAATGAGGTTTCTCCATAGAGATCAGGTGAATGGAGGGCACTTGTCAACCCTCCATTTCCTGCAAAGAAACATGGAACAGAGATGAGGCAAATTAAAAATAGCCTGTGTGGTCATATATAAGGTCAAAGAAAGGCAAGAGCCTATATTTAAAGAAAGTAAAGGTCTTTATTCAAAGAAAGTTAAGGGTCTAAGTTCAAAGAAAAGAAAGGAGCTTTATTCAAAGAAAGGAAAGGAACTATGGGGGTAATTCTGAGTTGATCGCAGCAGGATTTTTGTTAGCAATTGGGCAAAAACCATGTGCACTGCAGGGGGGGGGCAGATATAACATGTGCAGAGAGTTAGATTTGGGTGGGGTGTGTTCAGTCTGAAATATAAATTGCAGTGTAAAAATAAAGCAGCTAGTATTTACCCTGCACAGAAACAAAATAACCCACCCAAATCTAACTCTCTCTGCACATGTTATATCTGCCTCCCCTGCAGTGCACATGGTTTTGCCCAGCTGCTAACAAAGTTCCTGTTGCGATCAACTCAGAATTACCCCCAATATTCAAAGAAAGGAAAGGAACTATGGGGTTTATTCAGAGTTGTTAGCAAACCAAAAAAGTTAGCAACTGGGCAAAAACATGTTGTACTGCAGGTGGGGCAGATGTAACATATGCACAGAGAGTTAGATTAAGAGAGCAGCTCCCAGGAAAAAGAGACAGGAGCTTTACCATGAGGTGGGAGAATGTGTGCTTAGAAAGTGCAGTACTCGTTCTATTATGTTTGTGTATTTATTTATTATGGTATGTTTAACCTTTTCCTGACTACTTATTTATATTATTTAAATGTTTGATACAGCCTATACTTATAGACAATCTAAAGTGTTAAATATTAATACTGTATTCCATACAGTATCTAGTGTATAAAAAGACCAATGTTTACATTAATGTCCAGTGTCGTTACTAGGTTCTTCTACAGCTATCCCAGACTTCTGCACTTGTTCTAATGTTCTGCAGAGTGGGAGATTGTGAACTGAATATGGAAACCCCCTCCTGCATTTGCCACTAAAGTACGTAGATAAATACATTCAACTGTCTAGTACATATATGTCAATACATACAATAAGCACTTTTACAGATACAAAGTACCGGCTGTGTATGCCTACATACATAGGTTACATTTGCACTGCTAAGGCCAAGTGATGCCATGACAGTAAGTTTCTTCAGCAGATGTGAATACTTACAGTCTTTGCCTGGTACGTGGTAGAATGTTTATGGCTTCATCCAGCACCATCAGGCCTGATTCCCAGTCACTCTTATCTGCATAAATGTTGAACAGCAGCTCATAAAGTGCAGCTTTCACACTGAACTCCTCAGTAAAATGATCCGATTCAATAGAAGTAGCTGAAACGCAATACATACGTGGTATTACTGTTAAATGGCTTAGTATGTGAAATCACAATGTTAGAAAATGGGGTGGGCCATTTCTTTAAGATTTCTGGGATATGGATTTTGCGAAAAATCAGAGACTATGGGCTTTATCTACGAAGAGGGAGCTTTTGTAAACCTCTGGGCGGGTTTGAGGTGCACGCAGGACTTACAAAAGTCGCTGCTTCGTAAATGAAGCCCATAGTTCCTGAATGTAACTACACAGAGTAACTGATGGGCAAAGACAGTAAAATCAATCTCACAGTACAAAAAATAACTAACAATTGTGAGTCAGATAAAACGAGTTTTATGGTAAGAACTTACCTTTGTTAAAACTCTTTCTGTGAGGTACACTGGGCTCCACTAGGAATAGACATAGGGGGTGTAGAGTAGGATCTTGATCCGAGGCACCAACAGGCTGAAAAGCCTTGACTGTTCCCAGGATGCATAGCGCCGCCTCATCTATAACCCCGCCTCCATGCACAGGAGCTCAGTTTTTAGTTAACCAGCCCAATGCAGTAGCAGGAAAAGAGACGACAACGGTTAGTAGCCACATACACCACACTCTCACGACAGGAGAAGTGTCAGCAGCTAATGCCATACCAACCCAAAGAAGTCAAGTGCGTCAGGGTGGGCGCCTTGTGGAGCCCAGTGTACCTCGCAGAAAGAGTTTTAACAAAGGTAAGTTCTTACCATAAAACTCATTTTCTGCTGCGGGGTACACTGGGCTCCACAAGGAATAGACATAGGGGATGTCCTAAAGCAGTTCCTTATGGGAGGGGACGCACTGCAGCGGGCACAACAACCCGGCGTCCAAAGAAAGCATCCTGGGAAGCGGCAGTATCGAAGGCATAGAACCTTATGAACGTGTTCACAGAGGACCACGTAGCCGCCTTGCACAATTGTTCAAGAGTCGCACCACGGCGGGCCGCCCAAGAAGGTCCAACAGACCGAGTAGAATGGGCCGTAATGTGAGCAGGAGCTGACAGACCAGCCCTCACATAAGCATGTGCAATCACCATTCTAATCCATCTGGCCAAAGTTTGCTTGTGAGCAGGCCAGCCCTGTTTGTGAAATCCAAACAGCACAAAGAGAGAATCAGATTTCCTAATACAAGCAGTTCTCTTCACATAGATACAGAGAGCCCATACCACATCCAAAGACCGCTCTTTGGGAGACAGATCAGGAGAAACAAGTGCCGGAACCACAATCTCCTGTTTAAGGTGGAACGAAGAAACCACCTTGGGTAAATAATATCCGGGACGAGTCCTAAGAACCGCCCGGTCACGGTGAAATATCAGATATGGGGAACTACAGGACAAGGCACACATATCCGATACTCTTCTAGCTGAAGCAATAGCCAGTAGAAACACCACCTTAAGGGAAAGCCACTTAAGGTCAGCTGAACCAAGAGGTTCAAACGGAGACTCTAGTAATGCCTCCAAAACTACCGACAAGTCCCAAGGAGCCACAGGCGGGACATAGGGAGGTTGAATACGCAACACGCCCTGAGTAAAGGTATGCACATCAGGTAAGGTCGCAATTTTTCTCTGAAACCACACCGACAAGGCAGATATTTGAACCTTGAGGGAGGCCAGACGCAGGCCTAAGTACAGGCCTTGCTGAAGAAAAGCCAACAACTTGGCTATACTAAACTTGGAAGCGTCATAATCGTTAGATGCGCACCAAACAAAGTAAGAATGCCAGACCCTATAGTAAATCCGAGCCGAAGCCGGTTTCCGGGCCCGCAACATAGTTTGAATGACCGCCTCAGAATACCCTTTAGCCCTTAAGATGGAAGCTTCAAGAGCCACGCCGTCAAAGACAGCCAGGCTAGGTCCTGGTAGACACAGGGGCCCATAACGAGGAGGTCTGGGCGTTGTGGAAGTAGATAGGAAAGGGTTAAAGCGCTAAAAATGGTCAAATATGAGAGCAAATGGTCACATGAAAATACACATTTATTGAGATAAAATAAACTTAAAATCGATTAAAAATTGGTAACACTGTAGAAAATGAGTACTAAATGCTGGGGGACACAGTGAAGTGTCCAATCGTTATGTCTCTCCCAGTCCTGATAAGAATGCATAGACAATTCACACCTGTTCCAATAAAGCAGTCCCTTAATAGATATGCTCAAGGTAACCCGTTAATGTTCCATCAGGTATTATAGTTACCACCAGCGATTGTCCAAGGTGTTAAGCGGATAGGCATCCGCAGCGGCTTGTCCCTTGTTAAGCTGTGGGTGATGGAGGATCTTCAGAACGGGTCCACAAAATGAGCCAGTAGTAGGGACCTGGTCCAGGTGGAGAGTCTTCAGGAAAGGATTGTAGATGGTAGATACACACAGCACCAATCGCCAACGCGTTTCGTTGCGGTCACGCAACTTTTTCAAAGTCCTTGAAAAAGTTGCGTGACCGCAACGAAACGCGTTGGCGATTGGTGCTGTGTGTATCTACCATCTACAATCCTTTCCTGAAGACTCTCCACCTGGACCAGGTCCCTACTACTGGCTCATTTTGTGGACCCGTTCTGAAGATCCTCCATCACCCACAGCTTAACAAGGGACAAGCCGCTGCGGATGCCTATCCGCTTAACACCTTGGACAATCGCTGGTGGTAACTATAATACCTGATGGAACATTAACGGGTTACCTTGAGCATATCTATTAAGGGACTGCTTTATTGGAACAGGTGTGAATTGTCTATGCATTCTTATCAGGACTGGGAGAGACATAACGATTGGACACTTCACTGTGTCCCCCAGCATTTAGTACTCATTTTCTACAGTGTTACCAATTTTTAATCGATTTTAAGTTTATTTTATCTCAATAAATGTGTATTTTCATGTGACCATTTGCTCTCATATTTGACCATTTTTAGCGCTTTAACCCTTTCCTACCTACCCATGTTTTTGGGGGTCTGACCAACCCCATTTGTTTCAGCTGCTGTGGTGCACCTCCCTCATCAGCGCCTGGAGAAAATTCACCTTAGGGTGTTTTTTCCATACCTTTGCAGTTGTGGAAGTAGAATTGGACGCTCTGACGATAGGCCTTGCAGGTCTGAGAACCAGTGCCGTCTGGGCCACGCTGGAGCTATGAGAAGCAGAATTCCTTTTTCTTGCTTGAACTTCCGAATTACCCTGGGCAGGAGTGACACCGGAGGGAACACGTACGGCAGCCGAAACCTCCACGGTACCGCCAGCGCATCCACGAATGCTGCTTGAGGATCCCTTGTCCTTGCTCCGAAGACCGGAACCTTGTGATTGTGTTGAGACGCCATCAGATCTACGTCTGGAAGGCCCCACTTTTCCACTAGGAGTTGAAACACTTCTGGATGGAGACCCCACTCGCCGGCATGTATGTCCTGACGACTGAGAAAGTCCGCTTCCCAATTCAGGACTCCCGGAATGAATATTGCCGATATGGCCGGTAGATGGCGTTCTGCCCAATGTAGAATCCGTGAGACTTCCTACATTGCCAAGCGGCTTTGAGTGCCACCTTGATGATTTATGTAAGCCACTGTGGTGGCGTTGTCCGACTGTACTTGAACGGGACGGTTCTGAATTAAATGCTGGACCAGGTTCAATGCATTGAAGACCGCTCGCAACTCCAGAATGTTGATTGAGAGGAGGGACTCCTTCTTGGTCCACCGACCCTGAAGGGAGTGTTGCTCCAGCACCGCTCCCCAACCTCTGAGACTGGCATCTGTCGTCAGCAGGACCCAGTCGGATATCCAGAAGGGACGGTCCCTGCACAATCGTTGGTCCTGGAGCCACCAGTGCAGCGACAGACGGACCTCCGGAGTCAATGAGATCATGTGAGACCTTATCCGGTGAGGCAGGCCGTCCCACTTGGCTAGAATTAGCCTCTGGAGGGGGCGAGAATGGAATTGAGCATACTCCACCATGTCGAATGCTGAGACCATGAGGCCCAGCACCTGCATTGCCGAATGTATCGACACTTGCGGACAAGAAAGGAAGCAACGAATCCTGTCCTGAGGGTATTTTTCAGGGATATTGAATGGGAAGGTTTGTTTTTAGGAAAAAATACTACGGAGAAATGGGAGGTACTAAAATTCCTGCTAGCTAAAAATACACTCAAATATATTCCTATGAGTAGCAAAAAAGGGAATAAAAATCATAAACCGATGTGGCTTAACAAAAAGATTAAGGAACTTATGGGCAAGAAAAGGCGAGCATTTAAAAAATACAAATCTGACGGGGAAGCAGAGTCATTTCAGCACTATAAGGAATGTAACAAAAATTGCAAAAAGGAAATAAGAGCGGCTAAAGTAGAAACTGAAAAACTAGTAGCAAAGCAAAGCAAAGCGAGATTAAAAAAGGAGAGTATAGGCCCTTTGAAAGACAAGTTGGGAGTCTTAAGCAAAAATGATAATGACATAGCGGACACACTAAATGAGTTTTTTTCAACAGTATTCACTAGAGAGGACCCAATTCAGGGACTGACACACAATCTCAATAATGACAATATCACACTGATAGGTACTTATTTAAGCGAGGAAGTAGTCTGTGACCGATTAAAACATTTAAAGATTAATAAATCACCAGGGCCCGATGGTATTCATCCAAGGGTTCTAATGGAGCTTCACTCTGAACTGGCAAAACCGCTATCTTTGATCTTTGAGGATTCAGTTATATCAGGTATGGTTCCCAAAGACTGGCGTATAGCGGAAGTAGTGCCTATATTCAAAAAGGGAAGTAAAGCTGAACCAGGTAATTATAGACCAGTTAGTCTTACATCTATAGTGGGGAAAGTATTGGAAGGTATTCTAAGAGATAGTATTCAGAAGTTCCTTGAAACCAATAAGGTCATTAAAAGGAATCAACATGGGTTTATGAAGGACAGATCCTGTCAAACCAACTTACTTGGCTTTTATGAAACAGTAAGCGCAAACCTAGATCAGGGTAAAGACGTGGATGTAATCTTTTTAGACTTTGCCAAAGCGTTCGATACTGTACCACACATGAGACTTATATACAAGCTACAAGAATCAGGGCTAGGAAGCACAATATGCACTTGGGTCAAAAACTGGTTAGATAATAGGAAGCAGCGTGTTGTGGTTAATGGATCTTTTTCAACTTGGACTGAAGTGCTAAGTGGTGTGCCGCAAGGCTCAGTATTAGGACCGCTATTGTTCAATATTTTCATTAACGACCTAACAGAAGGTCTAGAGAGCATGGTGTCAATTTTTGCAGATGATACCAAATTGTGTAAGGCTATAAATACAGAGGAGGATGCCGAGTCTCTTCAGAACGACTTAGTTAAATTAGAAGTATGGGCAGCCAAATGGAGAATGCGCTTCAACACAGACAAGTGTAAGGTAATGCACTGTGGTAACAAGAACAAAAATGACACCTACCTACTAAATGGGGTAAAATTAGGGGATTCTGTACTGGAAAAGGACTTAGGTGTCCTCATAGATAGCAAGCTAAGCAGTAGTACCCAAAGTAGGACTGCAGCAAAGAAGGCTAATAAGATATTAGCATGCATAAAACGGGGTATTGATGCTAGGGACGAGAGTATTATACTCCCGTTATATAAATCACTAGTGAGGCCACACCTTGAATACTGTGTACAGTTCTGGGCACCGTACTACAAAAAGGATATCCTGGAGCTTGAAAAGGTACAGAGGAGGGCGACCAAACTAATTAAGGGCATGGAGACGATGGAATACAAGGAAAGGCTTGAAAGACTAGGCATGTTTACATTGGAAAAGCGGAGACTAAGAGGGGATATGATCAACATCTACAAATATATAAGGGGACAATACACAGAGCTTGCGCGGGACCTGTTTTTGGTTAGATCAACACAGAGGACTCGTGGACACTCGCTCAGGTTAGAGGAAAGGAGATTCCGCACAATACGGCGTAAACGCTTTTTCACGGTAAGGACAATACGTGTTTGGAATTCCCTGCCCGAGGGAGTTGTAATGGCGGAATCTGTCAACACCTTTAAGAATGGGTTAGATAAATTCCTATTGGATAAGGATATCCAGGGGTATGGTGCATAGTCATGCATTATAGTTACTATAAATAGGGATAAAATGCAATGGCTGACAGCAGCATCAGTCAGAAATTTTAGTCAAATCATCATGCATAGGACACCACAAATAGGTTGAACTCGATGGACAATTGTCTTTTTTCAACCTCAGATACTATGTTACTATGTATGTTACTGTCCTGAAGCTTCAGGGCTTTCTCCTTAGACAAGAACAACCTCTGGTTGTGAGTGTCCAATAGCGCTCCCAGGTGCACCATGCTCTGAGCAGGGACCAGGGAGGATTTCTTCCAGTTGATGAGCCACCCGTGGGCTTGTAGAAACTGGACCGTCATATCCAGATGACGTAGGAGAAGTTCTGGGGAATTTGCCAGGATTAACAAGTCGTCCAGATACGGCAGTATCCTGACCCCTTGACGGCGGAGTACCACCGTCATCACCGCCATAACTTTGGTGAAGACTCGCGGAGCCGTAGTTAAACCAAAAGGTAACGCCCGAAACTGGTAATGGAGGTTGCCAATCGCAAACCTCAGGTATTGCTGATGTGACGCTGCTATAGGAATATGCAGGTAAGCATCCTGAATGTCCAGGGAGACCATGTAGTCCCCAGGTTCCAAGGCCAGAACTATAGAGCGAAGGGTTTCCATACGGAACTTGGAAACCTTCAGAAACCTGTTCAATGCCTTGAGGTTGAGAATGGGCCGGCAGGACCCATTCGGTTTCGGGACTAGAAACAGCGGAGAATAGTACCCCCGGCCTCTCTGCGCAAGAGGCACCTGTACTACGACTCCTGTATCCAGGAGGGTCTGTACCACCGAATGTAGAGTGTTTGCCTTTGTCTGGTCCAACGGGACGTCTGTCCGGCAAAATTGATGAGGGGGTCGGTTTTTGAAGGCTATGGCGTAACCTCGAGTGACGACTTCCCGTACCCAGGCATCTGAAGTGGTCTTCAACCATTCCTGGGTATACCCTAGAAGCCGGCCCCCCACCCTGGGATCCCCCAGGGGGAGGCCCGCCCCGTCATGCGGCAGGCTTATCGGTTTTGGAAGCTGGATGACGGGCCGCCCAGGCTCTTTTGGGCTTTGGCTTACCAGGTTTGGAAGTGCGGGTCTGCTTGTTGTACGCCTGACCTTTCGCTTTACCTGAAGGACAAAAGGGGCGAAAGGAAGTACCTTTAGCCTTCGACACAGAAGGAGTGGTACTTGGCAGACAGGCAGTTTTAGCAGCAGCCAAGTCAGCCATCTTATTTAAGTCCTCCCCAAACAGAATATCTCCCTTGAAAGGGAGTACCTCCAGGGTTTTTCTAGAGTCCAGATCCACAGATCAGGATCTCAGCCACAATATCCGGCGAGCCAGGACTGACGTAGTAGAGGTCTTGGCTGCTAGGATACCGGCATCAGAAGCCGCCTCTTTAATATAACGAGAAGCTGTGACAATATATGACAAGCATTGTCTAGCATGGTCAGAAGAGATTTCAGCTTCTAACTCCAAGGCCCATGCTTCAATAGCCTCTGCAGCCCATGTTGCTGCAATAGTGGGCCTTTGTGCAGCATCTGTGAGGGTGTAAATCGCTTTCAGACAACCCTTCACACGTTTATCCGTAGGCTCTTTTAGAGACGTGACGGTAGTGACATGTAGAGCTGAGGAAACCACCATCCTAGCCACATGTGAGTCTACTGGAGTAGGCGTTCCCCAATTTTTAGACAGCTCTGGCACGAGGGGATAGCGAGCCAGCATCTTCTTTTGAGGCACAAACTTCTTACCCGGGTTTTCCCAGGGTTCCTGACGTATATCCACTAGGTGGTCAGAGTAAGGTAAAACTTGTTTAACCACCTTCTGACGCTTGAACCTATCTGGTTTCGAAGGAGGGACGGATGGCTCGGGATCATCCGTAATCTGTAAAATCAACTTAATAGCCTCCAAAAGATCAGGAACATCCACATGTGAACTACCCTCCCCATCAGCAGTATCTGTGTCAGAATCTGTGGGGTCAGTGTAAGTGCAGTCTTCATCAGACGAGGTGTCAGTGACAGCAGTGGATTGCGAGGAGATAAGAGCTCGCTTAGAGGACCCCTTGGTCTTAGGCGAGCGAGGGTCAGACTTTTTAGTAGTCAGGGACTGGTTCAACTTCTTTATTTGAGCAGATAAGTCGTCCGCCCATGGCGGGTTAGCTGCAGGGACCACATACGGTTGTACCGGCATAGGGGGTCCCATAGGGGGTGTTAGTTTATTAACCAGCGTATGTAGAAGCGTGGAAAAAGCGGCCCAGGGTGGGTCATTTAGTATTTCCGTTGCCACAGTCCCACTGGGGGGCAAGGAGCCTCCAGAACCAGAGCTCACAGCTGCTATATTCTCCTCATAGAGATCTGTGGCTTCAGCAACACCGGCAGTGTGTTCAGCCCCAGAACCGTTACCCTCAGAAGCAGACATGATGTAACTTGCAGTATCAGGTAACACAGTACAATTGGCAGCAGCACAATACCTACTACGCAAACCTCTGCGCAGTGTAGTCAGCACTAGCAGAGATAAAGGAGAGATATGGTGACTAAAATCACAGAGAAAAATACGTATTAAAGTATATCTTTGTGAAAATCCTATATAAATATAAAACCTGACGCACCAAGCCCCCTCAGGTTATAGAATATAGGGGTAGCAAGTTGAGTGAGAGACACGAAAATGGACACCACTCAGCTAGCTTATGCACACACAGATAGTCACAGTTTGTACAATGCAGAGGTTATTACTAACAATAATACTGCACTGGACTAGCTTATATATATATATATATATATATATATATATATATATATATATATCTATGTAGTCAATAGATATAACACTGCACAGTAAGAATTGGATGTATATCACAGGGTAATTGTACAAGAAAACCCTGACTAAATGCACTCTTTCTTAACTAACACTGTCTAAAAGGCAGGTAGAATACTTAAGTGTCATGTAAAGTCACAGCACTGACAACCAGGCGGCTTTACACAGGAGGATTTGCCCAAGCAGTCCCAGGAACAGTAAAGCTGAGAGAAATGGCGCCCAGACACTGACAGGAAGTGAGGGAGAGACAGATATGCAGCTCCAGGGCGGGAACATTTGCGGGAAATGGCGCCCTGGGGCTGGGGGAGGGGCTTCAAGTCTAAGCCTTATCCCCCTGCTGGCAAAACCACCGGGTACTGTGGGCTACAATTAAAATGGTTTAGAGAGAAAACCTGACCTGCGCCCATGCCCTGTTGATCTAGTGGGATCGCCTGTACTGCCACAGTGTCCACCGCCAGCGCGCGCGGCCCGCCTCCCACAGACCGCGCCGGATCACAATAAAGTACGGGTCCCGCAAGTGGGACCCACTTACCACCTCCCGAAGCGCGGCCACGCGATCCTGGAGAGCCCCGTCATGTGTGCCTGACCATGAAGAAAACCGGAGCCTCCTGCTGTAGTTACCTGGCAACCAGGGCTTGGGAGTGTACAGTGCCGCTGGGGAGAGCTGGAGCTGCAGCAGTGAATGTCTCTGACATTTACACACCGCTGCTGCCCTTGTAGTCTTCACTTTTTCTTCAAAAAAGCTCTTCTTAGGGCTGCCTGGAGCAGCCCCTCTGTTATGTGCCTGCTATCTGCGGCACCAACTACAAAACTGAGCTCCTGTACAGGGAGGCGGAGTTATAGAGGAGGCGGCGCTATGCATTCTGGGAACAGTCAAAGCTTTTCAGCCTGTTGGTGCCTCGGATCAAGATCCTACTCTACACCCCCTATGTCTATTCCTTGTGGAGCCCAGTGTACCCCGCAGCAGAAAAATACTGTATACATCATTTAATCAAAGCTATAAAAAATGGAACTTAACCATAAAAATAAACACAAAACATATTTTACAAATAACACACACTGAAATAAAAATTAGTTACCAAATCTGAATACTGCCGCAGAATGAAGCCTATAGCTGATAGCAGGAATGTGTAAGCATAACCTTAGGACTGCAAAACAGCTGAAAATGTATTACATTTGAAAATGTTGAAAAAATCTCGTATGACCAATAACACAAAGTCCAGCAGTTGCCGGCAAGGAGATCCTTGCGATGTAATTAGCCGAGGCGTCTGATGTAGTAGTCACTTAGTAGAGAATCATTAGGAAATGCCGGCACTTGGTATCCCGGCGGTCAGGAAACTGACGCTGGGAAAGCGAAGTTTGGAATCACGACAGGGGTGAGTTGGGGCTGTTTTCCCCTCTCCCCTACCCCCTAACCCTTACTGCCACAGCCTAACCCTAACCTCACCCTATAGTGCCTAACCATAACCTCGCCTCGAAGGTGCCTAAACCTAACACCTCCCTTCCCGCAGCTTATATCTAACCAGGGCCGTAACTACCTATGGGCCAGCGGTGCCTGGCACACAGTGCAAAAGCACTGTGGGCGCAGGACCGCAGGCAAAACCCACAGGGTCATGACCACCTCTGCTAGCTGCAGCACTGCCCTCTGTGAGCCTCGGAACACCAGTAACCAGGCAGCGCTGCAGCTCCCCGCCCCCTCCTGGCTCTCCCTTCTTTGCCGTATCACTGATTTCCGTAGCCGACACACTCAGTTCCTTACAGCAGCAGGCGGAAAGGAAATGTGTGCTTCCCATGCGCTCTTCCCCCTCCTGCCCGGCACCTCCGGTCTTAGAGTGTCTGGAGAGGGACTTTGTAAGTATAATACTTTCTCTCCCGCTCTCTCAGACTCTGCCTGTCTGATGTGTAAAAACGGGGACTGTGCCTGTCTAATGTGTAAAAAGGGGGACTTTGCCTGTCTAATGTGAAAAAAGGGGGACTGTGTCTGCCTAATGTGAAAAAATGGGGACTCTGCCTGTCTAATGTGTAAAAAGGGGACTCTACCTGTATAATGTGAAAAAAGGGGACTCTGCCTGCCTTAATGTGTAATAAGGGGAACTCTGCCTGCCATAATGTGTAAAAAGGGGGACTCTACCCGCCGTAATGTGTAAAAGGGGATTCTACCTGCCTAATGTATAAAAGGGGGACTCTACTTGCCTAATATGAGAAAGGGGACTCTACTTGCTGTACTGTGTAAAAGGGGAACTCTACCTGCCAGCTCTGCCTGGTGTAATGTGTACAAGGGGGCTATGTGGCCACACTCCTTCCCCATAAAGCCACGTAGCTATATTTTTGGTGCGCACTGGTCCTATTTTATATATGGGGGGGGTGATGCTGTTTCTTGCACACAGCGCTAAAATGTCTAGTTACGGCACTGTATCATACCCCCCCCCCACATCCTAAACCTAACCCTCCTCGTGGGTGCCTAACCCTAAGTCCCCCAACCTCCCCCCTTCCTCCGCAGCCTAACCCTAACCTCTACGGGTGGCACCTAAACTAACACCCCCACCTGGCCCTAAAGCTAACTGTGGCAGTATACTTCATATGGTCGGGATTCAGTCAGTTCCGCTGTCGGTCTCCTGACAATTTCGGAATTCCGACATGGCATTGTGACTGGTGTCAGAATTCCGGAATTCCAGCTTCGGTATTCCGACAGCCGGGATCCCGACTGCAGATAACTTAACCGCATACCGTTCGTAATACTCTTCATATTAGAGGCTCTAATGTACACAAGTATAAGTTTTTCCCCTAGTATAATTACAGGAATGTTAGAGTCCCAGGCAAGTTCAGCACACTCTGGGTCACAGTACCTCCCCATACATCCCACCCCCTCACTATCCTGACGGTCAGCATGCCGACCCACAGGGACTATTTCCACTCGTGGGTGTCCATGACACCCATAGAATGGGAATAGAACCCGTAGCGACCACAGGTCGCCACCTAGCCGGCAAGGTGCTTGTTGCGCCCACCCCTTTCCCCCCAGCCGTTATTCCGCTGCCGTGATACCATCGTCAGTATGCTGACCAGCAGTCTCCTGACCGCCTGTCACGCATACCACACCCGGCATGCCTATATTCTGTGTTCAGCGGTGGCTGTATGTGCTCAGGAAATGTTATGTTACAATGATTTCCACGGGAAAACTGCACAAAAAGACGCCCAGCATTAGTAAGTGCGCTCACGACTAAGAGTGACTAGAATGACTGTTTAACATGACTGCAGCAAGGATGTAAAGGTCCAATTCCTCAGATCAGCGGAGACTCTAATAAATAATACATAGTAACTTCAGGAGAGAACTGGACGTACAGCACATTGTTAACTGAGATTTTGTTCATGCTTAATAGAAGATATAAATGTGACAATATCTGACAGATCTAAGTGTTTTTATTAAGTATCTTTACTAATTCATTACATACCTTGGGGATTATCTAGGCCATGCGGTGAACGGCTTTGAACATCCATATTAGGCCACAGGTGAAATAACGTGGTATCATTCTCTGATGCCTAGCAAAGCAAAATGTAGGATTAATATACAGAATTTAAGTGTACCTGCAGGGCAGTTTTCTATTCTCTACCTATTTGCTGAATGTACTGTATGTGAAAACAAGTTTTATGGTAAGAACTTACCTTTGTTAAAACTCTTTCTGCGAGGTACACTGGGCTCCACAAGGATAGACATAGGGGTGTAGAGTAGGATCTTGATCCGAAGCACCAACAGGCTCAAAAGCTTTGACCTTCTTACCAAGATGCATAGCGCCGCCTGCTATATCACCCCGACTCCGTGCACAGGAGCTCAGTTTTGTTAACCAGCCCAATGCAGTAGCAAGTAAAAGAGACGACAAATGCCAGTTGCCACAAACACCACACTCTTCCGACAGGTGAAGTGTCAGCGGCTAATGCAATACCAACCCAAAGAAGCTAAGTGCGTCAGGGTGGGCGCCTTGTGGAGCCCAGTGTACCTCGCAGAAAGAGTTTTAACAAAGGTAAGTTCTTACCATAAAACTCGTTTTCTGCTGCGGGGTACACTGGGCTCCACAAGGATAGACATAGGGGATGTCCTAAAGCAGTTCCTTATGGGAGGGGACGCACTGCAGTGGGCACAAGAACCTGCGTCCAAAGGAAGCATCCTTGGAAGCAGCAGTATTGAAGGCATAAAACCTTATGAACGTGTTCACAGAGGACCACATAGCCGCCTTGCACAATTGTTCAAGGGTCGCACCACATTGGGCCGCCCAAGAAGGTCCAACAGACCGAGTAGAATGGGCTTTAATGTGATCAGGAGCAGAGAGACCAGCCTTCACAAAAGCATGTGCAATCACCATTCTAATCCATCTGGCCAGAGTTTGCTTGTGAGCAGGCCAGCCCTGTTTGAGAAACCCAAACACAACAAAAAGAGAATCAGATATCCTAATAGGAGCAATTCTCTTCACATAGATACGGAGAGCCCGTACCACATCCAAAGACCGCTCTTTGGGAGACCGATCAGGAGAAACAAGTGCCGGAACTACAATCTCCTGATTAAGGTGGAACGAAGAAACCACCTTAGGTAGATAGCCGGGACGAGTCCAAAGAACCGCCCGGTCACGGTGAAATATCAGATATGGGGAACTACAGGACAAGGCACCCAAATCCGACACTCTTCTAGCTGAAGCAATAGCCAGCAGAAACACCACCTTAAGGGAAAGCCACTTAAGGTCAGCTGAACCAAGAGGTTCAAACGGAGACTCTTGTAACGCCCCCAAAACCACCGACAAGTCCCAAGGAGCCACAGGCGGGACGTAGAGAGGTTGGATATGCAACACGCCTTGAGTAAAGGTATGCACAGCAGGTAAGGTCGCAATTTTTCTCTGAAACCACACCGACAAGGCAGATATTGGAACCTTGAGGGAGGCCAGACGTAGGCCTAAGTCCAGGCCCTGCTGAAGAAAAGCCAACAACTTGGCTATACTAAACTTGGAAGCGTCATAATCGTTAGATGCACACCAAACAAAGTAAGAATGCCAGACCCTAGAAACATAGAATTTGTCAGCAGATAAGAACCACTTGGCCCATCTAGTCTGCCCCCCCCCCCTTTTTTTTTTTTTTTTTTTTTTTTTTTATCTCTAACCTTAATTGATCCTTATTTCTTTTTAAGGATATCCTTATGTCTATCCCATGCATGTTTAAATGTCTCTACTGTCTTAGCCTCTACCACCTCCGATGGGAGGCTATTCCACTTGTCCACTACCCTTTCTGTGAAGTAATTTTTCCGCAAATTTCCCCTGAACCTCCCCCCCTCCAGTCTCAGTGCATGTCCTCGTGTCCTATTGCTTCTCTTCATTTGGAGAATGTTTCCCTCCTGGACTTTGTTAAAACCCTTGATATATTTGAAAGTTTCTATCATGTCCCCCCTTTCCCTTCTCTGCTCCAAACTATACATATTGAGATTTCTTAGTCTTTCTGGGTATGTTTTGTGATGTAGGCCATGCACCATTTTAGTTGCCCTTCTTTGTACAGTTTCTAATGTATTAATATCCTTTTGAAGATATGGCCTCCAGAATTGAACACAGTAAATCCGAGCAGAAGCCGGTTTCCGGGCCCGCAACATAGTTTGAATGACCGCCTCAGAAAACCCTTTAGCCCTTAAGGCGGAAGCTTCAAGAGCCACGCCGTCAAAGACAGCCGGGCTAGGTCCTGGTAGACACAGGGACCCTGAACGAGAAGGTCTGGGCGTTGTGGAAGTAATGGACGCTCTGACGATAGGCCTTGCAGGTCTGAGAACCAGTGCCGTCTGGGCCACGCTGGAGCTATGAGAAGCAGAATTCCTTTTTCTTGCTTCAACTTCCGAATTACCCTGGGCAGGAGTGACACCGGAGGGAACACGTACGGCAGCCGAAACCTCCACGGTACCGCCAGCACATCCACGAATTCTGCTTGAGGATCCCTTGTCCTTGCTCCGAAAGACCGGAACCTTGTGATTGTGTCGAGACGCCATCAGATCTACGTGTGGAAGGCCCCACCGTTCCACTAGGAGTTGAAACACTTCTGGATGGAGGCCCCCCTCGCCGGCATGCACGTCCTGACGACTGAGAAAGTCTGCTTCCCAATTCAGGACTCCCGGCACGAATATTGCCGATATGGCCGGTAGATGGCGTTCTGCCCACTGTAGAATCCGTGAGACTTTCTTCATTGCTAGGCGGCTTCGAGTGCCGCCTTGATTTATGTAAGCCACTTTGGTGGCGTTGTCCGACTGTACTTGAACAGGACGGTTCTGAAATAAATGCTGGGCTAGGTTCAAAGCATTGAAGACCGCCCGCAACTCCAGAATATTGATCGAGAGGAGGGACTCCTCCTTGGTCCACCGCCCCTGAAGGGAGTGTTGCTCCAGCACCGCGCCACAACCTCTTAGACTGGCATCTGTCGTCAACAGGACCCAGTCGGATATCCAGAACTGACGGCCCCTGCACAGTTGCTGGTCCCGGAGCCTCCAGAGCAGCGACAGACGGACCTCCGGAGTCAATGAGATCATTTGAGACCTGATCCGGTGAGGCAGGCCGTCCCATTTGGCTAGAATCAGCCTCTGGAGAGGGCGAGAGCGAAATTGAGCGTACTCCACCATGACGAATGCTGACACCATGAGGCCCGGCACCTGCATCGCCGAATGTATCGACACTTGCGGACGAGATAGGAAGCAACGAATCCTGTCCTGAAGTTTCAGGACTTTCTCCTGAGACAGAAACAACCGCTGGTTGTGAGTGTCCAATAGTGCTCCCAGATGCACTATGCTCTGAGCAGGGATCAGGGATGACTTCTTCCAGTTGATGAGCCACCCGTGGGCTTGTAGAAACCGGACCGTCAAATCTAGAGGACGCAGGAGAAGTTCTGGCGAATTTGCCACGATTAACAAGCCGTCCAAATACGGCAGTATCCTGACCCCTTGACGGCGGAGATCCACTGTCATCACCGCCATGACTTTTGTAAAGACTCGCGGAGCCGTAGTTAAACCAAAAGGTAACGCCCGAAACTGCTAATGGCTGTTGCCAATCGCAAATCTCAGGTATTGCTGATGAGACACTGCTATAGGAAAATGCAGGTAAGCATCCTGAATGTCCAGGGAGACCATGAAGTCCCCAGGTTCCAAGGCCAGAACTATAGAGTGAATGGTTTCCATCCGGAACTTGGAAACCTTCACAAACCTGTTCAATGCCTTGAGGTTGAGAATGGGCCGGGAGGATCCATTCGGTTTCAGGACTAGAAACAGCGGAGAATAGTACCCCCGACCCCTCTGCGCAAGAGGCAACTGTACTTCGACTCCTGTATCCAGGAGGGTCTGTACCACCGAATGTAGAGTGTTTGCCTTTGTCTTGTCCAACGGGACATCTGTCTGGCAAAATCGATGAGGGGGTCAGTTTTTGAAGGCTATGGCGTAACCTCGAGTGACGACTTCCCGTACCCAGGCATCTGAAGTGGTCTTCAGCCATTCCTGGGTATACCCTAGAAGCCGGCCCCCCACCCTGGGATCCCCCAGAGGGAGGCCCGCCACGTCATGCGGCAGGCTTATCTGTCTTGGAAGCTGGCTGACGGGCAGCCCAGGCTCTTTTGGGCTTAGACTCACCAGGTTTGGAAGTGCGGGCCTGCTTGTTGTACACCTGACCTTTTGCTTTACCTGAAGGACGAAAGGGGCGAAAGGAAGTACCTTTAGCCTTCGGCACAGAAGGAGCAGTACTTGGCAGACAGGCAGTTTTAGCAGTAGCCAAGTCAGCCACAATCTTATTTAAATCCTCCCCAAACAGAATATCTCCCTTAAAAGGGAGTACCTCCAGGGTTTTTCTAGAGTCCAGATCCACAAACCAGGATCTCAGCCACAATATCCGGCGAGCCAGGACTGACGTAGTAGAGGCCTTGGCTGCCAGGATACCGGCATCAGAAGCCGCCTCTTTAATACAACGAGAAGGTGTGACAATATAAGACAAGCATTGTCTAGCATGGTCAGAGGAGATTTCAGCATCTAAGTCCAAGGCCCATGCTTCAATGGCCTCTGCAGCCCAAGTAGATGCAATAATGGGCCTTTGTGCAGCACCCGTGAGGGTGTAAATCGCTTTCAGACAACCCTCCACACGTTTATCCGTAGGCTCTTTAAGAGACGTGATGGTGGTGACAGGTAGAGCTGAGGAAACCACCATCCTAGCCACATGTGAGTCCACTGGAGGAGGCGTTTCCCAATTCTTAGACAGCTCCGGCGCGAGGGGATAGCGAGCCAGCATCTTCTTTTGAGGCACAAACTTCGTACTCGGGTGTTCCCAGGGTTCCTGACGTATATCAATTAGGTGGTCAGAGTGAGGTAAAACTTATTTAATCACCTTCTGACGCTTGAACCTATCTGGTTTCTTAGGAGGAACGGATGGCTCGGGATCATCCGTAAACTGTAAAATCAACTTAATAGCATCCAAAAGATCAGGAACATACACATGTGAACCACCCACCCCATCAGCCGAGTCAGAACCTGTGGGGTCAGTGTAAGTGCCGTCTTCATCCGACGAGGTGTCAGTGACAGCAGTGGATTGTGAGGAGACAAGCGTTCGCTTAGAGGACCCCTTGGAAGTAGGCGAGCGCCGGTCAGACTTTTTAGTAGTCAGGGACTGGTTCAACTTCTTTATTTGAGCAGATAAATCGTCCGCCCACGGCGGGTTAGCTGCAGGGACCACAAACGGTTGCACCAGCATTGGGGATCCCATAGGGGGTGTTAGTTTATGAACTAGCGTATGCAGAAGCGTGGAAAAAGTGGCCCACGGCGGGTCATTATTTGCCCCCGTTGCCACCGTCCCACTGGGGGGCAAGGAGCCCCCAGAACCAGAGCCCAAAGCTGCTATATTCTCCTCATAGGTATCTGCGGCTTCAGCAACACGGGCAGTGTGTTCAGCCCCAGAACCGTTACCCTCAGAAGCAGACATGATATAACTTGCAGTATCAGGTAACACAGTACAATTTGTCAGCAGCACAATACCTCTAGCCCAAACCCCTGCGCAGTGTAGTCAGCACTAACAGAGATAAAGGAGAGATATTGTGACTAAATCACAGAGAAAAATACGTAATACAGTATATCTTTGTGAAAATCCTATATTAGATAAAACCTGACGCACCAAGCCCCCTCAGGTTATAGAATATAGGGATAGCAGGTTGAGTGAAAGACACGAAATGGACACCACTCAGCTATCAAATGCACACACAAATAGTCACAGTCTGTACAATGCAGAGGTTATTACTAACAATAAAACTGCACTGGACTAGCTTACACAGCTATATAACAATAGATATAACAGTACACAGTAAGAAATGGATGTATATCACAGGGTAATTGTACTAGGAAACCCTGACTAAGTGCACTCTTTCTTAACTAACACTGACTAAAAAAGGCAGGTAGAATACTTAAGTGTCATGTAAAGTCACAGCACTGACAACCAGGCGGCTTTACATAGGAGGATTTGCCTAAGCATTCCCAGGAACAGTGAGCTGAGGGATAATGGCGCCGCAGACACTGCCAGTGAGTGAGGAAAAGACAAATATGCAGCTCCAGGGCGGGAACATTTGCAGGAAATGGCGCCCTGGGGCTGGCGGAGGGGCTCCAGGTCTAAGCCTTATCTCCTCTGCCGGCAAAACCGCCGGGTACTGCGGGCTACTTGTAAAAAAAAAGGTTTAAAGAGAAAACCTGACCTGCACCCATGCCCTGGTGATCTAGTGGGATCGCCTGTACTGCCACAGTGTCCACCGCCAGCGCGCGCGGCCCGCCTCCCACCGGCCGCGCCGGATCGCGATAAAGTGCGGGTCCCGCAAGCGGGACCCACTTACCTCCTCCCGAAGTGCGGCCACGCGATCCCGGAGAGCCCCAGCCATGTGTGACTAACTTGGAAGAAAACCGGAGCCTCCTGCAACCCGGCAACCAGGGCACGGGAGTGTACAGCGCCGCTGGGGGAGAGATGGAGCTGCAGCAGGCAATGTCTACTGACATCCAGCACAATCTGTGCCTCTGCTGCAGCCCTTGTAATCTTCTTTTTTCCTCAGAAAAAGCTTTTTCTAGAGCTGCTGTGAGCAGCTCTTCCTGTCACATGCTTGCACTGCAAGCACCAACTACAAACTGAGCTCCTGTGCACCGATGCGGGGTGATATAGGAGGCGGCGCTATGCATCTTGGGAAGAAGGTCAAAGCTTTTGAGCCTGTTGGTGCTTCGGATCAAGATCCTACTCTACACCCCCAATGTCTATCCTTGTGGAGCCCAGTGTACCCCGCAGCAGAAAAGAGATTTTGGCCTAATTCAGACCTGATCATAGATGTGCTAAATTTTGCACATCTACGATCAGTCACACAGACATGCAGGGGGGACACTCAGCACAGGGCTAGTCCACCCCACATGTCAGGCCCGATCCCCCCGCACAGCGGAGATGCTTTTGTACTGGAAGAGTAGCTCCCAGCCAGCGCAGCTCCTGCACGCTGGCAGGGAGCTAATCGTCGCTGTGAGGGTCGCAGCGGCTGCGTGTGACGTCATGCAGCTGCCGCGGCCTGCCCCCCGCACGGTCTAGGCACACCTGCGTTACCCGGACCGCGCCCCTAAAATGGCGGCCAAGCGCCCCCACCCGCCCAGCGACCACCTCTTCTTGTCTATCAGGCAGAGGAGATCGCATGGCTGAGACGGTCGTCAGCTGTCTGGCATGCACCGGCGTATGCGCAGTTCAGATCTGATCGGCTGCTGTGCGAAAATGCACAGCACCGATCAGGTATGAATTAGGCCCTTCTATTTAGGGCCTGATTTTGAAGTGTAGTTGCAATTCTTGATGCCTACTGCTATCAAAAGTCCTATGTAACTATCTGCACACCGCCTTCGGCACACCAGCTGCCAGTGCAGCCTCCAGCACTAGTAATGGGACTTACACATACAGTACCCCATGTTAGATGCAAAAACGGAGACTGGAAATGGTGTGCACAAACCATATGCATAACTCACCCATGACACAACAATGGAACACTTCTGTTATGTGCGACACACAGAGCAGTTGGTGAGCAGCATACAGTATGTGAGTTTGGTCAGAGCTGTTCTAAGATGTCACCTGCACTGCATGGGCAGTGTGCAATAAAAGCGCTATGTGAAGCCGCACTCTCAGTAACTAACTGAACCACTGACATGACTGTTAGCTATGTTAACAGGGCTCAACTTACTTATCATTTCATATCACCACCGTTTCACACAGGGAACTTGGAGATGACGTCATCTCCCAGCACTCCTGAACCCATACTTACCGACATTGCATTTCTCCTCTCCAGGAGAAGCCCGGAGAGGAGACGCTGCAGGTGTCTTCGGGGGGCGGGGCCGGACTGTGACACCACTAAGCCCCGGGAAACGCCACGATTCGCGGGTCCGCGGGAAGGGCTAAAATGACGCGATTTGCGTCATTTTAACCCCTTCTCCACCCGACGGACCCGCAAATGCGGGAGGTTATCTCTCCATCCTGCTCGCATCACTAGGGTGCAAGCAGGATGCGGGAGACCTGCCCACTCTTCCGGGGGTGCGGGGGGGCTACCCCAAAAAACGGGAGCCTCCCGCAGCTTCCGGGAGAGTAGGTAAGTATGCCTGAACCCACTAATCAGCAGCCTCTTAGGCATGACTCAGGTCTGCCTTTCACACTGCAGCTGGCCTGAGAACAGTAGCTATGAGCTGCATGACTGCAGATACCAGGGACATGCAGTCAGGGGAGGCAGTGTCTCCCCTGTCATACTGATTAAAATAATAAAAAGAATATATGTATAACAGAGTCTGTGATAAATATCTTCATTTATTATTTTAATAATATCCCCCCTGTGAAAATGTTGGTCTGGGAGGAGAGGTGCCTCCCGCCGCTAACATTGAAGTCTGGGCAGCGGGGGGCGGGCAGGGCGAAGCAATGGGCTATGAATGCCCATTGAAAAAGCATGGCGAAGCGGCACCTTTACTGATGCCTCAATCAGTCCCCCAGATGTGATTGGCCCAGCGGATAAAGTGCTGGATCAGCTGTCCAATCAGTAGCGGGCCGCATTCTAATCCCCCCCGCGGCTGCAGCATGCGCCGTGGGATGTGTGAGCGCCCGCTGCAGCCGGCATCGCTGACTGACACTAGAGGTCATAATTGACCCCTAGTGTCTGAGCGACGCTACTATGGGAGAGACATCTCTCCCATACTAGAGAAGAGCCGGAGGACGGAGACGGAGGGCAGCGCAGCAGGAGCGGTATGTATTGTGTGTGCATTTTTTTTTTTTTATGTGTGTGTGTTTGGGGCACTGGCACAGTTACAGGGGGCACTGGCACAGCTAGGGGGCACAGCTACTGGGGGCACTGGCACAGCTACAGGGACACAACTACTGGGGGCACTTGCACAGCTACAGGGGTCACAACTACAGGGGTCACAACTGCTGTGGGCACAACTATAGGGGGCACAGCTACAAGGGGCACAACTACAGGGGTCACAACTACTGGGGGCAAAGCTACAGGGGGCACAGCTACTGGGGGCACAACTACTCGGGGCACTGCTACAAGGGGCACAGCTGGGGGCACAGCTACTAGGGGCAAAGCTACAGGGAGCACAGCTACAAGGGGCACAGCAACTGGGGGCACAACTACAGGGGTCACAACTACTGGGGGCACAGCTACAAGGGGAACAACTACAGGGGGCACAGCTACTGGGGGCAAAGCTACAAGGGGCACAGCTACAAGGGGCACAGCGACTGGGGGCATAGCTGCTGGGGGCACAACTACTGGGGGTACAGCTACAAGGGGGCACAAGTACAAGGAGATAAATGTGGCGTAGCCCCTTCCCTATGAAGAAGCCACATCCAGGGACGCCACAAGGTCTAGAACCGGCCCTGTGTCCAATCACCCACAGGTGCCGCTGGAGGTGGAAGTGGCGGCGTCTGTGTGCCTGAGACGGAGTTTGGTGGCCAGGTAGGAAACCCCCCCCCCTCTCGTTCCTCCTCCAGTGCGGCACCTGTGTGCGGTGGCCAGGAAGGAATCCCCCCTCGTTCCTCCTCTGGCGCCTGCTGTCTTCCCAGCCAGCAGCAGCACTCTCCCCTGTCTGTGCAAACGTCCTACCGTGTCAGTGAGTGTATAATATTCATTCATTTCTATTTCTCTCTCTCTCCTCCTGTGGATTACTTTGTTTGTAAGTAGAATTTTCATTTTTACAGGTGCCCCTATTGGATTCTACATGGACAAGTGGACGTGACCAGTGTGGGATGTAGGTAAGTATGTGTGAGTGTGTAAGTGTGTTTTAATAAATTTTTACTTTCACGAAGTGTGTTGTGTTTTTTTTTTTTTTGTAGAACTACAGGTACCAGTGGGCCCGTTATTTCACCGCATGCTGGTACTTGAGGCTCTCCAAGTACCAGCAAGTGGAGGAGGCTTGCTGGGCCTTCTAGTTCCACAACAAAAAACAATATTCTTTTTTTATACACACTTATGGCTATCAGCCTGGCACCCACCAGGGGTGCTGGGGACAGCCTCGGGCTTCACCCCTGGCCATTGGGTGCCTGGAGGGGGGGGGACCCCTTGATTTAAGGGGTCCCCACTCCTCAAGGGAACCCCGGCCAGGGGTGACTAGTTGGGGGGGTAATGCGACGGCCGCAGGGACCTACATAAATGTGTCCCCCGGCTGTGGCATTATGTCCCTGGCTAGTGGAGCCCGGTGCTGGTTTTAAAAATACGGGGGACCCCTACATCTTTTGTCCCCCGTATTTTTGGAACTAGGACCGGACTAAGAGCCCGGTGCTGGTTGTCTAAATACGGGGAACCACTGTCCAATTTTTCCCCCAGTATTTAAACAACCAGGACCAGCTCAAAGAGCCCGAGGCTGGTTATACTTAGGAAGGGGGACCTCACACATTTTTTTTTTTTTTTTTACATTTTTTAACCCATTCAGACCATTCTCCATTAAGTTAATGGAAGCCCTGGACAACAAAATTGCAATCATGTCCACCTCCCACTCCCTTCCCACACGCTAATTTATTTATTTTTTTCTATAAAAATGTACAATATATCACAAGTATGATGAGCAGGCAGGCAGCAGGCATTGGCTGCATCGGACTGAGATGCAAATTAGTGGCGGAGGGCTGGGTCAGTTGATGGTGGGCGAGTTTGTATGCCATTGGCGGTGGCAGCGGGCATCGGCTCAGAGGCAGTAGCGGGCAATGGCTGGGCGGTGGTAGGGGTCATCGGCAGGACATTATGGCTGTAGTGCCTCACCAGCCACTGACCACACCGCACGCCACTGGCAGATACCCCAGTAAAATCTGCAGATGCAGTGAGCTAGTTGCAGTTCGTGATTGCACTAGCTACACTATAACGGGCAGTGACTTTCTATGGGAGAGTCATCCGCAGGACAGGCGGTCCCATTGGGAGGTCTTTCCAGCCCTCAGGAACTGTCAGATGGGGCTGCGATTAGCAGAGAGCTGGCTTACTGTAGGAAGCCACTCCCTGGCTGATCAACAGCACTGGAAAACAAAAAAGAAAAAGTATTGATCAACAGCACTAGTCAGCTGCTATGAGCTGGGGTTTGTGCATACGCAGTCAAGCATCCGCTTGTGGGCATGCATAGATCCTGGCGCCTGTCAGCTCCATTGTGCAGGTTCCAGAACCCGGCAGGGGCTCTCTCTCCTCTCCTCCTCCTGGCAGCATGGCCAGCGGCAGCTCCCCTCTTCCACAAAGACAGGAGCCATCGCTGCCTGGGATAGGAAAGCCAATCCTGGGCCATTTTTTCAATCCTAGATATCGGGATTGAAAGATGGCCAATCCCGGGATTCCCGAGATTGGTTTTTAACTATGTGGCCGCCCCCTCGCCCCGCCACGCCCACATAACTCACCATATACCGAGGCAGGGGGTCCTCTGCTCTCTCCTGGCGGCTCCCAGCAGCGGCTGATGGCACAGCGTGACCTCTCACGCTGCGCTGGGGAGGCGGATGAAGGAAGCCAGGCAGCGTCTGAGTGTCCTCTGTACGCTCAACGCTGATCCCTCAATCCCCGGGATTAAATCCCGGCCATTTTTGGTCCTAAATCCGGGGATCCCACTGATCCCGATCCCAGGACTGGCCACCATACCTGGGAATAACCCTGGTTGGGACCTGTTCAGCGTACCCAGGATGCACGAACCGCATCTACCTTGCCACACCGAGCCGGAATCAGAACCAATGACCCGGGTTTTCCAGTTGGCGTGAAGAGAGTATTTGTTTTTCCTTTAAAAATTCAAAGAAAAAGGAACTTACTTTTTTTTTAGCAAAGCAAATAAAATTAAATAACATTCATTTACTAATGTTCCAATGTAGGTAAATCTTTAGATGCATGTAATTCTGCAGAAAAACATTGCGAAATGACTAGCCAGAATATTGCGGGATTAAAATGAACAGCCAATTTATGGTTAATCTTCTTGCTGAACTACAACTCCAAGGGGCATATTTATCAAAAATATTTTCTGGGTACTACTTGTCAATATTAAGAAGCACCAGGATATCTGATGTAATCCTCCATTTTTGGCCACAAAAGCAGCCCCCATAGTTTCTATAAGGGCTGCTAAATGTTCAAATTTACTGAGTGGCATTCTGTAGCTTGGCCTCAGTACTAACACCATCTGAATATGGCATTAGCCATTGCAGTCTATGGGTTACACTTAATCTGAGGGATCCCTTCTCGGCAATGGAGGCTCGTAGATGTGCAGCCTGATGACAGTGCCTGTCCTTTCATGTATTATTTTATACATCCTGATGAGCCTCCACTTCTTTTTGCCAATATAAGCGGTGATAATAAATTATCATTATAAGGACCAATTCCCGATAATTAATAAATATGCTCCTATGTATGATTGGTCAACAAATAGCTGGCAGAACACACCACATACTTAATTAGGGTGGGAGGGCGTCTGGGACTCAAGGTCGACACCGCTTATGTCGACACCAATTGGTCAATGCACCTTAGGTCGACACCTGAAATAGGCCGACATTGACAAAAGGTCGACATGAACAAGGTCGACATGCGTTTTTAATGTTTTTTGGTGTTGTTTTCTCCGTAAAGTGACGGGTAACCCCAATTGGTGCACCGTGTCCCCTCGCATGGCTCACGCAAGGTGCCCCACTCTGCTACAGCTGCGCTCGGCACAGGTTACCATTCCTAATTGTAGTCCACGTGGATCGTAAAGTATGAAAAAGTTAAAAAAATTGAAAAAAATTTGAAAAACTCACATTGACCTTTTGTCCATGCCAACCTATTTCAGGTGTCAACCACTTGGTGTTGACCTAAGTGGTGTTGACCTTTTGACTGGATACCGGGTGGGAGAACCATAAGAAATGTAAGTGACGGTTCAAATATGTTCTACTGAGCACTATACTGTATATCACTGAGATTCACCCCAGCATACATTATAAAAGAGTTTAATTTAGAGAAATCACTTTTCTCAGCATGAAGAGCCAACAGTCCATTGCCATAAAAATCAATATAATTTCCTTTAAAACTATCTGGCACAATAAATAAATGAATAAAGTTAATAAAATATAAAGAAGGAAAATATGCCTGAATTTTGGGTACAGTACGTTCTGTTCTCATTTTGTTTATCTACAAGTTGGTAACTGTTATGAATATGTAGTATAGTGTGTTGTTAGTAAGTGCACTCTACCTTACGAGATTCAAAAAGGTGACTTTTGTTATCAATATTAATTTAAAGTAGCTGATGGGTTATTTATTAGAACACACAGGTTTTTGTAAGAAACACTGAAGTGAAGATTAGAACCTAGGGGTTCACTCAGACATTATTCACAGGAGTTTGTAGAGATAGCTTGTATTCTAAACAGTAATTATGGTCTTCTCCAACTCTGCATTAGATGAGGCATGTACACGCCCATGGGTGAAGCTAGACTTTCTGTCACCTCATTCATCATAACGCTCCACTCCTTCCCCATTTCAGTAGTAGTAGTTACCCTCTACCTATTTCACATCCAAATAATACAGAAGCATTAGTGACCGCCATAAACTACTAACAGTATTAAAGACTGCCATATAGAACAGACAGCATTAGTGACCGCCATAAACTATAGATAGCATTAATGACCACCATATATATACAGGGAAAATTAGTGACCACCATATAATACAGGGAACATTAGTGACAGCCATATACTACTACAGGCAGCATTAGTAACATACGTATAATACAGAAAGCATTAGTGACCGCCATATACTACAGACAGCCTTAGTGACAACCATATACTACAGATAGCATTAGTGACAGCAATATACTACTACATACAGCATTAGTAACATTTGTATATTACAGAAAGCATTAGTGACTGCAATATACTACTGGCAGCATTAGTGACTGCAATATACTACAGGCAGCATTAATGACTGCCGTATACTACAGACAACATTAGAGACAGTCATATAGTACAGACAGCACTAGTGACCACCATATACTACAAACAGCGTAGTACTGCCATATACTACAGATAGCATTAGTACAGCCATATACTAGACAGCATTAGTGACCACCATATAGTAGAGACAGCACTAGTGGCCACCATATAAATTTACTTCATGTAGCATTAGTGACCACCATATACTAGAGACAGCACTAGTGACCACCATATAAATTTACTTCAGGCAGCATTAGTGACTATAATATATTAAAGACAACATTAGTGACCACATATACTGCAGACCGCACTAGTGACCACCATATTCTACAGACAGCATTAGTGACCCCCCCATATACTATAGACAGCATTAGTGACTTCTTACCCCATTTAGTCTTAGTATTACCTATAATAAACTATACCCAAACACCCCCTCCCCCTCATACTCGAAGTTGCCTGATGCAGATCTCTTCATTTGAATTTGTACCCTCACTTATGTATAATACAGTGTTCTACAGTACAGTACAGAGTGGGCAATTTTACTTTTACGGTCACCTGGATACGGATGAAAAAATGAGATGTAGCAATACAGAAATGTATTTATATCAATACAATACAGATGCTGTGATAAATGAACCTACAACTTTGTACCTGTGTATGTTTGATGTCAGCCTCAGTGAGGGCCTTGATAACACAAATAACAGAATCCTTTAGGACCTCTCGTTGTTTAGCATACTGTGTCAGCGGAGAGCACGCACACCAGAAATGTTTAGCTGCCTGTAGTGTTAGAGCGGGGCTTCCAGCTTCACCACCAAACCTAAAAGGTAGAGCATGTCCAAATGAGCCACAAAAGACAATATACCAATATACTGTTGAATGTCATATATGCTTGGTTAAGTGATAATCCATCTAATGTGACATCTTCATCCAACATCCCGTTTCCCCAACTAGCAGTTATTTAAATCTCCTTGCCAGCGATCTCCGCTCTTCAGGCAATCTCACCCCTGCGTTTGCTACAATAGTCCCTGAGAAGCAATGACAGCGGGAACAGTTCAAATCCAACATTGTTAGATAAAGCATCAGTGGAGGAGAGTTCTGCAAGGGATCTTGGCATAGTACTGGAGGTAGGTAGGATGGAAGGTAGCAATTATAGAATGGAAGGCGCTGCCCTTTAAATATTAATACCGCTATTTCCTAATTTATTTAAATTCTCATCCAGGAAAAATTTAATCTGCAGCGTTAGTAACTACACCACCAGGTAAATATTCCATTGCTCTGCTACACAAACATAAACTTAAAAAACAATAGGCAGCTACAGGTATCTGTTGGGAATGGGGATTCTGTTAGATTAATTGTTACATTAGGGGCAATGCAATAACTAACTAATGGGATGTAACCCTTGTAAGATTATTTTATTATGTGCCAAAACAGTACTGTTCACAAACTAGGATGATCTCTTATGAGACCCAAGTACTAGCACATACTGTATTCAACTTTTACAATTAGTACTTGTTATTTTTACCATGTTTGCATAGTGCCTCGACAGTTCAATGGAGCATTTTAATGGAATGCCTACCCAGAGACATTTCTTCCTAATAATAGGCTGGCTATGTACAGGGCCGGTTTTACACATACGCTGGTTACGCAGATGAATAAGGCGCAGCATAGAGGAGGGCGCCCTACTCAGCTGTGAAAGCGAGATGTGTAACACTGGCCATTCCTGATAAGCCCTAATATGTAGCGCCTGCCCAGAGACTCACCGAGCAGGCAGTGATGTTGGCGTCGCTGTGCTATGTCTGGCAGCGCGCCCCACTAGTACTACAGTAATGTGAAGAAAAAATAAAATAAACTACTGCTCCCAAAATCCCTTGCTTCCAGACAGCAAGGGCTGCTGGGAGCGGTAGTTTATTTTGAGATTCTTCACATTACTGTACATGCAAAATAAACCACCGCTCCCAGAAACCCTTGCTGTCTGGCTACTAGGAGCAGTAGTTTATTTTGAGGTGCTTCTTCTTCTAGTGCTATAGAGCGGTGCCGGGCATGGCGGAGGCGCCAACACCACTGACTGCTTTGCGAGTCTCTGGGCACAGGGGACATATCAGGTAATACAGTACTTTGATTAGATTAATATGTAAGGAGAAGTATTAAAGTGGGCAAAATATGTAAGGAGAACTTCAACAGTGGGCAAATGTGTCAGCGGCACTTATATAGAGGGCAAATGTATAAGGGTCCCCTATATAGTGTGCAAATGTGTAAGGGGCACTTATACAGTGGGCAAATGTGTAAGGGGCACTAATACAGTGGGCAAATGTATAAGGGGCACTACAACTGGGCTTTTACAATGAGACCATGCCTCCTTAATTTTTTCAGGCACGCGCAAAAGTGCCTCAGTGGGCACCGATGTATTTATTCGCTTACCAAATAATTTGGCCTCGGGCCAGCCCTGGCTATGTACAGTAGTATTACAGTGGTGGTGCTCTGATCTGGGACCCCTGCTGTTCGGTTTTTATTGGAGAATCTGTCACTGAAACTACTAGTCTCCAGCCACCTCTTCCAGGAATCCATGCAAAGCCACCTCAGCATAATAACTATACAGTTGAATAAGGTGGCATCCCAAGTGGTGATACTGTATACAGGGAGCACGAGAATGCTTTAATTACTTATCAAACTTCTTACTATATTATACTGAATTGCTGTAGAGAGTTTTACTTTACTCAGCTTCTGTAAAATGATAGATCTTGCACCAAAAGTTCACAACACCCTTTGCTGCAATGACCACAAAGCTTTCTGTAATCCCGCATGGGATACTTGACATTCAATGGTGAAGCGACATTTCATTTATTGTGTGATTTACTGTGCAGAAAATTGCCTCTATTCATATTTTGCAGTTAGACTAATTATTACCTACAGATGCGTCCTCATACATCATTGCTACAGTCGCACCAAACCGCCCCTCTGGGCGCACTAGGTCCCGTGCGACTATGTTAGTGCTGGAATGCATCAGGAGACTGTGCTGATTCGTTTGATATGCAACACTTCTATAACTGTATGCGACTGAGTCTGAATTGAGTCTGAATATGTATACAAAGTGCTACATTGCAGTGGCGCTGACTTTTTTCCACACCATGTTCAGCTTTGTTACTTATAAAGACTCAGTCGCACACACATACTGTATACTAGTGTCCCATATCAAATTAGTCAGCACAGTATTCTAATGCTTTCTAGATGCATTGTATTATGACTTAGACTGGCCATACACCTAAAGATTGATTGTCAAATCTGGCTGGTTGGAATGACAATCTGGTAATGTATGGGAGCAAATGACAATTGACCATTTGCTCCAAAATGCTGGAAAACTGACAAAAACTGTTGTTCAGACAATTTGAATGAATCAAAAGGATTTTACTAATTTGTCTGAATGCCAATTTTTGTCTGTTATTAATTGTTTGGGAGCAAATGGTCAATTGTTATTTGCTCCCATACATTACCAGATTTTCATTCCAACCAGCCAGATTGAACAATAAATCTTTAGGCGTATGGACAGCTGAAGACACATTGGGGCAGATGTATTAACCCGGAGAAGGCATAAAGAAGTGATAAACCAGTGATAAATGCAAGGTGATAACGCACCAGCCAATCAGCTCCTAACTGTTAATTTACATATTGGATCTCATTGGCTGGTGCGCTTATCACCTTGTACTTATCACTGCTTTATCACTTCCTTATGCCTTCTCCAGGTTAATACATCTGCCTCATTATGTGTAAAAGATGCCAGGTGCTAGCAGAGTCACACAGGACCTGGAAGCTCACTTTCACCAGGCATCTTGCGTCACATGGTGTATTGAAGCTAGTTCTATGAGGATGCATCTGTACCACAATTAATGCTCTGTAATAAGAACAAGTATTACAAAACAAAACGTACCTTGCACTTATTTCAAAGGCTTTTATGGCAGACAGACGCAAGTGTTTTTTTCCAGCCAAATTGTCCATTATGCTTTGGCCCTGAATGCAGGCAGCAGTGCTCAACATTTCTCCTGCCAGTGTAGAACTGTACCTACAACAGTCATAAATGATTTATGAATACAGTGTACATAGTCAACCTCCTATTGGCCATCAGGGGTGGTATTCAGTATGCCGGCTGTTGGGATCCCGGCACGCAGGAATCCCGACACCCGGCATACCGACAACTATTTTCCCTCTTGGGGATCCACAACCCCCCTGGAGGGAGAATAAATGGCGTGGTGTGCGTAGCACGCCACCGTGCCCGCAGTGTGGCAAACGCAGCGAGCCCGCAAGGGCTCTTTTGCACTCCCCCCCCTACCGGCATGCTGGCAGTTGGGATCCCGGCGCCTGTATGCTAGGCGCAGGGAACCCGACCGCCGGCCACTCATACTACACCCGGCCATCAGAGTATTTACATTTTCACACAATAAACAACTGGACAATTATCCTATTATAAGCAGCTATAAAATACGTATACTGTATTCCTTTAAGTAATTGTTTATGCATTTCATGGACCGGAAATGTGAAACAATTATCTGGGAAATGTCAAAGTGTTTTGGGCAAACATTGGTGTCACTGTTACAATGTAAGCATTAGAAACGTATCTAATACTGTATATCGTCAAACCAAAGGGACTTGAAAAACTGGGCTATGTCTGCCTTTCTGTGGTTTGGATGCTGCAACATTCTTGAGGCCAGATTCAAATCTTATCGCACCTTTAGACGGGAGATAGAGGGGAGATATTCCAATATACCCTGTTATCGCGCTCATTACAGTCTGGTTTAGGCGCATCAAGCACCTAAAGCCGACTAAAGTAATGGGCACGATCGTTAAGAGACCCGTTTGGGCGCCCAAACGGGTCTCTTTACATGCATTTCAGCTCGCAACCTCCGGGGGCACTGAGCAGAAATGTAGTTGTTACTGCCATCGGCAGTAACATTAGAATACCGCCGGCGGGGGCAATTGCGGCCGGGAGGGGGACAAAACATTTGAATTCTGCCCTTAAAATGGGATCAGTACTAAATCCCGCTGGACGCGATCCCAGCGGTCGAAATACCGATGCCGGAATCCCAACCACACAATCCCGACAGGGGTGGCGAGCGGAACGCAGCCCCTTGCAGGCTGGCTTCGCTCACCACGCTGCGGGCACACTAATTTATTCTCCCTCTATGGGTGTCATGGACACCCACGGAGGGAGAATATGTCGGGATTGTGCCGTTCGGGATTTCGGCGTCGGTATTTCGACCGCCGGGATTCCATCCGGCGGGATGTTGACCGCATCCCCTTAAAATGAATATCCTCCAAAGGGACAGATTGACTAAGGAGCGGTTACACAAACCACTAATCATTGGTGGCTTTGATAACCCCATAGTTAATTAATGTACCCCTATGACTCCTGTACCTGCTATGGGCCTTCAACGGTTTTTCTGAAGCCTACACTTAGCACTTATATAGTTTACCAGAGAGGCAGGCATAAACAGTGCTTATTTCCAGACTTCACAACCAGATAGTCATGTTCTCTACCCACTCATTCTAGCCTCCAGTATTAATATTTCAAATGCAATTTACAATAAAGGCCAGCTTACTGTACTTTCCACCACCGATGTTCTATCCAGTTACACAGTCGCATTACGTTACATGGCAGTGATACCTGTGGGGGAACAGTGGTTTTTCTTCTTTTTACCTTTTAGACGATTAGCACTTGAAACATCATGTAGACTCGCTGGAATCTTGCCATTGCCTACAAGTCGCAGACTATTACCTTTCTCCTCAAATGTCAGACACCATTGTGTGTCATTGGGTGGACAGGAGGAAAATGCATTGTAATGTAAATGCTATCGATCCATAAGAGCAATTTCTAGGGAGCATGGGGCAACTGTGGGCAGAGATGTACGTTAATGCACTCGCAGCTGTGATCCTGTACACAGTGAATGCGTGACAATATACTAATGCTGCAGCCACTTGGAAATGTACTGAGATGCCCACCGGCAGTGTTGCAGATCCCAGCAACTGTGTACAAACACGTAGCGGTGGTCGCAGATCATTCAATAATTTGAGTAGCCCTATCGTTGCACAGAATAGCCGTGGATACTGAGATGCTGGTGCCATGTACGGGATCTCTTGTAGGCTGAGATACGCCCTGAAAATGGTTGCAACATGTCTATGTTTATGCTGCCAATCACTGTAAGCACCCACTAAGAGTCTCTGACTGCCAATCACTGTAAGCAACCACACACAGTATCTGACTGCCAATCCCCGTAAGCAACCACACACAGTATCTGACTGCCAATCCCCGTAAGCAACCACACACAGTATCTGACTGCCAATCCCAGTAAGCAAACACACAGAGTATCTGACTGCCAATCCCCATAAGCAACCACACACAGTATCTGACCGACAATCACTGTAAGCAACCACACACAGTATCTGACTGCCAATCACTAAGTAACCACACACAGTATTTGACTGGCAATCATTGTAAGCAACCACACACATTATCTTACTGCCAATCACTGTAAGCAACCACACACAGTATCTGACTGCCAATCACTAAGTAACCACACACAGTATCTGACTGCCAATCACTGTAAGTAACCACACACAGTATTTGACTGGCAATCACTGTAAGCAACCACACACAGTATCTGACTGCCAATCATTGTAAGCAACCACACACATTATCTTACTGCCAATCACTGTAAGCAACCACAAACAGTATCTGACTGCCAATCACTAAGTAACCACACACAGTATCTGACTGCCAATCACCGTAAGTAACCACACACAGTATTTGACTGGCAATCACTGTAAGCAACCACACACAGTATCTGACTGCCAATCCCTGTAAGCAACCACACACAGTATCTGACTGCCAATCCCTATAAGCAACCACACACAGTATCTGACTGCCAATCCATGTAAGCAACCACATACATTATCTGACTGCTAATCCCTGTAAGCAACCACACAGTATCTGACTGGCAATCACTGTAAGCAACCACACACAGTATCTGACTGCCAATCCCTGTAAGCAACCAGATACAGTATCTGACTGCCAATCCCTGTAAGCAACCACACACCGTATCTGACCGCCAATCACTAAGTAACCACACACAGTATCTGACTGCCAATCACTGTAAGCAACCACACACAGTATCTGACTGCCAATCCCTGTAAGCAACCACACACAGTATCTGACTGGCAATCCCTGTAAGCAACCACACACAGTATCTGACTGCCAATCCCTGTAAGCAACCACACACAGTATCTGACTGGCAATCACTGTAAGCAACCACACACAGTATCTGACTACCAATCCCAGTAAGCAACCAGATACAGTATCTGACTGCCAATCCCCATAAGCAACCACACACAGTATCTGACCGACAATCACTGTAAGCAACCACACACAGTATCTGACTGCCAATCACTAAGTAACCACACACAGTATTTGACTGCCAATCATTGTAAGCAACCACACACATTATCTTACTGCCAATCACTGTAAGCAACCACACACAGTATCTGACTGCCAATCACTAAGTAACCACACACAGTATCTGACTGCCAATCACTGTAAGTAACCACACACAGTATTTGACTGGCAATCACTGTAAGCAACCACACACAGTATCTGACTGCCAATCATTGTAAGCAACCACACACATTATCTTACTGCCAATCACTGTAAGCAACCACAAACAGTATCTGACTGCCAATCACTAAGTAACCACACACAGTATCTGACTGCCAATCACCGTAAGTAACCACACACAGTATTTGACTGGCAATCACTGTAAGCAACCACACACAGTATCTGACTGCCAATCCCTGTAAGCAACCACACACAGTATCTGACTGCCAATCCCTATAAGCAACCACACACAGTATCTGACTGCCAATCCATGTAAGCAACCACATACATTATCTGACTGCTAATCCCTGTAAGCAACCACACAGTATCTGACTGGCAATCACTGTAAGCAACCACACACAGTATCTGACTGCCAATCCCTGTAAGCAACCAGATACAGTATCTGACTGCCAATCCCTGTAAGCAACCACACACCGTATCTGACCGCCAATCACTAAGTAACCACACACAGTATCTGACTGCCAATCACTGTACGCAACCACACACAGTATCTGACTGCCAATCCCTGTAAGCAACCACACACAGTATCTGACTGGCAATCCCTGTAAGCAACCACACACAGTATCTGACTGGCAATCCCTGTAAGCAACCACACACAGTATCTGACTGGCAATCCCTGTAAGCAACCACACACAGTATCTGACTGGCAATCACTGTAAGCAACCACACACAGTATCTGACTACCAATCCCTGTAAGCAACCAGATACAGTATCTGACTGCCAATCCCTGTAAGCAACCACACACAGTATCTGACCGCCAATCACAGCAGAAACCCTCACTGTGAGCAGCATAACTAAGGTACCTTGGCACATGCACAGTGCGATCGTGATACATGCAGTCGGCCGATAATCCCTCAACTGCGTAAATATCAGCATTGCGCACATCTCTGAATGAGGCCCTTTGTTCCATTCTCATACCAATGTACACGCTTTTGCTAGCAGAGAGAGGCATATTTATTAAAAAAATCCCCCAAAAAGTGAAACAAAATGTAAGCATCCCCTGGATATATTACAGGGGTACTGCAGCAGCTATTGGGAGACATTCCTCCATTTCCGATTGATCGCAATAGCAGCCCCATAGGTATTATATTGGGGCTTCTATACTATGAAAGGTAGCACAAAGCAAAGTGTTTGCATCAGCTTTACATGTCGCTGCGATGGGCTTTTATTGGAACCCCTGTTGCTGGATGTGATTCTTAATACATCCCCGTATTACAGTGACTAGCAGGGAAAGGAAATTATAATTACTACAGGTAGCACCAGTTAATTAATAAACGGGCCCCTAAGACATGCTAATAAAAGTATGTGTTTTGACAGCCATGGGAAAAGTAATTTTATGGTATTACTGACATCTTGGATGGCCACTCAGTTAAGTGCAAACGGTTGTTTGCGGGGCTGTGGTCTGGTGATTAGGATATTTAATTTCATCTCAGGTAGAGCAATGATGACTGAAGGGAATCAGTCTGTAATAGGCACATATTGAAATCTGTCCCAAATATTCCTATTACTTCATTATTAAAAATAACTCAAATACCAGAAAAAAAAAACAAGTCACAAAAATGACCATCTCAGTAGAGAAATATAATTAATCATAAAAAATACATGTTATTTATGATCATTAAATACCTGAACAGAAAGCATGACACTTTACAGTCCCTCTATTTAATTTTAAAGGAAATCTGCAATAATATGTTTGAGCAGCAGATGTCAGTATAACCTTTCAAGTGGCTTTTGTTCATAACCAAAAATACAATATGACAACATAAGTGCAAGCTTTTTAGTAGCCTCACGCTTTTAATTTAATGCCTTATTAGCCGGCAGTTTTTTATTTAAGTATAGGAAGTCCATGCACTGTAAATAACCTTTATTGTTAAAAGAATTTACCAGGAAGAGGTGCATTAAGATACAGTAACTTTTGTTTTTCAAGGCACAAGTAAAAATAACTCTGCACTATAATATATATCACATCTAAATAATAAAAAAACAAAAACTCCAGTTCACATTCACAGACATTTTGCCGTTGGTACAGTATTCTGACTGCCGGGATCCCGACAGCCAGAATCCTGACCGGATCCCTTTGAGGAGTGCTGTTATATACTAGAAAACAAACAAAATGTAAAAAAATGTATTGTGAAAATTGCTTTTGCGCAAATATACTTCAAACCTATCTATAAAAAAAGGCCATTTGCATATGAAACACAACTGAAAGACATATTAGGCTACATAGGTCAAGTCAAGTAAATAGAATAGTTGTCTATTCTCCTAGGACACTCATGGATTATTAGATGACCCTCCACGCTACCGGTGGAACAGACATTTCTCATCTACTTGGACAATACAGTATATACCGATTTATTCTGAAAATTGACAAAATCATCAGATCCATATTAGTTTAGCTGCAGCCAGGTATCGAGATGGATACACATAAGACAAAAGCAACCCTCTGGTGTTAATGTTACCAAAGGCTTTTGGACTACTCAAATTGTTATTGACAATGTATCTCCAACTTTTAACTGCCCTGACTGAAAATGGAGCACCTTTTTAATAAGATTTTACTTACCAATAAATCTATTTCTCATAGTCCGTAGTGGATGCTGGGGACTCCGTCAGGACCATGGGGGATAGCGGCTCCGCAGGAGACAGGGCACAAAAGCAAGCTTTTAGGATCACATGGTGTGTACTGGCTCCTCCCCCTATGACCCTCCTCCAAGCCTCAGTTAGGTACGGTGCCCGGACGAGCGTACACAATAAGGAAGGATCTTGAATCCCGGGTAAGACTCATACCAGCCACACCAATCACACCGTACAACTTGTGATTTGAACCCAGTTAACAGTATGATAACAATGAAGTAGCCTCTAAAAAAGATGGCTCACAACAATAATAACCCGATTTTTTGTAACAATAACTATGTACAAGTAATGCAGACAATCCGCACTTGGGATGGGCGCCCAGCATCCACTACGGACTATGAGAAATAGATTTATCGGTAAGTAAAATCTTATTTTCTCTAACGTCCTAGTGGATGCTGGGGACTCCGTCAGGACCATGGGGATTATACCAAAGCTCCCAAACGGGCGGGAGAGTGCGGATGACTCTGCAGCACCGAATGAGAGAACTCCAGGTCCTCCTCAGCCAGGGTATCAATCTTGTAGAATTTTGCAAACGTGTTTGCCCCTGACCAAGTAGCTGCTCGGCAAAGTTGTAAAGCCGAGACCCCTCGGGCAGCCGCCCAAGATGAGCCCACCTTCCTTGTGGAATGGGCATTTACAGATTTTGGCTGTGGCAGGCCTGCCACAGAATGTGCAAGCTGAATTGTACTACAAATCCAACGAGCAATAGTCTGCTTAGAAGCAGGAGCACCCAGCTTTTTGGGTGCCTACAATATAAACAGCAAGTCAGACTTTCTGACTCCAGCCGTCCTGGAATTATATATATATATATATATATATATATATATATATATATATATATATATTTTCAGGGCCCTGACAACGTCTAGCAACTTGGAGTCCTCCAAGTCCCTAGTAGCCGCAGGCACCACAATAGGTTGTTTCAGGTGAAACGCTGACACCACCTTAGGAAGAAACTGGGGACGAGTCCGCAGTTCTGCCCTGTCCGAATGGAAAATCAAATATGGGCTTTTGTAAGACAAAGCCGCCAATTTTGACAATCGCCTGGCCGAGGCCAGGGCCAACAGCATGGTCACTTTCCATGTGAGATATTTCAAATCCACAGATTTGAGTGGTTCAAACCAATATGATTTGAGGAATCCCAACACTACGTTGAGATCCCACGGTGCCACTGGAGGCACACAAGGGCTGTATATGCAATACTCCCTTGACAAACGTCTGGACTTCAGGAACTGAAGCCAATTCTTTCTGGAAGAAAATCTATAGGGCCGAAACTTGAACCTTAATGGACCCCAATTTGAGGCTCATAGACACTCCTGTTTGCAGGAAGTGCAGAAATCGACCTAGTTGAAATTTTTTCGTGGGGCCTTCCTGGCCTCACCCACGCAACATATTTTTACCACATGTGGTGATAACGTTGTGCGGTCACCTCCTTCCTGGCTTTGACCAGGGTAGGTATGACCTCTTCCGGAATGCCTTTTCCCTTAGGATCCGGCGTTCAAACCGCCATGCCGTCAAACGCAGTCGCGGTAAGTCTTGGAACAGACAAGGTCCCTGCTGGAGCAGGTCCTTTCTTAAAGGCCGATGCCACGGTTCCTCTTGGAACAGACATGGTACTTGCTGAAAGCAAATCCCTTCTTAGCTCCCGAGGCCATTAGTCCTCTGTGAGCATCTCTTGAAGTTCCGGTTACCAAGTCCCTCTTGGCCAATCCGGAGCCACGAGTATAGTTCTTACTCCTCTATGTCTTATAATTCTCAATACCTTGGTTATGAGAAGCAGAGGAGGGAACACATACACCGACTGTTACACCCACGGTGTTACCAGGACGTCCACAGCTATCGCCTGAAGGTCTCGTGACCTGGCGCAATACCTGTCCCATTTTTTGTTCGGGCGGGACGCCATCATGTCCACCTTTGGTCTTTCCCAACGGTTCACAATCATGCGGAAAACTTCCCGATGAAATTCCCACTCTCCCGGGTGGAGGTCGTGCCTGCTGAGGAAGTCTGCTTCCCAGTCGTCCACTCCCGGAATGACACTGCTGACAGTGCTATCACATGATTTTCCGCCTAGCGAAAAATCCTTGCAGTTTTGCCACTGCCCTCCTGCTTCTTGTGCCGCCCTTTCTGTTTACGTGGGCGACTGCCGTGATGTTATCCCACTGGATCAATACCGGCTGACCTTGAAGCAGAGGTCTTGCTAAGCTTAGAGCATTATAAATTTGCTCTTAGCTCCAGTATATTTATGTGGAGAGAATTCTCCAGACTTGATCACACTCCTTGTGTGACTGCTCCCCAGCCTCTCAGGCTGGCCTCCGTGGTCACCAGCATCCAATCCTGAATGCCGAATCTGCGGCCCTCTAGAAGATGAGCACTCTGTAATCACCACAGGAGAGACACCCTTGTCCTTGGATATAGGGTTATCCGCTGATGCATCTGAAGATGCGATCCGGACCATTTGTCCAGCAGATCCCACTGAAGAGTTCTTGCGTGAAATCTGCCGAATGGAAGCGCTTCGTAATAAGCCACCATTTTTACCAGGACTCTTGTGCAATGATGCACTGATACTTTTCCTGGTTTTAGGAGGATCCCGATTAGCTCGGATAACTCCCTGGCTTTCTCCTCTGGGAGAAACACCTTTTCCTGGACTGTGTCCAGAATCATCCCTAGGACCAGCAGACGTGTCGTCGGAACAACTGCGGTTTTGGAATATTTAGAATCCACCCGTGCTGTCGTAGAACTACTTGAGATAGTGCTACTCCGACCTCCAACTGTTCTCTGGACCTTGTTCTTATCAGGAGGTCGTCCATTTTCTTTGAAGACGAATCCTCCTTTCGGTCATTACCTTGGTAAGGACCCGGGGTGCCTTGGACAATCCAACGGCATCGTCTTGAAACTGATAGTGACAGTTCTGTACCACGAACCTGAGGTACCCTTGGTGAGAAAAGGCAAATTTTGGGACATGGAGGTAAGCATCCCTGATGTCCCGGGACACCATATAGTCCCCTTGTTCTTTGCTATCACTGCTCTGAGTGACTCCATCTGGATTTGAACCCTTGCAAGTGTTCAAATTTTTCAGATTTAGAATAGGTCTCACCTAGCCTTCAGTACCACCATATAGTGTGGAGTAATACCCCTTTCCTTGTTGTCGGAGGGGTAATTTTATTATCACCTGCTGGGAATACAGCTTGTGAATTGTTTTCAATACTGCCTCCCTGTCGGAGGGAGACATTGGTACAGCAGACTACAGGAACCTGCGAGGGGGGAAACCTCTCGACATTCCAATCTGTACCCCTTGGATACTACTTGTAGGATCCAGGGGTCCTGTACGGTCCCAGCGTCATGCTGAGAACTTGGTAGAAGCGGTGGAGGGCTTCTGTTCCTGGGAATGGGCTGCCTGCTGCAGTCTTCTTCCCTTTCCTCTATCCCTGGGCAGATATGACTCTTATAAGGACGAAAGGACTGAGGCTGAAAAGACGGTGTCTTTTTCTGCAGAGATGTGACTTAGGGTAAAAAACGGTGGATTTTCCAGCAGTTGCCCTGGCCACCAGGTCCCATGGACCGACCCCAAATAACTCCTCCCCTTTATACGGCAATACATCTTTGTGCCGTTTGGAATCTGCATCACCTGACCACTGTCGTGTCCATAAACATCTTCTTGCAGATATGGACATCGCATTTACTCTTGATGCCAGAGTGCAAATATCCCTCTGCGCATCTCGCATATATAGAAATGCATCCTTTAAATGCTCTATAGTCAATAAAATACTGTCCCTGTCAAAGGTATCAATATTTTTAGTCAGGGAATCCGACCAAGCCACCTCAGCTCTGCACATCCAGGCTGAGGCGATCGCTGGTCGCAGTATAACACCAGCATGTGTGTGTATACTTTTTAGGATATTTTTCAGCCTCCTATCAGCTGGCTCCTTAAGTACGGCCCTATCCGTAGATGGTACCGCCACTTGTTCTGATAAGCGTGTGAGCGCCTTATCCACCCTGAGGGGTGTTTCCCACCGCGCCTTAACTTCTGGCGGGAAAGGGTATACCGCCAATAATTTTCTATCGGGGGAAACCCACGCATCATCACACACTTCATTTAATTTATCTGATTCAGGAAAAACTACAGGTAGTTTTTTCACCTCACACATAATACCCTTTTTTGTGGTACTTGGAGTATCAGAAATATGTAACACCTCCTTCATTGCCCTTAACGTGTGGCCCTAAAAGAAAATACGTTTGTTTCTTCACCGTCGACACTGAAATCAGTGTCCGTGTCTGGGTCTGTGTCGACCGACTGAGGTAAATGGGCATTTTACAGCCCCTGACGGTGTTTGAGACGCCTGGACAGATACTAATTTGTTCGCCGGCCCTCTCATGTCGTCAACCGGCTTGCAGCGTGTTGACATTGTTACGTAATTTCCATAAATAAGCCATCCATTCCGGTGTCGACTCCCTAGAGAGTGACATCACCATTACAGGCAATTTGCTCCGCCTCCTCACCAATATTTTCCTCATACATGTCGACACACACGTACCGACATACAGCACACACATAGGGAATGCTCTGATAGAGGACAGGACCCACTAGCCCTTTGGGGAGACAGAGGGAGAGTTTGCCAGCACACACCAAAACGCTATAATTATCCAGGGACAACCTTTATATAAGTGTTCCTTTTATAGCATTTTAATATACGGTATATACATATCGCCAAATCAGTGCCCCCCCTCTCTGTTTTAACCCTGTTTCTGTAGTGCAGTGCAGGGGAGATCATGGGAGCCTTCCCACCAGCCTTTCTGTGAGGGAAAATGGCGCTGTGTGCTGAGGAGAATAGGCCCCGCCCCCTTTTCGGCGGGCTTCTTCTCCGGAGTTTTAGATATCTGGCAGGGGTTAAATACATCCATATAGCCTCAAGGGCTATATGTGATGTATTTTTCGCCATACAGGTATTATACATTGCTGCCCAGGGCGCCCCCCCCCAGCGCCCTGCACCCTCCGTGACCGCTGTGTGAAGTGTGCTGACAACAATGGCGCACAGCTGCAGTGCTGTGCGCAACCTGATGAAGACTGAGAGTCTTCTGCCGCCTGGTTCCGGACCTCTTCATCTTCAGCATCTGCAAGGGGGGTCGGCGGCGCGGCTCCGGGACGAACCCCAGGGCGAGCCCTGTGTTCCGACTCCCTCTGGAGCTATGTCCAGTAGCCTAAGAATCCAATCCATCCTGCACGCAGGTGAGTTGAAAATCTCTCCCCTAAGTCCCTCGATGCAGTGAGCCTGTTGCCAGCAGGACTCACTGAAAATAAAGAACCTAAAAACTTTTTCTAAGCAACTCTTTAAGAGAGCCACCTAGATTGCACCCTTCTCGGCCGGACACAAAAACCTAACTGAGGCTTGGAGGAGGGTCATAGGGGGAGGAGCCAGTACACACCATGTGATCCTAAAAGCTTGCTTTTGTGCCCTGTCTCCTGCGGAGCCGCTATCCCCCATGGTCCTGACGGAGTCCCCAGCATCCACTAGGACGTTAGAGAAAATTTGATTAAAATCACAAGTTGCTTTTAATTAACTTAAAAAAGCTTTGCAGATTGCGCCGGTGTTGTCATCCATTTATTTATCTTGTCACAGCACAAAGGCTTAACCTTTCATACTTGTGCTGAACAGAACTAAGCCATTGGTGACCAGGAGCTACAATAATTTTAGTTCTCAAGGGATGGAGACATTTATTAGAAGGTACCCTGACCTGTGACTATGATTACTGACCATCATCATCTACAGTATTATCATTATTATAATTATTACTACATTTTATTTATGATGCGCCACAAGTGTTTCACAGCACCGTACAGTATAGGGAGTATAGTACAGTATAGTACAGTACAGAGAGACAAAACATAGCATTTCAGTAAATAAATAACAAAAATAGAGTACAGGTAACAGTTAAGAGCACCACAATTCTCAAAACATAATACAGCTTAGATGTAAGTAGTGAGTGAGTAATCACCGTACTACTAAGAGCTGGTGGCCATAGATAGAGATGAGCCTTTACCAGCAGGAGAAAATGCGGGTAAAGATGGTCGCTGAGTAGGAGAGAGCTGCGAGTGAAATGTGACAAGAAGAGGGCTTTGACAACAAGAGGAAAGAGGGTCCTGCTCTGAGGAGCTAACAATCTAGTGGGAAGGGGCGACAGACAGATTACATAAGGTGAAAGCAAGCGGGAGGTAGCCTGATGGCAGGATGTAAGCAAAGCAGAGATGTTTAAGGCATGGGGCAGGGGGATGGAGTAGCAGCCTCAGGACTAGGTTATGCCTCGGGAGGGTATGCTTTGATGAATAGGTGGGTTTTCAGTGCCCATTTGAAGCTTTGCAAGGTCGGGGACAGTCTAATGGAGCGGGGGAGCACGTTCCACTGAAGGGGTGCAGCACGGGCAAAATCTTGAACTCGAGCATGGGAAGCAGTGACCAGGTGAGAGGAGAGGCAACGGTCATTGGCCGACTGTAGGGGGCGGGAGTGTGAAGGGAGAGGAGGTTGGAGATGTAGGGAGCAGTATAATATGTTATTCCACCAAAAGACTTAATTCCGGGTGATCATATTGCTCCATTTCATACACTATTTCATTTTATAGTTTCCTATTGGACAGTTGGCAAAAATAAAAAAGCAATTGCTCTGTCAAGACAAATTAAAAGAGTGCAAGATCAGGTCCAGAAGATGCTACCCATAATTCCGTAAGAAGACTTGCAGCAGAACTTTCTCCTCCTGTTCTTCAGAAATGTATTATCCAACTCGTCAGATGAAGACAACTGAGAGAAAGAAATTCCCAAGCAATGGGGCTAAAGAATCTCAGTTTTGATCTTTGTCCTTAAATTTACATATTACATTTCTGTTTCTTCAGCTGCAAGAATTTGTCCTCCAGAAGTTCCCTGATTCTTCTACTGTAGGGCATCCGGAAAGCAATACAACTCAACCATTAATTTGCAGGCAGTACTGGTGGCCATGAATATCTCAATCTGTGCAAGATTATATAAATAACATCCAATTTGTGCAATAAATAAAGTTCAGCATTCACTTCCCATGGTCTGCTTCAGCCTTTGCCTGTAGCTTCTGTTCCATGGAAATATATATAGTATATCCCTAGATGTCATTCCTGACCTGCCATCGTCTAAGAGATACACCACTATCCTAATGTCTGCGGCTCATTTTTCTAACATGGCACATTATATAACGTTTGTCAAATTACCTTGTGCACCTTATACTGCCCAGCTATATATACACATACTGTATGTATATATATATATATATATATATATATATAAGAAAATATGTATGCAGGCTTGTTCTTCATAGGCTCCTACATGGCTTGATGGATCTGGACCAAACTTGTTACACATACCCTTCATTATCCAACTTAAAATACTGTCAGGGTTTCAACTAAACAAATCTACCCCTTTCGGGGCTAGGGCCATATATCTTATCTTATATATAAAATGAGTTGGTCTGTTTGTTTGTCTGGTTATGCATTTGGACACCTCTGCACTGATTGAGATGAAACCTATGCAAAGTGGTCCAGGTGGAGCCTGGCCAGGTTTTAGCGGGGTTAGGGTCCCGGTCGGCCAACACGGTGGTGTGCGTTGAGCAGAACTTTGACCCAGAGAGCCTGTTCTGGGCTTTCCACTGGACAGATTTGGAAGAATACTTCACAGAGTGGTAACATTGGATCGCAGAAGACATACTAAGGGGTTGGGGTCAGTCGGTCATCACAGCGGATTGTGCCGGGCAAATCTTTGACCCAGGGAGCCTGTTTAGGGCCTTCCACTGCTGGTTTTGCAAGAAAACTTCACAGAGTAGTAACATTCAATCCCAGAAGACATACTAGGGGATTGGGGTCCTGGCCGGACCTCCCATTGGTGTACACTGGGCAGAACTTTGACACAGAAAGCCTGTTCTAGGCCTTCCACTGTATGGATTTGGATGAAAACTTTAATGAACTGTAATAACTGACAATAGACGTAATTCAATGACCTGAAATAACTGACACAAATGGAGGTGAGAAGAAGTGAGAAGACAAAAAATGTTGTGTAATCATAATGCCTGCATGCATAAGCGACGGAGCACCAAAGATTATTGAGCGCGGGGCCGCACATCGTTAATCGTTAGTGCCTACACACTGCACGATATGAACAGGTTCTCGTTCATTAATGAACGAGAACGTTCGTATCGTGCATTTTATCTGCCAGTGTGTAGGTCCCTTAAGCCTTGGAATAGCAACACCGATAACAGAAAGAAAACTTTAAACCCACCTCGCAATGTACTGTAACAGTGATTATAAAACTGAACATAAAAAAAGATGGGGATCAGGGCTACTGGCGACACCCCAAAAACAAAAACAACACTGGGCAGCCACCTTATGGGTGTGCTGGAAGAGCTACTAACTTACTAATTATTTTTATTATGTTGACAGTTACATTCAATTCATTGCTAACTTAATAACGGGAAAATATAAACCTGGGCAATGCTGGGTACTTCAGCTAGTCTATTTATAAAACACATTTCCAGACTTTATGGTTCCTCAACTACAGTTACAGTACTTCTGATCGAGATTCTAAGTTCACTTTCCGCATCAGGAAATCCTTCTGTAATATCCTGAACACAGACCAAGCTGACCCCTGGATACTATCCTCATTCGAATGGCCAAACTGAGTAATTTAGTGGCTGGAACAATATTTGCACATTTAGAGTAACCACCAACCAAAAACTGGACTGGGAACCTGGCATTAGCGGAATTTTTCTATAATAATTCTCAACATTCTAATCTGCACAGTCCATTCTTCCTTAATTATGGTTTAACGCACAATCCTTTCTTTCTGACACTCTTTATGATGTACATGCAGTTCAGGAACTCAATCAAGACTCAAAGAAAATATGCAGATAATCCGGCAACCTTGGTTCCAGCACTGTGCTGGATTATCGGTTTCGCCGGATTATCGGTGGTATTATTTACGGTGGTGTCGGCAGAATCCTGACCCCCCTCTGCAGCCTAATTCTATCCAGTGTGTCCCCTACAGTCTAACTCCAGCCACGCAGCCTGATTCCCCAACTTCAGACCATCTCCCTGCCCAAACCCAACTACCGGTCCGCCGCCAGACTCCCCCACCCGCAACCTAACTAAGCTTCCCGAAGCTAATTTAAAACCTCCCGCAAATCTAACTAAACCTCCCGCTGCTAATCTAAGCACCTCCCGCATCCTAACTCCCACCCACAGCATAACTTTCTCCGGCACCTGATGTGTCCCGATTAAAAGAGATGCCAGATAATCGTGGTGTACTTGTACTGTAGGTTACTGATAATCTGCATATGGCACAAATTAAAAAGCAGGCAGATCAGAAATGACGAACAGCTCCATCTACATCAATAAGCTTCATCTATAGCCATAGGAGACAGAATTTGTCTGTCTACAAAAATGACTATCACAACCATCTAACCAAATTTATAAGTAAATTCACTGGTCCTTTTCCAGTTCTAGCCATTCTGTCTCTAGTTAATGTCAAATTGAAGCTTTGCTCTAAGAGAAAAATCCTTCTGGTCTTTCATGCTTCACAGATGAAGTTGGCTGCCATTCCAACTACAGCTTCTGCAGTTATGATTTGAGGACAGAATGTGCTCAGCGTAATTGCTGAGCATATTCTGGATTCCTGTATAAGACAGACATGTTTATTCTTTTTAAACAAATGGACAGAGTGGAGGAAATCCTGTGGGAACCTGTTGAAAATATCCATGCACCTTATCTTGTAATCATGTCTACAGGAAAAATCCTACCAAACCAGGAGCGCTAGGGATTCACCCTGGAAGGAGGAACATAATGTCACTGCAAGTGACATCTGCATTGGTCCAGGTGCCAGTCAACCCTTAAGATCTGGAGCCTCTTCTGATCACTGATGGCTCAGCATTATGCATACTATAGGTACTGTAGCAGCCATCTGACATTGCTAGAAGACTGGGAGAGGAGTGTGTAGGCATATGGGGGGGGGGGGGGGGGGGGGGTCCTGTCCGGACTTGGATCACCCTCAGCACCAGTATATAAGGAAGTTTACACCAAGCATTTCTTACTAGGTGATTAGGGTATCTTCATGGACAACCTGATACACTCTTTCATTATGTTAACATGAGCCTGCTACTTAACTTTCCTTGCTTGAACCATGGTTCTCTGGACAGACACAAAGAACAGACAGAGACAAAGGACAGAGCGCACAAAAAAGGGCAACTAAAATGGTGCATGGCCTATATTACAAAACTTACCCGGAAAATAAGAATTTACTTACCGATAATTCTATTTCTCATAGTCCGTAGTGGATGCTGGGGACTCCGTAAGGACCATGGGGAATAGCGGCTCCGCAGGAGACTGGGCACATCTAAAGAAAGCTTTAGGACTAACTGGTGTGCACTGGCTCCTCCCCCTATGACCCTCCTCCAAGCCTCAGTTAGGATACTGTGCCCGGACGAGCGTACACAATAAGGAAGGATTTTGAATCCCGGGTAAGACTCATACCAGCCACACCAATCACACCGTATAACCTGTGATCTGAACCCAGTTAACAGTATGATAACAGAGGAGCCTCTGAAAGATGGCTCACAACAATAATAACCCGATATTTGTAACAATAACTATGTACAAGTATTGCAGACAATCCGCACTTGGGATGGGCGCCCAGCATCCACTACGGACTATGAGAAATAGAATTATCGGTAAGTAAATTCTTATTTTCTCTAACGTCCTAAGTGGATGCTGGGGACTCCGTAAGGACCATGGGGATTATACCAAAGCTCCCAAACGGGCGGGAGAGTGCGGATGACTCTGCAGCACCAAATGAGAGAACTCCAGGTCCTCCTCAGCTAGGATATCAATTTTGTAGAATTTTACAAACGTATTTGCTCCTGACCAAGTAGCTGCTCGGCAAAGTTGTAAAGCCGAGACCCCTCGGGCAGCCGCCCAAGATGAGCCCACCTTCCTTGTGGAGTGGGCATTTACAGATTTTTGGTTGTGGCAGGCCTGCCACAGAATGTGCAAGCTGAATTGTACTACAAATCCAACGAGCAATAGTCTGCTTAGAAGCAGGAGCACCCAGCTTGTTGGGTGCACACAGGATAAACAGCGAGTCAGATTTGCTGACTCCAGCCGTTCTGGAAACATATATTTTCAGGGCACTGACAACGTCTAGCAACTTGGAGGCCTCCAAGTCCCTAGTAGCCGCAGGCACCACCAATAGGTTGGTTCAGGTGAGACGCTGAAACCACCTTGGGGAGAAACTGAGGACGAGTCCTCAATTCCGCCATGTCCGAATGGAAAATCAGATAAGGGCTTTTTCATGATAAAGCCGTCAATTCTGACAAGCGCCTGGCCCAGGCCAGGGCCAACAGCATGACCACTTTCCATGTGAGATATTTTAACTCCACAGATTTAAGTGGTTCAAACCAATGTGACTTTTGGAACCCAAAACTACATTGAGATCCCAAAGTGCCCCTGGAGGCACAAAAGGAGGCTGTATATGCAGAACCCCTTTTACAAACATCTGAACTTCAGGGGCTGAAGCTAGTTCTTTTTGGAAGAAAATTGACAGGGCCGCAAATTTGAACCTTAATGGACCCCAATTTCAGGCCCATAGACACTCCTGTTTGCAGGAAATGTAGGAATCGACCCAGTTGAATTTCCTCCGTCGGGCCTTACTGGCCTCGCACCACGCAACATATTTTCGCCATTTGCGGTGATAATGTTTTTGCGGTTACATCCTTCCTGGCTTTGATCAGGATAGGGATGACTTCATCCGGAAAGCCTTTTTTTCTTCAGGATCCGGCGTTCAACCGCCATGCCGTCAAACGCAGCCGCGGTAAGTCTTGGAACAGACAGGGTCCTTGCTGGAGCAGGTCCCTTCTTAGAGGTAGAGGCCACGGATCCTCCGTGAGCATCTCTTGAAGTTCCGGTTACCAAGTCCTTCTTGGCCAATCCGGAGCCACGAATATAGTGCTTTCTCCTCTCCATCTTATCAATCTCAGTACCTTGGGTATGAGAGGCAGAGGAGGGAACACATACACTGACTGGTACACCCACGGTGTTACCAGAGCGTCTACAACTATTGCTTGAGGGTCTCTTGACCTGGCGCAATACCTGTCGAGTTTTTTTTTTTTTTTTTAATCATGTGGACGACTTCTGGGTGAAGTCCCCACTCTCCCGGGTGGAGGTCGTGCTGAGGAAGTCTGCTTCCCAGTTGTCCACTCCCGGAATGAATACTGTTGACAGTGCTATCACATGATTTTCCGCCCAGCGAAGAATCCCTGCAGCTTCTGCCATTGCCCTCCTGCTTCTTGTGCCACCCTGTCTGTTTACGTGGGTGACTGCCATGATGTTGTCCGACTGGATCAACACCGGCTGACCTTGAAGCAGAGGTCTTGCTAAGCTTAGAGCATTGTAAATGGCCCTTAGCTTCAGGATATTTATGTGAAGTGATGTATCCAGGCTTGACCCTAAGCCCTGGATATTCCTTCCCTGTGTGACTGCTCCCCAGCCTCGCAGGCTGGCATCCGTGGTCACCAGGACCCAGTCCTGAATGCCGAATCTGCGGCCCTCTAGAAGATGAGCACTCTGCAACCACCACATGATGGATACCCTTGTCCTTGGTGACAGGGTTATCCGCTGATGCATCTGAAAATGCGACCCGGACCATTTGTCCAGTAGGTTCCACTGGAAAGTTCTTGCGTGGAATCTAACGAATGGGATTGCTTCGTAGGAAGCCACCATTTTTACCCAGAACCCTTGTGCATTGATGCACTGAGACTTGGTTCGGTTTTAGGAGGTTCCTGACTAGCTCGGATAACTCCCTGGTTTTCTCTTCCGGGAGAAACACCTTTTTTCTGGACTGTGTCCAGGAACATCCCTAGGAAAAAGAAGACAAGTCGTCGGAACCAGCTGCGATTTTGGAAAATTGAGAATCCAATCGTGCTGCCGCAACACTACCTGACTTCCAACTGTTCCCTGGATCTTACCCTTATCAGGGAATCGTCCAAGTAAGGGATAACTAAAATTTCCTTCCTTCGAAGGGATATCATTTCGGCCATTACCTTGGTAAAGACCCGGGGTGCCGTGGACCATCCCTACGGCAGCGTCTGAACTGATAGTGACAGTTCTGTACCATAACCTGAGGTACCCTTGGTGAGAAGGGTAAACTTTGACATGAAGGTAAGCATCCTTGATGTCCCAAGACATCATGTAGTCCCCTTCTTCCAGGTTCGCAATCACTGCTCTGAGTGACTCAATCTTGAATTTGAACCTCTGTATGTAAGTGTTCAAAGATTTTAGATTTTAGATTTAGAATCGGTTTCACCAGGCCGTCTGGCTTCGGTACCACAATAGTGTGGAATAATACCCCGTTCCCTGTTGCAGGAGGGGTACCTTGATTATCACCTGCTGGGTGAATGGCTTCCAAAACTGCCTCCCTGTCAGAGGGAGACGTCGGTAAAGCCGACTTTTGGAAACGGCGAGGGGAAGACGTCTCGAATTTCAATATGTACCCTTGAGATATTACCTGAAGGATCCAGGGGTCTACTTGCGAGTGAGCCCACTGCGCACTGAAATTCATTGAGAACGGGCCCCCACCGTGCCTGAGTTTGTAAGGCCCTAGCGTCATACTGAGGGCTTTTGCAGAGGCGGGAAAGGATTTCTGTTCCTGGGAACTGGGTAATCTCTTCAGCCTTTTTCCTCTCCCTCTGTCACGAGCAGAAAAGAGGAACCTTTTGTCCGCTTGCCAACAAAGGACTGCGCCTGATAATACGGCGTCTTATTTTGAGAGGCGACCTGGGGTACAAACGTGGATTTCCCAGTTGTTGCCGTGGCCACCAGGTCTAAAAGACCGACCCCAAATGTCCCCTTTTAAAGGCAATACTTCCAAATGCCGTTTGGAATCCGCATCACCTGACCATTTTACTGGTAGAATTGGACAACGCCCTTATACTTGATGCCAGTCGGCAAATATTCCGCTGTGCATCATGCATATATAGAAATGCATCTTTTAAATGCTCTATAGGCAATAATATACTATCCTTATCTAGGATATCAATATTTCCAGTCAGGGAATCCGACCATGCCAACCCAGCACTGCACCTCCAGGCTGAGGCGATTGCTGGTCGCAGTATAACACCAGTATGTGTGTGAATACATTTTTGGATACCCTCCTGCCTTCTATCAGCAGGATCCTTAAGGGCGGCCATCTCATGAGAGGGTAGAGCCCTTGTTCTTACAAGCGTGTGAGCGCCTTATCCCCCCTAGGGGGTGTTTCCCAATGCACCCTAACCTCTGGCGGGAAAGGGTATACAGCCAATACTTTTTAAGAAATTATCAATTGTTATCGGGGGGAAACCCACGTATCATCACACACCTCATTTTATTTGTCAGATTGAGGAAAACTACAGGTAGTTTTTCCCTCACCGAACATAATACCCCTTTTTTGGTGGCACTCGTATTATCAGAAATGTATAAAACATTTTCCATTGTCTCAATCATGTAACGTGTGGCCCTACTGGAAATCACGGTTGTCTCTTCACCGTCGACACAGGAGTCAGTATCCGTGTCGGCGTCTGTATCTGCCATCTGAGGTAACGGGCGCTTTGAGACGTCTGGACAGGCACAAGCTGAGTAGCCGGCTGTCTCATGTCAACCACTGTTTTTTTATACAGAGCTGACACTGTCACGTCATTTTCAACAGTACATCCACTCAGGTGTCGACCCCCTAGGTGGTGACATCACTGTTACAGACACTCTGCTCCGTCTCCACATCATTTTTCTCCTCATACATGTCGACACAAACGTACCGACACACAGCACACACACAGGGAATGCTCTGATAGAGGACAGGACCCCACTAGCCCTTTGGGGAGGCAGAGGGAGAGTATGCCAGCACACACCAGAACGCTATATATATATACAGGGATAACCTTATATAAGTGTTTTTCCCCTTATAGCTGCTGTATGTTTTAATACTGCGCCTAATTAGTGCCCCCCTCTCTTTTTTTAACCCTTTCTGTAGTGCAGGGAAGAGCCAGGGAGCTTCCCTCCAACTGAGCTGTGAGGGAAAATGGCGCCAGTGTGCTGAGGAGATAGGCTCCGCCCCCTTTTCGGCGGCCTTATCACCCGTTTTTTTGTATATTCTGGCAGGGGTTAAATGCATCCATATAGCCCAGGAGCTATATGTGATGCATTTTTTGCCATGTAAGGTATTTTTATCGTGTTTTATTGCGTCTCAGGGCGCCCCCCCCAGCGCCCTGCACCCTCAGTGACCGGAGTATGAAGTGTGCTGAGAGCAATGGCGCGCAGCTGCAGTGCTGTGCGCTACCTTATTGAAGACAGGAACGTCTTCTGCCGCCGATTTTTCCGGACCTCTTCGCTCTTCTGGCTCTGTAAGGGGGCCGGCGGCGCGGCTCCGGGAACCATCCAGGCTGAACCTGTGATCGTCCCTCTGGAGCTAATGTCCAGTAGCCTAAGAAGCCCAATCCACTCTGCACGCAGGTGAGTTCGCTTCTTCTCCCCTTAGTCCCTCGATGCAGTGAGCCTGTTGCCAGCAGGTCTCACTGAAAATAACAAACCTAAACTAAAACTTTCACTAAGAAGCTCAGGAGAGCCCCTAGTGTGCACCCTTCTCGTCGGGCACAGAAATCTAACTGAGGCTTGGAGGAGGGTCATAGGGGGAGGAGCCAGTGCACACCAGTTAGTCCTAAAGCTTTCTTTAGATGTGCCCAGTCTCCTGCGGAGCCGCTATTCCCCATGGTCCTTACGGAGTCCCCAGCATCCACTTAGGACGTTAGAGAAAAACTAAAATATCTTAACATGTATAGTATGGAGCAGAGAAGGGAAACGTGGGACATGATAGAAACTTAAATATATCAAGGGTTTTAGTAAAGTACAGCAGGTAAACCTTGTTCAAAGGCAGAGACGTATTAGAACTCGAGGACATACACTGAAAATGGAGGGAGGCAGGCCCATGAGAACTTTAAGGAAAAATTAAAAAGCGTTTGAGCTTGCCTAAAGGATTAAAAAAAAGGGACAGAATAGATAGACCAATTGGTTCTTATCTGCGTCAAATTCTGTTTCTATGACACTTGTGTACTGAACTTTGCCTTTTATCTGGACCTGCAACCTCTAAGTCCTTGCTAAACAGACACCTGTGTCCCAAACTTTGCCTGTTACCTGGACCTGCATCTGCTTAACCTCTTCTGGCCTGATGCTTTTGTGCAAAACTGCATAACTCTCTGGCCGGCAGCTGTGTTATGGCTTATTCCACACCAATTCAACACAGGTCTCAGACTGTGATAACATTTGGTATTATAATTGGGAATAAAGAAAAACACCAAATTTTAGGCTGAGATGCTCAACAGTTTTTTAAAGTTACAGTATATGCCTTTAAAGCTGCAATTCTTTTCACCAAAAATTTGCTATTAAAGTTTTTTTAATTGCACTTGCAGCTCACCTAATTGAGCTAGAGAGATGGTCAAGATCTCATTTAAACCTCTCTTTTGTGGGCTTTTGTATGATATATAACAGCAGTATGTTTCCATATAAAATTTTAATTAAAAAAACTCAAAAACTACATTTTGATTTTCTCAAAAAGCCAATATTTAAAAGTTTTGAATAAAAAAATCTAAAAAATTGTTCATACTGTTCTTAGTCCCCAAAGTTTTATTTTGGGATCATGATGGGATCAGTTACTATAGGAGCTTTATTTTTTGAGTGATTCATGAAAATTGTATTTAAAAATCAACAAACAATATTTTTTCCAGTTCACTACATTAGATGAATGCACGTTTCTCTTCAGATGTGTTTGGCAACAAAATTCTACAGACAGCGCCTGTTCCCACTTCTGTGCAGGTGCACAAACTTAAGTGGAAAGATAATCCATGTGGAAAGACACTTCAGTTGTTTTGAATGGGCCCGCCTTTTACATTTTCCTGGACCACTACAAGTGGTCTAGGGACAGGATAGGTTTGGGTGGGCTTTAAATAGTGAAGTAAGCCTATTGGTCACTGAGTTAAGCCCACCCAAACCTAACCTGGCTCTGGACCATTTGTGTCACATTTAAAAAAGTGGAGTGTTTTAATTAGAGGAGTATCAGACTGGGAGAATGTGTGCTGTGAGCAGGGAGTAATGGGTGCTGGGAGGGTGAGACACAGCAGACTGGGAGTAGCCTCAGTCACCCGGCTATCATTGGACCAGTGATCAAGCTACTGTACAATTCTCTCATCTGTGGTATATTACAAGGGAAAAATAAAAACTGAGCATCTTAGCTATGCTGTTATTTCAGACACAGTGACAGTCTACTGCTTCCAGAGGAAACTCAAACTTCTTGTAAAATTAATTTGAAAAATCACCCAAAAAGATTTTCTACTTCTCCAATGGGTAAGCCTAAAGATTTAAGGACATAACACAAATGGTCAGGGGACAGGTTAAGTTTTGGGTGGGCTTAACTTAGTGACCAATAGGCTTTCTTCACTATTTAAAGCCCATCCAAACCTATCCTGTCCCTTGACCACTTGTAGTGGTCCACGAAAAATGTAAGAGGCGGGCCCATTCAACACAACTGAAGTGTCTTTCCACATGAAATATCTTTACATTTACGTTTGTGCACCTGCACAGAAGTGGGAGCAAGCGCTGTCTGTAGAATCTCATCCCCAAACACATCTGACGAGAAACGTGCTTTCCTCTAATGTAGTAAACTGGAAAAAATATTGTTTGTTTATTTTTAAATACGATTTTCATGAATCACTCTAAAATGAAAGCTCTGATCCCATCATGACGCCAAAATAAAACTTTGGGGATTTATTAACAACAGTATGAACAATTTCAAATATTTGAGAAAATCGAAATTTTGTTTTTGAATTTTTTTTATTTAAAATTCTATGGAAACATACTGCTGTGCTATATATCATATGCACGCCCATGAAAAGAAGTTCAAAATGAGACCGTGCCGAACTCGCTAGGTCAATTAGGTGAGCAGCAAGTGTAATTTAAGAAAATGTTAATAGCACATTTTTTGTGAAAAAATTGCAGCTTTAAAAGGCATATAACTTCAAAACTGTTGAACATATCAGAATTAAAATTGGGGGTTTTCTTTACAGCCACGGCAGCATTTAATATACCAAATTTCATCACAATCTGAAACAGTCAATCTGAAACCTATGTTAATTTGGTGAGGAATAACCCTACTGAACTTAGTCTGTTTCCTGCATCTCATTGGCCTTTTTTCAGAAAGAAACTGTGCATATTTATTTATTATTTATTAACAGTTTCTTACATAGCGCAGCAAATTCCATTGCGCTATACAATTGGGCATATAGGTGAGCAATTCCATTATTAATCGCTTACTTAAACTACAGGTATATATTGTGTTTCTCTGCATACTGGCTCCACGTCAGTACTTCAGTTGACACCTAAATTCTAAAGGATTCCTCCAACGCATAAGGAGTCCTCAAGCTCTGAATGTTCAGCCACTTCAACTCCCTCCTGACAGTCAAACTCTGAGTCTGATCCTTCCCAGGACAGGACCATTGTGGGACTCTGGTGTTTCTGGGGCATAGTACAGTCTCTACGGTGAACACTCTTAACTCTCTCTAATGATGGGAAAAGCACACTAACCGGTATATTCAATAACTGTCGGAAGCTGCCGTCTTGTCGGAAAGACGTCAGCTTCCGACAGTTTTAGGTCGGAAGGGGTTCCGACCTATTCATTAGGGTCCTGTTTATTCCGACAAGTCGGTAAACCCGACTTTATCGGAATTCTGTTGGAATGTACGTTGATCGGCGGCTTCAGCTGCCAATCAGCGTGCATTGTCGGATGTGGGGCCAAACCCGACAGGTTTTAGCCCTGTTTCCGACAATCTCAATCCGACTTTAAAAAAAGTCGGATTGAAATTAGTGAGCTGAGAGCAGAAGACGAGGGAACAGCGGAGAGAGCAGGAACCCAGCGGCAGCGTCCACCCGGCTCCAGCAAGCGAGGTCCCGCTTGCTGGAACCGGGTGGACGCCGCCGTGAGCCTCCGCTGCTGCACCCGCTGCTTCCCCATCTCCTCCTCTACTCCCCCCGTCTGCTCCATCTCCTCCGCTGCACTCCCCGCTGCTCCCCCCACTGCCGCAGACATCTCACCCCCGGCGCTGCTGACAGATCCCTCCTCACCCCCGGTGCTGCTGACAGATCCCCCCCACCACCGCAGACATCGCCTCACCCGCGACGCCGCTGACAGATCCCCCCTCACCACCTGCGCTGCTGTCAGCTCCCTCTGCTGACAGCAGCAGCAGGTCAGAAATACGGGAACGGCCAAATCCGACAGTCGGATTTGGCCGCTCTTTTGAAAAGGGGTTGTCGGGTCCATTCCGATAACTGCATGTCGGAATGGACCCGATTCTTATTGAATATGTTTAGGCTTTGAACCCAAGCTCAGTGGAAGGGAGAGGCAGAGGAACAGCAGCTGTGGGTCTCAATGTCTTTTAGTACTTAATGAGAGGCTGTATGCGGTCTGCCTCGCAATTGAATCTGGCTGATGTCGTTTATGAAATGTATTACAGGGGAAGTAGTGAAGATGATGGATACCAGACAGCAGCTATTATTTATTTATTTTATTATTTATTACCAGTTATTTATATAGCACACACATATTCTGCAACGCTTTACAAAGAATATTTCGCCATTCACATCAGTCCCTGCCCCAGTGGAGTTTACACTCTATATTTCCTATCACATGTACACGCACACACATACACCCTAGAGTTAAATCTATTTTGGAGCCAACTAACCTACCAGTATATTTTTGGATTATGGGAGCACCCGGAGGAAACCCATGCAAGAATGGGTAGAATATACAAACTCCACACAGTTAGGGTCATGGTGGGAATTGAACCCATGACCTCAGTGCTGTGAGGCAGTAATGCTAACCATAAACACCGTCCGTACTGCCCCGAGAGTTGGATCAGGTCGCAGCCGGGCTTTAGCTACTCCAGTGGAGACAGTCAGGAAACGATCAAGGTGCCTGATGGGTGACTTTCAGTGCTAGGTCACTGCAGACCGCACCGGACATGAAAACAGGGCCGTCTTTTCATATGGGCTCAATGGGCACTTGTCCTAGGGCCCTAGGAGTGTAAGGGACCTAGGCTATTAGCTGAGGGACCCCTCTTTCCAGGGGTACCAGATTTTTGAAAATCGGCCCTGGTGATCCAAGCCTGTTAATTGCTCTTCCGAGCCAGATATCTCAGGTTCTGAGGGTATATTGCAAAAGCTGGGGCTCTCCCCTTTTGGTGGACACTGGCAGCTTGTCTCTGCTATGCCCAGAACCAGAGATATCAGCCTTCAAGCAGCTGGTCCCTGCTCCAGATCCACATGCCTGCTATGCAGTTTTATATTTTCACTGGTGGATTGCTCTGGCTCCTGAACTCTGATCCCCAAGTCCCCAGTACCTCCTGAAAAGGGGGACTCTATTGCTTTTTTATCCAATTCAAAGCTAAGAAATCTATTTCCAGGAACTTGAGATATCTGCAATCAAGCAAGCTGCCGTCCCACCAGAAAATGATAAATATTATGCCCACTCCACTATCCACCCCTCCCCTACTTATTGAACACCCCCTACATCCCTGGAAGTCATGTACCAGGACCCCTTCATTCATCCAAATGCCCCCTTCTACAGTTGAGTGTTCTTCCTCCCACCCCATCTGTGCAGTAAAGCACTAATTAGCAGAAATTACTGCTCCAGGTCCTACATACTGAGCGGAAGACAGAACACCCCCTACAGCCCACGGGACACCAAAGCTGCCGCTGATATCACCCCCTGCCGCTGGAGGATGGGTATGGGGCCCAGTGCATTGCTGTGCCCAGGGGCCTACACTGCTGTTAAGATGACCCTGCATGAAAATGTAATAAGTCTACAGCAGGGGATGGTACAGACACAGGTCTGGCTGTAGTAAGCTCCGTGCTGAGCCTTAGTAAGCCGTGATGTGTAGTTATGCCTGTGCTCCAGGAGATTGCTGAAGACTTGTGAGGTAAATCTCAAATGGCCCATAGAGCTGTGCTATCTGATACACTTCAAAACATGCTTTTCCCTCTTACTCACCATTTATAGTCTGTAAACCCTCCTTTTAAATGTCATAATAGAGGTAAGGTGTGTTTACAAATAGTGACACCCTGAAAACAATCAACCCATAATTGTGATCAAGCGTGGATATCCTTAAAACTCTGTACTGTAACGGGAAACTCTGGTTTAGAGATTTAGTTTCGGTTAGTAGTTTACAGCAGTGTTGTCATTTTGTGTGGAGAAACAGGAATATTGTCAACATGCTGAACGTAGACATGGCTAATGACAACATTATGAACATGTTCAATGTTGACATTACAACCATGTCAACATGTTCAATGGCCCTCATTCCGAGTTGATCGCTCGTTGCCGTTTTTCGCAGCGTAGCAATCAGGCTAAAAATCGGCTGTTCTGCGCACGCGTATGGGCCGCAGTGCGCACACGCTAAGTACTTTCACACAAAACGTTTCAGTTTTACACATGGCTGAACGAGTGTTTTATATCGCTCGAGTGATCGCTGAGTGATTGACAGGAAAGGGGCGTTTCTGGGTGGTAACTGACCGTTTTCCGGGAGTGTGCTAAAAAACGCTGGCGTGTCAACAGAAAACGCATGCGTGCCTGTAGAAACGGGGGAGTGGCTGGCCGAACGCAGGGCGTGTTTGTGACGTCAAAACAGGAACTGAACTGTCTGCAGTTATCGCAAGGTAGGAGTACGTTTCGAGCTACTCTGAAACTGCATGAAAATATTTAATAGCAGAACTGCTAACCTTTCGTTCGCACTTCTGCTAAGCTAAGATACACTCCCAGAGGGTGACGGCCTAGCGTTTGCACTGCTGCTAAAAGCAGCTAGCGAGCGATCAACTCGGAATGAGGGCCATTGTTCATATTACGTCCATGACGACATTCTCATGTCGGCTTAACAAATGTCGGCATAATGTACTATGCCTGTATTAGTTAACATTTTCTGCAGCGATGAAAAGAACAAAAACACAATTTACTTGGTTTTTATATTTCCAAAATAGTTTGAGTTTACAATTTTTGCAATTACGGATTAGAATTATTATTATTTTTTAAATATACTTACACATCCTGTTTTTTCATCAGCTCCGCATAGTGTAATGCTCTCTGGGCGCAGGTTAATGCCAGTTCTAGGTCATGAGCATTGTATGCAAAGTGTGCCAGTCTGGTTAGTACCTGCAATTCTACTAAGGAATCTGTCCAATTGCATTCCAAAGTTATTTTCATCACCTGGAAATATACAGACGATCATAAAATTTAAAATAGAACACGCAAACATAATTTTTAATTTAAAAACTCATTTAAGACCTCTTGCAAATTTAACAAGACACATATTGATTTAAAATCCCCAAATACTGTTTTCTATCTTAAATTAAATACTCAATTCGTTATTTACAACTTAAAAGGTGAATTTTAAATATCTCTTTTCCCAGCTAAGGTAAGAGGAAAATTAATAACAATACATTTAAAATCATCTTTTTATCAATTGGGGGGGGGGGAGGGAGAAAACAAAAAACACTTTCCTGTAAGAGAGCACTAACAGCAAAGTGGGAGATAGAATGCGAGTCTGTTGTCAAATAAAAGGGGGTGTTAAACTTGCTCAAATACATTCCATCTGTTTCACATTAAATGGATAATAATCACTCTTTGTGATACATGCACTGTTTAGGCTAGATGTAATGGCTTGCGAGACGGCCAGAGTCTGAGCTTTTTTTTAAAGCAGCAAACGTTTTAATGCTGCTTTAAAAAAATAGGATTTTAATTACCCACTGGTAAAATCTTTTCTCGTAGTACGTAGAGGATACTGGGGTCCATTTAGTACCATGGGGTATAGACAGGTCCACTAGGAGCCATGGGCACTTTAAGAATTTGATAGTGTGGGCTGGCTCCTCCCTCTATGCCCCTCCTACCAGACTCAATCTAGGTAACTGTGCCCGAGGAGACGGAGATACTTCGAGAAGGATAGATAAGGATAGTGGTGAGATTCCGAACCAGCACACACAACAAGAGGATAGCCAAGTTAACCAAACTTGAAACAGGAACAGCAACGGCTGAACCAACATTACTTAACCAAGTAACAGTTCAGGACGAACGAAGCACTGGGCGGGCGCCCAGTATCCTCTACGGACTACGAGAAAAGGATTTACCGGTAGGTAATTAAAATCCTTTTTTCTCTTACGTCATAGAGGATACTGGGGTCTATTTAGTACTATGGGGATGTACCAAAGCTCCCAATCTGGGTGGTAGAGTGCTGAGGATCCTGCAGAACTGATTGACCAAACTGAAGGTCCTCAGAGGCCAAAGTATTGAACTTGTAGAACTTAGCAAACGTGTTCGAACCTGACCAAGTAGTCCGTCTTTCTGTGACGAGCTGTTCTTTTCACATACACCTTCAAAGCCCTTACAACATCCAAAGACTTTGAAGTAGCAGAGGTGTCAGTGACAACCGGGACCACAATAGGTTGGTTGATGTGAAACGCAGACACCACCTTAGGAAGAAATTGCTGACGAGTTCTGAGTTCAGCTCTGTCCTCATGGAATATTAAATAGGGACTTTTGTAGGATAAAGCCCCCAGCTCCGACACACATCTTGCTGAAGCCAAGGCCAACAGTGTGACGGTCTTCCAGGGAGAGAAGCCAATTGTTTCTGAAAGAAAATGGACAAGGCCGAAATCTGGACTTTTATGGAGCCCAGACGTAGGCCCACATCCACTCCTGCTTGTAAAAAAAGCACAAACCATCCTAGATGGAATTCCATTGCAGAAAATGTTCTGCTCTCACACCAAGAGACGTATTTCTTCCAAATACGATGGTAATGCTTAGACATTACCTCCTTCCTGGCTTGGATCATAGTTGGGATAACCTTGTTAGGGGTCCCTCTCCTGGTTAGAATCAGCCGTTCAACTTCCATGCCGTCAAACGTATCCGCGGTAAGTCCTGATAGACGAAATGGCCCTGTTGCAGAAGATCCTCGCGAAGAGGTAGAGGCCACGGATCTTCGAGGAGCATCTCCAGAAGGTCCGTGTACCAGGTCTTTCTTGGCCAGTCCGGAGCAATTTGAATTGCTTGAACCTTTTACATTTTTATTCCCTTTAGAATTCTTAGGATCAGAGGAAGTGGAGGAAACACGAACACCATCTGATTGACCCATGGAGTCGTCAGGGCGTCTACCGCCACCGCCTGTGGGTCTCTCAACCTGGAACAATACCGCCTGAGCTTCATGTTGAGACGAGAGGCCATCATGTCGATCTGTGGATATCCCCATCAACTTATCAAGCACCTGAACACTTCCGAGCGAAGGCCCCACTCCCCCGGGTGCAGGTCGTGTCTGCTGAGGAAGTCAGCTTCCCAGTTGTCTACTCCCGGAATGAAGACCGCTGACAACGCCACAGCGTTTCTCTCTGCTCAGAGGAGAATTATTGACACCTCTGACATTGCTGCTCTGCTTTTCGTTCCGCCCTGTCGGTTTATGTACGTTACTGCCATCACATTGTCTGACTGGCCCGATCTTGAAGAAGATGTGAGGCCTGCAGAAGGGCATTGTATATGGCCCTGAGTTCCAGAATGTTGCTTGGAAGGACGACTTCCTGACTGGACCATCTTCCTTGAAACTGCACCCCCTGAATGACTGCTCTCCAACCTCTGAGGCTTGCGTCTGTGGTTAGCAGAATCCAGTTCTGAATTCCGAATCTCTGACCCTCGACGAGGTGAGAAGTCTGTAGCCACCACAGAAGGGAGATCCTGGCTTTTGGCGACAGACGGATCCTCTGGTGCATGTGAAGATGCAGGCCAGACCATTTGTCCAACAGATCGTGCTGGAAGGGTCTTGCGTGAAACCTTCCGTATTGAAGAGCCTCGTAAGAGGCCACCATTTTCCCAAGAAGGCGAATGCATAGATGCACCAATATCCGGGTTGGCTTCAGGACATCCTGAACCATCGACTGGATTACTAATGCCTTTTCCAATGGAAGGAACACCTTCTGCGACTCCAGTATCATTCCCAGGAATGGGAGCCTCCGTGTTGGCTCTAGGTGAGATTTCGGAAGGTTCAGAATCCACCCATGATCCTGGAGAAGTTTGGTTGAGAGAGCAATGCTGTCCAGCAATCTTTCCCCGGACGGTGCTTTTATAAGGAGATCGTCCAGGTACAGAATTATGTTCACTCCCTGTTTGCGGAGGAGAAACAAACTCTGCCATCACCTTGGTGAACACCCTCGGTGTCGTGGAGAGGCCAAATGGCAGGGCCTGGAACTGGTAGTGACAGTCCTGCAGTGCAAACCGTAGGTAAGCCTGATGAGGCCAGATCGGAATGTGAAGGTACACATCCTTGATATCCAGAGACACTAGGAATTCCCCCTCCTCCAGACTTGAGATCACCGCTCTCAGAGACTCCATCTTGAATTTGAACACTTGTAAGTACGGGTTCAACGACTTGAGGTTCAAAATTGGTCTTACAGAACCATCTGGTTTCGGTACTACAAACAAGTTGGAATAGTACCCTTTGTTTAGCTGATGAGGTGGAACTGGGACAATGACGTGAGTCTGTACCAGTTTTTGGGTGGCATGTTGTAAAGTTATACTTGCCTCTTGTGAAACTGGAAAGCCTGATTTGATGAATCTGTGAGGTGGGAGCTCATGGAACTCCAGTCTGTAGCCCTGGGAAATAAGATTTATGACCCAGGGATCCTGGCACGAATTTGACCAGATTTGACTGAAGAATTGTAGGCGTGCTCCCACCTGACAGCCATCCAGGCATTGCGGTCCACCGTCATGCTGAAGTCTTTGAAGAAGTAGAGCCTGAGCTCTGTTCCCGAGTACCTGCTGTTGCTGGTTTACCTCTTGCGCCACTGGAGGACGTAAAAGCACCTCTGGATATGCCCTTGAACTTGGCCGTCCGAAAGGACTGTAACTTAGAAGATGAATAAGTCTTATTGGTTGGGGGAGCTGCGGAAGGAAGATACGTAGACTTACCAGCAGTAGCTGTGGAGATTCATTTGTCTAATTCATCTCCGAACTAGGCCTCTCCTGTGAATGGTAGGCCTTCCACGCCTTTCCTGGAATCCGCATCAGCAGTCCACTGGCGTAGCCGCAAGCCCCTGCGTGCCAACACTGCCATAGCGGTGGTGCGTGCGTTAAGCACGCCTATTTCCTTTATGGCTTCCACCATAATGTTTGCAGAGTCCTGTATATGCTGCAGGAATAAAACAACATTCCCCCTAGACAAGGAATCTAACCCCTCAAATAGGTTTCATTTAGCAATGGCTTTAGTGATCCACGAACATGCAATAGTGGGTCTTTGGGCCACCCCAGCAGCTGTGTACAATGATTTGAGTGTAGTCTCAATTTTACGATCAGCCTTGTCTTTCAGGGTGGCTGCACCAGGAACAGGCAATACAATTTTATATGACATCCTAGAGACTGATGTGTCCACTATCGATGGATTTTCCCATTTGTTCCAACCCTCCATAGGAAAAGGAAAAGGTGAGAGCAATCTTTTAGGGATCTGAAACTTCTTATCAGGATTAACCCATGGTTCTTCAAACAGGGTATTCAATTCCTTTGACGCAGGAAAAGTGACTGAGGACTTCTTTTTTTACATTAAAATAAGATTCCTCACACTCCCCTGACACCTTATCAGGAAAATGCAGAACACCTCTCATAGCCTCTATAAGAGCCTCTATTCCCTGTGACAGAGCTGCATCTTCCCCCCTCTGAGTCCACCTCCCCCACCTCCATGTCTGACCTGTCAGCATCAGAGTCAGACTGCAGGATATGGGCCAGAGATCGCTTTTGCGTACAAATGGGAGGGGATTGAGATGCTGTTTTGAGGATTGAGACTCTGTTCATAAACTCATCCACAGTCTGTTTTAAGTATTGAGTCTCTTTCTCATTGCGGGACAATTTTGTAGAAAGAGTTGAGATCACTCCCTTGAGAGAATTAACCCATTCCGGTTCAGCCCCGCTAGTCTGTGAACCCTGAGTACCCAATAGTGAGCCCCTTGGTGAAGAGGAACACTCTGCGGTACAAGAGACACACTCTTTGCCTGACATAATGTAAATGTGACAGCACACACACACACACACACACACGAAAGGTTAAGCACAATTAACCCACAAAGAGCCCTTCAGGGAGACACAGTTGTTTGGAGCCAGCACCCACCGCGCCCTTATCGCTAATGCCAAGCTTAGCTGGGTCGCAGACTAAGTACCCTGATAGGTGACTTAGTTCACTAATAGTCGCTCCCCCCCCCCCCCCCCCCCTGCTATGACCCCCTGGTAACGCTGAGGTAATCTGGAGTCACACTGGAGGAGCTGCGCATCCCTGTCCAGTCAGCATCTGTGTCCACTGCAGAGGGAAAATGGCGCTGGTGAGCTGCTGGATCCTCTCTTAGTGAAGCCCCGCCCCTTCAATGGTGCACGGTTTTCCCACTTTTTTTTATACTGGCTGACGAATCTGGTGCTTAAAATGGAGAAAACCGTTTTAAGACTGTTGTGCTAGTATGGGTACTTGTACAGTGTGCAGGGATGCAGTTGTGTACTGTGTCCGGAGAAGCATTCCGCCCCATGTAGAAGCCGTGCATCTCCGTACCCTCATACCTGGCACTGTGGGGGCATTTATGGATCTGGCACTGTGGGGGCATTTGTATACCTGGCACTGAGGGGGCATTTGTATACCTGTGGGGGCATTTGTGGACCTGGCACTGTGGGGGCATTTGTATACCTGAAAATGTGGGGGCATTTGTATACCTGGCACTGTGGGGGCATTTGTGGATTTGGCACTGTGGGGGCATTTGTATACCTGGCACTGTGGGGGCATTTGTATACCTGGGTACTGTGGGGGCATTTGTGGATTTGGCACTGTGGGGGCATTTGTATACCTGGCACTGTGGGGGCATTTGTATACCTGGCACTGTGGGGGCATTTGTATACCTGGCACTGTGGGGGCAATTGTGGATCTGGCACTGTGGGGGCAATTGTGGATCTGGCACTGCACTATTGGGGGCATGTGTGTATCATATCCCATTTTAATTGGCCACACCCATTTTTTTGGCCTCTAAGGGGCAGACCTACTGGGGGGCAGGGTCATTTTTTAAGTTGAGAATTTTTGTATGGCCCCCGAAGGATTTTATAAATATCCAAATGGCCCTTGGTAGAAAAAAGGTTCCCCACCCCTGATTTAAGGGGTGTAGTATGGTTTACCGGCGGTCGGGGTCCCGACGACCAGCATACCGGCGCTGGAATCCCGACAGCTTGGCAAGCGCAAATGAGCCCCATGCGGGCTCCCTGCACTAGGCACGGTCGCGCGCTACGTGCGCCACGCTATCTATTCTCCCTCCGGGGGGGGTGGTGGACCCCCAGGAGGGAGAAAATATATCGGTATGCCGGCGGGCGGGATTCCGGCGCCGGTATGCTGGTCGCCGGGACCCCGATTGCCGGCAACGTGAAGGCCACCCGATTTAAGAAGAGGTGCCAAGTGCCAAATGTGCTATAACCAGCGCTATTTGACACAACCAACATCAGTATGTATGAAAGCAAATAACACTTTTCTCTACAATATCTGCATATACCTAACGATTTCATTGTCGCCATACAACAGGAAAATCATTCAGAAGTTATTAAAAAATGATAAGCACACTTTTGTGGCTTACCATTTTTACATATCGGCAAGGATTACTTGCCAGTACGTGTACTAACCTGTGGCAGCAGCAGGGGGTCTGGCTGCACATGGAAGATCTTAAGCATGCGCAGTGGAGTCGGGTGGGTGGTAAGACAGCGAATTAGCATTAAGCTGAGGGATCACCCTAGGGGGAGTTTTCTCTCCCCTACTCAGGCAGCCAAGCTACAGTACAGCGTCACGATAAGTGTCAAGTAAAGTTCATGGTAGATAGGGGTAGATATATTAATATACATGCTCCGGTAGTTATCTGAATAGACCCGCTTCACCTCTGGATCGCGATGAAACGGGTCCAGATAAAGAAAGCATGTATGAAGCAGACAATTGCCGAAGAGGAAGAGTATCAAAGTAGCTGTGTATGGAAGTATACTTTCCCTCTTTCAGCTGTTACTGCTGCCAATGACCGGCGCTGCGTACATTCTTCGTATGCGCTGGTCAGAAATCCCCCAGCGGCACCCGCGGTCAGATTGGAAAAAAAATGTATGCACAGTTCCTGGCTGTCAGAGCCAACAGCCAGGGACATTGCTGCGAGCCGGGCAATAGCTGCAGTTGTCGAAATCAGTAGCTGCAGGTGTAGGAACGGTCACTGCTACTGATAATTCTATTATTGCCCAGTACATCATCTTATAGATGGCAGCACTGATAACGATGGCGGGGCGGATAGAGCCCCCGCCACTTGCCGGTAATCACATCTTTCTTACATCGGGTAGTGCGGTATCTGTGCACATAACGTGCGCTCTCCCATACCAACTAATCTTACATCTACCCCATAATGTGTGAATGCTTTTTCTCAAACTGTAGTTCATCCATGTCAAACTCACAGCCTCACTGGGCGTTAAGGAACATGAAAGGTTTAGGGGGTTGGATTACTGGACAGGAGATGTGACCAGGAAACATGGCCAAAACCACAATAGGGTACAAGCCATTTTGTATGTCAAGTCTCAAGCCATTTTCTTAACCACTCTAATAAAGAGCCCCTCAGGCCCTTTTATATGGCAGCCCACATCCTCCTTATGTCTCTATGTGTGCTTCAGAGCTCCATAATTCCATATATTCCAGCCTAGAGCCCCCTCATGCCCTTTATATGCCAGCCCAGAGATTCTTCATGTCCCTATATATGCCTTGTAGCACTCTCATGCCCATATATTCCAGCCCAGAGTCCCCTCTTGCCTCTTTATATGTGTCAGAGACCCTAATGCCACATTATATGCCAGAGTCAACTAATGCCTTTTGTTTGCCCAGAGCCCCTTTATACCCTTATGTCTGCCCAGAGCACCCTTATGTCTGCCCAGAACTCCCTTGTACCCTTATGCCTGCTCTGAGCCCCATAATGCCCTTATATCTGCCCTTGGCCCCCTCATGCCCTTATGTATGCCCACAGCCCCCTCAAGCTCCTTTATATGTGATAGAACCCTCATGCATAGCACAGAAGCCCCTTACCCCCTGTGCCAGAGCCCCCTAATATGCCAGAACTCATCATGCCCTTATATGCTGCCAGCCCAGTCTCAAAAGCTTACAATCAGCTTCACCACCGATCCAATCAAATTAATTCACTGCTCTCCACGTCCAAGACTCCCTGCCCCAGTTCAACCAGACTTGTTGACCCCACTGTCATGCCTATAATGAACATTCAGAGGTGGCAGACAGTGGGGCAGGCTGGTGAAGGAGCAGCAGAGAGGAGCTGTCCTGGCTGTGACACACTGGCAGTGTTGTCACCAGTGCTGGACACTAGCCACTCTGGATTAGCAAGCCTCTAGGCTCCAAACAGTGCTGCTGATTCCTGTACTGCCCAGAGGAGGACAGGCAACAATGCTTCAAAGTACTCAGTTAAAAACTGTAAATAGTTATTAGACTTACTGTAGCATACCTCCCAACATGACCCGCTCCAGGAGGGACACAATGCTCTGCTGCTGGACTTTTCTTTCAATTTATGATTGCTGGCACCTGTGTTGAACAGGGTACAAGAAAGGTGTTTCAGCACAGGTGGTGGCAATCATAAATTAAGAAGGAAGTCCAGGAGCAGAGCATTCTGTCCCTCCTGTAGAGGGTCATGTTGGGAGGTATGCTGTAGGGAGAGATGTATCAACCCCCCCCCCCCCACACACACACACACACACACACACTCACTCTCTCACTCACACGCACACACACACACACGCACAATATAAAAAGTGTATGTTATGCTGGGAGGAGCTTCCTGGATTTACCTTCCCTTGTATAAGCCCTCCCTGATTCTGCCCTACTTATACATACCTCCCAACATGACCCTCTCCAGGAGGGACAGAATGTTCTGCTCCTGGACTTCCCTCTTAATGTATGATTGCCTGCACCTGTTTTGAACAGGGTAACGGATAAGAAAGGTGTTTCAGCACAGGAGAGGGTCATGTTGGGAGGTATGCTTATAGCAGTGGGTTAATAAGAATACTTGGAAGTGGTATAATACTGTAGAACACCAAACATGCACATCTTAATTAGAATTTGTAATTTGTGGCTGCAAGTCACTCACAAGTCACGTAACCAAATACATACTTGGGCCAGGCTGGGAACGGTAAAGTCCATGAATCCTAAACCATTACATGAGTATATTTCTAATGCAACAAGGACTTTGTTCATTGGGCTTTGTCCTTCATTATTTTCCTGGAAAAATAATAGAAAAATTCATTAAAAATCACATTCTACTCATACAGGGTTATTTGCAAATAAAGAAGTTGCAGATTTATTAACAAACATAAAGTCTGCTGAAAAAGTGGTGAGCAAAGTGCAGTTATGTCCATCATGACTGTCCTGCGCCTGGTGAGGAGAGGTTACCATGGCCCAGATTTATTAAACGTTTTAGAGTGATAAATAGCACAGTGATACAGTACCAGCCAATCAGCTTCCTAACTGCCATGTTACAGGCTCTGTTTGAAAAATGACAGTTAGGAGCTGATTGGTTGGTACTTTATCATCGTGCAATTTATCACTCTCCAAGGCTTGATAAATCTGGGCCTACAGTATATGGTTCATAAACAGTGCTCATATCTTGCACCAGAGTAACTAGGAAGATACCGTGACCAAAGAATGGAAAGAAATCTGGAAGTGAGGGATGAGTCTAAGACTCTAGAGGTTTACATAGGTCCTAAAGATGATTTGATGATCTCTCACCCATCACACCAGGAAGGGGGTGGGGGGTGGTGTGATGTACTAAGCCTTGGAGAGTGGTAAAGTGAGAGTGATAAAGTGCCAGCCAATCAGCTCCTAACTGCTGGCCGGACTATTATGAGCACAGATGGTTATATACATTTGTATCTAATCTGCATGAGCTCATGCAGTGAAACTATACAGATAGGACTTGTAGTTCCACAAATGAATGATACAACACTGGGTATATAGAAGGATTTGATTATTCCCGGCACAAAACCACAAAGTTAACGTGAGAATATATTTTAGAAGGGATAAAAATAGCTTTTATATAATTGTACTGATTACAGTATCAATGATACATATTTTTTATTGTGCTAAAGAACAATTAGAGTACAATTAGTACAAAAACTATTAGAGTATTAAATAATAAGAATTTACTTACCGATAATTCTATTTCTCGTAGTCCGTAGTGGATGCTGGGGACTCCGTAAGGACCATGGGGAATAGCGGCTCCGCAGGAGACGAGACTGGGCACATCTAAAGAAAGCTTTAGGACTATCTGGTGTGCACTGGCTCCTCCCCCTATGACCCTCCTCCAAGCCTCAGTTAGGATACTGTGCCCGGACGAGCGTACACAATAAGGAAGGATTTTGAATCCCGGGTAAGACTCATACCAGCCACACCAATCACACCGTACAACTTGTGATCTGAACCCAGTTAACAGCATGATAACAGAGGAGCCTCTAGAAAAGGTGGCTCACTACAGCAATAACCCGATTTTTTGGTAACAATAACTATGTACCAGTATTGCAGACAATCCGCACTTGGGATGGGCGCCCAGCATCCACTACGGACTACGAGAAATAGAATTATCGGTAAGTAAATTCTTATTTTCTCTAACGTCCTAAGTGGATGCTGGGGACTCCGTAAGGACCATGGGGATTATACCAAAGCTCCCAAACGGGCGGGAGAGTGCGGATGACTCTGCAGCACCAATTGAGAGAACTCCAGGTCCTCCTCAGCCAGGGTATCAATTTTGTAGAATTTTACAAACGTATTTGCTCCTGACCAAGTAGCTGCTCGGCAAAGTTGTAAAGCCGAGACCCCTCGGGCAGCCGCCCAAGATGAGCCCACCTTCCTTGTGGAGTGGGCATTTACAGATTTTTGGCTGTGGCAGGCCTGCCACAGAATGTGCAAGCTGAATTGTACTACAAATCCAACGAGCAATAGTCTGCTTAGAAGCAGGAGCACCCAGCTTGTTGGGTGCATACAGGATAAACAGCGAGTCAGATTTTCTGACTCCAGCCGTCCTGGAAACATATATTTTCAGGGCCCTGACAACGTCTAGCAACTTGGAGTCCTCCAAGTCCCTAGTAGCCGCAGGCACCACAATAGGTTGGTTCAGGTGAAACTCTGAAACCACCTTAGGGAGAAACTGAGGACGAGTCCTCAATTCCGCCCTGTCCGAATGGAAAATCAGATAAGGGCTTTTACAGGATAAAGCCGCCAATTCTGACACGCGCCTGGCCCAGGCCAGGGCCAACAGCATGACCACTTTCCATGTGAGATATTTTAACTCCACAGATTTAAGTGGTTCAAACCAATGTGACTTTTGGAACCCAAAAAACTACATTGAGATCCCAAAGTGCCACTGGAGGCACAAAAGGAGGCTGTATATGCAGAACCCCTTTTTCAAACGTCTGAACTTCAGGGACTGAAGCTAGTTCTTTTTGGAAGAAAATTGACAGGGCCGAAATTTGAACCTTAATGGACCCCAATTTCAGGCCCATAGACACTCCTGTTTGCAGGAAATGTAGGAATCGACCCAGTTGAATTTCCTCCGTCGGGCCTTACTGGCCTCGCACCACGCAACATATTTTCGCCAAATGCGGTGATAATGTTTTGCGGTTACATCCTTCCTGGCTTTGATCAGGATAGGGATGACTTCATCCGGAATGCCTTTTTTCCTTCAGGATCTGGCGTTCAACCGCCATGCCGTCAAACGCAGCCGCGGTAAGTCTTGGAACAGACAGGGTCCTTGTTGGAGCAGGTCCCTTCTTAGAGGTAGAGGCCACGGATCCTCCGTGAGCATCTCTTGAAGTTCCGGTTACCAAGTCCTTCTTGGCCAATCCGGAGCCACGAATATAGTGCTTACTCCTCTCCATCTTATCAATCTCAGTACCTTGGGTATGAGAGGCAGAGGAGGGAACACATACACTGACTGGTACACCCACGGTGTTACCAGAGCGTCTACAGCTATTGCCTGAGGGTCCCTTGACCTGGCGCAATACCTGTCGAGTTTTTCCCAACGGTTTATAATCATGTGGAAGACTTCTGGGTGAAGTCCCCACTCTCCCGGGTGGAGGTCGTGCTGAGGAAGTCTGCTTCCCAGTTGTCCACTCCCGGAATGAATACTGCTGACAGTGCTACACATGATTTTCCGCCCAGCGAAGAATCCTTGCAGCTTCTGCCATTGCCCTCTTGCTTCTTGTGCCACCCTGTCTGTTTACGTGGGTGACTGCCGTGATGTTGTCCGACTGGATCAACACCGGCTGACCTTGAAGCAGAGGTCTTGCTAAGCTTAGAGCATTGTAAATGGCCCTTAGTGTGAAGTGATGTCTCCAGGCTTGACCATAAGCCCTGGATATTCCTTCCCTGTGTGACTGCTCCCCAGCCTCGCAGGCTGGCATCCGTGGTCACCAGGACCCAGTCCTGAATGCCGAATCTGCGGCCCTCTAGAAGATGAGCACTCTGCAACCACCACAGGAGGGACACCCTTGTCCTTGGTGACAGGGTTATCCGCTGATGCATCTGAAGATGCGACCCGGACCATTTGTCCAGCAGGTCCCACTGGAAAGTTCTTGCGTGGAATCTGCCGAATGGGATTGCTTCGTAGGAAGCCATCATTTTACCCAGAACCCTTGATGCACTGAGACTTGGCTCGGTTTTAGGAGGTTCCTGACTAGCTCGGATAACTCCCTGGCTTTCCCCTCCGGGAGAAACACCTTTTTCTGGACTGTGTCCAGGATCATCCCTAGGAACAGAAGACAAGTCGTCGGAACCAGCTGCGATTTTGGAATATTGAGAATCCATTCGTGCTGCCGCAACACTACCTGAGATAGTGCTACACCGACCTCCAACTGTTCCCTGGATCTTACCCTTATCAGGGAATTGTCCAAGTAAGGGATAACTAAAATTCCCTTCCTTCGAAGGAATATCATAATTTCGGCCATTACCTTGGTAAAGACCCGGGGTGCCGTGGACCATCCATACGGCAGCGTCTGAACTGATAGTGACAGTTCTGTACCATAAACCTGAGGTACCCTTGGTGAGAAGGGTAAATTTTGACATGAAGGTAAGCATCCTTGATGTCCCGAGACATCATGTAGTCCCCTTCTTCCAGGTTCGCAATCACTGCTCTGAGTGACTCAATCTTGAATTTGAACCTCTGTATGTAAGTGTTCAAAGATTTTAGATTTAGAATCGGTCTCACCGAGCCGTCCGGCTTCGGTACCACAACAGTGTGGAATAATACCCCGTTCCCTGTTGCAGGAGGGGTACCTTGATTATCACCTGCTGGGAATACAGCTTGTGAATGGCTTCCAAAACTGTCTCCCTGTCAGAAGGAGACATCGGTAAAGCCGACTTTAGGAAAACGGCGAGGGGGAGACGTCTCGAATTCTAATTTGTACCCCTGAGATATCACCTGAAGGATCCAGGGGTCTACTTGCGAGTGAGCCCACTGCGCGCTGAAATTCATTGAGACGGGCCCCCCACCGTGCCTGATTCTGCTTGTAAAGCCCCAGCGTCATACTGAGGGCTTGGCAGAGGCGGGAGAGGGTTTCTGTTCCTGGGAACTGGCTGATTTCTGCAGCCTTTTTCCTCTCCCTCTGTCACAGGGCAGAAATGAGGAACATTTTGCCCGCTTGTCCACGAAAAGACTGCGCCTGATAATACGGCGTCTTCTCATGTTGAGAGGCGACCTGGGGTACAAACGTGGATTTCCCAGCTGTTGCCGTGGCCACCAGGTCTGAAAGACCGACCCCAAATAACTCCTCCCCTTATTAAGGCAATACTTCCAAATGCCGTTTGGAATACGCATCACCTGACCACTGACGTGTCCATAACCCTCTACTGGTAGAAATGGACAACGCACTTAAGGTGCATACACACGGAGCGATATAACTGAGCGATTTTGACTATATAGTCAAAATCGCTCAGAAAGTTAGTGCAGATCGCTCCGTGTGTATACAGGCAGCGATAGCGATGCGCGTCCCCGCTAGGTCGCTATCGCTGGGAAAAATAGTCAGTGCAGGCAAGTCAATTTTGGCTATGTCGCTGCAAAAGTTAGTCAAAATCGCTAATACTTTAAGAGGCCAGCGATTTTTCCCAGCGATAGCGATGTTGCAGGCGGCGGTGGTGCGGGCGGCGGCGGTGCGGGCGGCGGCGGGTTGCGGTGGCGGTGTGGGCGACGGCGGGTTGCGGCGGCGGTGCGGGCGGCGGCGGGTTGCGGTGTGGGCGGCAGTGGGTTGCGGTGGCGGTGTGGGCGGCGGCGGTGCGGGCGGGGGAAATTTACCTTTATCTTGCAGAGTTTGGCAGCGGAGCGGTACCAGTTTCAAAAATGGCGCCTCAGCGTCATTTTTGAAATTCAAGATGGCCGCCGCGAGCCAATCACGGCTCGCCGCGTCATCGCCCCGCCCCCTCCCGCTGACTTATATAAGTCAGCGCGAGGCAGCGGCTTTCAGTCCGACGGCGGAGGAGGAGCGGAGAAGAGCTCCTGAAGACTGAAGACGCCGTGGAAGTCCTGGATGGGCGGCGGCTATGCAAAAGAGCTTAGCAGCCGCCGCCCACCAGGTGAAGACGCCGGAGCAAGACCCCAGAAGCCCTGGGGAGGTGGCGCCCCCCCAGGTGAAGACGCCGGAAGCCCTGGGAAGGCGGCGGCCATGCAAAAGAGCTTAAAGGCCGCCGCCCCCAGGTGAAGACCCAGTTTAATAAAGGATTTTTTAAAGAATGTGTCGTGTTTTTTTCCCAATATTTTCTTTACAGGTGGACTACAGGTGCCAGCGGGCCCTTTATGTCCGGGCATGCTGGCACTTGTGGTTCTCCAAGTGCCAGCATGCTGGGGCAGGCTTGCTGGGACCTGTAGGCCACCTGTAAAGAACAATATTACTATTGAAAGGCTATCAGCCTCCCATCCACCGCCCACGGATGGGGGGGACAGCCTCGGGCTTCACCCCTGGCCCCTGGGTGGCTGGAGGGGGGGACCCCTTGATTTAAGGGGTCCTCACTCCTCCAGTGTACCCCGGCCAGGGGTGACTAGTTGGGGGGGTAATGGCACGGCCGCAGGGACCAATATAAAAGTGTCCCCCGGCTGTGGCATTATCTCCCTGGCTAGTGGAGCCCGGTGCTGGTTTGAAAAATACGGGGGACCCCTATGTCTTTTGTCCCCCGTATTTTTTAAACCAGGACCGGACGCAGAGCCTGGTGCTGGTTGTCTAAATATAGGGGAACCCTACTCATTTTTTTCTCTGTATTTTAACAACCAGGACTGGCTCAAAGAGCCCGAGGCTGGTTTTACATAGGAGGGGGGACCCCATGCAAAAATTTTTTTTTTTACTTTTAGCTATTTAAATACCAGCCACCCTGTAAAATCATCCTATATATGACACTCATCCCCTTATTTAAATGAGATAGTCAAAATCTCCCATAGCCAAAATCTCTTGCATAGTTAGACAAAATCTCTGGTAAAGTTAGTCAAAATCTCCTACTGCCAGTTCAAGGGAAAAGTTAGTCAAAATCTCTCATAGTCAAAATCTCTCCGTGTGTATGCAAGAGATTTTGGCTATGGGAGATTTTGGCTATGGGAGATTTTGACTATCTCATTTAAATAAGGGGATGAGTGTCATATATAGGACGATTTTACAGGGTGGCTGGTATTTAAATAGCTAAAAGTAAAAAAAAAAATTTGCGTGGGGTCCCCCCTCCTATGTAAAACCAGCCTCGGGCTCTTTGAGCCAGTCCTGGTTGTTAAAATACAGAGGAAAAGATGAGTAGGGTTCCCCTATATTTAGACAACCAGCACCGGGCTCTGCGTCCGGTCCTGGTTTAAAAAATACGGGGGACAAAAGACATAGGGGTCCCCCGTATTTTTCAAACCAGCACCGGGCTCCACTAGCCAGGGAGATAATGCCACAGCCGGTGGACACTTTTATATTGGTCCCTGCGGCCGTGCCATTACCCCGCCAACTAGTCACCCCTGGCCGGGGTACACTGGAGGAGTGAGGACCCCTTAAATCAAGGGGTCCCCCCCTCCAGCCACCCAAGGGCCAGGGGTGAAGCCCGCGGCTGTCCCCCCCATCCGTGGGCGGTGGATGGGAGGCTGATAGCCTTTCAATAGTAGTATTGTTCTTTACAGGTGGCCTACAGGTCCCAGCAAGCCTGCCCCAGCATGCTGGCACTTGGAGAACCACAAGTGCCAGCATGCCCGGACATAAAGGGCCCGCTGGCACCTGTAGTCCACCTGTAAAGAAAATATTGAAAAAAAAAACACGACACATTCTTTAAAAAATCCTTTATTAAACTGGGTCTTCACCTGGGGGCGGCGGCCTTTAAGCTCTTTTGCATGGCCGCCGCCTTCCCAGGGCTTCCGGCGTCTTCACCTGGGGGGGCGCCACCTCCCCAGGGCTTCTGGGGTCTTGCTCCGGCGTCTTCACCTGGTGGGCGGCGGCTGCTAAGCTCTTTTGCATAGCCGCCGCCCATCCAGGACTTCCACGGCGTCTTCAGGAGCTCTTCTCCGCTCCTCCTCCGCCGTCGGACTGAAAGCCGCTGCCTCGCGCTGACTTATATAAGTCAGCGGGAGGGGGAGGGGCGATGACGCGGCGAGCCGTGATTGGCTCGCGGCGGCCATCTTGAATTTCAAAAATGACGCTGAGGCGCCATTTTTGAAACTGGTACCGCTCCGCTGCCAAACTCTGCAAGATAAAGGTAAATTTCCCCCGCCCGCACCGCTGCCGCAACCCGCCGCCGCCCACACCGCCGCCGCCCACACCGCCACCGCAACCCACCGCCGCCCATACCGCAACCCGCCGCCGCCCGCACCGCCGCCGCAACCCGCCGTCGCCCACACCGCCACCGCAACCCGCCGCCGCCCGCACCGCCGCCACAACCCGCCGCCGCCCGCACCACCGTCGCTGGGAAAAATCGCTGGCCTCTTAAAGTATTAGCGATTTTGACTAACTTTTGCAGCGACATAGCCAAAATTGACTTGCCTGCACTGACTATTTTTCCCAGCGATAGCGACCTAGCGGGGACGCGCATCGCTATCGCTGCCTGTATACACACGGAGCGATCTGCACTAACTTTCTGAGCGATTTTGACTATATAGTCAAAATCGCTCAGTTATATCGCTCCGTGTGTATGCACCTTTAGACTTGATGCCAGTCGGCAAATATTCCGCTGTGCATCACGCATATATAGAAATGCATCTTTTAAATGCTCTATAGGCAAAAATATACTGTCCCTATCTAGGGTATCAATATTTTCAGTCAGGGAATCCGACCACGCCAACCCAGCACTGCACATCCAGGCTAAGGCGATTGCTGGTCGCAGTATAACACCAGTATGTGTGTAAATACATTTTAGGATACCCTCCTGCTTTCTATCAGCAGGATCCTTAAGGGCGGCCATCTCAGGAGAGGGTAGAGCCCTTACAAGCGTGTGAGCGCTTTATCCACCCTAGGGGGTGTTTCCCAACGCACCCTAACCTCTGGCGGGAAATGATATAATGCCAATAACATTTTAGAAATTATCAGTTGTTATCGGGGGAAAACCACGCATCATCACACACCTCATTTAATTTCTCAGATTCAGGAAAACTATAGGTAGTTTTTCCTCACCGAACATAATACCCCTTTTTGGTGGTACTCGTATTATCAGAAATGTGTAAAACATTTTTCATTGCCTCAATCATGTAACGTGTGGCCCTACTGGAAGTCACATTTGTCTCTTCACCGTCGACACTGGAGTCAGTATCCGTGTCGGCGTCTATATCTGCCATCTAAGGTAACGGGCGCTTTAGAGCCCCTGACGGCCTATGAGACGTCTGGACAGGCACAAGCTGAGTAGCCGACTGTCTCATGTCAACCACTGTCTTTTATACAGAGCTGACACTGTCACGTAATTCCTTCCAACAGTTCATCCACTCAGGTGTCGACCCCCTAGGGGGTGACATCACTATTACAGGCAATCTGCTCCGTCTCCACATCATTTTTCTCCTCATACATGTCGACACAAACGTACCGACATACAGCACACACACAGGGAATGCTCTGATAGAGGACAGGACCCCACTAGCCCTTTGGGGAGACAGAGGGAGAGTTTGCCAGCACACACCAAAGCGCTATATATATACAGGGATAACCTTATATAAGTGTTTTTCCCCTTATAGCTGCTGTATTGTTAATACTGCGCCTAATTAGTGCCCCCCTCTCTTTTTTAACCCTTTCTGTAGTGTAGTGACTGCAGGGGAGAGCCAGGGGAGCTTCCCTCCAACAGAGCTGTGAGGGAAAATGGCGCCAGTGTGCTGAGGAGATAGGCTCCGCCCCTTTTTCGCAGACTTTTCTCCTGCTTTTTTATGGATTCTGGCAGGGGTTAAAATTCATCCATATAGCCCTGGGGGCTATATGTGATGTATTTTCGCCAGCCAAGGTGTTTTTATTGCTGCTCAGGGCGCCCCCCCCCCTAGCGCCCTGCACCCTCAGTGACCGAAGTGTGAAGTGTGCTGAGGAGCAATGGCGCACAGCTGCAGTGCTGTGCGCTACCTTGGTGAAGACAGGATGTCTTCTGCCGCCGATTTTCCGGACCTCTTCTGTCTTCTGGCTCTGTAAGGGGGCCGGCGGCGCGGCTCTGGGACCCATCCATGGCTGGGCCTGTGATCGTCCCTCTGGAGCTAATGTCCAGTAGCCTAAGAAGCCCAATCCACTCTGCACGCAGGTGAGTTCGCTTCTTCTCCCCTTAGTCCCTCGATGCAGTGAGCCTGTTGCCAGCAGGTCTCACTGAAAATAAAAAACCTAAACTAAAACTTTCACTAAGAAGCTCAGGAGAGCCCCTAGTGTGCACCCTTCTCGTTCGGGCACAACGATCTAACTGAGGCTTGGAGGAGGGTCATAGGGGGAGGAGCCAGTGCACACCAGATAGTCCTAAAGCTTTCTTTAGATGTGCCCAGTCTCGTCTCCTGCGGAGCCGCTATTCCCCATGGTCCTTACGGAGTCCCCAGCATCCACTTAGGACGTTAGAGAAATGTCTATATACTGTACATTTATTCACTGAGTTTTGAATTCATTCAGCTATATTGGTAAATCTAAATAGCGTTGGCTCATATTTGAATATAGGCATGAAGGCCCACCGGGAGAATGGAGTGGTAGGGGGGCATGCTTAGTGGTCTGGCCAGCCTACAGCTGTGGTGTGGCCCCCAACCACAGAGGTTTTGCTAATTATTAGAGAGCACATGGTCTGGGCTCCTTCTAAATATATGTACAGTAAATACTGCTGGTGGATGCATGATAATGTACAATGCACTGTAGTGAATGCACCATAGTGCAGTGCAGTATAATAAAACATATTCATATCTATAATTCAAGGGCACAGTCTGGAAGCAGATCCCTTGAGGAGCGGGTAGGTCCCCAGTTAGTGGGGTCCACCGGGTGTTTCCCCTGTACCCCCGTGGGCCAGTCTGACCGTGCTGATACATCTGGCCAGCTGATCATTACTATCTGCCTATCTGTGTGGTCATTTATCAAATGGCAACTTGTCCAACCACATGCAGAACCTATCATTTAAGCCATGACAGGATCAGCATTGTGTGGCTTTAGTCTTTAGGTCTCGTGATGGTTGAGCAAAGACAATTGATTAAGCAATGACGGCCATGTTGTAGGCAATAAGATTAATTTACCCAGCATCCTCTACACCCTCAATCAAAAACAGTACAGTCAGGTCAGAAAGATACAGACTAAAAACTATGTGTTCTACTGAATACAATACCTCATCATAAGTTCCCAACTTCTGTCCAATTTGTTGCTGGAGCAACTGTTTCGCTTTCACCCATGTAGATAGCAGTTGCTGTCTAATGGAGATTGGTACTACATCTTCTGGAGCACTCCCATTTGTCAAATCCAAAGCATAGTCACAGACCTAAAAATATTATGTAAAAATATCATACTGAAAAAAGACAAGCAACAGAAACATCTTTCAGGATGCACACTGGAACCAAACAACATGTCAAAATTACTTGTCTTTAGTGGTATCATATGCATTAAAATTATTTCATTGGTGAAGTACTACAATATAGGGCTCAGATTCAGACCTGATCGCTCCTCTGCGTTTTTGCAGCAGTCTGCGATCAGATAGCCACCAACCATAGAGAGTGAAAACCCGCCCCGTGCTAGTGTGCAAATGCATGCCTACGCTGTGCGAAAACTTCTCCAGAAAGCGGACATCTGCAAATCCATTCGCAACTCACTCATGACCATGTTTATATTAATGTTAAACATGCATACAAATGTCTTTTGTGTCCTCATATTAGGCAGTCCGATCACTCATCACTCTGGTTAATTCCCAAATATTTGTCGGTATTAGGCAGGGATCGACCAACCACTAGGGAAGTTAAGATTTGGCCAGAGGGAGCCTTGTTAAGTCTGCAGGGTTATTTTGAATTCACTGATTGGGATCAGTTCATTGAGGAGGCTACAGGGGATTTAGGTGTTGATAAAGATCTACTGGCCTCAATGGTATCACTGTATATTAATTGCTGTATAGAAAGTGTTACTAAGAGGCAGGTAGTTCAAATTTTCTCAAATGATAAACCTTGGATGAATAGCGAGGTTCGCTTTCTATTTAGAGCTAGGGATAGGGCATTTAGAGCAAAAGATAACCTAGCCCTTAGAATGTAAGCTCTCACGAGTAGGGCCCTCTTCCCTCATGTGCTTATCCTTTTCTTACTTAAATAATCCTCAACTGCCCAAATCACGCAGTTTTTTGGCCACCTGGAACTTATCTCTGTCATTTACTGGTGTAGTTATGCTTAGTTACCCTGTACTTGTCCTAAATTGTCTTCAACTGTAAGTCACTGTTTTCCTGTTTTGATTATGTGCATATGTACTCTGTAATTGGGCGCTGCGGAACCCTGGTGGCGACATATAAATAAAGGATAATAATAATAGCCTATACGATAGCCCATTCCAATTTAAAAAGAGGTATTCGTCTTGCTAAGGAAGCTTATTCGAACAGGATCAAAAACCATTTTAAGGAATCAGGTGATGCAAGGACGACGTGGAGAAGAATTAAATGCATCTCTGATTATAAAAGTTCAACTTCTGCTAGGTCAGGTGGTAATTTGGCTGATGAGCTAAACCAGTTTTATGCACGCTTTGCAGAAGTTGAGCCTTTTATTGGTAATCCCTCTAGCTTCCATTCAGATAGTTCTTTGACTCTGACTGAAGCTGAGGTTAGGAATTGTTTCAGCAGAACGAACGCCAGGAAGGCTCCTGGCCCGGATTGTATTCCAGGCAGAGTCTTACGGGCGTGTGCTGGGCAGCTGGCAAGCATTTTTACAAAGATTTTTAAATTTTTCATTGAGTCAATGTATTGTCACACGGTGTTTTAAAACTTCAATAATTGTTCCAATTCCCAAGACTGCGTTGGTCATTGGTCTGAACGACTATAGGCCAATTGCTCTCACTTCATTGATTATGAAATGTTTTGAGAGAATTGTTTTGACCCATCTAAAAAGCGTAATACCACTGGGATTTGACCCCAATCAGTTTGCCTATCGGCCGAACAGATCAACTTCAGATGCAGCTCTTATGGTCCTTCACTGGGTACTTTGTCACCTTGAAAATAGACTCCTATGTTAGACTGTTATTCGTGTACTACAGTTCCGCCTTTAACACGGTAGTGCCAGCAGTGTTAATAAACAAGCTATCAGAGATCGGATAAGATAGTCCGCAGACAGTCAAACTGGGCTCTGACTTGTCTTCGGAATTGGTATTAAATGTAGGAGTTCCGCAGGGTTGTGTTTTAAGCCCTTTTTTATACTCCTTGTATACCTCCGACTGCGAGTCCAATTCGGAAACGATCTCTGTGATAAAGTTTGCGGATGATACCACTTTAGTGGATTTGATAACTAGTGGAGATGAGAGTAGTTACAGAGAGGAAGTGAGAAGACTCCCTGACTGGGGGGTAAAAAATAACCTGTTGCTAAACGGTAAGAAAACTAAGGAGGTTGTTATAGACTTCAGGAAATCTAAGAAAACCAGTATTCGGCCGCTGATATTGAATGGTGAGGAGGTGGATGGGGTTGCCAATGTGAAATTCTTTGGGATTAAATTTCCTGAGAATTTATCATGGTCTCTGCATATCACGTCAGTGGTTGGGAAGGCCCAGCAATGTCTTACGGAAGCTCTGAGCAGCAGGTCTGCAGAAATCGACTCTTGTTAATTTTTGCCGCTGCGTGATTGAGAACTTGCTGACCGCTGCTTTACCGCTGTGTGATTGGGAGCTTGCTGGTATGGTAATTCTAAGTGTTCTGATCTTGTTGCCTTGGATAGAGTGATTAAATCTGCAGAGAGGATCATTGGCCAATCTTTGCCTAGGTTGGTGGAAGTACTCACTGCATGGAGTCTGTCGACGGCAATTAAGATGAGTGAAATAGGGGTCATCCTTGTAATATGTTTTTTTCCCTCTTGCCGTCGGGGAGACGTTACAGGTGTTTAGGATGTTGAATTAGCAGGTTGAGGACTAGCGTCTTCCCTTCTGTGATTGTTTGCTTGAATTCTCAGCTTTGCTAATTTTATTTATGGTGTATTTTTTAATATGACATGAGAGAACTGTATGTAATTTCGCTATACATGTTTCATGTTGTAGTGACAATAAATTATTCTTCTCTTATCTCACCATCGAATGATATTTCCAGTCTGTGCGTATCCCAGGACTTACTCCTACAGTGCGATACAAACAGGCCGATCGGGACCGGAGCCGACGTCACATACCCTCCAAAAAAAAAAAGGCTTGGGCACGCCTGCGTTTTTCCTGACACTCCCAGAAAACGGGCAGTTACCACCCACAAACGTCTGCTTCCTGTCAATCAACTTGCATACGCCTAGCGATCAAAATTTTCGCACCAGTCTTTTGCAGTTTGGCCTTGCGCCTGCGTAATGCATTCCATACGCATGCGTGGTCGTTCGATAATTGCCAGTCATGTGAAATCGCACAACTGCGATCAGGTATGAATTAGGCCCATAGTGTGCGATGTTATTTTCTGTGAACCTTATAAAAGGTTTAATTGCCTGTACAGTCTGTGCTTTATTTTTTTGCAATTGTAACATTCTACACATTAGCCTTCTCAGGTTGCAACAAAATATCCGTTATCATGACACTGTGTTTCTAGTCAATCTTTGTCCTTACAGTGTGATGTCTTATTATATTACTACACTGCAGGAGTGTGTGATTTCTTTTATGAACAATATTTCTGTTCTAAAAGATTACTTGTACATTCCCATTTTGTTTTTGTTTTTTATAAAATATGGTAGCTCTTATTAGTATAAGACACAAATTTCACACCGATATCTCAGTATTGCTGAGGATTATACTATTTCCAGAAGAATTCTACACCTCTTTACACTATTCCGTTTATTTCAAATTCGTAATGCTGTTTAGGGAATATCCTTTATTTCTCAGTCCCTTCACTGATTATAACCATCAATTGTTAGTTCTTAATGTTCTGATATGAACACCATATATTTCTATTAAGACAGCTGGAAGTATTTTTCCCTTTATAACATACAGTCGTATAGTGTACTTGAATCCTTAATATGTTTTATGAAACTCCGTATGTGTCCCCCTTTATATTCTGATTGATTATATCAATTGTGGCTGTTAATGCTGTTACTAATTAATTATGTAATTACTGCTTGTATTCAGCAGCCCACACTGTCTCCACTACAAGTAATATAGGGGGAGTTGTACTAAGCAGTGATAAAAGTGGAGAAGTGAGTCAGTGGAGAAGTTGCCCATTACAACCAATCAGCATCGACGTAACATTTATATTTTGCATACTATAAAAGTATACAGGGCAGCTGATTGGGTGCTATGGGCAACTTCTCCACTTTTATCACTGCTTAGTACATCTCCCTCATAGTTCCCACTTATATTCCGTTACGAGTAATACAGTTCTCGCTAGTACTAAGCGGCACACACCGTCTCCACTGCTAGTGATAAACTTCCAGCTTATGTTCAGTGGTACATACTACCTCTGCTGTGCATCTCCCCCCGCAATCCACCTTCGATTAGCCCAGCATGCGTGGGAGCTGCAGTTGCTGTGATTTCTGGGCTCTCCATTTAGCGGCTGGTATAGAGACAGCCGCCGCCGGCAGCGGAGATATTTGGAGGTAGTGCCCGTACTTTAGATGATCAATTATACTGTGTAGAATCTATACATGAAATTGAATTACACAAAGAGGTTCACAGTTTTTTGCACCAGCCGGGAAGCAGCCCACGATCGTTTCACAGTTGGTTTCATCAGGGCTCTACGTAAATATCACCTGATTAAAAGCAAGTGGGACCATGAGTTCAAGGAGCCTATATTGTATACCCAAGTTGGATACACTGCCGTTAGAGACACATGTAAATCATTGGGAATGACAAATGACAACACTGTAACCAGAATAAAAAAAATAAATGGCAATTGTAAAAATTGAATATTCCATTTCAATGTCCTCTGGAATTCAGGGGAACTGAACTAATTACATTTCATGAGTCCTAAGCCTCAGATATAGAAAGTACATATTAACCTGAAGGCTAAAGTGTAATGTCAGTGTCATTTCTATTTGGCTTTTAAAGTCTAGTATTATGTTTAAAGCTTTACAATATGTAAAATGTACGGAACTAGGCAATTAGATCCAAAGTAACCTTTAGTTATTCACGGGAACCAATCTAACCACTTTTTCCAATTTTCCTAAATGTTAGAATTATTAACATATAAAACAAAAGTCATTTATCCATGGATGTCTCTGTAAATTTCAAGTGTACCTCCAGGGCGAGTTTCACATCAGGAAGGCCATTTGGATCAATTGGCAAAACATGTGCTACATTAGATTTCTCAGGTCCTTTCCCGGCAGCCTTCTTGCCTTTTTCTGTAGGCGGTCTTGTCTCTGATCTTTTGTTAGTGTCTGACTCAGGTATCCAGCCAAGAATCAGGCCTTTGGCTAAGGCATTCGACAGAACCACCAGCAGCGTAAGATTCCTAAGTATCATGCAGTAGAAGGGAAGCAAGATAGGTTAGTACTGTGCAGAAATGATAATCTCACACGCTCAACTATTTTGATCAAGATTATTTTTTTTTTATAATGAACATAAGTTGTGAATATAGATTTTATAATTAATAACTATAATCAGACTTTTTTTTTTTTTTTTACAGAGTAGTGATTACATTTCTATAGGAATCTACAGGAGAAAGGTGCCAACTACAGAAAAATATATATGGTGTGGCGTGACACTCCTTTTGATGTTGTGTACACTGCTTCCAGAGTAGGCTTCTAATATCACTGTAATTTACAGGATATATAACTCCTCCGTTTATTAATAGCACTACTTTGATGGGATCATCAGTTATTCTGAAATAGAAGTCTAGTTACAGGAAAGCACCAGTCCTGTTATTTTGTGACTATCAATATAGAACACATTGCAAATCAATTTAGCTAGGTGCGAAACGCGTTCCAGAACGTGATTCCGCATCGTATCTACATCAGCGTTTTGTTCTCTCCAGAGATGCGTACATAAAATTCTGCAATTCTGCCGCTATTCAGAGATTTACACAGATTGCAAGTTATGCACTCCCCAAATCGTCTGCATCAGGCCTACTAACTGAACTGACTGACCCCTGTTAGTAATTCTATTACTTTTTACTTGGACATCAATGTAAAACCAGGAGAGTCTGACTAAACTACATGTACTTACACAAGCAACCTGTCTTAAATGGAGGGAACATTTTGCAATCTGGTTCTAAGAGTTCTATTAATGTAACTACTGTATGGTGAATAAATATATCCTTCTCAAAACATGTTCTATGTCACATGACAATAACAAGCCAGCCAATCATTAAAGTTTTTTTTGTTTTTTTTTAACGCAACAGATTAGACATGAAATCATCAATTTACAGTACAAGCAATAGTAAATGTTAACGTTAAGTACTAACCCACTGCTCCCGGTTTTCCTGAGGGCTGCAATCAGTTTCTTTAAGGTGTCCACGAGCACTGGTATCCTTTGAGATCCTACAATTTGCTTGTTGTGGTTGAGGATGTAGACAGCGGCATTGTGAGTTACCCAGGCCTCCTGTAACTCTACTCCCAATTCAGCCGCTTGCAAGAAATTTTCTGTAGCGTATGCTGAAAGCTGAGATATCCAGTCCCTAGTCAGGAAAGACAGAGGTAAATGTACTTTAAAGCTTGGTGGGTAAACTCCTAAAAAAACATGAACAATATTATTATTATTATCATCATCATCATCTAATATAACAGGCTTTGCAGATATAAAGGACGGATTAAAAAAAAATCTAAAAAATGGTCAACTGTCGTTTACTACTTTTATTCAAAACACCACTGATCCAACAACTGCGTCCAATGGGGGTAATTCTGAGTTGATCGCAGCAGGAATTTTTTTTAGCAATTGGGCAAAACCATGTGCACTGCAGGGGAGGCAGATATAACATGTGCAGAGAGAGTTAGATTTGGGTGGGTTATTTTGTTTCTGTGCAGGGTAAATACTGGCTGCTTTATTTTTACACTGCAATTTAAATTGCAGATTGAACACACCCCACCCAAATCTAACTCTATCTGCACATGTTATATCTGCCGAGGCACTTTGCGGTCAGCGGGGAGGTTACTTTCGGTCAACCTCTGACCGCAAAGTTCCCACCATTGGCTACAATGGAGCGCATAGGCGCTACATTGTATCTGTGCCGTGTGCTGCCTGACAGACACTACAGGAGCACACAGTCAATCAGGAGAGTGCCACGACGTGGCGCTCCCTGATTGGCTGAAGGGACCCTCTTTGACAGGAGTCAGGGGGGTCCTGGCAGTCGGGGGAAGGTGTCCCATGTGTAAACATGGGACCCCTTTCAGTGCGTGGTCGGGTTTCCGTTTTATTTTTTTGCCAAGTACGTGGATTATTCAAAGGTCAGATTCTACACTGGATTATGTGAGTATAATTTTTTTCACAGGTACCCCAAGGATTCTACATGGAGAAGAGGACCGAGCCTCGTGGGAACATAGGTAAGTATGTATGTATGTATGTATGGAGGTGTGCATGTATGTAATAAACTTATACTTTCACGGTGTGTGTGTCCTGTTTTTTTGGGGGGTATTTTTTTAGTAGTAGTACTACAGGTACCAGCGGGCCCGGTTTTCCACCGCATGCTGGTACTTGTGGTTCTCCAAGTACCAGCTTGCGGGGGAGGCTTGCTGGGACTTGTAGTACTGCTACTAAAAACAATATTCACATTTTTTCACAAGGCTATCAGCCCCCCATCCGCCGCCCTTGGATGGGGGGGACAGCCTCGGGCTTCACCCCTGGCCCTTGGGTGGCTGGAGGGGGGGGACCCCTTGATTTAAGGGGTTCCCACTCCTCCAGGGTACCCCGGCCAGGGGTGACTAGTTGGGTATGTAATGCCAGGGCCGCAGGGACCAGTATAAAAGTGTCCCCCGGCTGTGGCATTATGTACCTGGCTAGTGGAGCCCGGTGCTGGTTTCAAAAATACGGGGGACCCCTACGCTTTTTGTCCCCCGTATTTTTGGAACCAGGACCAGGCGCAGAGCCCGGTGCTGGTTGATTAAATATGGGGGAACCCCTTTCATTTTTCCCCCCATATTTTATCAACCAGGACCGGCTCAAAGAGCCCGAGGCTGGTTATGCTTAGGAGGGGGGACCCCACGCAAATTTTTTCTCAGTTTTTACACTAAACAGACCCTTTCCCATAGATAACCATGCACAGATCTCACTGATCCGTGCATGGTTATCCAAACTCGACTGGAAAAAGCAGGTCTATTTTTTTGCTGCTTTTTTTAACGATTCGAAAAAAAACAGACCCGCACTTGAGCACTCAGAAACTAACACCCAAATACGAATGAATAGTGAATGCCCGTATTGTATGAAATATCAGCCGCGTCTGACCGATGGTCTATTCATTCGTATTTCGGAACTTTGCAAATCAAACCATTACGAATAGTCCAAACACTGCCGAGATTGGTGCTTAGTGAATTCCCGGATTGGGACTTAGAAAAAAAAAAAAAAATCGGACAAACTCGAATTCTTAGTAAATATTGGCCTTGCTGTGCTGTGGGCAGGCAGAATGGCATGGCCCATGATTGGCTAATGCTTAGACTGTACAGAAAACTAGATGAGACACTGGTGCTTCTCCCAGATGGGAAAGTGCAGACAGGCATTTCTGGTATGCATAGATACTACTGTTTTTGCTACAGACCACAGTGACTTCATCTTGTACTTGGCCACATGGAGCTGGACATTGAGAAACTTTAAGGTGGGCATGAAGGTTTTCGTCTTAGACTGGAATAAAAACCCAAAAGTCTGATATTCTGGGACAGTGATAATGACCTTAGAACACACTAAATGATGTGTGTACCTGGCCAATAGGATAACCAATGTAACAATACATTGGTCGGCCCGTATACGCTGAGTGATATATCACACATTCACAGTCGCATTCACCTGAATCCTGTTGTTTGATGGGTCGTCCCACCGGGTGTGCAGCATGCCCGTCAGGACAACCTGGAAAACGACCCTTGGAAGCACTCAGTAGAGGGTACACATTAGATCGAGAGAAGGAGGATACACTGTTTCTTCTTTCTCCTAAATGGTTCCTCACTATCCTGAATACGTAGCACCTGTATAAATGTACTATAGCCTGATATCCCACTGTGGATGACTCCAGGGGGTAAATTTACTAAGATGGGAGTTCTATTTAAGATGGGAAGTTGCCCATAGCAACCAATCAGATTCCAGGTATTATCTTCTAGAAGGTGCTAGATAAATGAGAAGTAGAATCTGATTGGTTGCTATGGGCAACATCCCATCTTAAATAGAAATCCCATCTAAGTAAATTTACCCCCAGGTGCAAGTCAACAAAGCACTCACCTTCACCCTGGGAAGAGAAGTCTGAAGTGGAAACTTCACAGGACCATAATACAGAAGGAGCCTGAAGTTTTTAGAACTGGGATGTGGAAGCAGAGACCAGTAGGCTCTCTAGAGAGTAAGAAACCTGGACTAGAACCTGAACCATACAAATCACACCCTAGGCCACAGCGGTTTATTGGTAAAGGCAGGAAGGGTTTATGGATGACTGTCACCATGTTTCCCTTCCCAGAGGGAAGATAAAAGGAAAACATAAACCCTGTTCCACACCAATAAGTGGAAACAAACTTGACAAACAGGATAGTACCGTAAGTGTCACACAGAGCACTGCTAATAGGAAGCACCTCTCCCAGCCCATAGACACAGTTTAGTTTAAAAAAAAAAAAAACATAAAAAAACGAATATCTATTCCTTCAAATGAAACACCGTCAGGATTCTCAGAGTGATTATATAAATGTACCAGTACATGAAAAATAGGTGCAGGCTCAGAACAGAAGCACAGAGTTTATATCGGAGGTCTGTACCAGGGATCCCCAAAAGGAATGGGAGAGACAATGGAGCAGGTCATAAAAAAAAAAAGGAGTCGCAACCAGGAAGACCCAAGAGTTAGGAAAAAGTATCATCAACAGGCCGAATCAAGATACAGGTAAAAAGCATGTACTGTACAGTAGATACAAGTAAGCAGAACACTGGAGTACAGCAAGAGAGCTGTGTGCCATGCCTACAGCAGGGCAGAGAAGATCCCAGGGATGGCAATCTACGTAGATGGCTGCCCGTCAGCCAGAGACCGACACCTGGCTGCTGAGTACCAGCACCACCGAATAAGTTAAGGAGACACCGGGGTCTGGTGTGCATGACCTTACCACCTAACCACCCTCTAGGGGTGAGCACTGAAAACATAACTGTTGCTCTGGCAGTAACTATAACATAGTCAATATGTGTTGAAGGTAAGTTTTTTGGTAGGCATTGGAAACCCCGCCAAATGCGGAGTTACTAAGCAAGGAAGTACCAACCCCAAAGAATTAGCTAAATGGCGGAACACCCACAGAAGTCAGATCCCTCTGCCTACTGAAGCTGCCTGTTAGTAGAGGCCCACCGAACTCAGCATCTAAGCTGAGCTGTATGAGAAGCACATGCTGAGGCACGGTAGAGGTGACCCTACCTTACTGCAGATTATCTTTGGAGCAAGGTCTATAGCCTCCAGTGTCACAACAACCTCTGAAAGAATGCCCGGCTTGCTCTGGCACTTTCATAAGCTTAGGAGACAGCACATCTAGGTATAGAAGGGAGGAGTCTGCGTTTGAGCAGTTATATTGAAAGTGCCTAGGCTCCTCACACTATATAACTATATACAAGGAGCAGATTTAACAATGAGTGATAGTCTAGTTGTTATCACTCGTTATAAGAATATCACTTTTTGTTAAATCTGCCCCTAAATCCAGTGTTCCAGTGTCTTCCAGTGAAGACGGATGGAAAAACTATGATAGAAACAATAGGAATAAATATTTATCACATATTGTTATCACTACAGTAATAAAAAGAAAAACTATTACAACCAGTGAAAGTCAACCCTGTCATGGAGATGTAAAGTACATTGAAAATGATAAACAAGGGTACCCAATAAACCCCTTCTCCAGCAGAGTAGAGACTCTATAGACTACTGCAAATTGCCCATTTAGTAAACAACATCAAACAATCAAACAAAATGATGCTGAAAAACTCCCTTTTATGTATTGAAGCACAATGGCAATCAAAAGAAGCAACATACCACTACACAGTAATAATAGGATTTTGGTTACCTACTGGTAAATCCTTTTCTCGTAGTCCGTAGAGGATGCTGGGGTCCACATTAGTATCATGGGGTATAGACGGATCCACCAGGAGCCATTGGCACTTTAAGAGTTTGAGAGTGTGGGCTGGCTCCTCCATCTATGCCCCTCCTACCAGTCTAGAAAATGTGCCTGAGGAGACGGACATCTTCGAGAGAAGGAGTTTACACAGATAGTGGCGAGATTCACACCAGCTCACACATACAAGGCACATGAAGCTAATTAGCTTGAAACGCAGCAACCGTTGAAACATTACTTACCAAGTAACAATGCAGTACTCAACTAAAACGAAGTTGTACTGAACCAAATAACGATAGCAGGAAAACGAAGCGCAGGGCGGGCGCCCAGCATCCTCTACGGACTACGAGAAAAGGATTTACCAGTAGGTAACCAAAATCCTATCTTCTCTTACGTCCTAGAGGATGCTGGGGTCAACATTAGTACCATGGGGATGTACCAAAGCTCCCAGAACGGGAGTGAGAGCGCGTAGGCTCCTGCAGAACTGATTGACCAAACTTCAGGTCCTCAGCGGCCAAAGTATCGAACTTGTAGAACTTTGCAAATGTGTTCGACCCAGACCAAGTAGACGCTCGGCAAAGCTGTAAAGCCGAGATATCCCGGGCAGCCGCCCAGGAAGACCCCACCTTATGGGTAGAGTGGGCCTTAACAGACGTAGGACATGGCAATCCTGCCGTAGAATACGCATGCTGGATAGTGAACCTGATCCAGCGAGAGATCATCTGCTTAGAAGCAGGACACCCAAGTTTCTTGGGATCATACAGGACAAACAGAGAGTCCGATTTCCTGTGACGAGCAGTCCTCTTCACATAAGATTTTCAGAGCCCTTACAACATCCAAGGACTTTGATGAAATTGAGGAGTCAGTAGCCACTGGCACCACAATAGGGTGGTTGATATGAAATGCCGACACAACCTTCGGAAGAAACTGCTGACGTGTCCGAAGCTCAGCCCTATCTTCATGGATTATTAAGTATGGGCTTCTACAGGACAAAGCCCCCAACTCCGACACACGTCTAGCAGAAGCTAAGGCCAACAAAGTGACAGCCTTCCACGTGAGAAACTTGACCTCAACCTCCTGTAGAGGCTCAAACCAGTCCGACTGGAGGAACTGCAATACCATGTTAAGATCTCAGGGCACCATAGGCGGCACAAAGGGAGGTTGGATGTGCAGAACTCCCTTCAAAAAAGTCTGAACCTCAGGTAGGGCAGCCAACTATTTCTGGAAGAAAATGGATAGGACCGAAATTTGGACCTTCATGGATCCCAACCTCAGGCCCATATCCACACCTGCTTGCAGGAAGAGGAGAAAATGTCCCAGTTGAAACTCCACCGTAGGAAACTTGGACTCACACCAAGATACATATTTTTTCCAAATACGATGGTAATGTTTAGACGTAACTCCTTTCCTAGCCTGTATCAGGGTAGGAATAACCTTGTTCGGAATGCCCTTCCGAGCTAATATCTGGCGTTTAACCTCCATGCCGTCAAACGCAGCAGCGGTAAGTATTGATAGGCGAACGGCACCTGCTGCAGCAGGTCCTTCCGCAGAGGAAGAGGCCTCAGCTCTTCTAGCAGTAGATCTAGAAGATCCGCGTACCAAGACCTTCTTGGCCATGAGGATCGCTTGAACTTTTGTTCTCCTCTATGAGCTTTAGCACTCTTGGAATGAGTGGGAGTGGTGGAAACACGTACACCGACTGTAAAACCCACGGAGTCACCAGGGCGTCCACCGCTACTGCTTGCGGGTCCCTCGACCTGGAACAATATCGCTGAAGCTTCTTGTTGAGACGAGAGGCCATCATGTCGATTTGAGGTAAACCCCAAAGATCTGTTACCTCCGTGAACACCTCCGGATGGAGTCCCCACTCTCCTGGATGGAGATCGTTTCTGCTGAGGAAGTCCGCTTTCCAGCTATCTACTCCCGGAATGAAGATTGCTGACAGCGCCAATGCGCTTTTCTGCCCAGAGGATGATTCTTGTAACCTCTGACATTGCAGCTCTGCTCTTCGTTCCGCCCTGTCTGTTGATGTAAGCCACTGTCGTTACATTGTCCGACTGCACTTGAATGGCTCGATTTCTCAGAAGATGGGCCGCTTGGAGAAGACCGTTGTAAACGGCTCTTAGTTCTAGAATGTTTATCGGCAGGCCGGCTTCCAGACTTGACCGACTTCCTTGGAATGTCTCCCCTCGAGTGACTGCGCCCCAGCCTCGGAGACTTGCATCCGTGGTTAGAAGGATCCAGTCCTGAATCCCGAACCTGCGGCTCCCCAGAAGGTGAGGTAGTTGCAACCACGAGAGGAATGAAATCCTGGCCTTTGGTGAGACGTATCTTCTGGTGCATATGTAGATGGGATCCCGACCACTTGTCCAGGAGATCCAGTTGGAAGGACCGAGCATGAAACCTCCCGTACTCTAGAGCCTCGTAAGAGGCCACCATCTTTCCCAGAAGGCGAATGCACTGATGAACCGACACCCGGGCTGGCTTCAGGACATCCCGGACCATTGTTTGTATCACCAACTCTTTTTCCTCTGGAAGAACCACCCTCTGCACTCCCATGTCGAGGATCATTCCCAGAAAGGACAACCTCCTGGTTGGTTCCAAATTTGATTTTGGAAGATTCAGGATCCAACCGTGTTCCCTGAGCAGGTGGGTCGTGAGAAGGATGGACTGTAACAGCATCTCCTTGGACGGTGCCTTTATCAGCAGATCGTCCAGATATGGAATTATGTTCACCCCCTGTCTGCGGAGGAGAACCATCATTTCCGCCATTACCTTGGTGAATACCCTCGGTGCTGTGGAGAGGCCAAATGGCAGAGCCTGGAACTGATAGTGACAGTCCAACAGTGCGAATCGGAGATAAGCCTGATGCGGCGGACAAATTGGAATGTGGAGGTACGCATCCTTGATATCCAGGGATACTAGGAATTCCCCCTCTTCCAGACCTGATATCACCGCCCTTAGAGACTCCATTTTTAACTTGAACTCCTTCAGAAAGGGATTTAGCGATTTTAGGTTCAGAATAGGCCTGACCGAACCATCCGGTTTCGGTACCATGAAAAGGTTTGAATAGTAACCTTTGTTTTGCATATGAGGAGGGACCGGTACAATAACCTGTGCCTCCACCAACTTCTGGACGGCTGCCTGCAGGACAGCCCTGTCTGCCAGCAAAGCTGGCAAGCCTGATTTGAAGAATCGGTGGGAGATCTTGAAATTCTAGCCTGTACCCCTGGGACACGATATCTTGCACCCAGGGATCCAGGTCGGACGACACCAAGACGTGACAGAAATGCCTGAGTCTCGCTCCCACCGGCCCCACCTCCGGGGCGTGCAGTCCACCGTCATGCGGAGGACTTCAGCGTACCTGAAGCAGGTTTCTGTTCCTGGGAACCCGCAGCAGCAGGTTTCTTGGATTTTGGCCGACCCCCCCTAAAGAAGGTGTTGGACGGTCTGGCCTTTCGTGGCTTGGCAGCCCGAAAGGGCTGTGATGCAGTTGAAGAAAAGGGTTTCTTCGTAGAAGGTGCAGCTGAGTGAAAAAAAGGTGGAGTTACCCGCTCTAGCCGTGGAGATTCACGCATCTAACATTTCCCCAAAGAGAGCCTGACCTGTGTAGGGTAGGGTCTCCACACTCCTCCTGGATTCTGCATCGGCAGACCACTGTCACAGCCACATTACTCGACGAGCTGAGAAAGACATGGAAGAAATTCCTGCAGCCATGGAACTCGGGTCTTTCATGGATTCTACCAGAAATCCTGCGGAATCCTGAATGTTACGCAAAAACAATTCAACATCAGATTTATCCATAGTATCCAAATCTCCAAGTAACGTGCCTGACCACTTTACTATAGCTTTGGCAATCCAAGCACTGGCAAAAGTGGGATGTAATATAGCCCCTGAAGCCGTGTACATGGATTTGAGTGTATTATCAATTTTATGATTAGCCGGCTCTTTCAAGGCGGTGGATATTGGAACTGGTAAAACCACCTTTTGTGAGAGTCTGGATACAGACGCGTCAACAATGGGCGGGTTTTCCCATTTTTTTCTATCCTCCATAGGGAAAGGAAACGCCACCAGGACCCTTTTAGGGATCTGGAATTTTTTCTCAGGGTTTTCCCAGGCTTTTTCAAAAATAGCATTTAATTATTTTGATGTAGGGAAGGTTAGCGAGGCTTTCTTATTTTCAGTGAAGTAAGCCTCCTCAACCTGCACAGGTGTTGTATCAGTAATATTCAACACATCCCTAATGGCCTCTATCATCAACTGCACCCCTTTTGCAAAAGATGCTGCCCCCCTCAACACATCCCCATCACCGTCCTCAGTGTCAGAATCGGTATCCGTGTCATCCTGCATAATCTGAGCAAGAGCACGTTTTTGGGAATATACAGCGGGGGGCCCTGAGGTAACAGATCTGGGCCAGACTGCCATAGAGTTCTGTAAAGCCTGAGTTGCAGACTCATTCTGTGAAACCCTAGTAGAAATCTGAGAAATCATAGATTTGATAAGAGGATAACCACTCAGGCTCCCTTGCTGGTATCTGTGCTAAAACAGTGCAATCCTGATTACATGGAATGGGATCATCCTGAGAGGACATATCCTCCGCAGCATATGACACAGAGTCCCTGGACATAGCTTAATGGAGACCACAGACACTCCACACACACACAGGGGAGGGCAGACAGTTTCACCCCCAAGAATGGCAAGACAGACACAGAGATTGGAGCCAACCCACACACAACGCTTTTTAGGTAAAGGGAGACCCCCAACCAGCACTGACTGTGCACCTTAATAGGTGACACAGCCTGTATACAGCCTCCCCCCCCCCCTCCTTCTAAAATCCCATGGTACCGTGAGAGATAGCTAAAGTTGTTCTGGAGGGACTTGCTCTTCACTGACAGTGTTGTCCAGGCAGGAAAATGGCGCCGAACGCTGCTGGGTCCACTCTGAGGAGAAGCTCCGCCCCCAAAATGGCGCTGTCTTCCCGCTCTTCATAGGATACTAGCAGAGATCTTGGGACCCCGACAGGCTGTGTGACCAGTGTAGGGTGTAGGCGCTGGCTCAGGGCGCACTATGTACCGCTGAGCCAAAGAGCACAGTTAGTACTGCGCTCCATACCCTGTTGCCGCCATCTTCACACTGGCCCCCTGCATGCTTGGGGGGTCGGTGACTCACTCGCCACTGATCTTCTGGCTCTGTAAGGGGGTGGTGGCATGCTGCTGGGGTGAGCGATCCCCTGTGGCGGGGAACGATCGATCCCCTCAGGAGCTCAGTGTCCTGTCAGCGGAGATAGTAGCTCAGATCCAGCAGGGCGGACACTATTCCCCACCTTAGTCCCACGAAGCAGGGAGGCTGTTGCCAGCAGCCTTCCTGTAAATTGATAAACTCTAAAAAAAACATTTACTAGGAAAACTCAGGAGAGCTCCCTAGCTGTGACCGGCTCCTCTGGGCACATTTTCTAAACTGAGTCTGGTAGGAGGGGCATAGAGGGAGGAGCCAGCCCACACTCTCAAACTCTTAAAGTGCCAATGGCTCCTGGTGGACCCCAGCATCCTCTAGGACGTAAGAGAAAAACTGCATAGAGGTCCAGGATTAGATATGGTTATTATAGGGAAATAAATATGCATCAAACAGTCCCAAAAAGACAGATTGCCAAAGTGACAGTGAAATCCAACACAGGGCCGCATCTAGGAAGGCACGTGCCCTGGTGCCAGATTTAAGGGGGCAATGAGATGGTCATAGGGGGAGGCTTCAAAGGATAGGCCATGGCTGGATTAAGGGGGGCACAGGGGGGGGATGTAACCCCTGGGCCCCTCTCTCAGGGGGCAACCTGGCCGGAGCTACTCTGACCCATCTTTAGTTAATGACTGGTCCAATGATTGTGACTGGGCTCAGTGCCTGCGTCACTGGCCTAATCAACAGGGTGCAGGCATAGAGGGACACTTGGCACATTAAAGTTTTTTTCCCCTATCTGTGCTGCATGAGTGATGTCATGACGTCACACACTGCGAAGAGCAGTCTGTGAGGGGGAGAGACTGTTATGAACCACAAGCAGTGGTTCATTCCTGTTTGCTTTCCGTTTATGTATTTTGTACTATAGTTCTGTTCGCATGCCAGGATTTCCATTGCACTGGTTTAGAAGACTCTTGTTCGCCGCCGGTGGTGAGTCGGTGTAATTGCAGCCTGTTTCTATGTGTTTAGCCTCACCTGTCTGATAGTTGATCATTATGTGGCGAGTCTCTGTACTGCAATCTGGCTCTTGTCTGTGTTACTCTCACCTGTAGGTATTTGGCCATTACAGTGTGCCTGGTCTCCAGCCATCCTGATTGGGGCGTGTTCCCTTATTACCCAGCTAGCTCTGCAGTTCTGAGCTGGTGATAGACGTTTGTAAAAGATACCTGTATGTTCCTGGTTGGTTTCATGTCCAATATTGTATCGGTGTCCAGGTCTTGTTTGATAGTGGAATCCTGCATACTCGGTTCTGGCAGAATCTGGAGTTTACTACTGTCCACCTGCATTCCTACCTTCAGTGAGAACCTGTCAGCTTCTGGAGAACTGCTTCCTGCCCTGGAGTGTTCTTGTCCTGGAATCCTGTAGTTTGCCTATCCTGATCCAGTAATCCTATGTCTTGGTGTCCACCGGTCTGTAGTTGGAATTCTGCCGGTCCTCCGGTCCAGAGAGCCAGTGTCTGCAGCTTTGGGGGTTCTTGTCCATCTGCCAGTATTCATACCGGTTTCGTGAGTAGCGGCTCTGCTGCATCCCTCGGCCTAGGCCGCAGCATCTTGTTATATTTGTTTTGGAGTTTCTGCAGAGGGTTCTGCGTTGGCTGTCCTTGCCAGTATACGACAGTGTCGTGTAGGCGTATGGACAGCATTGCCTTTGTTGTTGTTAGTCTTGACGGCTGAGCCGCACATACTTTCATTTAGTTCTGTAGCGCCCCTAACTTTGTATTTCTGTCTTTAGTTAGAGGTTCCCCTTGTAATCGCCCCGTCTCAGTTTACGCCTAGTCTCCAACTAAGACCGGGGGGCATCAGAGTTGGGCAGACTTAATCCACCCTTCAAACGCGGCTGCCGTGGGCCCAAGAAACCATAGTCTCGCAGGAGTAGGCTGATCACGAGGGTGAGACAACGGAGTCAGGGTTTCCGTAAGGGTTGCTGCCGAGCTCCGTATCTACTGCAGCATTACGTTCCTGTACTTGGGGCTTGTCCACCCTGTTCCCAGAGTACCGAGTACAGTGAACGTAACTGAGACACAGACTGCTGCAGCAATACAGGAAGGGGGGGGGGAAAGCAGCCTACTACAGGGGCACACACAAATCCTATCATCAGTCCTACCCAACGCATTTTACAGCTCCTGACAGCTATACGGCTTGGTAATCTGACCTTGATTTCAGTTGAGGTCCTTACAGTAATCCCTTATTTTCATAAATTGTGTTTTAATCACTGTAGCATTGAATATGAAATTAGTTTCCACGTAAACATATCAGTCCTAATGACCAATGGTGAATGAAAATATATCTTTCTTATAATATCTAAAAGTTTTCAGCTGTGTTTTTTGTTCAGTTACCAAACACGTGTGTATACGATCCTTACTTGTGATTCCCATGCTATTACATTCTACTTGATTTCATTGTTCTTTATTGAGAATGACAGCATCCCTGAAGTACATGTATGATCACTGAACCAAAACCTGCTGGGGACCAAGAAACACAGAACCGCCTGCAGCTCTAGGCACCATTTTCACAGACAGGAATCAATGTGTCATATCACATGCATCAGAATTGAACCATAAACTCTATGCTTGCCTCATTGTTTCCAAAGTTTTCAGCATCTGAAGCAATCAAAGATTAATAGTTGGAGTCTAAGCAAGATATAGAATCTTCTGGAACTAAAATTAATTAATCACATTCCAAATTGAGAGTGTTAATCAGTTCATTATGTTTATTCCCAAGAACGATTCCAACTGCACTTTAACAATGAGATGTACAATCTCAAGTAGCAAATGTAGTATAATTGGAACTGTAAAGTCAGTATTAAAATGCAAGTGTAGATTTATAAATAATTAGTTTAGAGCAATAAAACTAGTACTATGTCTGTATTTAAAAATATCAAATTGTTTCCTTTTTTCCTTTTAAAACATATCAGGCATTCCCAACCACGGTCCTCAAGGCACACCAACAGTGCATGTTTTAGTGATATCCAGGCTTCAGCACAGGTGACTTAATTAGTACCTCAGTTATTTTGATTTAACCATCTGTGCTGCAGCCTGGATATCACTAAAACCTGCACTGCTGGTGTGCCTTGAGGACCGTGGTTGGGAATGCCTGACATATATCCTATGCTTTAACCTTTAACTATGTGATTATGGCAGTTAGGCTCACCATAGCTACCCTGCAAGGAGGACAGTGGGGGTCACTCAGATCTGATCGCTAAGCAGCGATTTTTGCTGTCCTGCAATCAGATAGTCGCCGTCTACACAGGGAGTGTATTTTTGCAGTGCTAGTGCGCGATCACATGTGTAGCAGAGCTGTACAAACTAATTTTGTGCAGTCTCTGAGCAGCCCAGGACTTACTCAGCCGCTGCGATCACATCAGGCTGATCGGGACCGGATTTGATGTCAGACACCCTCTCTGAAAATGAATGACCCGTCTGCGTTTTTTCCAGACATTCCCTGTAAACGGTCAGTTGCCACCCACAAACGGCCTCTTCCTGTCAATCTCCTTGCGATCTCCCTTGCGAAGGGGATTCTTCGCACCATTCCGTCGCAGGGCGCTGATGCCCATAGCAGACGTGCGATGTGCACAGCAGCGATCAGATCTGAATGACCCCCAGAGTCAGAAAGGAACATAATACAGATAAGATACATTTAAACATACAGATGTGTCTTCATACAGTACATCTAGCCTCAATACACCATGTAGTGGGAGATTCCTGGCATGAGTGCGCTGACAGATCCCGTGCAACTCCGCTAGTGTCTGGCATCTTTGCCGGAAATGTGTCTTATTAGCATCGCTATGTGAATATGACGCACAGGCAGACTCTGCTGAATAAGATGATATGTGGCATGCCTATATTCTGTCTGTGACCGTGGCTGTAACTGCATACGAAATGGTATGATACAGTGTTTTCTAGGAAAACCATATAGCATACCATTTTGTACGCAGATACAGCCACGGTCGTACACAGAACACAGACATGCTGCATGTATTTTAATACACATAAGCTGCTTGTGCGACCCATGTACTGTACATAATTTACACAAATACTGAACAGGTTATAATAAGCAGCTTGGTAATTACCTTTATCCATTGCTTTGTTTGTGTAGAATGATAAAACGATTGCTATTTCTGAAAATTTTTCAACAGGTTTATGTGACGAACATGGCAACAACAGACACATGGCAAGTGATGCAATGAGTAGAGAGTGAATGGCCCCCCTGAGCTCTATTTTCACTGCAACATCCTCCCCCGCCTTCAAAATCCCCTGCCATAAAAACATATATATTTGGAGGATAGCTAAGAAACATTAAAACCAGATACAAGCTTTAAAAGGTACATACTGTACCTGGTAATTTATAGTTAATTACTGTATGTGGAATTACTGTTAAAATTACAATAAAAAATAAGAATTTACTCACCGGTAATTCTATTTCTCGTAGTCCGTAGTGGATGCTGGGTACTCCGTAAGGACCATGGGGTATAGACGGGCTCCGCAGGAGACTGGGCACTCTTAAAAGAAAGATTAGGTACTATATCTGGTGTGCACTGGCTCCTCCCTCTATGCCCCTCCTCCAGACCTCAGTTAGGGAAACTGTGCCCGGAAGAGCTGACATTACTAGGAAAGGATTTGGAATCCAGGGCAAGACTCATACTAGCCACACCAATCACACCGTACAACTCGTGATAACTATACCCAGTTAACAGTATGTACAATAACTGAGCCTCTCTCAACAGATGGCTCATACAATAACCCTTTAGTTAAGCAATAACTATATACATGTATTGCAGAGAGTCCGCACTTGGGACGGGCTCCCAGCATCCACTACGGACTACGAGAAATAGAATTACCGGTGAGTAAATTCTTATTTTCTCTGACGTCCTAGTGGATGCTGGGTACTCAGTAAGGACCATGGGGATTATACCAAAGCTCCCAAACGGGCGGGAGAGTGCGGATGACTCTGCAGCACAGAATGAGCAAACTCAAGGTCCTCCTCAGCCAGGGTATCAAACTTGTAGAATTTTGCAAAAGTGTTTGAACCCGACCAAGTAGCAGCTCGGCAAAGTTGTAAAGCCGAGACCCCTCGGGCAGCCGCCCAAGAAGAGCCCACCTTCCTCGTGGAATGGGCTTTTACTAATTTAGGATGCGGCAGTCCAGCCGCAGAATGTGCAAGCTGAATCGTGCTACAGATACAGCGAGCAATAGTCTGCTTTGAAGCAGGAGCACCCAGCTTGTTGGGTGCATGCAGGATAAATAGCGAGTCAGTTTTTCTGACTCTAGCCGTCCTGGAAACAAAGTTTCAGGGCCCCGACTACGTCCAGCAACTTGGAATCCTCCAAGTCCCTAGTAGCCGCAGGCACCACAATAGGTTGGTTCAAATGAAACGATGATACCACCTTAGGGAGAAATTGGGGACGAGTCCTCCATTCTGCCCTTTCCATATGGAAGATCAGATATGGGCTTTTACATGACAAAGCCGCCAATTCTGACACACGCCTAGTCCAAGCTAAGGCCAAAAGCATGACCACTTTCCACGTGAGATATTTTAGCTCCACGGTCTTAAGTGGCTCAAACCAGTGGGATTTTAGGAATCCAATACACGTTAAGATCCCAAGGTGCCACTGGAGGCACAAAAGGGGCTGAATATGCAGCACCCCTGTAACAACGTCCGAACTTCAGGCAGTGAAGCCAGTTCTTTTTGAAAGAAAAAGGGATAGGGCCGAAATCTTGGCCTTTATGGATCCTAATTTTAGGCCCATAGTCACTCCTGACTGTAGGAAGTGCAAGAATCGACCCCCCTGGAATTCCTCTGTGGGGCCTTCCCGGCTACACACCAAGCAACCTATTTTCGCCATATACAGTGAAAAAGTCTTGCTGTCACGTCTTTCCTAGCCTTTATCAGCATAGGAATAACTGCATTCGGAATGCCCTTTTCCGCTAGGATCCGGCGTTCAACCGCCATGCCGTCCAACACAGCCGCGGTAAGTCTTGGATCAGATAGGGTCCCTGTTGCAACATGTCCTGACTGAGAGGCAGAGGCCATGGGTCCTCTGAGAGCATTTCTTGCAGCTCCGGGTACCGAGTCCTTCTTGGCCAATCCGGAGCAAAGAATATTGTTCACACTCCTCCGTTTATTACAATTCTCAGCCCTTGGGTCTGAGAGGAAGAGGAGGGAATATATAGACCGACTGGAACACCCACAGTGTTACTAGTGCGACCACAGCTATCGCCTGAGAGTCCCTTGACCCAGCGTAAAACCTTTTTTATCTTTTTATTGAGGTGGGACGCCATGTAGTCCACCTGAGGCAGTTTCCATCAATTTGCAAAACTGCGTGAAGACTTCTTGATGAAGTCACCACTTTCCCGGGTGGAGGTCGTGTCCACTCCCGGAATGAACACTGCTGACAGTGCGCTTACTTGATTCTCCGCCCAGCGAAGAATTCTGGTGGCTTCTACCCTCGCCACCCTGCTCCTTGTGCCGCCCTGGCGGTTTACATGAGCCCCTGCGGTCTGACTGGATCAGAACCGGTTGGTCGCGAAGCAGGAACTCCGCTTGACTTAGGGCGTTGTATATGGCCCTTAGTTCCAGGATATTGATGTGAAGGCAAGTCTGTTGGCTTGACCACAAACCTTGGAATTTTCTTCCCTGTGTAACTGCCCCCCACCCTCGGAGGCTTGCATCCATGGTCACCAGGACCCAGTCCTGAATGCCGAATCTGCGGCCCTCGAGAAGGTGAGCACTCCGCAGCCACCACAGGAGAGACCTGGGGGATAGGGTGATTAACCGATGCATCTGAAGATGTGATCCGGACCACTTGTCCAGTAAGTTCCATTGTCCTTGCATGGAACCAGCCGAAGGGGATGGCCTCGTATGATGCCATCATCCTTCCCAGGACTCGAGTGCAGTGATGCACTGACACCTGTTTTGGTTTTCAATGGATTCCTGACCAGTGTCATGAGCTCCTGAGCTCTCTCTATCGGGAGATAAACCCTCTTCTGGTCTGTGTCTAGGATCATGCCTAGGCGAGGCAGATGAGCTGTAGGAACCAACTGCGACTTCGGAATATATAGAATCCAGTCGTGTTGCCGTTTCACTTCCAGAGAAGGTGAAACGCTGTCCAGCAACTGCTCTCTTGATCTCGCTTTTATGAGGAGATCATCCAAGTATGTGATAATAGTGACACCTTGCTTCCGCAGGAGCACCATCATATCCGCCATTACCTTGGTGAAATTGGTAATGACAATCCCGTACCGCAATTCTGAGGTACACCTGATGAGGTGGATAAATGGGGACACGAAGGTATGCATCCCTTATGTCCCGATTCATTTCAGGCTTGCAATGACCGCTCTTAGCGATTCCATCTTGAACCTGAACCTTTTTAGGTATATGTTCAGGGATTTTAATACAATATGGGTCTAACCGAACCGTCTGGTTTCGGGATTATAACATGGTCGAATAATAACACCCTCTTGTTGAAGGAGGGGACCCTTGACCACCACCTGTTGAAGATACAATTTATGAATTGCAGTTAACACTGGCTCCCTCTCTTGGGGGGAAGCCCGCCGGGTCCTCGGTGAGGGGGCATCTTCTCACAGTCCAGCCTGTATCCCTGCGATACAATTTCTATTGCCCAGGGATCTAACAGGGAGTGAACCCACTTGTGGCTGAACTTACGAAGGCGGGTCCCCACCGGGCCTAGCTCCGCCTGTGGAGCCCCAGCGACATGCGGTGGATTTTTGTAGAGGCCGGGGAGGACTTCTGTTCCTGGGGACTAGCTGTGTTGTACAGCTTCTTTCCTCTGCCCCCGGCTCTGACAAGAAAGGACGCACCTCAGACTTTCTTGTGTCTTTATTCGAAAAGCTGCATTTAATAATGTCGTGCTTTCCTAGGCTGTGCAGGAATATAAGGCAAAATATCAGAATTACCAGCTATAGCTGTGGAGACCAGGCCCGAGAACCTTTCTCTACACAATCCTCAGCCTTCCATATGCCTCTTAAGTCGGCATCATCTGTCCAATGTATTCTACAGGACACGTCAAGCAGAAATCGACATAGCTTTTGTCTCTAGGACCCAGTATACTCATGTCCCTTTGGGCATGCTTTATAATTATATATCTATCACTTAAGACAGCATCTTAAAATATTTATATGCATACTAGGGTCTCAATCTCTGCTGATAAGGTACCTGTCCACGCTGCCACAGCGCTATAAACCCATGCCGACACAATCGCCGGTCTGGGTAGTATACTAGAATGTGCACACTATCTGCAGGATCCCTGAGAATAGCTAGTGCAAACAGGACACCCAAGGGGAAGATTCTCAACACATCCTGGCCCTAGTGGGGAAAGGATACAGCCTGAGAATTATCTTGTGGGAAGCTGCCGTCTCTTGTCTGGAGATTCCCGCTCTTTTTCCTCATGAGAGGAGGGAAATTTACCTCAGCATTCTTCCCCTTAACATGTGTACTCTCGTGTCAGGGACAGATGAGTCATCAGTGATATGCAAATCATCTTTTATTCCAATAATCATATATTGAATATCTTTTAGCCCTCTTGGCTGTAACTTTGCATTATCGTAGTCGACAGTGGAGTTAAACTCCGTGTCGATACTTTGTTATTTTGGATAGTGAACATAGAGAGACTCTGAAGGACTCTGTGACATAGGGACAGACCAGGGTAGATTTCCTTTCTGTTCCCTAACCTTTTGTGCAATAATTTTACCTCAGCACTTACACGTATCCAAACAGGTGTCGGCATTGTCGACGGAGACACCCTCCCACACACATATCCGCTCTATCACCTCCTTAGAGGAGCCTTTTACCTCAGACATGTCGACACACGCGTACCGACACACCACACACACAGGGGATGCTCTATTTGAAGACAGTTCCCCCACCAGGCCCTTTGGAGAGACAGAGAGAGAGTATGCCAGCACACACCACAGCGCTATATAATACAGGGATGTACACTATACTGAGTGATTTTTCCCCTATAGCAGCTTATATACACAGTTTTGCGCCTAAATTTATGTGCCCCCCCTCTCTTTTTTACCCTTTGTGTACCAGGATACTGCAGGGGAGAGCCTGGGGAGCTTCCTTCCAGCTGAGCTGTGAAGAGAAAATGGCGACGGTGTGCTGAGGAAGAAGGCCCGGCCCCCTCAGCGGCGGGCTTCTGTCCTTTTATGTACTTTAATGTAGAGATGAGCGGGTTCGGTTTCTCTGAATCCGAACCCGCACGAACTTCATGTTTTTTTTCACGGGTCCGAGCGACTCGGATCTTCCCGCCTTGCTCGGTTAACCCGAGCGCGCCCGAACGTCATCATGACGCTGTCGGATTCTCGCGAGGCTCGGATTCTATCGCGAGACTCGGATTCTATATAAGGAGCCGCGCGTCGCCGCCATTTTCACACGTGCATTGAGATTGATAGGGAGAGGACGTGGCTGGCGTCCTCTCCGTTTAGAATTAGAATAGATTAGAGAGACACTTGATTTACTAATTTTGGGGAGCATTAGGAGTACTCAGTAGTGTACAGTGCAGAGTTTTGCTGATAGTGACCAGTGACCACCACTTTTATTTATAATCCGTTCTCTGCCTGAAAAAAGCGATACACAGCACACAGTGACTCAGTCACATACCATATCTGTGTGCACTGCTCAGGCTCAGGCCAGTGTGCTGCATCATCTATATATATTATATATCTGTCTGACTGCTCAGCTCACACAGCTTATAATTGTGGGGGAGACTGGGGAGCACTACTGCAGTGCCAGTTATAGGTTATAGCAGGAGCCAGGAGTACATAATATTATATTAAAATTAAACAGTGCACACTTTTGCTGCAGGAGTGCCACTGCCAGTGTGACTAGTGACCAGTGACCTGACCACCAGTATATAATATTAGTAGTATACTATCTCTTTATCAACCAGTCTATATTAGCAGCAGACACAGTACAGTGCGGTAGTTCACGGCTGTGGCTACCTCTGTGTCGGCACTCGGCAGCCCGTCCATAATTGTATATACCAGTGACCTAACCGTGGTTTTTTTTTCTTTCTTTATACATACATACTAGTTACGAGTATACTATCTCTTTATCAACCAGTCTATATATTAGCAGCAGACACAGTACAGTGCGGTAGTTCACGGCTGTGGCTACCTCTGTGTCGGCACTCGGCAGCCCGTCCATAATTGTATATACCACCTAACCGTGGTTTTTTTTTCTTTCTTTATACATACATACTAGTTACGAGTATACTATCTCTTTATCAACCAGTCTATATATTAGCAGCAGACACAGTACAGTGCGGTAGTTCACGGCTGTGGCTACCTCTGTGTCGGCACTCGGCAGCCCGTCCATAATTGTATATACCAGTGACCTAACCGTGGTTTTTTTTTCTTTCTTTATACATACATACTAGTTACGAGTATACTATCTCTTTATCAACCAGTCTATATATTAGCAGCAGACACAGTACAGTGCGGTAGTTCACGGCTGTGGCTACCTCTGTGTCGGCACTCGGCAGCCCGTCCATAATTGTATATACCAGTGACCTAACCGTGGTTTTTTTTTCTTTCTTTATACATACATACTAGTTACGAGTATACTATCTCTTTATCAACCAGTCTATATATTAGCAGCAGACACAGTACAGTGCGGTAGTTCACGGCTGTGGCTACCTCTGTGTCGGCACTCGGCAGCCCGTCCATAATTGTATATACCACCTAACCGTGGTTTTTTTTTCTTTCTTTATACATACATACTAGTTACGAGTATACTATCTCTTTATCAACCAGTCTATATATTAGCAGCAGACACAGTACAGTGCGGTAGTTCACGGCTGTGGCTACCTCTGTGTCGGCACTCGGCAGCCCGTCCATAATTGTATATACCACCTAACCGTGGTTTTTTTTTCTTTCTTTATACATACATACTAGTTACGAGTATACTATCTCTTTATCAACCAGTCTATATATTAGCAGCAGACACAGTACAGTGCGGTAGTTCACGGCTGTGGCTACCTCTGTGTCGGCACTCGGCAGCCCGTCCATAATTGTATATACCACCTAACCGTGGTTTTTTTTTCTTTCTTTATACATACATACTAGTTACGAGTATACTATCTCTTTATCAACCAGTCTATATATTAGCAGCAGACACAGTACAGTGCGGTAGTTCACGGCTGTGGCTACCTCTGTGTCGGCACTCGGCAGCCCGTCCATAATTGTATATACCACCTAACCGTGGTTTTTTTTTCTTTCTTTATACATACATACTAGTTACGAGTATACTATCTCTTTATCAACCAGTCTATATATTAGCAGCAGACACAGTACAGTGCGGTAGTTCACGGCTGTGGCTACCTCTGTGTCGGCACTCGGCAGCCCGTCCATAATTGTATACTAGTATCCAATCCATCCATCTCCATTGTTTACCTGAGGTGCCTTTTAGTTGTGCCTATTAAAATATGGAGAACAAAAATGTTGAGGTTCCAAAATTAGGGAAAGATCAAGATCCACTTCCACCTCGTGCTGAAGCTGCTGCCACTAGTCATGGCCGAGACGATGAAATGCCAGCAACGTCGTCTGCCAAGGCCGATGCCCAATGGCATAGTACAGAGCATGTCAAAACCAAAACACCAAATATCAGTAAAAAAAGGACTCCAAAACCTAAAATAAAATTGTCGGAGGAGAAGCGTAAACTTGCCAATATGCCATTTACCACACGGAGTGGCAAGGAACGGCTGAGGCCCTGGCCTATGTTCATGGCTAGTGGTTCAGCTTCACATAAGGATGGAAGCACTCAGCCTCTCGCTAGAAAACTGAAAAGACTTAAGCTGGCAAAAGCACCGCAAAGAACTGTGCGTTCTTTGAAATCCCAAATCCACAAGGAGAGTCCAATTGTGTCGGTTGCGATGCCTGACCTTCCCAACACTGGACGTGAAGAGCATGCGCCTTCCACCATTTGCACGCCCCCTGCAAGTGCTGGAAGGAGCACCCGCAGTCCAGTTCCTGATAGTCAGATTGAAGATGTCAGTGTTGAAGTACACCAGGATGAGGAGGATATGGGTGTTGCTGGCGCTGGGGAGGAAATTGACCAGGAGGATTCTGATGGTGAGGTGGTTTGTTTAAGTCAGGCACCCGGGGAGACACCTGTTGTCCGTGGGAGGAATATGGCCGTTGACATGCCAGGTGAAAATACCAAAAAAATCAGCTCTTCGGTGTGGAGGTATTTCACCAGAAATGCGGACAACAGGTGTCAAGCCGTGTGTTCCCTTTGTCAAGCTGTAATAAGTAGGGGTAAGGACGTTAACCACCTCGGAACATCCTCCCTTATACGTCACCTGCAGCGCATTCATAATAAGTCAGTGACAAGTTCAAAAACTTTGGGTGACAGCGGAAGCAGTCCACTGACCAGTAAATCCCTTCCTCTTGTAACCAAGCTCACGCAAACCACCCCACCAACTCCCTCAGTGTCAATTTCCTCCTTCCCCAGGAATGCCAATAGTCCTGCAGGCCATGTCACTGGCAATTCAGACGAGTCCTCTCCTGCCTGGGATTCCTCCGATGCATCCTTGCGTGTAACGCCTACTGCTGCTGGCGCTGCTGTTGTTGCCGCTGGGAGTCGATGGTCATCCCAGAGGGGAAGTCGTAAGCCCACTTGTACTACTTCCAGTAAGCAATTGACTGTTCAACAGTCCTTTGCGAGGAAGATGAAATATCACAGCAGTCATCCTACTGCAAAGCGGATAACTGAGTCCTTGACAACTATGTTGGTGTTAGACGTGCGTCCGGTATCCGCCGTTAGTTCACAGGGAACTAGACAATTTATTGAGGCAGTGTGCCCCCGTTACCAAATACCATCTAGGTTCCACTTCTCTAGGCAGGCGATACCGAGAATGTACACGGACGTCAGAAAAAGACTCACCAGTGTCCTAAAAAATGCAGTTGTACCCAATGTCCACTTAACCACGGACATGTGGACAAGTGGAGCAGGGCAGGGTCAGGACTATATGACTGTGACAGCCCACTGGGTAGATGTATGGACTCCCGCCGCAAGAACAGCAGCGGCGGCACCAGTAGCAGCATCTCGCAAACGCCAACTCTTTCCTAGGCAGGCTACGCTTTGTATCACCGCTTTCCAGAATACGCACACAGCTGAAAACCTCTTACGGCAACTGAGGAAGATCATCGCGGAATGGCTTACCCCAATTGGACTCTCCTGTGGATTTGTGGCATCGGACAACGCCAGCAATATTGTGTGTGCATTAAATATGGGCAAATTCCAGCACGTCCCATGTTTTGCACATACCTTGAATTTGGTGGTGCAGAATTATTTAAAAAACGACAGGGGCGTGCAAGAGATGCTGTCGGTGGCCAGAAAAATTGCGGGACACTTTCGGCGTACAGGCACCACGTACAGAAGACTGGAGCACCACCAAAAACTACTGAACCTGCCCTGCCATCATCTGAAGCAAGAAGTGGTAACGAGGTGGAATTCAACCCTCTATATGCTTCAGAGGTTGGAGGAGCAGCAAAAGGCCATTCAAGCCTATACAATTGAGCACGATATAGTAGGTGGAATGCACCTGTCTCAAGTGCAGTGGAGAATGATTTCAACGTTGTGCAAGGTTCTGATGCCCTTTGAACTTGCCACACGTGAAGTCAGTTCAGACACTGCCAGCCTGAGTCAGGTCATTCCCCTCATCAGGCTTTTGCAGAAGAAGCTGGAGGCATTGAAGAAGGAGCTAAAAGGGAGCGATTCCGCTAGGCATGTGGGACTTGTGGATGCAGCCCTTAATTCGCTTAACAAGGATTCACGGGTGGTCAATCTGTTGAAATCAGAGCACTACATTTTGGCCACCGTGCTCGATCCTAGATTTAAAGCCTACCTTGGATCTCTCTTTCCGGCAGACACAGGTCTGCTGGGGTTGAAAGACCTGCTGGTGACAAAATTGTCAAGTCAAGCGGAACGCGACCTGTCAACATCTCCTCCTTCACATTCTCCCGCAACTGGGGGTGCGAGGAAAAGGCTCAGAATTCCGAGCCCACCCGCTGGCGGTGATGCAGGGCAGTCTGGAGCGACTGCTGATGCTGACATCTGGTCCGGACTGAAGGACCTGACAACGATTACGGACATGTCGTCTACTGTCACTGCATATGATTCTCTCAACATTGATAGAATGGTGGAGGATTATATGAGTGACCGCATCCAAGTAGGCACGTCACACAGTCCGTACTTATACTGGCAGGAAAAAGAGGCAATTTGGAGGCCCTTGCACAAACTGGCTTTATTCTACCTAAGTTGCCCTCCCACAAGTGTGTACTCCGAAAGAGTGTTTAGTGCCGCCGCTCACCTTGTCAGCAATCGGCGTACGAGGTTACATCCAGAAAATGTGGAGAAGATGATGTTCATTAAAATGAATTATAATCAATTCCTCCGCGGAGACATTGACCAGCAGCAATTGCCTCCACAAAGTACACAGGGAGCTGAGATGGTGGATTCCAGTGGGGACAAATTGATAATCTGTGAGGAGGGGGATGTACACGGTGATATATCGGAGGGTGAAGATGAGGTGGACATCTTGCCTCTGTAGAGCCAGTTTGTGCAAGGAGAGATTAATTGCTTCTTTTTTGGGGGGGGTCCAAACCAACCCGTCATATCAGTCACAGTCGTGTGGCAGACCCTGTCACTGAAATGATGGGTTGGTTAAAGTGTGCATGTCCTGTTTTGTTTATACAACATAAGGGTGGGTGGGAGGGCCCAAGGACAATTCCATCTTGCACCTCTTTTTTCTTTTCTTTTTCTTTGCATCATGTGCTGATTGGGGAGGGTTTTTTGGAAGGGACATCCTGCGTGACACTGCAGTGCCACTCCTAGATGGGCCCGGTGTTTGTGTCGGCCACTAGGGTCGCTAATCTTACTCACACAGTCAGCTACCTCACTGCGCCTCTTTTTTCTTTGCGTCATGTGCTGTTTGGGGAGGGTTTTTTGGAAGGGACATCCTGCGTGACACTGCAGTGCCACTCCTAGATGGGCCCGGTGTTTGTGTCGGCCACTAGGGTCGCTAATCTTACTCACACAGTCAGCTACCTCATTGCGCCTCTTTTTTTCTTTGCGTCATGTGCTGTTTGGGGAGGGTTTTTTGGAAGGGACATCCTGCGTGACACTGCAGTGCCACTCCTAGATGGGCCCGGTGTTTGTGTCGGCCACTAGGGTCGCTAATCTTACTCACACAGTCAGCTACCTCATTGCGCCTCTTTTTTTCTTTGCGTCATGTGCTGTTTGGGGAGGGTTTTTTGGAAGGGCCATCCTGCGTGACACTGCAGTGCCACTCCTAGATGTGCCCGGTGTTTGTGTCGGCCACTAGGGTCGCTAATCTTACTCACACAGCTACCTCATTGCGCCTCTTTTTTTCTTTGCGTCATGTGCTGTTTGGGGAGGGTTTTTTGGAAGGGCCATCCTGCGTGACACTGCAGTGCCACTCCTAGATGGGCCCGGTGTTTGTGTCGGCCACTAGGGTCGCTAATCTTACTCACACAGCTACCTCATTGCGCCTCTTTTTTTCTTTGCGTCATGTGCTGTTTGGGGAGGGTTTTTTGGAAGGGACATCCTGCGTGACACTGCAGTGACACTCCTAGATGGGCCCGGTGTTTGTGTCGGCCACTAGGGTCGCTTATCTTACTCACACAGCGACCTCGGTGCAAATTTTAGGACTAAAAATAATATTGTGAGGTGTGAGGTATTCAGAATAGACTGAAAATGAGTGTAAATTATGGTTTTTGAGGTTAATAATACTTTGGGATCAAAATGACCCCCAAATTCTATGATTTAAGCTGTTTTTTAGTGTTTTTGGAAAAAAACACCCGAATCCAAAACACACCCGAATCCGACAAAAAAAATTCGGTGAGGTTTTGCCAAAACGCGTTCGAACCCAAAACACGGCCGCGGAACCGAACCCAAAACCAAAACACAAAACCCGAAAAATTTCAGGCGCTCATCTCTACTTTAATGGCGGGGGTTCTTGCACATATACAGTTTATCAGACTGTATTATGTGCTTTTCACCAAGTAAGGTAATCTAATTGCTGCCCAGGGCGCCCCCCCCCCCCCCCCAGCGCCCTGCACCCATCAGTGACCGGAGTGTGTGGTGTGCTAAGGGAGCAATGGCGCACAGCTGCAGTGCTGTGCGCTACCTTAATGAAGACCGGAGTCTTCAGCCGCCGATTTTCAACTTCTCTTCGTTCTTCTGGCTCTGCAAGGGGGACGGCGGCGCGGCTCCGGGACCGGACGACCGAGGACTGGGCCTGTGTTCGATCCCTCTGGAGCTAATGGTGTCCAGTAGCCTTAGAAGCCCAAGCTAGCTGCAAGCAGGTAGGTTCGCTTCTCTCCCCTCAGTCCCACGTAGCAGTGAGTCTGTTGCCAGCAGATCTCACTGAAAATAAAAAACCTAACAAATACTTTCTTTTCTAGGAAGCTCAGGAGAGCCCCTAGGGTGCATCCAGCTCTGGCCGGGCACAGATACTAACTGAGGTCTGGAGGAGGGGCATAGAGGGAGGAGCCAGTGCACACCAGATATAGTACCTAATCTTTCTTTTAAGAGTGCCCAGTCTCCTGCGGAGCCCGTCTATACCCCATGGTCCTTACGGAGTACCCAGCATCCACTAGCACGTCAGAGAAACTATATTATTATCATTTAAGTATCAACCCAGGTGGCTATTAGGGCACAGGTGCTCAAAATGGGCCTTCAGGACCACAAACAGTTTATGTTTTCCAGGTCTCCTCATAGCATCACAAGTGAAATAATTAACTCCACCTGTGGCTCTTCAAAATGTGTGATTGAGTAAGGAGTACACCTGTGCTAGGTGACCCGGAAAATGTGAGTTGGTTAGGGTCATGAGAACTGAGTTTAAGAACCTATGTATATGAGGACAATTCTGTAAAATGTATTTCTATTAGCTTCTCTAATTTCTAGATCTTTCCAGGATTTCTAATGTGCTCCAGATCAGCAACATCTAATTGTAAAGCTAAACGGAATATGCTAGAAGCGTGGCATGACTATGACAGACCCTCCAACATGTCCCGCCCCACTAGGTACAAAATGCTCTGTTCCTGGACTTCCCCCTTAATTTATGATTTCCATCACCTGTGTTGAACTAGTTAAATGAGAAGAAAATAAGAATTTACTTACCGATAATTCTATTTCTCGGAGTCCGTAGTGGATGCTGGGGTTCCTGAAAGGACCATGGGGAATAGCGGCTCCGCAGGAGACAGGGCACAAAAGTAAAGCTTTTACAGGTCAGGTGGTGTGTACTGGCTCCTCCCCCTATGACCCTCCTCCAGACTCCAGTTAGGTACTGTGCCCGGACGAGCGTACACAATAAGGGAGGATTTTGAATCCCGGGTAAGACTCATACCAGCCACACCAATCACACCGTACAACTTGTGATCTAAACCCAGTTAACAGTATGATAACAGAGGAGCCTCTGAAAGATGGCTTCCTAAACAATAACCCGAATTAGTTAACAATAACTATGTACAAGTATTGCAGATAATCCGCACTTGGGATGGGCGCCCAGCATCCACTACGGACTCCGAGAAATAGAATTATCGGTAAGTAAATTCTTATTTTCTCTATCGTCCTAAGTGGATGCTGGGGTTCCTGAAAGGACCATGGGGATTATACCAAAGCTCCCAAACGGGCGGGAGAGTGCGGATGACTCTGCAGCACCGAATGAGAGAACTCCAGGTCCTCCTTTGCCAGGGTATCAAATTTGTAAAAATTTACAAACGTGTTCTCCCCTGACCACGTAGCTGCTCGGCAGAGTAGTAATGCCGAGACCCCTCGGGCAGCCGCCCAAGATGAGCCCACCTTCCTTGCGGAATGGGCCTTAACAGATTTAGGCTGTGGCAGGCCTGCCACAGAATGTACAAGTTGAATTTTGTTACAAATCCAACGAGCAATCGACTGCTTAGAAGCAGGTGCACCCAACTTGTTGGGTGCATACAGTATAAACAGCGAGTCAGATTTTCTGACTCCAGCCGTCCTTTAAATGTATATTTTTAAGGCTCTGACAACGTCCAACAACTTGGAGTCCTTCAAGTCGTCTGTAGCCGCAGGCACTACAATAGGCTGGTTCAGGTGAAACGCTGATACCACCTTAGGGAGAAAATGCGGACGCGTCCGCAGCTCTGCCCTATGTCGAATGGAAAATTAAATAAGGCTTTTATAAAACAAAGCCGCCAGTTCAGATACTCTCCCGGCCGAAGCCAGGGCCAGTAACATAGTCACTTTCCATGTGAGATATTTCAAATCCACCTTCTTTAGTGGTTCAAACCAATTTGATTTGAGGAAATCTAAAACTACATTTAGATCCCACGGTGCCACCTTAGGCACCACAGGAGGCTGTATATGCAGTACTCCTTTGATAAAACTCTGGACCTCAGGGACTGAGGCCAATTCTTTTTGGAAGAATATTGATAGGGCCGAAATTTGAACCTTAATAGATCCCAATTTGAGACCCATAGACAATCCTGATTGCAGGAAATGTAGAAAAACGACCCAGTTGAAATTCCTCCATCGGAGCACTCCGCTGCTCGCACCACGCAACATATTTTTGCCAAATACGGCGATAATGCTTCGCGGTGACTTCCTTCCTTGCCTTTATCAAGGTAGGAATGACTTCTTCTGGAATGCCTTTTCCTTTTAGGATCTGGCATTCAAACGCCATGCCGTCAAACGCAGCCGCGGTAAGTCTTGAAAAAGACAAGTACCCTGCTGAAGCAGGTCCCTTCTCAGAAGTAGAGGCCACGGATCGTCCGTGACCATCTCTTGAAGTTCCGGGTACCAAGTCCTTCTTGGCCAATCCGGAGCCACTAGTCTTACTCCACTTTGCCGTATAATCCTCAATACCTTTGGTATGAGAGGCAGAGGAGGAAACACATATACCGACTGGTACACCCAAGGTGTTACCAGCGCGTCCACAACTATTGCCTGCGGATCTCTTGACCTGGCGCAATACCTGTCCAGTGTTTTGTTGAGGCGAGACGCCATCATGTCCACCATTGGTTTTACCCAACGGTTTAATAGCATGTGGAAAACTTCTGGATGAAGTCTCCACTCTCCCGGGTGAAGGTCGTGTCTGCTGAGGAAGTCTGCTTCCCAGTTGTCCACGCCCGGGATGAATACTGCTGACAGTGCTATCACGTGATTTTCCGCCCAGCGAAGGATCCTGGCAGCTTCTGCCATTGCCCTCCTGCTTCTTGTGCCGCCCTGTCTGTTTACATGGGCGACTGCCGTGATGTTGTCCGACTGGATCAACACCGGTCTTCCTTGAAGCAGAGGTTCCGCCTGGCTTAGAGCATTGTAGATTGCTCTTAGTTCCAGAATGCTTATGTGAAGAGACTTTTTCAGGCTCGACCACACTCCCTGGAAATTTCTTCCCTGTGTGACTGCTCCCCAGCCTCTCTGGCTGGCACCCGTGGTCACCAGGATCCAATCCTGCATGCCGAATCTGCGGCCCTCCAATAGATGAGCCTCCTGCAACCACCACAGAAGGGATACCCTTGTCCTCGGCGACAGGGTTATCCGCAGGTGCATCTGAAGATGCGACCCTGACCATTTGTCCAACAGATCCCTTTGCATGGAATCTGCCGAAAGGGATTGCTTCGTAAGAAGCTACCATTTTTTTCCCAGGACTCTTGTGCATTGATGTACAGACACCTTTCCTGGTTTTAGGAGGTTCCTGACCAGGTCAGATAACTCCTTGGCTTTTTCTTCGGGAAGAAAAACCTTTTCTGAACTGTGTCCAGAATCATCCCCAGGAACAGCAGACGAGTTGTCGGCATTAATTGGGATTTTGGAATATTCAGAATCCATCCGTGCTGCTTTAGCACCTCTTGAGATAGTGCTAAACCCATCTCTAGCTGTTCTCTGGACCTTGCCCTTATTAGGAAATCGTCCAAGTATGGGATAATTAATACGCCTTTTCTTCGAAGAAGAAATATTATCTCGGCCATTACCTTTGTAAAGACCCGAGGTGCCGTGGACAAACCAAACGGCAGCGTCTGAAACTGATAGTGACAGTTTTGTACAACGAACCTGAGGTACCCCTGGTGTGAGGGGTAATTGGAACGTGGAGATACGCATCCTTGATGTCCAAGGATACCATAAAGTCCCCTTCTTCCAGGTTCGCTATCACTGCTCTGAGTGACTCCATCTTGAACTTGAACTTCTTTATGTACAGGTTCAAGGACTTCAGATTTAGAATAGGCCTTACCGAGCCATCCGGCTTCGGTACCACAAAAAGAGTGGAATAATACCCCTTCCCTTGTTGTAGAAGAGGTACCTTGACTATCACCTGCTGAGAATACAGCTTGTGAATGGCTTCCAAAACCGTCTCCCTTTCTGAGGGGGACGTTGGTAAAGCAGACTTCAGGAAACGGCGAGGTGGCTCTGTCTCTAATTTCAAACTGTACCCCTGAGATATTATCTGCAGGATCCAGGGATTTACCTGCGAGTGAGCCCACTGCGCGCTGTAATTCTTGAGACGACCGCCTACCGCCCCCGAGTCCGCTTGCGAAGCCCCAGCGTCATGCTGAGGCTTTTGTAGAAGCCGGGGAGTGCTTCTGTTCCTGGGAAGGAGCTGCCTGTTGCTGTCTCTTCCCTCGTCCTCTGCCTCGTGGCAGATATGAATAGCCCTTTGCTCTCTTATTTTTAAAGGAACGAAAAGGCTGCGGTTGAAAGGTCGGTGCCTTTTTCTGTTGGGGAGTGACTTGAGGTAGAAAAGGTGGATTTCCCGGCCGTAGCCGTGGCCACCAAATCCGATAGACCGACCCCAAATAACTCCTCTACGCATCGCCTGTCCACTGTCGTGTCCATAAAGCTCTTCTGGCCGAAATGGACATAGCACTTACCCGTGATGCCAGTGTGCAGATATCTCTCTGTGCATCACGCATATAAAGAAATGCATCCTTTATTTGTTCTAACGACAGTAAAATATTGTCCCTGTCCAGGGTATCAATATTTTCGATCAGGGACTCTGACCAAACTACCCCAGCACTGCACATCCAGGCAGTCGCAATAGCTGGTCGTAGTATAACACCTGCATGTGTGTATATACCTTTTTGGATATTTTCCATCCTCCTATCTGATGGATCTTTAAGTGCGGCCGTCTCAGGAGAGGGTAACGCCACTTGTTTTGATAAGCGTGTTAGCGCTTTGTCCACCCTAGAAGGTGTTTCCCAGCGCTCCCTAACCTCTGGCGGGAAAGGGTATAAAGCCAATAACTTCTTTGAAATTAGCAGTTTTTTATCGGGGCACCCCACGCTTCATCACACACGTCATTTAATTCTTCTGATTCGGTAAAAACTACTGGTAGTTTTTTTCACACCCCACATAATACCCTGTTTAGTGGTACCTGTAGTATCAGCTAAATGTAACATCTCCTTTATTGCCAAAATCATATAACGTGTGGCCCTTTTGGAAAATACGGTTGATTCGTCACCTTCACTACCGGAATCAGTGCCTGTGTCTGGGTCTGTGTCGACCGACTGAGGCAAGGGGCGTTTTACAGCCCCTGACGGTGTTTGAGGCGCCTGGACAGGCACTAAGTGAGTGTCCGGCCGCCTCATGTCGGCAAACGACAGCTTAAGCGAGTTGACGCTATCCCGTAATTCCACAAATAAAGGCATCCATTCTGGTGTCGACCCCCTAGAAGGTGACATCCTCATATTTGGCAATTGCTCCGCCTCCACACCAATAACGTCCTCATACATGTCGACACACACGTACCGACACACAGCAGACACACAGGGAATGCTCTATACGAAGACAGGACCCACTAGCCCTTTGGGGAGACAGAGGGAGAGTCTGCCAGCACACACCAAAAAGCGCTATATATGACAGGGATAGCCTTATGATTAAGTGCTCCCTTATAGCTGCTTTTATATTAATATATTGCCATTTATTTTGCCCCCCCTCTCTGTTATACCCTGTTTCTGTAGTGCAGTGCAGGGGAGAGACCTGGGAGCCTTCCTGACCAGCGGAGCTGTGACAGAAAATGGCGCCGTGTGCTGAGGAGATAGGCCCCGCCCCTTTTCCGGCGGGCTCGTCTCCCGCTATTTAGTACATTTAGGCAGGGGTAAATATCTCCATATAGCCTCTGGGGCTATATGTGAGGTATTTTTAGCCTTTTTAAAGGTTTACATTTGCCTCCCAGGGCGCCCCCCCCCAGCGCCCTGCACCCTCAGTGACTGCCGTGTGAAGTGTGCTGAGAGGAAAATGGCGCACAGCTGCAGTGCTGTGCGCTACCTTAAGAAGACTGCAGGAGTCTTCAGCCGCCGATTCTGGACCTCTTCTTGCTTCAGCATCTGTGAGGGGGCCGGCGGCGTGGCTCCGGTGACCATCCAGGCTGTACCTGTGATCGTCCCTCTGGAGCTTCATGTCCAGTAGCCAAGAAGCCAATCCATCCTGCACGCAGGTGAGTTCACTTCTTCTCCCCTCTGTCCCTCGTTGCAGTGATCCTGTTGCCAGCAGGAATCACTGTAAAATAAAAAACCTAAGCTAAACTCTCTAAGCAGCTCTTTATGAGAGCCACCTAGAATTGCACCCTTCTCGTCCGGGCACAAAAATCTAACTGGAGTCTGGAGGAGGGTCATAGGGGGAGGAGCCAGTACACACCACCTGACCTGTAAAAGCTTTACTTTTGTGCCCTGTCTCCTGCGGAGCCGCTATTCCCCATGGTCCTTTCAGGAACCCCAGCATCCACTTAGGACGATAGAGAAAGCTGTTTCTTCACAGGTGATGGCAATAATATATTACGAGGGAAGTCCAGGAACAGAGCATTTTGTACCTAGTGGGGCGGGTCATGTTGAAGGGTATGCTATGATGCTCTGCCCCGAGTAGAAATTCCGGGACTTTCATACCTTAAGCACAATTATGCATACACTGGCTCATATGCATCGGCCTCAGTCTTCTGCCTTATTACTGCGCCTGAGTTGCACACAGCAGCTGCATGCAACGTCAGCGCCAGTATCTAGGGTGTATTGTAGTTTTGTCACATTAGTGATGTGATGATAGTATGTGGCTTATGGCATGGCTTAATTGCAAAGTCTGTGGTGCATCCAATGTGACTATTTGGCACGATATGAGTATAGGGGTTCACTACGGCTGGCCGGCGGTCGGGCTCCCGGCGACCAGCATCCCGGCGCCGGGAGCCCGACCGCCGGCTTACCGACAGCGTGGCGAGCGCAAATGAGCCCCTTGCGGGCTCGCTGCGCTCGCCACGCTACGGGCACGGTGGCGCGCTACGCGCACCACACTATTTTATTCTCCCTCTATGGGGGTCGTGGACCCCCACGAGGGAAAATAAGTGTCGGTATGCCGGCTGTCGGGCTCCCGGCGCTCGGTATACTGAGCGCCGGGAGCCCGACCGCCGGCATACAGAAGACCACTCGAGTATAGGTATATATGTACACTGTAGATATGAGTATAGGTATATATGTACACTGTAGATATGAGTATAGGTATATATGTACACTGTAGCATGGTCTGCCATTAAGCCACTAAACTGAGCACTTGCATTTCTACAATTTACATGGCGGATTTCTGAGCTAACAGTTCGTTCACAAGGGGCTGATGTAGAGTTGGTCATAAGCATCTTTTTTTTTCTTTAGCAAAACACGCATTTCGCACTGTTCATCTGTTAAAAATAAGATTTTAAACCTACCTGTAAATCTTTTTCTCGTAGTCCGTAGAGGATGCTGGGGACTCCGTAAGGACCATGGGGATAGACGGGCTCCGCAGGAGACATGGGCACTTTAAGAAAGACTTTAGGTATGGGTGTGCACTGGCTCCTCCCTCTATGCCCCTCCTGCAGACCTCAGTTAGATAAACTGTGCCCAGAGGAGACGGACAGTACGAGGAAAGGATTTTAGTTAATCCAAGGGCAAGATTCATACCAGCCACACCAATCACACCGTATAACTTGTGATATACTAACCAGTTAACAGTATGAAACCAACATAACATCAGTCCAAGACCGATGAAAACTATAACATAACCCTTATGTAAGCAAAACTATATACAAGTCTTGCAGAAGTAGTCCGCACTTGGGACGGGCGCCCAGCATCCTCTACGGACTACGAGAAAAAGATTTACCGGTAGGTTTAAAATCTTATTTTCTCTTACGTCCTAGAGGATGCTGGGGACTCCGTAAGGACCATGGGGATTATACCAAAGCTCCCAAACGGGCGGCAGAGTGCGGATGACTCTGCAGCACCGATTGAGCAAACAGGAGGTTCTCCTCAGCCAGGGTATCAAACTTATAGAACTTTGCAAAGGTGTTTGAACCTGACCAAGTAGCAGCTCGGCATAGTTGCAGTGCTGAGACCCCTCGGGCAGCTACCCAAGACGAGCCCACCTTCCTAGTGGAATGGGCCTTAACAGATTTTGGTAACGGCAATCCAGCCGTAGAATGCGCCTGCTGAATCGTGTTACAGATCCAGCGAGCAATAGTCTGCTTTGAAGCAGGGGCGCCAACCTTGTTGGCCGCACATAGGACAAACAGTGCTTCTGTTTTTCTGACTCTAGCCGTTCTGGCCACGTAAATTTTCAAAGCCCTGACTACATCAAGGGACTCGGAATCCTCCAAGTCTCGCGTAGCCACAGGCACCACATTAGGTTGGTTCATATGAAAAGATGAAACCACCTTATGCAAGAATTGAGGACGGGTCCGCAATTCCGCTCTATCCATATGGAAAACCAGATAGGGGCTTTTATGAGACAAACCTGCCAATTCCAACACTCGCCTAGCCGAAGCCAAGGCTAATAACATGACCACCTTCCAAGTGAGACATTTTAACTCCACCGTTTGAAGCGGTTCAAACCAGTGCGACTTAAGGTCCAAAGGCGCCACCGGAGGTATAAAAGGAGGCTGAATATGCAGCACTCCCTTCACAAAAGTCTGTACTTCTGGGAGAGAAGCCAATTCTTTTTGAAAGAAAATGGATAAGGCCGAAATCTGAACCTTAATGGAGCCTAATTTTAGGCCCAAATTCACTCCAGTCTGTAGGAAGTGAAGGAAACGGCACAGATGGAATTCTTCCATAGGAGCATTCCTGGCCTCACACCAAGAAACATATTTTCGCCATATACGGTGATAATATTTAGCTGTCACGTCCTTCCTAGCCTTTATCAGCGTAGGAATGACCTCATCCGGAATACCTTTTTCCGCTAGGATCCGGCGTTCAACCGCCATGCCGTCAAACGCAGCCGCGGTAAGTCTTGGAACAGACAGGGCCCCTGTTGCAACAGGTCCTGTCGCAGAGGAAGAGGCCACGGATCTTCTGTGAGCATTTCCAGCAGATCCGGAAACCAGGTCCTTCGTGGCCAATCTGGAACAATGAGAGTTGTTCTCACTCTTCTTTTTCTTATTATTCTCAACACCCTGGGTATGAGAGGAAGAGGAGGAAACACATAGACCGACTGGAACACCCACGGTGTCACTAGGGCGTCTACAGCTACCGCCTGAGGGTCTTTTGATCTGGCGCAATACCTCTGCAGCTTTTTGTTGAGGCGGGATGCCATCATGTCTATCTGGGGCAGTCCCCACTGACTTGCAATCTGTGCGAAGACTTCCTGATGAAGTCCCCACTCTCCTGGATGCAGGTCGTGTCTGCTGAGGAAGTCTGCTTCACAGTTTTCCACTCCCGGAATGAACACTGCTGACAGTGTGCTTACATGATTTTCCGCCAAGTGAAGAGTCCTGGCGGCTTCCGCCATTGCCACTCTGCTCGTTGTGCTGCCTTGGCGGTTTACATGAGCCACTGCGGTGATGTTGTCTAACTGGATCAGAACTGGTTGGTCGCGAAGTAAGATCTCCGCTTGACGTAGGGCGTCGTATATGGCCCTCAGTTCCAGGATGTTGATGTGAAGACAAGTCTCTTGACTTGACCAAAGACCTTGGAAGTTTATTCCCTGTGTGACTGCTCCCCAACCTCGGAGGCTCGCGTCCGTGGTCACCAGGATCCAGTCCTGAATGCCGAACCTGCGGCCTTCTAGAAGGTGAGCACTCTGCAGCCACCACAGGAGTGATACCCTGGCTCTGGGGGACAGGGTGATCAACTGATGAATTTGTAGATGTGACCCGGACCACTTGTCCAGTAGGTCCCATTGGAAAGTCCTCGCATGGAACCTGCCGAAGGGAATGGCTTCGTATGATGCCACCATCTTTCCCAGGACTCGAGTGCAGTGATGCACTGACACCTGTTTTGGCTTCAATAGGTTCCTGACCAGAGTCATGAGTTCCTGAGCTTTTTCTATCGGAAGATAAACTCTTTTCTGGTCTGTATCCAGAATCATGCCCAAGAAAGTCAGACGACTCGTAGGAACCAACTGCGACTTCCGGATATTGAGAATCCAGCCGTGGTGCTGTAACACCTTCAGTGAAAGTGAGACGCTGTTCAGCAATTGCTCTCTTGATCTCGCTTTTATGAGGAGATCGTCCAAGTACGGGATAATTGTGACACCTTGCTTGCGCAGGAGCAACATTATTTCCGCCATCACCTTGGTGAAAATCCTAGGGGCCGTGGAAAGCCCAAACGGCAACGTCTGAAATTGGTAATGACAATCCTGTACCGCAATTCTCAGGTACGCCTGATGAGGTGGATAAATGGGAACATGAAGGTACGCATCCTTTATGTCCAGAGATACCATAAAATCCCCCCCCCCTTCCAGGCTGGCGATGACCGTTCTTAGCGATTCCATCTTGAACTTGAACCTTTTCAAGTATAGGTTCAGGGATTTTAAATTTAAAATGGGTCTGACCGAACCGTCCCCTTGTTGAAGCAGGGGAACCTTGACCACCACCTGTTGAAGATACAATTTGTGAATTGCATTTAACACTATCTCCCTTTCCGGGGGAGAAGCTGGTAGGGCCTATTTGAAAAACCGGCGAGGAGGCACCTCTTCGAATTCCAGCTTGTAACCCTGGGAAACAATTTCTATTGCCCAGGGATCCACCTGTGAGTGAACCCAGATGTGGCTGAAAACTCAAATTCGTGCCCCCACTGGACTCCCTTAGCGGAGCCCCAGCGTCATGCGGTGGATTTTGTAGAGGCCGGGGAGGACTTCTGTTTCTGGGAACTAGCTGTGTTGTGCAGCTTCCCCCCCCCCCCCCCTTACCTCTGGCAAGAAAGGACGCACCTCGTACTTTCTTGTTTCTTTGTGATCGAAAAAACTGCATTTGATAATGTGGCGCTTTCTTAGGCTGTCAGGGAATATAAGGCAAAAAAATTGATTTACCAGCTGTAGCTGTGGAGACCAGGTCCGAGAGACCTTCCCCAAACAATTCCTCGCCCTTGTAAGGTAAAACCTCCATATGCCTCTTTGAGTCGGCATCACCTGTCCATTGCCGGGTCCATAGGACTCGTCTAGCAGAAATCGACATAGCGTTGATTCTAGAACCCAGTAGACTAATGTCCCTTTGAGCATCTCTCATGTATAAGACAGCATCTTTTATATACCCTAGGGTCAATAAAATGGTATCCTTATCTAGGGTCTCAAGTTCCGCTGATAAGGTATCTGTCCATGCTGCTACAGCGCTACAAACCCAGGCCGACGCAATCGCCGGTCTGAGTAAGGTACCAGAATGTGTTTAAATGGACTTCACGGTAACCTCCTGCTTGCGGTCAGCAGGATCCCTGAGGGTAGCCGTATCTTGGGATGGCAGCGCTACCTTTTTGGATAAGCGTGTCAATGCTTTGTCCACCCTAGGGGAGGATTCCCACCGTATCCTGTCCGTTGGCGGGAAAGGATACGCCATAAGAATCCTTTTTGGGAATTTGCAGTTTTTTGTCTGGAGATTCCCAAGCTTTTTCACATAATTCGTTCAACTCATGTGAGGGGGGAAAGGTTACCTCAGGTTTCTTTCCCTTATACATGTGTACCCTCGTGTCAGGGACAGGGGGTTCCTCTGTGATATGAAAAACATCTTTTATTGCAATAATCATATATCGAATACATTTAGCCAATTTTGGCTGTAACTTTGCATCATCATAGTCGACACTGGAGTCAGAATCCGTGTCGGTATCTGTGTCTACTATTTGGGATAGTGGGCGCTTTTGAGACCCCGAAGATCCCTGCGACATAGGGACAGACATGGGTTGACTCCCTGGCTGTTCCCTAGCTTCAGCTTTGTCTAATCTTTTGTGCAATAAATTTACATTAGCACTTAAAACATTCCACATATCCATCCAGTCAGGTGTCGGCGTTGTTGACGGAGACACCACATTCATTTTCTCATCCTCCTCCCCCTGAAAGCCTTCTACCTCAGACATGTCGACACACGTGTACCGACACACCACACACTCAGGGAATCCTCTTATCTGAAGACAGTTCCCCCACAAGGCCCTTTGGAGAGACAGAGAGAGAGAGTATGCCAGCACACACCCAGCGCTATATGACCCAGGAAAAAACACTATATAAAATAAGAATTTACTTACCGATAATTCTATTTCTCGGAGTCCGTAGTGGATGCTGGGGTTCCTGAAAGGACCATGGGGAATAGCAGCTCCGCAGGAGACAGGGCACAAAAAGTAAAGCTTTAGGATCAGGTGGTGTGCACTGGCTCCTCCCCCTATGACCCTCCTCCAAGCCTCAGTTAGGATACTGTGCCCGGACGAGCGTACACAATAAGGAAGGATTTATGAATCCCGGGTAAGACTCATACCAGCCACACCAATCACACTGTACAACCTGTGATCTGAACCCAGTTAACAGTATGATAACAGCGGAGCCTCTGAAAAGATGGCTCACAACAAATAATAACCCGATTTTTGTAACTATGTACAAGTAATGCAAATAATCCGCACTTGGGATGGGCGCCCAGCATCCACTACGGACTCCGAGAAATAGAATTATCGGTAAGTAAATTCTTATTTTCTCTATCGTCCTAGTGGATGCTGGGGTTCCTGAAAGGACCATGGGGATTATACCAAAGCTCCCAAACGGGCGGGAGAGTGCGGATGACTCTGCAGCACCGAATGAGAGAACTCCAGGTCCTCCTTAGCCAGGGTATCAAATTTGTAGGATTTTACAAACGTGTTTGCCCCTGACTAAATAGCCGCTCGGCAAAGTTGTAAAGCCGAGACCCTTCGGGCAGCCGCCCAAGATGAGCCCACCTTCCTTGTGGAATGGGCATTTACATATTTTGGCTGTGGCAGGCCTGCCACAGAATGTGCAAGCTGAATTGTATTACACATCCAACTAGCAAAAGTCTGCTTAGAAGCAAGAGCACCCAGTTTGTTGGGTGCATACAGGATAACAGCAAGTCAGTTTTCCTGACTCCAGCCGTCCTGGAACCTATATTTTCAGGGCCCTGACCACATCTAGCAACTTGGAGTCCTCCAAGTCCCTAGTAGGCGCAAGACACCACAATAAGCTGGTTCAGGTGAAACACTGACACCACCTTAGGGAGAGAACTGGGGACGAGTCCGCAGCTCTGCCCTGTCCGAATGGACAAACAGATATGGGCTTTTTTGAGAAAAAAACCACCAATTTGACACTCGCCTGGTCCAGGCCAGGTCCAAGAGCATGTTCACTTTTCATGTGAGATGCTTCAAATCCACAGATTTGACTGGTTTTAAACCAATGTGTTTTGAGGAATCCCAGAACTACGTTGAGATCCCACAGTGCCACTGGAGGCACAAAAGGGGGTTGTATATGCAATACTCCCTTGACAAACTTCTGGACTTCAGGAACTGAAGCCAATTCTTTCTGGAAGAAAAATCGACAGGGCCGAAATTTGAACCTTAATGGACCCCAATTTGAGGCCCATAGACACTCCTGTTTGCAGGAAATGCAGGAATCGACCGAGTTGAAATTTCTTCGTGGGGCCTTCCTGGCCTCACACCACGCAACATATTTTCGCCACATGTGGTGATAATGTTGTGCGGTCACCTCCTTTCTGGCTTTGACCAGGGTAGGAATGACCTCTTCCTGAATGCCTTTTCCCTTAGGATCCGGCGTTCCACCGCCATGCCGTCAAACGCAGCTGCGGTAAGTCTTGGAACAGACATGGTACTTGCTGAAACAAGTCCCTTCTTAGCGGCAGAGGCCATAAGTCCTCTGTGAGCATCTCTTGAAGTTCCGGGTACCAAGTCCTTCTTGGCCAATCCGGAGCCATGAGTATAGTTCTTACTCCTCTACGTCTTATAATTCTCAGTACCTTAGGTATGAAAAGCAGAGGATGGAACACATACACCGACTGGTACACCCACGGTGTTACCAGAACGTCCACAGCTATTGCCTGAGGGTCTCTTAACCTGGCGCAATACCTGTCCCGTTTTTTGTTCAGACGGGACGCCATCATGTCCACCTTTGGTAATTCCCAACGGTTTACAATCATGTGGAAAACTTCCCCATGAAGTTCCCACTCTGCCGGGTGGAGGTCGTGCCTACTGAGGAAGTCTGCTTCCCAGTTTCCATTCCCGGAATGAAACACTGCTGACAGTGCTATCACATGATTTTCCGCCCAGCGAAAAGTCCTTGCAGTTTTTGCCACTGCCCTCCTGCTTCTTGTGCCGCCCTGTCTATTTACGTGGGCGACTGCCGTGATGTTTTATCCCACTGGATCAATACCGGCTGACCTTGAAGCAGAGGTCTTGCTAAGCTTAGAGCATTATAAATTTACCCTTAGCTATATTTATGTGGAGAAAAGTCTCCAGACTTGATCACACTCCCTGGAAATTTTTTCCTTGTGTGACTGCTCCCCAGCCTCTCGGGCTGGCCTCCGTGGTCACCAACATCCAAAACTGAATGCCGAATCTGCGGCCCTCTAGAAGATGAGCACTCTGTAACCACCACAGGAGAGACACCCTTGTCCTTGGATATAGGGTTATCCGCTGATGCATCTGAAGATGCGATCCGGACCATTTGTCCAGCAGATCCCACTGAAAAGTTCTTGCATGAAATCTGCCGACTGGAATTGCTTCGAAGGAAGTCACCATTTTTTTACCATGGCCCTTGTGCAATGATGCACTGATTTTAGGAGGTTCCTGACTAGCTCGGATAACTCCCTGGCTTTCTCTTCCGGGAGAAACACCTTTTTCTGGACTGTGTCCAGAATCATCCCTAAGCACAGGAGACTTGTTGTCGGGATCAGCTGCGATTTTGGAATATTTAGAATCCACCCCTGCTGTTGTAACAGTATCCGAGATAGTGCTACTCCGACCTCCAACTGTTCCCTGGACTTTGCCCTTATCAGGAGATCGTCCAAGTAAGGGATAATTAAGACGCCTTTTCTTCGAAGAAGAACCATCATTTCGGCCATTACCTTGGTAAAGACCCGGGGTGCCGTGGACAATCCAAACGGCAGCGTCTGAAACTGATAGTGACAGTTCTGTACCACGAACCTGAGGTACCCTTAGTGATAAGGGCAAATTTGGGACATGGAGGTAAGCATCCCTGATGTCTCGGGACACCATATAGTCCCCTTCTTCCCGGTTCGTTATCACTGCTCTGAGTGACTCCATCTTGATTTGAACCTTTGTAAGTGTTCAAATTTTTTTAGATTTAGAATAGGTCTCACCTAGCCTTCTGGCTTCAGTACCACAATATAGTGTGGAATAATACCCCTTTTCTTGTTGTAGGAGGGGTAATTTAATTATCACCTGCTGGGAATACAGCTCGTGAATTGTTTCCCATACTGCCTCCTTGTCGGAGGGAGACCTTGGTAAAGCAGACTTCAGGAGCCTGCGCAGGGGAAACGTCTCGACATTCCAATCTGTACCCCTGGGATACTACTTGTAGGATCCAGGGGTCCGGTACGGTCTCAGCGTCATGCTGAGATCTTGTCAGAAGCGGTGGAACGCTTCTGTTCCTGGGAATGGGCTGCCTGCTGCAGTCTTCTTCCCTTTCCTCTATCCCTGGGCAGATATGACTCTTATAGGGACGAAAGGACTGAAGCTGAAAAGACGGTGTCTTTTTCTGCAGAGATGTGACTTAGGGTAAAAACGGTGGATTTTCCAGCAGTTGCCGTGGCCACCAGGTCCGATGGACCGACCCCAAATAACTCCTCTTCCTTTATACGGCAATACACCTTTGTGCCGTTTGGAATCTGCATCACCTGACCACTGTCGTGTCCATAAACATCTTCTGGCAGATATGGACATCGCACTTACTCTTGATGCCAGAGTGCAAATATCCCTCTGTGCATCTCGCATATATAGAAATGCATCCTTTAAATGCTCTATAGTCAATAAAATACTGTCCCTGTCAAGGGTATCAATATTTTTAGTCAGGGAATCCGACCAAGCCACCCCAGCTCTGCACATCCAGGCTGAGGCGATCGCTGGTCGCAGTATAACACCAGTATGTGTGTATATACTTTTTATGATATTTTCCAGCCTCCTGTCAGCTGGCTCCTTGAGGACGGCCCTATCTATAGACGGTACCGCCGCTTGTTCTGATAAGCGTGTGAGCGCCTTATCCACCCTAAGGGGTGTTTCCCAACGCGCCCTAACTTCTGGCGGGAAAGGGTATACCGCCCATATTTTCTATCGGGGGGAACCCACGCATCATCACACACTTCATTTAATTTATCTGATTCAGGAAAAACTACGGTAGTTTTTTCACATCCCACATAATACCCTCTTTTGTGGTACTTGTAGTATCAGAAATATGTAACACCTCCTTCATTGCCCTTAACGTGTGGCCCTAATAAGGAATACGTTTGTTTATTCACCGTCGACACTGGATTCAGTGTCCCTGTCTGTGTCTGTGTCGACCGACTAAAGTAAACGGGCGTTTTAAAACCCCTGACGGTGTTTTTGAGACGTCTGGACCGGTACTAATTGTTTGTCGGCCGTCTCATGTCGTCAACCGACCTTGGCGCGTGTTGACATTATCACGTAATTCCCTAAATAAGCCATCCATTCCGGTGTCGACTCCCTAGAGAGTGACATCACCATTACAGGCAATTGCTCCGCCTCCTCACCAACATCGTCCTCATACATGTCGACACACACGTACCGACACACAGCACACACACAGGGAATGCTCTGATAGAGGACAGGACCTACTAGCCCTTTGGAGAGACAGAGGGAGAGTTTGCCAGCACACACCAAAAACGCTATAATTATATAGGGACAACCTTATATAAGTGTTTTCCCTTATAGCATCTTTTTTATATATTTCTAACGCCAAATTAGTGCCCCCCCTCTCTGTTTTAACCCTGTTTCTGTAGTGTAGTGCAGGGGAGAGCCTGGGAGCCTTCCCTCCAGCCTTTCTGTTAGGGAAAATGGCGCTGTGTGCTGAGGAGATAGGCCCCGTCCCTTTTTCGGCGGCCTCGTCTCCCGCTCTTAACGGATTCTGGCAGGGGTTAAATATCTCCATATAGCCCCCGGAGGCTATATGTGAGGTATTTTTAGCCAAAAATAGGTTTTCATTGCCTCCCAGGGCGCCCCCCTCCCAGCGCCCTGCACCCTCAGTGACTGCCGTGTGAAGTGTGCTGAGAGGAAATGGCGCACAGCTGCAGTGCTGTGCGCTACCTTAAGAAGACTGAGGAGCCTTCATGCCGCCGATTCTGGACCTTCTTCTTGTTTCAGCATCTGCAAGGGGGCCGGCGGCGAGGCTCCGGTGACCATCCAGGCTGTACCTGTGATCGTCCCTCTGGAGCTAATGTCCAGTAGCCAAAGAAGCCAATCCATCCTGCACGCAGGTGAGTTCACTTCTTCTCCCCTAAGTCCCTCGTTGCAGTGATCCTGTTGCCAGCAGGACTCACTGTAAAATAAAAAACCTAAGCTAAACTTTTCTAAGCAGCTCTTTAGGAGAGCCACCTAGATTGCACCCTTCTCGGCCGGGCACAAAAATCTAACTGAGGCTTGGAGGAGGGTCATAGGGGGAGGAGCCAGTGCACACCACCTGATCCTAAAGCTTTACTTTTTGTGCCCTGTCTCCTGCGGAGCCGCTATTCCCCATGGTCCTTTCAGGAACCCCAGCATCCACTAGGACGATAGAGAAATATATGTTTACCCAGTAGCGCTGTTTTTACATATATATATATGCGCCAAATTATGTGCCCCCCTCCTTCTTCAAAACCCTCTTTCACCGTGGAATAAGCAGGGGAGAGTCCGGGGAGCTTCCTCGCAGCGCTGTGCTGTGGAGAAAATGGCGCTGGTGAATGCTGAGGGAGAAGCCCCGCCCCCTCGGCGGCGGGCTTCTGTCCCGCTCAAATCTACTAAAAACTGGCGGGGGCTCTTTATATATACAGTGCCCAGCTGTATATATATATATATATATATATATATATATATATATATATTAGCCAGAGAGAGGTTTATATGCTGCCCAGGGCGCCCCCCCTGCGCCCTGCACCCTTACAGTGACTGCCGTGTGTGAGGTGTATGGGAGCAATGGCGCACAGCTTCACCGCTGTGCGTTACCTCAGTGAAGATCATGAAGTCTTCTGCTGCCTCTGAAGTCTTCTTTTCTTCTCATACTCACCCGGCTTCTACCTTCCGGCTCTGTGAGGAGGACGGCGGCGTGGCTCCGGGACGGACGGCGAGGGTGAGACCTGCGTACCGATCCCTCTGGAGCTAATGGTGTCCAGTAGCCTAAGAAGCAGAGCCTTGAAACTCACAGAAGTAGGTCTGTTTCTCTCTCCTCAGTCCCTCGATGCAGGGAGTCTGTTGCCAGCAGTGCTCCCTGAAAATAAAAAACCTAACAAATATACTTTCTGACAGGAAACTCAGGAGAGCTCCCTGTAATGCACCCAGTCTCCTCTGGGCACAGCAGTAAACTGAGGTCTGGAGGAGGGGCATAGAGGGAGGAGCCAGTGCACACCCATACCTCAAGTCTTTCTCAAAGTGCCCATGTCTCCTGCGGAGCCCGTCTATCCCCAGAGTCCCCAGCATCCTCTAGGACGTAAGAGAAAAATGTCTTACTGTACGCTTCCATCAGTGTGCAGCATTAGTCACATGTTGCGCTTATGACTCCTTACACTTAGGATCTGTTTCACAGGTGGACACACATCCTGACAGGACTGTGTCTCCGTATACAACGGTACTGTGAATATGCTAATGATGTAGCCGCTGAGCAGTGGCGTAACTAGAAATTTTTCTCCCCCAAGCCAAAAAATCCTTCGGCGCCCCCCCCCCCCCCCCCCATACCATTGGCACTAGCAAAGGTAGAAAAATGCGCGCGCCGGCAAAAAGGGTGTGTGGCTTTGTCGAAATGGGCGTGGCTTTGCGTGGAGGGCGTGGCATTGCAGGAAAAGACTACCTTATACCCCAGTTTTGCAACCTGCACGCCCAGACGTTGGCCACCACAGGAAAGAAAAATAATCCTGATTCATGCCCCTTACATTATTTGTCATTTTTCCTCCTTATAGTAATGCCCAGTATACATTATTCCACATACTGCAATGGCCCTTAGACATTATTCCACACACAATAATGCACATGACACAATATGCACACACTGTAATGCCCCAGACACATTATGCCACACACCGTAATGCCTGTGACACATTATGACAGGAATCGCAATGCCCGTTATACATTATGCTACACACTGCAATGCCCCTGATACATTATAGCACATACAATGTCTGTGACACAGTATGACACACACCACAATGATCCTGAGACATTATACCACATACCACAATGCCCGTGATATAGTATACAACACACCGTAATGCCTGATACATTATGACACACACCGCAATGTCCGTGATACATTATGCCACACACCGTAATGCCCATTACACATTACGTTCTACAGTAAGGCTTCTAATTACTTTTAAATTACCTGCTCGTTGCCAGGGGTTTCATGCTCTTGGTTCCATGCACGGTGCCAGGGGTTTTCATGCTCAGGGTGTCATGCTCGTTGCCAGGGGTTTCATGCACTGGGTGTCATGCTCGTTGCTAGGGGGTAGTGCTTGTTGCTAGGGCCATGCTCCCAGTGCCACATATGCCCCCAGTGCCAGATATTCCCCCACAGTGCCAGGTATATGCCCCTAGTGCCAGATATTCCCCCCACAGTGCCAGGTACATGCCCCCAGTGCCACATATACCCCCCCCCCAGTGCCAAATATTCCCCCACAGTGCCACATATGCCCCCTCAGTGCCTGCTCCCCCCAGTGCCAAATATTCCCCCACAGTGCCAGGTATTTGCCTCCAGTGCCAGATATTCCCCCACAGTGCCAGGTATATGCCCCCAGTGCCAGATCTTCCCCCCACAGTGCCAGGTATATGCCCCCAGTGCCAGATCTGCCCCCCACAGTGCCAGATATATGCCCCCAGTGCCAGATCTGCCCCCACAGTGCCAGATCTGCCCCCACAGTGCCAGGTATATGCCCCCAGTGCCAGATCTGCCCCCACAGTGCCAGGTATATGCCCCCAGTGCCAGATCTTCCCCCCACAGTGCCAGGTATATACCCCCAGTGCCAGATCTGCCCCCACAGTGCCAGGTATATGCCCCCAGTGCCAGATCTTCCCCCCACAGTGCCAGGTATATGCCCCCAGTGCCAGATCTGCCACCCACAGTGCCAGGTATATGCCCCCAGTGCCAGATCTGCCCCCCCACAGTGCCAGGTATATGCCTCCAGTGCCAGATCTGCCCCCCACAGTGCCAGGTATATGCCCCCAGTGCCAGATCTTCCCCCCACAGTGCCAGGTATATGCCTCCAGTGCCAGATCTGCCCCCCACAGTGCCAGGTATATGCCTCCAGTGCCAGATCTGCCCCCCAGTGCCAGGTATATGCCCCCAGTGCCAGATCTGCCACCCACAGTGCTAGGTATATGCCCCCAGTGCCAGATCTTCCCCCCACAGTGCCAGGTATATGCCTCCAGTGCCAGATCTGCCCCCCACAGTGCCAGGTATATGCCCCCAGTGCCAGATCTGCCCCCACAGTGCCAGGTATATGCCCCCAGTGCCAGATCTGTCCCCACAGTGCCAGGTATATGCCCCCAGTGCCAGATCTTCCCCCCACAGTGCCAGGTATATGCCCCCAGTGCCAGATCTGCCACCCACAGTGCCAGGTATATGCCCCCAGTGCCAGATCTTCCCCCCACAGTGCCAGGTATATGCCTCCAGTGCCAGATCTGCCCCCCCACAGTGCCAGGTATATGCCTCCAGTGCCAGATCTGCCCCCCAGTGCCAGGTATATGCCCCCAGTGCCAGATCTGCCACCCACAGTGCCAGGTATATGCCCCCAGTGCCAGATCTTCCCCCCACAGTGCCAGGTATATGCCTCCAGTGCCAGGTATATGCCCCCAGTGCCAGATCTTCCCCCCACAGTGCCAGGTATATGCCCCCAGTGCCAGATCTGTCCCCACAGTGCCAGGTATATGCCCCCAGTGCCAGATCTTCCCCCCACAGTGCCAGGTATATGCCCCCAGTGCCAGATCTGCCACCCACAGTGCCAGGTATATGCCCCCAGTGCCAGATCTGCCCCCCACAGTGCCAGGTATATGCCTCGAGTGCCAGATCTGCCCCCCACAGTGCCAGGTATATGCTACCAGTGCCAGATCTTCCCCCCACAGTGCCAGGTATATGCCTCCAGTGCCAGATCTTCCCCCCACAGTGCCAGGTATATGCCCCCAGTGCCAGATCTTCCCCCCAGTGCCAGGTATATGCCCCCAGTGCCAGATCTGCCACCCACAGTGCCAGGTATATGCCCCCAGTGCCAGATCTTCCCCCCACAGTGCCAGGTATATGCCTCCAGTGCCAGATCTGCCCCCCACAGTGCCAGGTATATGCCCCCAGTGCCAGATCTTCCCCCCAGTGCCAGGTATATGCCCCCAGTGCCAGATCTGCCCCCCACAGTGCCAGGTATATGCCCCCAGTGCCAGATCTGCCCCCCACAGTGCCAGGTATATGCCTCCAGTGCCAGATCTGCCCCCCACAGTGCCAGGTATATGCCCCCAGTGCCAGATCTTCCCCCCAGTGCCAGGTATATGCCCCCAGTGCCAGATCTGCCCCCCACAGTGCCAGGTATATGCCCCCAGTGCCAGATCTGCCCCCCACAGTGCCAGGTATATGCCTCCAGTGCCAGATCTGCCCCCCACAGTGCCAGGTATATGCCCCCAGTGCCAGATCTTCCCCCCACAGTGCCAGGTATATGCCTCCAGTGCCAGATCTGCCCCCCACAGTGCCAGGTATATGCCCCAAGTGCCAGATCTTCCCCCCACAGTGCCAGGTATATGCCCCCAGTGCCTGCTCCCCCGCCCCCCCATCCCATGTGTTGGAGGGACACGGAGCGCACATTGCGCGTCTCTCCTGTGTCCCTCCCTGACTCTCCCCCGCTGGTCTAATAAAGGAAGTGCCGGTTCGTGAGCCAATCAGAGCTCACGAACGGCACTTCCTTAGACCGGCCGGGGGAGAGCCAGGGAGGGACACAGGAGAGACGCGCAATGTGCTCCGTGTCCCTCCAACACAGCAGGGAGGGAGAGGAGACCGCAGATTGACATGCGGACGCTCGTCCGCATGTCAATCTGTTCTAAGTCAGTGGCGCCCCCGCAGCCCCTCGCCCCCAAGCCACCGCGAGGACTGCGGGGGCAGTAGTTACGCCACTGCCGCTGAGATTTGTACAGAGATGACCACCGGCTACACAGAATGTGCTTCAGAGTGAAGACGCTGGGGCCAGCCTAACTCAGAATGAAGATGAAATCGCTAGCTTGCAACATGGTCACTAAACGCTTGCAACGCCAAGCCACCTGTTACCTTCCATAAACGTACACTAACTGTCAATCACTTTGCATCCAAATACTCAGCGAACGGCGTCGCTAATCAATCACCGTGTCAGGAGGCACATATCTTCTAGGTAACTACAGCATTTACTACCAACACTGTCATGCCACAGGTGGATATGTTACCATTTTATCCTGGTATGAAACTGGGTTCCGTTATGAATGGTCGACCATGTTATGGTCGACAGTCATTAGGTCGACCACTATTGGTCGACATTGACATGGTCGACATGGACACATGGTCGACACATGGAAATGGTCGACACATGGAAATGGTCGACACATGGAAATGTCGACGAGTTTTTTAACTTTTTTTTGTCGTTTTTTGCGTAAAGTGACTGGGAACCCCAATTAGTGCACCGCGTCCCCTCGCATGGCTCGCTGAGCTCGCCATGCTTCGGGCATGGTGCCTTCGCTTCGCTCGGCACAGATTACCGTTCCAATCGTAGTCCACGTGGATCGTAAAGTATGGAAAAGTTCCCCAAAAGAAAAAAAGTTTAAAAAATCATGTCGACCTTTTCATGTGTCGACCATGTGTCCATGTCGACCAATAGTGGTCGACCTAATGACTGTCGACCATAACATGGTCGACCATGTGAACGGATACCATGAAACTGGCACATACTGTGCTGTATGCTATTCTTACAGAGCTAGAAAACATCTTCAAATGCATCCTGGTCTGCGAGCTGCGCAAAATGCATATTTATCCCAGGCGCAATGTACCCATATGTTTTTGATGCAAATGTGTCCAACTCTATATCAGTCACTGGATATACTTAATATAACACAAGAGCTGTGACCAAATTTAGCCTACATTATAATAAACAGTTAACCTAAACGATTCTTTAGTAACAAAAAGACAAATACTGTATTAATGATAAAATACTTGACTTAAAAGGTAATTTCTGACAAATCATGTCTGGTGCACTGCAATAAAGAGATTGAACATGAAATGATTGTCTTTGAAGAGGTATTGTAAAGACGCAAACACTGGACGATTTTGAGCTCAAAGTAGCTAATTTTTGGAGTTTTGAACTACTTTGAGCTCAAAATCACCTAGTGTGTATGGCCAGGCGTTGAGCGCTGTTGCGCACTCCCGCATCATAGCTGGCCGCCGCCACCCGTCGGCCTCTTTTACCGGCCGTGTGAACCACTTTCCACAGTCTCCTACTGTGAAAAGTGATTCACCCCTGTGAAAATGCTGGGCCGAGTGAAAATCGCTCAGTGTTTATGTACTGTGCATTTTACCAGCCAGCGATTTTCACATCATCGCTCAGCATACACACTGGGCAAAAACACCTAGTGTGTATTCACCTTTAGATTCTTCACTCTTAATGTTTACCCTGCATTGTGTTCTTCATTAACAAGCACACTACACTACACCTTCCATGAAAATGCAGGTTTCAGCATACCACTTGTGTTTTAAGCCATGTTATTACTTTAACTGTATTCGATATACTGTATAAATATAAACCTCTACTAGTAAATCATACCATATGCCGAGTCACCTCGGTCTCCGCCCCCCTGCTCCACCCCATCGTGCTCCACTCTGTCCAGCCTCGCCCCCACTGTTCTTACCCCGCAGCTCCGCCCCCTTCTGCACACAGTTTACATTGCTTTCTTCAGAGTACTGGTTAAACACTGTACTCAATAAAATCTTTCATTCAGGTAAAGTCAATGGGGGAGTACATACAAAGGTTATGACAACACTTGTAAATACTGTACAGTCATCTGGCAATACTGCTGCAAGTAAGGCTGTCATATCTTTGATTTTTTTATTACCATCCATCAGGGAATATTTTAGAGTAGAATAGACAATATGGGTTCAAAACGGATCTTGAAAGCACCAATATCCTGTGGGAAATTGTTACAATTACATGGTCTTGTGCAAACAGCCAAGGTATGTATACCCAAAATAACAAAACCTGAGGACCCAAGCAAAAAAATATTGTATTGACATGGTTTAATTGCTATATTCAGAAACTCCGTTTCATGAGTGAACTATGTGCAATTTCCATGAACACAGTTTAATTATTTTGAGCAAACGTAATGTACATAAAATTGGCATTTGCACCAAAAATCCATGTCTGAAGTGGAAATAACTGATCCATACTGTAACTGAATTAAAACTGAAATGTGTGACCTATTATTTCCCTAATTCTTCTTGCTGCCAAAGAGGAGGTGAAATTGCACTGGGCTGCTAAAAGACAACATAAAATCAGAGACTCAACGGGGGGTATTCAAATGTTTGAAAAGTCAGTTGGATGTCTGTTTTATCCTATCTAATAGACAGGAAAAAACACCCAACTGACTTTTCAAACATTTGAATTCCCCCCATTATGTCCAACTCAAGGAATGCTAATTTACACTTGGACAAATTCTGATTCAGTGCAATTTTATTCCTAAGCAAACAGAGAAAAAGTAACTCTAAATCTGACTGCACATTTTATATCCCCCCTGCAGCAAAACACTATGTAAAATTACACCTTCTACATGAATGAACTCCAAACCTAAATGAGGCGATTTGCCACAACACAGAAAAAGTTTTCCTGATGTTGTTACTTTCTTCTTTAATTGATACTTCACGCGTAAAGAGTGTCTACCTGCTCAGGTTCAGTCTATAGATCAGGGGTGGGGAATCTTTGGCCCTCCAGCTGTTGTTGAACTACACATACCAGCATGCCTTGCTACAGGTTTGCTATTTGGCCATGCTAAAACTGTTGCAGGGCATGCTGGGATGTGTAGTTCAACAGCTGGAGGGCCGAAGGTTCCCCATCCCTGCTATAGATGATTAAACCTCAAAGTTCCACAGATAATCCGAGGTTGTCTCTTGTCTCTCAATCAAAGATAAATACAGTATGTATACAACTGTGGATAAAATGTTCAAATTCAGTGGGTGCATCTTCTAGGGTCAACTCATCTTTGACCCGAACAGACATTCGCTTACAATAGTTATTTGTGACTAAGCTGTTAGTGTCAAGAACTCATCTTCGGAAGTCTGCAACATAATTTGTTACAATGTGTATACCACGACATAGGGGTATATTCAATTGAAGTTGATCAGAAAAGACGGCAGTTTTTGACTTTTTTAGGTCGGAAAGGGGTTCCGACCTATTCAATCTAACCCCAAATTATACGACAAGTCGAGGAATTCGACTTGTCGAAAAGCACGTGGATCGGCGGAATAGCTGCTGATACGCGTGCTTGTGTCGAAAACGGTTTGGCCCTCTTTTTCGACCATCTCAATTCGACTTTAAAAAAAGTCAAAGTGAGATGCGGGAGCAGAGACGGGGAGAGCCGCAGACAGCCAGACGGGGAGAGCAGTGCTGGAGGATGTATCACAGCCAGGCCCGGCGCTACCCGCTCAGCGAAGGGATGCAGTGCAGGGAGGCGCTGGGACAGAGAGGCGCTCTTCCTGCTCTGAATCCCTTCACTGCTGCGCCGTCCTGTCCCCCTGCTGCTGCTGTGACTGTCACGGTATGACAGTCACTGGCAGCAGCGCCTGCTGAATGAAAAACCTCCTGCCTCTCCTCCCCGTGTGACAGCGACTGAGTACGGGACAGAAGGGGGCGGAGCTAAACGGTCCGAAAGGGGCGGGGCTAAACGGGATAGAAGGGGCGGAGCTACACTGACCAGGCTGCAGTACAGAGGGAGACTGGCTTAGGTAAGTGGTTGGTGTGTGTGTGTGTGTGTGTGTGTGTGTGTGTGTGTGTGTGTGTATGTGTGCATATGGTGGGTGGGTGTGTATGTGTGTGTATATATGTGTGAATTGTGTGTGTGAGGTATGTCTGCGTACGCGCACTTTATGGATGCTAGTATTGGGGGGGCATTACGTATAATGACGCTACTACTGGGGGAGGCCATTACATGCAAGGACGATACTACTACTAGGGGGGCATTACGTATAAGGACGCTACTACTACAGGGGGGCATTACGTGAAACTACGCTACTACTGGGGTGGCCATTATTTATAAGGACGATACTACTACTAGGGGGGAATTACGTATAAGGATGTTACTACTACTGTGGGTGCACTACGTATAAGGATGCTACTACTACAGGGGGGGCTTTACGCGTAACGACGCTACTACTACTGGGAGGGTGCATTACGTATAAGGACGCTACTACAGGGGGGGCATTACGCGTAACAACGCTACTACTGCTGGGGGGGGCATTACTTATAAGGACGCTACTACTACTACGGAGGAATTACATATAAGGAGGCTTCTACTGGGGGTGCATTATGTATAAGGACGCTACTACTACTGTGGGGCATTACGTATATGGACGATACTACTATTAGGGGGAATTACGTATAAGGACGCTTTTACTACGGGGGGTGCGCTACGTATAAGGACGCTACTACTGCTGGGGGGGGGCATTACGTATAAGAACGCTACTACTACTTGGGGGCATTATATATAAGGACGCTACTATTACTGGGGGGGCATTACGTATAAGGATGCTACTACTGGGGGGCATTATGCATAAGGACGCTACTACTACAGGGGGGGGGCATTACATGTAAAGATGCTACTACTGGGGGGGGCATTACGTATAAGGACGCTACTAGTACTGTGGGGGGGCATTACGTATAAGGACGCTACTACTACTAGGGGGGAATTACGTACAAGGACGCTTCTACTACTGGGGGTGCACTACGTATAAGGACGCTTCTACTACTGGGGGGGGGCATTACGTATATAAGGACGCGTCTACTACTGGGGGTGCACTACGTATAAGGATGCTACTACTACTCTGGGTGCATTATGTATAAGGATGCTACTACTACTGGGGGGGCACTATGTATAAGGATGCTACTACTACTGGGGGCATTATGTATAAGGATGCTACTACTACTGTGAGTGCATTATGTATAAGGGTGCTACTACTACTGGGGTGCATTACATATAAGGACGCTACTACTACGGGTGGGGCATTACGTATAAGATTAATAAGATTGTGCTACATTGTGGCGTAATTTTAAATGGGGGTACTATTGTGTGGCCATGCCCCTTACTTGTGAGACCACACCCCTTTTCCCGGCGCACGCCAACGGAATATGGGAGGGCGCAATTTTATAGTTTGCAGGGGGGCGCCGAACACCCTAGCACCGGCCCTGATCACAGCCTCCGCTCACAGCAGCGTCCACCCGGCTCCAGCAAGCGAGACCTCGCTTGCTGGAGCCGGGTGGACGCTGCCACGAGCGTTGGCTGTGATGCGGGGATGGGGAGAAGAGGGACGGGGAGAGGCAGAGAGACGGGGGAGAGCCGCGGGCAGACGGGGGAAAGCAGCGCTACAGCAGCGGCTATATAGCCGCTGCTGTAGCGCTGCTCTCCCCCGTCTGCCCGCGGCTCTCCCCCCTCTAAGCTCCCGCATCTCAATTCGACTTTTTTTAAAGTCGAATTGAGAATGCATTGAATAGCCCAGGTCGGATCCAATCCGACAAATGAATGTCGGAATGGATCCGACTTCAACTGAATATACCCCATAGCCTTAGGATTGGTACACACTGGCCAATATATCAGCTATTCAATTTAACAGTCGATATATTGTGGGTGCGTCGGCAGGTATGTACTTCCGATATGTCTATGAACGACGCAGCTGTCAGGTGTGCTGCACAGCCGATGGCCGATATATCTGCATAGTCGGTTACTGCAGGGATCTCCGGTGACTGACATCTCAACTGGGCAGCCCAGTTGTAAAGTCAGGCACGACACATCAGGCAGACGAATGGCAAGTTTGTATTCACTTACCAATCGTAAGATAGTTCGGCGGGTCAGTTGAAGGACCGATACGCTGGCCTGGTGTGTATCCAGCATACTGGTGTGTACCCAGCATATTCAATCCTTTTCAGTGATATTTTTTCAAATCAGATCATCAACCCTGGTCTCAATGCACTGAGGAAGTACTTAATAATAATAATAATAATAATAATAATAATAATAATTTTATTTATATAGCGCTCTTTCTCCAATAGGACTCAAGGCGCTTAGAGGTTTCTAAATTGAGCTGGAAGTTTTGATATAAGTAAAGCCACTGAAAAGGATATAAGTAAAGCCTGATGCCAGTATGGTAGCTTTAAGAAGCAGAAGGTTACACTGTATCTTTAACCTTTGAAGTGCATTTGACTCTAATTAATGAATCCACTGAACTTGTAAGGATACTCTCTGAGCTAGGCTCAGTTGGAGAGAGGAATAACACAGCAGGAGATGGTGACGCTACCCTACAACATATCAGAGTTAAAAAATGGTCTAGATGAGGTCAGGGGGCGTGGCCACTAGTAAAGAGGGCGGCATAATAAGTCTAATGGGCCCTACACATTTAAAGATCCGCCGCCGAGCTGGCCGACGGGCGACCCGGCGGCGGGGGGGGGTTGGGCGGGGGACAGTGACGGGGGGAGTGAAGTTTCCTCAATCCCCCGGCCCCATTGAAGTGCAGGCAAATATGGACGAGATCGTCCATATTGGCCTGCATGCAAAGCCGACGGGACACCAGCGATGAACGAGCGCGGGGCCGCACATCGTTCATCGCTGGAGCCTCCACACTCAAAGATATGAACGTTATCTCGTTCAATAATGAACGAGATTGTTCATATCTTTAAGGAGTATCGGTCAGTGTGTAGGGCCTATAAGTCTGGCTGCGGGAGTCAGTTCACCAGCACTGATTGTTTAAAGCTGTTCCTGGGGGCTGGGGACCACCGGCGCTGACAAGTTACTGTTAACTGCAGAGAACCACAGAAGGACAGAGGGAGCTGTCTGTCACTAAGCAGCACTGTGGGAGTCCATGTCCCTGCAGCGCTGCGATAGAAATCCAGATACTGCATCCAGTACAAATAGGTACAGCCCCTGTTTGCCGGTACAGACCATAAAAAAACCCGGTACTGTACTGGCTAAAATGGAACAGTTGGAGCGTGTGCTGTAGGCTTCTGATTTAACATTACCCAAATATGTTTTTGTTTGCTGGGACACCTTGGGGTAAATTTACTAAGATGGGAGTTCTATTTAAGATTGGATGTTGCCCATAGCAACCACTCAGATTCCATGTATTATCTTCTATAAGGTGCTAGATAAATGAGAAGTAGAATCTGATTGGTTACTATGGGCAACATCCCATCTTAGTAAATTTACCCCTAAATTCCTAAAAAAACAAAAAAACAAAAACAAACAGTCAGTATGCTGAATGCAACTCAAGAACTTGGATACTCAGATGTAAGCCAGGTTTCATACAATCAAGTAGTCATAAGCCGGGTTGTCTTCATACATAATGGCTGCAGTCACATTGAACATTCCTTACCGGCGCACAAGGTCCCATGTGACTTGGCTTGCACATATATCTTGTTTGCGTGAATGTGTGTCTTAATCACAAAGCATTATGACAAAACTGCTTCGCGAGACTTCACTGATTAATTTGATATATGTCTGTGTGCTAATGAGCCTGAATCTGTATACGAAGTGCGTAAGTGCAAGGCAAATATCAATTGATATGCAAATTAGAGGCAGTGAAGAGGTGAGGTGTATCATAGGAGTGCAGTAAATGGTATATATATATATATATATATATATATATATATAATATTATTATAATTATGTGTATATTAATATTAGTGTATGTTCTGCAAGATAGCTATCCAATCTGAGTCATAGCATTTAAATCATAGGTTATTGCAGTCATTATAAATCTGTGTGAAATCGGATACATTTATTTGCTATATATATATTTATTTGAATTAGTGTGTTAAGGGAGTAATTATAAAAACATGAAACGCAGTTCTGGCCTAGTCGCTTAGGTTTATATGGAAATAACTGTGTGTTGTGTTTGTGAGCGATAGTAGTTTTATTGCTCACATTTATAGACTGTGTGGTTTGTTGAGTTGCGGACGCACGTTTGTACACGTGTTATGGACAAAGTACAAATCACACGATAGTTGTTCAATTAAAGGCGGGATAGTATACGTTTATTACAATAGCACATAACTATCCGATTTCAAAAGCAGATTAGTGTGAGACTTTGTTTAGACGATACTGCCTCTGGGTTAAAACCATCAATCAAAGGGAGTGAAATTTTCTGTACAGAAAAGAAAAACACTGTGTATTTGAGTGAGTGAAAGCAGGAGTGAGTGGAGTTGAACCCCGGAAATTCGGGTCCCGTGGTGACACCAAGTAAGTGGAGGCTTGGTGGCGTGAGGCGGCTGACTTACGTTAATACAAATAGAGAAATACGCAAATCGTGAGATTTGCAGAGAAGCGTGATATAGAATTGTGCATTGAGAAGTATAGAAATTGTGAATTGAAGTTTAAAGGTTTTGCTTTACGCTCCGGCTGAGGAGCGCAGCTTGTATATTCGACTCCAGTGATCGTAGGGCGGATAGGTAACAAGTACCTATATGCTGTGCGATTGGACCGCATGTTTGTGGGTACGATACGTGGCGCAACTTGATACCCCTTTGCGAGCTTTTGCGTAAACCGCGGTATCATTAGCACCGTGTAGAGCATACGCAAGCGTGAGTTGTGTATAGCAAAAAGGGAAGTTTTCACTGGTCTCTCTCAGGAAAATCTTCAACGGTAGATATTCACTGGAAAAGGTAAGTTACTCCTAAAACTTAAAGTGAATAGAAGCCAGTTAGGACCTCACTGGGTACGCGGTGGTCACTATTGGAGTGAGTCGTGGTACGTCAGCGGAGATGGAGCGAGTGAAAGCGTTAGGTGTCTTTCACAGTCTATTGTGTTGTGCATTTGGGGATTGCGTTAACAAAGCAAAAAGTCCGCAATGGGATCCAATTGCACAAGCAGTGGAAGTTTGGTAGCCAGGGTTCAGGCTGGAGAATTGCGGCACAGGGGGTCAGCAAGGTTTATTATGTGTGCGAAATATGGTCCACACGCGGAGGCTTTTTGCAAATGAATTGGTACGTATGATTGCTAATGATAGGGCATCATTCCCTGGGGTTGGTGAGTTTGATCCTAAGGTATTGCAGGTAGTATGTCTAACCAAAGTGATATAAGACAAGAACGGAAATATAAGAACTGTTTGAACTTGTAGCAACAATAAACAAGTAGGAAGAAAAAGAGAAAGCAAGTATACCGCTATATGTAGATGTGGAAGCAGTTACGGCCAGCATACAAAATATAGAAAAATAAAATAAAATATGAAAAAATATGAATGTAACCTATATATGTACTAATGAATGTCGAAGTTTTATCTAGGAGGAGAAGGCGACCTGACTGGTTTCAGCCATTTCTCATGCACAGGAGTATCCAACCTGTAAAAGAAAAGCAGTAGCCTGCGGGGGAAGTGGCTGAGACCAGTGGAACTGGTAAGTATGGTGTCATTCGTGTACATATATAGTAAAACCCAAAAACAAAATAAAAATCAAGAAAGTAACGTCAGAAATGGAGAAAAACCTGTCCGCACAATAGTATTTGCCAGTAGGAAAGCAGACAGAGGGGGTCATTCCGAGTTGTTCGCTCGCCTGCAGATTTTAGCAGCATTGCACACGCTAGGCCGCCGCCCTCTGGGAGTGTATCTTAGCTTAGCAGAATTGCGAACGAAAGATTAGCAGAATTGCGAATAGAAATTTCTTAGCAGTTTCTGAGTAGCTCCAGACCTACTCACAGATTGCGATCAGCTCAGGCCGTTTCGTTCCTGGTTTGACGTCACAAACACGCCCTGCGTTCGGCCAGCCACTCCGTTTCTCCAGACACTCCCGCGTTTTTCCCTGTCACAACTGCCAGTTTCCGCCCAGAAACACCCACTTCCTGTCAATCACACTCCGATCACTTCAACGATGAAAAATCTTCGTTCGGACGTGAGTAAATCTACTAAGTTTTGTGCTAAAATACTAACCGCATGCGCACTGCGTACTATGCGCATGCGCATTTTTGCCTTAATCGCTCCGTTAGGAATATCGGCAACGAGCGAACAACTCGGAATGACCCCCAGAGACAGGGTAATCCCTGGGTATTTCTTTTAGTTACCATATAAGAAGTATTCACTCCTAGTAATGCCCCTAGTCAAGATGAGCTCGGAAATGTTTGTTGGACCATGTACAGACCCTTAATACGGGATGAGAAGGATTGAATGAATACTTCGTATGACCTAGAAGCTTGTTAATTTTTTTTTTTTTGTCTTTTGCAGTAATAGAAAATTCTCCATCTGGATAAGATCACTGGTAAACACTAATTCGGCAAATGGGAGGAACGAAAGAAGTGCAACATTACCCTTTGACAAAAACCTGCTGAAGTTACGATTGGGCAACCACAAGGCTAAACACTTTCCTTTCCTTCTTTTTCCTAACAGCATTGGCCCCTGACTAACTTAACCGACAGAGATTTAGTTAAATGTGAAATACGTATATTGTACTCCCGCTCAGGAAGTACAAGGTATGTTAGACACCCCTCAAAGACTAATGTTGCATTACACTATTCTAGATTCATGTCCATCACAGGTAGAGGAAATTATCTCACAAGATACCGGGTTCCCTATGAACTTAGGATGGACAGGATTGATGGCTGAAGTAGTCCCAGTAGTGACACAGCATGCACAAGCTTCAAAGGGGGGTAGACAAAGTAGGTAATCAATTCCCCGTAGTGCCCAATCCAGTTGTCATTTTAATAAAATCCTCTCCACCTCTACAAACTTATCTGTCACCAACCTCTATTCTGTTTCTCCACAGTTTCCTCTTCATCTTTTGCGTTCACACAGGGTGGTACAATACATGGACCCGATTACAGTTCAAACACTACATGCCTAATTGGTCCTGTCCTTCAGAGTTCTGCCCGAACCCAGTATATCTCACCAGCACGATGACACTATTACTGCATGCACATCATGCACAAAGGGTAGAGGAAGGATGAGAATACTGGTGAAGGGAATTTTTTGTATATACACTGATATGCCCGTTGGTGAACGCAGACCTGATATTTTCTTCTTCTTTCTCTCCTCTAGAGATGTTTTTTTTTTTTTTTTTTGAGTTATGCTCATGGTACTCTACATTGCAAACACACAACAGTTAAATTAAGATACAAATTTGTGTTCCCTACAGGAAAAGGAGGTCTGGAAGTCGAAGGGGTATGGTTAGGAGTCCCCAGGACTCTGGAGAGATGGACAAGGTAAGCCAGTGGCCCCCAGGACGTATCTCCCCAGCCTAGCTGATGCGGCATATAATCTGACTCACCTAGGGTAAGGAGGGTATGTGCAAATTGGTAAGAGCTTACTAGCGTGTCCCAGGGATCTATTCTCAGGCAAGCAGGAAAGCAATGACCTGTCTTACTTGCATGAGGAAGAACAGTTGGTAAAGTAGTACTAACAGAGCCATCCCATATCCCTCCTGCAGACGGACCTTTTCAGGTAATACAAATCGACTTCGTACAGTTAACACCCTTTAGGAATTATTGTTATGTATTGGTGTGCACTGATGTTTTCTCAAACTGGGTAGGCATTTCCTGCCGCCATGGATACTGCTGTGTTTACCGCAAAGAAAAATGCGCAGAAATTTGTGTGTAGATATGGTACCCCTAGAAGTAGGAGCAAAGAGAAATTGGACTATTGTGGTCATAGACACTGCCACTAGTATTATGAAGCATCGGTACCACTCCCAGATCTTCACTTAACGAATCACCCTATTCGAAATTTGTTTTTGTTTTTGTTTTTTTGTTTTTGGAAGACAACCTCATGTCATGAATGATCCGCACAATGATCAGAAATACACCAATGAGGAGACAGTACAGTACCTTATCGAGGTGAGCCAGCATTTGAGAACTTGACAAAAGAATTTGAAACTGTTGATTCCTGGTATGCCAAATACTAACTGTCTTGATTGTGAACCAAGAGACTGTGTGATTGTTCTTACGCTCAGGTTGCCTAATAGACAGGTGGTAAGGACCATACCAAGTTTTGTTGACAGCACTATCCCAGTGAAAGTAGCCGAGAGAGAGACTTGGGTCCACGATTCCCATTGCAGGAAAGTCGGTAGTCCGGAAGGAAATCGTAAATGGAGTGAGATCGCAAAAGTATCACCAGAGAGTCTGTTCCGTGAAGACTGAGAGGCGGCACTGTTGAACACTACCTGAGCGTACTAAAGGATTACAGAAAGACCAGTCGTTGTAATTGATTGCTATGGACAAGATTTGTTTTGTTCTATGTTTTGACAGACATCCATTGAGTGATTACCACTCACTAGTGGGTAAGGTCTTAAACCAAACGGAATGTTGGATGTGCTCACAGGTACCTCTAAGACAAAATGATGCAGGATTAGTGCCATATTTTTTTTAGAGTTAGCTGAGGTACTTGAATTACACGGAAGGGGGAGGGGACCGGTGGACAAGGAATATAATATAACTAGACCCCCTAGTCTTAAGATCCACCAGTACCATAGATAAATCCTTGGTATGTTTAAATCTCACCAATTTCAGGAAATTGGGAGGTAATCAGGAACAATCAGACAATGGCTAAGAGCTCACTAATATATGTGGAAGAAAGGTTTATGAGTGGCTCTCCCCGAACTCCAAAGGTTTATGTTATTTAGGAAGGACACAACTTATAACCCTTGTTCAATGATGAAACAGACCTAGCATACGTTTCAGAAATGGAAACAATGTTCAGAAAATGATAGGAATATGTAAATCATGAAAATTTTTATATGTCACTTTCACGATGTGTTTGTTTTCTCCCTCTACCCAGCAGAACCTCAATCGAAACCGAACATCAGTGTACAAAGACGTAGGAACATGTATGTGTGAAATGTTAATTCAAATCAGACATTATAGGCCAAAGCACTGTCCCAGCATACTCTATAGGTTGAATGTTGTCCCACACCCAGCCAGTGGTCCCGTGACCGCCGAGTGCATATAGAGGATATCTCGTCGTCCTCCCTTTCTTCCCCAAATATAGTCAAATGTCTGATTTGCTAAATGAATACATACTTCTGTCTAGGTTACCGATTATTGTTTGAAATAATAAGATTTTAAACCTACCGGTAAATCTTTTTCTCCTAGTAAGTAGAGGATGCTGGGGACTCCGTAAGGACCATGGGGTATAGACGGGCTCCGCAGGAGACATGGGCACTCTAAGACTTTAGATGGGTGTGAACTGGCTCCTCCCTCTATGCCCCTCCTCCAGACCTCAGTTATAGAAATGTGCCCAGAGGATACGGACAGTACGAGGAAAGGATTTTTGTTAATTTAAGGGCGAGATACACACCAGCCCACACCATACACACAGTACAACATGGTAAATACTAAACCAGTTAACAGCATGTACAAAACAGCATCAGCCATAGACTGATCTCAACTGTAACATAACCCTTATGTAAGCAACAACTATATACAAGCCTTGCAGAAATAGTCCGCACTGGGACGGGCGCCCAGCATCCTCTACGGACTAGGAGAAAAAGATTCACCGGTAGGTTTAAATCTTATTTTCTCTTGCGTCCTAGAGGATGCTGGGGACTCCGTAAGGACCATGGGCATTATACCAAAGCTCCAGACCGGGCGGGAGAGTGTGGATGACTCTGCAGCACCGATTGAGCAAACATGAGGTCCTCATCAGCCAGGGTATCAAACTTGTAGAATTTTGCAAAAGTGTTTGAACCCGACCAAGTAGCTGCTCGGCAAAGCTGTAATGCCGAGCCCAAGAAGAGCCCACCTTCCTAGTGGAATGGGCCTTTACCGAATTTGTTAACGGCAATCCCGCTGTAGAATGAGCCTGCTGAATTGTGTTACAGATCCAGCGAGCAATAGTCTGCTTAGAAGCAGGAGCGCCAACCTTGTTGGCTGCATACAGGACAAACAGTGCCTCTGTTTTCCTAACCCGAGCCGTCCTGGCTACATAAATTTTTAAGGCCCTGACTACATCCAGGGACTTGGAATCCTCCCAATCCCCCATAGCCACAGGCACCACAATAGGTTGATTCATATGAAACGACGAAACCACCGTAGGCAGAAATTGAGGACGAGTTCTTAACTCTGCTCGATCCCCATGGAAAATCAGATAAGGGCTCTTGTGAGACAAAGACGCCAATTCGGACACCCGCCTCGCAGATGCCAAGGCTAACAACATGACCACCTTCTAAGTGAGAAATTTTAATTAAACTGTTTGTAGAGGTTCAAACCAGTGTGATTTAAGGAACTGTAACACCACGTTAAAGGTCCCACGGTGCCACTGGGGGCACAAAAGGAGGTTGGATGTGCAGCACTCACTTTACAAAAGTCTGGACTTCTGGAAGAGAAGCCAATTCCTTCTGAAAGAATATAGATAAGGCCGAAATCTGCACCTTAATGGAGCCTAACTTTAGGCCCATATCCACTCCTGTCTGCAGAAAATGGAGAAAACGACCCAGCTGAAAATCTTCCGTAGGAGCATTCTTGGCTTCACACCAAGACACATATTTCCTCCAGATAAGGTGATAATGCTTCGCCGTTACCTCCTTCCTAGCTTTGATTAGAGTAGGGATGACTTCCCCCGGAATACCGTTCCTAGCTAGGATTTGGCGTTCAACCGCCATGCTGCAAAGACCTTTTGATGAAGTCCCCACTCCCCTGGATGGAGATCGTGTCTGCTGAGGAAGTCTGCTTCCCAGTTGTCTACTCCCGGAATGAAGACCGCTGACAGAGCGCTTACACTAAAGCAAAGATCTTTTCCTAAGCGCTTTTAACGATTCCAGCTGTGCTTTCCAAAGAAAACTGATCAGCTAATCAGCAAACGCAAACTCCACAGAGAAAAAACCTTTGAAAATTTTCACAATTACTTCTTAATTTTATATATAATTTCCAGACACAATGTTTTAAATTTCCACACTGTCCTCCAGAGGATACTCCCGTAGGGAAAGTCTCACAATTTTAAACACAATTCAGTTTATGTTTGAATTCCAAAAAAAGCACAATCCGGTCTCTCCAGATCCAAAGAATATTAACAGTTTATTTATAATCCACTATTAAGAACATCTAAAAATCTCTCCGGTTTGACAAAGACCCGTTTGGAGGGTAGAAACGCGTCGGCGGCTAATGAGTGATTTCGGTCATTGTTTTATGAGAGGAGTGAGCCGGGAGCAGGAACCGCGGTGATACAAATAACTACAGCGGTAAATACTCTCACGTCAGGACGGAGCTCGGTGGTACGACAAGTAGGGAAGGTAACCCGTGATTGCAAAGAACGCCTGGTAGCTAAAGCCAGACAGAGGGGGAGTACCTACACGGCAAAACGCTGGTGTCCTGGAGGTCCGGTGAGATCTAAAGTTTATAACCGAACTGTAATTGCCTATTACTGCCTGCAAACCGGGTCACGTGACGAAACGCGTCAGGACTCCTCCCTCATTGTCCTTTTACCGAACACCTGCTTCCTAGGACGCCTCCAGGTCACAGCTATTTCACCCGGCCCTCACCTACGGCAGTTGCGGGCGGCTTCCATTTGGCTTCACATCCAGCCGCAGGCGCTGTGCGGCTACGACGACCGTCTCCAGCATCTTCCACCCCAATGTCTACCGGCGGACGGTGCACGTCCAGGTAGTCTGGAAGGAAGTTTCCTCATACAGCTGGGCACTTCTGACGGCGCTTTGACTCAACAGCCACACACCTGCCACCATCTATCATCTGCACAGCATTTACAAGGTGACACTAGCAGACTAATCGAATAAACCTTGCGGCCGGTTGATTTATCCAGATACCATACGTACCCTCCAGCTTTTCCACCTACTGGGCAAATTCTTGGGCTTACCCGGGGACGCTCGGGTACACCAGCCCCTATGGAGAGGTAATCTCATATATATATATATATATATACAAATACTTCATGCTGGCAATTCTCATTATGTGCAGTTCCAGTGATATGCTCAGGAATTACATCTAGCAGCTGTGGCAACAGCGTTTCTAAAAGGACTGCAACACTCTGTTACATATTATCCAGTTCAGTGAAATCTCAATGATACCAAGTACAACAATCAAAGCTTAGACAATTTATGTGTTTTTAAATTTCTGTATTTGACAAATTAAGCGAAGTCATAAGGAATAGTACTTATGAATTATCTATTATGTAATAGTATTTTTATTCTTATTAGAGTATTGGCATTAATAAATACATATACTTTTTATTAATATATTTGATTCCTTGGTTGTTATTGAACCTGTGCAAATCTGGTGTGTGGTTTTCATGAGCGCCTCTATTAATTTTTGTATCTGGTTAATCCTTTAGGAGTATTGCACATCTCCACATAGCGGCGAGCGTGTTCCCACACCTCAAATTCCAGGTTCATTTGATTTCAGCATATTACTTAACACAGGCGCAGCAAAATATTCTCTTTTTCTTTGTCAGAGTGAAAAGAACACCAGCTACGGCTAGTTCCCAGGAACAAAAATCTTCCCCGGCCTCTACAAAATCCACCGCATGACGCTGGGGCTCCGCTGCGGGAGTCCGCACCGGTGGGGGCACGTCTTTGTCTCTTCAGCCAGGTCTGGGTCTAGTCGGATTTGGACCCTTGGGTGAAATTGTATCCCAAGGCTACAAACTGGAGTTCGAAGATGTGCCCCCACATCGATTTTTCAAATCGACCTTGCCAGCTTCTCCCCCAGAGAGAGAAATAGTTTCAGCTGCCATACAAAAGCTGTGTCAACAGCAGGTGATTATCAAGGTTCCCCTAGGGCAACAGGGGAAAGGGTTTTATTCAACCCTATTTGTGGTCCTGAAGCCGGATGGCTCGGTCAGACCAATTCTGAATCTAAAATCCCTAAACCTATATTTGAAAAGGTTCAAATTCAAGATGGAATCTCTCCGGGCAGTGATCTCCAGCCGGGAAGGGGGGGATTTTATGGTGTCACTAGACATAAAGGATGCATACCTTCATGTCCCCATATATCCTCCTCATCAGGCGTACCTGAGATCCGCTGTACAGGATTGTCATTACCAGTTTCAGACGTTGCCGTTTGGGCTTTCCACGGCCCCGAGAATTTTCACCAAGGTAATGGCGGAAATGATGGTGCTCCTGCGCAAGCAGGGGGTCACAATTATCCCATACTTGGACGATTTCCTGATAAAGGCAAGATCAAGAGAACATTTACTAAAAAGCGTGTCTCTCTCCCTGAGAGTACTACAACAACCCGGCTGGATTCTAAATCTACCAAAGTCGCAGTTGGTTCCGACAACTCGACTGTCATTTTTGGGCATGGTTCTGGACACGGAAAAAAAAGAGGGTTTTTCTCCCAATGGAAAAAGTCCAGGAACACCAGAGCATGGTCAAGGACCCGCTGAAACCAAAAAGAGTGTCAGTTCATCAATGCACTCGAGTATTGGGAAAGATGGTGGCGGCCTACAAGGCCATTCCGTTCGGCAGGTTCCATGCAAGAACTTTTCAGTGGGACCTTCTGGACATGTGGTCAGGGTCCCATCTACAGATGCATCGGAGGATAAGCCTGTCCCCCAGGGCCAGGACTCTCTCCTGTGGTGGCTCCAGAGTGCTCACCTTCTAGAGGGTCGCAGGTTCGGCATTCAACCGGACAGCGTTTCTAAAAGGACTGCAACACTCTGTTACATATTATCCAGTTCAGTGAAATCTCAATGATACCAAGTACAACAATCAAAGCTTAGACAATTTATGTGTTTTTAAATTTCTGTATTTGACAAATTAAGCGAAGTCATAAGGAATAGTACTTATGAATTATCTATTATGTAATAGTATTTTTATTCTTATTAGAGTATTGGCATTAATAAATACATATACTTTTTATTAATATATTTGATTCCTTGGTTGTTATTGAACCTGTGCAAATCTGGCGTGTGGTTTTCATGAGCGCCTCTATTAATTTTTGTATTTTTTTCACTCTACCTTTTCCTCTGGCGAGGAAGGAAGAGCCCCGACCCTTTCTGAACATATGCGACCGAAAGGACTGCATCTGGTATTGAGGTGTTTTCTTTTGCTGTGGGGGAACATAAGGCAAAAAAGAAGACTTACCCGTGGTAGCTGTGGAAACCAGGTCCGCGATGCCCTCCCCAAATAAAACTTCACCTTTGTAAGGCAAAGCCTCCATATGTCTCTTCGAATCAGCATCCCCTGTCCATTGACGGGTCCACAGGGACCTTCTAGCAGAAACTGCCATGGCATTGGCTCTTGAACCCAACAGCCCAATATCTCTCGCAACCTCTCTCATATATAACGCTGCGTCCTTAATGTGACCCATATCTAAGTTGTCAATGTCAGATGACAAGTTATCTGCCCACGCTGCAATTGCGCTACCCACCCATTCCGACGCTACTGCAGGTCTGAGCAGGGCTCCCGTAGTCGCATAAATTGATTTTTAGGTAGTTTCCTGTCTGCGATCCGCAGGATCCTTTAGGGCCGCCGTATCCGGGGACGGTAGCGCAACATTTTGGACAAGCGCGTCAAGGCCTTGTCCACCGTGGGCGAGGATTCCCACCGTAACCTGTCCTTTGAGGGGAAAGGATACGCCATAATAATTATCTTGGGAACCTGCAGTCTCTTGTCTGGAGTTTCCCAAGCCTTTTCAAATAAAGCGTTCAGCTCATGAGATGGGGGAAACGTTACCTCAGGTTTCTTTTCCTTAAACATGCAGACCCTCGTGTCAGGGACAGAGGGGTCCTCTGTGATATGCAAAACATCTTTTATTGCAATAATCATATATTGAATACTCTTGGCCACTCTTGGGTGCAACCTCGCATCATCATAGTCGACATTGGATTCAGAATCCGTGTCGGTATCAGTGTCTGCTATCTGGAAGAAGGGACGTTTATGGGACCCTGAAGGGTCTTGTGACACAGCCAAAGCCATGGATTGACTCCCTGCATTGTCTTTGGACTCTGCTTTGTCCAATCTCTTATGTAATAGAGTTACATTAGCATTTAAAACATTCCACATGTCCAACCAATCAGGCGTCGGCTGTGTGAGACACCACCACCATCTGCTCTGCTACCTCCCAAGACGAGCCTTCCGCTTCAGACATGTCGACACACACGTACTGACACCCCCACACACACTGGGATAAATATAGGTAGACAAAAAACAATGTAAAGATGGCGCTCAAGTTCAAAGGTGCTGCAGTCCACCAGCAGGGATGGTCAAAGAGATCCCCAAAAAAGTCACAATTTATATGGTCAAGTTTGCTGTGGTGCGCTCCCTGGGTTATTATGGGAATGTTCAATCTTCAGACGTGTTAAGCTCAGGCGAGTATATTCTTAGTTCGACAACGATTCCCCACTCCAATTGTCACGATTTTTCCCCAAAAAATAGAAGAGAGAGCAATATAGTGAAGTATAGTCAGATTCAGCTATATTTATATGGGTGAAATTATTCGAATATAAGGAGTCCCAATGAATGGGCAGACCCACGTACCAGATTGGAGTGCAAATAGGTTTTTTTTCCCCCAGCGCAAGATTAGTAAAGATGAGAGACACGTGAATAAAAAAACAATTTCTTTTATTCTAAAATTTCATAAATAAGAATGTCTTATAATCGTTAATACAAGTGTAAAATTTCCTTTAAGATTGTCTAAGAGGAGTATGTAATAAAATTGCTATATGGCTAGAACTGTGTGTTCAAAATAAGGGTTTGTCGGTGGATTTGAATAAATGTGAATAATTTATAAGGAAAAACCCTCTATGAATACCTATATAGAGTAGGGGATGAAGAGTACTATACGGCAAAATGTGCAAATATGCAAATCCTCTATAGTTACCTATATACAATAGGGAATGGAGGTTGCTGTACTGCAAGAGAATTATTTGTGCAATATGGAATTAGTTGTTATGACACCTATTACCGGTAAACATACAGACAAACTACATAAAACACATATGCTAGATATAGAGAAGGTGCACTTTCTAGCGACTTAACCTCTCTGATGTACTTCAAGTTCTGCAACTTCCGGCAGGCACAGGATTTAAAGTTCATGTGTAGCTCAGTCTTAGTAAATGTTGCAACGTCAGATGTCACTGTGGGTTTTGATATAAAGTATTGGTCTCAAAGTTCTGGTATACCTTAGTGTTAGCTGTATTCCAAATCCTTGGTAGCTCAGGTGGGTTTTCCGGATGAGTTGTCCCCCTAAGGCAGGTGAAACTGGAGTCCGCCGGCGGAGATCCTGCAAAAGCCGTTTCTCAGCGCTGAACGGCAGTGTGCGGGATCGATTTGATCTGTAATCACGTACCAGATTGTTTGGGGTGTCAATCGTGCCCACCCTTATACGCCTGTGGTATTACTTCCACTACTCTCTAGTAGTTTTCCTCTGGGATTCTTCACCAGTTCACCTCTCCATTCGGAGTTAAATCCCCAATGATAGAAAGAGAACAACACTATATAGTGAAGTACTGTTTGTTTTGATATGTAAACAATAATTTTATTTAAAGTATGATAAAAGTTCTTTTTCTAAAAACATATGGCGTCCAAATACAAATTTTAGCAAAAAATAAAATGAATAATAGAATTGCACTCCACCACAGATTGGTGGGCCCACGTACCAGAGTTGTTGGGGTGTATCAAATGTCCACCCAAAAAAGCGCCTTAGATATTGCTCCCCGGGGTTTACAGCAACAATCAGCGAGTTTCCTCTGGACACCGTGGGTACCTCCAACCAGTCACCAACGCGTTTCTGCCCTATAAGGGCCTTTGTCAAGGTGTGTGGTATGTGTGAGGTAGGGTATATTTAAACCCCCCTCTGTGATCTGATTGGAGGACCCATCAGTGCTCAATAAATATCTATACAGATTTCAAAACATACATGTGTGCACTTTTTGTCCATCAGGACATTATTTCCTATTAACTTACATACCCTTAATTTAAAATATAGATTTATTCAGTGTTTAACAGCGAGTGCGTGCGTTCCAAAGTCCGTGGAACGCACGCTACTTCCTGCCTATCAACAACCACGTGACCGGATATGTTCCCAATGAGTTTTGTACGTTCGCGGTTTTAATTGCTGGAACGCACGTAAGTTTCTATTCTCTTTAGGTCACCTGACCGGCCGCGCCACGTGTAGCGCTCCATGTCCCCGTGACCGGATGTCTAGTCTGTACATTTCATACGTGTGTTCCTTGTTCAATGGAACGCACGTTGTTCGTCTTCTTCTTCCGGTCACGTGACCGGTCGCGCTCTGTAAAGCGCTCCGTGTCCTCCTGACCACAATAATTTGCCTTGTCTGTACAAACATCGTGGAGCGCATTGACAACTTGCGTTCCACTGATGTTTACTATTGGGTATTGTTACTTCCGGTCTCGGGCATATATTGGATTTGTGGAAGATAAATTGCATTCACAATAGTACATCATAAGTTTCGCCTATATCTTATTAAGCTCATAATTTCCATGGTATATATTGGATTTGTGGAAGATAAATTACATTCACAATAGTACAAGATAAGTTATACCTATATCTTACTGAACTCATAATTTTCATAGTATATGTTCACAATCATGTCATCACTGGGGTGAAATTGGAATGGACCTATGAAATATATTTATAAAAACCATTTTAATTCAAATTCCAAGTTTAACCCCTTAGGATTAAGTGTACCCATTTCATATATAAGTTTCATTTCAGTTTGTGCTAGTGATTCTTCTTCGTTGTTTCTTCTCCATTGGTTTTGGACCGCCCTGATCCCTATTACCTTGGTTAAACCTTTGCAATTACTCTGATGGACTTCTTTGAAATGATTGGAGACTGAATGGGTAATAAGCCCTTTCTCAATGTTTCTCACATGCTCCGCCCATCTTATTTTAAGAGATCTAGATGTGCGTCCAATATATTGCATACCGCACTTACATTCCATTAGGTATATGCAATTCTTGGTGTTGCATGTAATAAACTCATTGATAGTATATGTTATCCCCGTAGATGTGGATTGATAATTTTCAATTTTTGATGTCTGTGTTCTATAGGTTTGGCACATTTTACACAGCCCACACCTATGAAACCCCTTCGTCTTTATTCTAATAGATTTCTTGGGGGCCATGGCACTCTTCACGATCTTCTGCCTCAAATTTGGGGCCCTCCGATAAATGAATTTAGGTTGTGGTGGTATTATTGATTTTAAAACTGGATCACGTGCCAACAAGTGCCAATGTCTTCTCACAATTTTTTCCATATCTTTATATTGGCAATTAAAAGTAGTGATAAAAGGCAATGAGAATGTTTCTGTATCTTCCTTTATTTTTGGTTGTAGGGTGTCCTCCCTATCTATTGATGCTAGTTCCTCAATAAGCTTGTTCATAGGCTCCTCCTGATATCCTTTGGCCCTTTGGAGAGACAGAGAGAGAGTATGCCAGCACACACCCAGCACCACTAGACACTGAAACAAAGTCCCAGCCTGTAAAGCGCTATATCTACACAATTTAGCACCAAATAAATGTGCCCCCCCCCCTCATTTTTGCACCCTGTTACTTGTTCAGCAGGGGAGAGTCCGGGAGCAGCTTCTCTGCAGTTTGCTGTGGAGAAAATGGCGCTGGTTAGTGCTGGAGGATCAAGCTCCGCCCCCTCGACGGCGGGCATCGGTCCCGCTCTTTTTCTTTAAACTGGCAGGGGATTTATTATATACTGCCTCTGCAGTATCTATATAACTGTGCCAGACTTATTTGAGGTGAAAATTGCTGCCCAGGGCGCCCCCCCTGCACCCTGCACCCTTGCTGTGCCTCTGTGTGTTGTGGGAGCAATGGCGCGCAGCACAACCGCTGCGCGGTACCTCATGAAGATCTGAAGTCTTCAGCCGCCTTTGAAGTCTTCTTGCTTCTTACACTTACCCGGCATCTATCTTCCAGCTCTGTGAGGAGGACGGCGGTGCGGCTCTGGGACGAACAGCAAGGACGACACCTGTGTTCCGACCCTCTGGAGCTAATGGTGTCCAGTAGCCTAAAAAGCAGAGCCCATCAGTCCAGGAAAGTAGGTCTGCTTCTCTCCCCTCAGTCCCCCGAAGCAGGGAGCCTGTTGCCAACAGTGCTCCCTGAAAATAAAAAACCTAACAAAAGTCTTTTCAGAGAAACTCAGGAGAGCTCCCCTGCAGTGCATCCAGTCTCCTCTGGGCACAGGATCTGAGGTCTGGAGGAGGGGCATAGAGGGAGGAGCCAGTTCACACCCATCTAAAGTCTTAGAGTGCCCATGTCTCCTGCGGAGCCCGTCTATACCCCATCGTCCTTACGGAGTCCCCAGCATCCTCTAGGACGTAAGAGAAATTTTTCTTATGTTAATAATTTATGGCAGTTATTGTTTACTGCCAAAGGGTGGACTGCTGAAGTCAAAAATATTACATAGAGAGGACATACAGACTCCACACATTATGAGTCGCTATACTTGCGAATACGCACAGCAAATATGGTAACATACGCATTTACACAGACATGCCACAAAGATAGATTCGACACATATTTCATACAGCACATAAATTGAACATATCAAGCGCCAGACATCATAATGTTTTAAATTATATAATGGAGTAACGTCATGTATGTATATTATTGGAGCGGAGCAAGATGGACATGTCGTGCTTGGTGTCAAAGTAACCAGATTAATGAGTGTGTTAATTTGATGCCTGTTATTAAGTTATAGCACATTGCCATTAGTAGATATGATTGAATGTATGAATATAATGCCACAATTCTGAAGAGAACAAAAGGATTCCATTTAAAGCATGTGATATACAGGAATCTCAGGCCAGCCCTTTTGATGTCTTCAAGGCTTGCATATGAACTGACCAATGACTCATCATGAATGAGAAAGTTCCCTCCCCTAGACCAGTAACAAGAGATCTGTATACACCCCCAAGAGACTCAGTGTATTGCTGTACACACACACACACACACACACACACACACAGATGGCCCTTCTTGTCCCAGATGATGGTGGAGATGATGTCTGTCCAGTGGCTGCATGATTTTACTGAGAGAGAGAGAGAGAGTGATATGGAGTGGAGACTTTATTTGAGCAAACTATGGTAATTGTATTGCTGGCCGTGTCTGTAATGAATTAGTTTGTAATAACTGCTTACTGTATAAATTGTAACCATGTAACTATATATATGTACTGTACATTGTGATATATTGAATACATATCCTTTTAATAACAAATATATACATCAATGAGCTTTGGAACTCAGATAATGTGTGGGTGTATTATTTTCTCTTATGGGATGTAGTGTTTTTGCAATGTATAGCGCACATTCATAGGACATGGTAATGAGATGTGCAGGCGTCCACAGTATATATTAGAGCTTGCATTTCAAATATTTGTTAGAAAGCAATTTGACTTTTACAGTGCACACCAAGTTCAGTTGTGCTACGTATATAGATTCAGACTGTCACGCACAGACATACAAGTGTCACATTTCAAATTAATTAGTGCAGTAACAGGAAGGGGTTTTGTCCTATTTTAAGATGCACATTTGCGCTAAAACCATGCCACACTGCTTGGTGTAGCACATTTGCGCCAGGTGTCTTGTGCCACATGGAGCATTGAGGCTAAGTGTATGAGGACACGTCTGTATTATTTATTTTATATTTGGCTACAGTTTTTTGTATAATGCTTACATATTAGTACACAACTCACATATTAGTACACAACTCACAATATAATAAACATTTGCATAAAAATGTGACACCTTTAAATAAAGTCCTACATTGTGTATTCCTTGCTCCTCACACTTGAATCTATCCATCAAGTATTAATAAAGTAATAAATAAAAAAACACTGATATAAATGTTAAAACAACTTACAAAAAAAAGAGCAACAACTATAAAAAGAAAAAAAAATGCATTGTACCTATAAACGATCCATTCTGGATCTTCTTCCAGATTTACAGGAATGTAAGAAGCAGGTCGCATGCTTTTGTCTTCTGGAGGGACAGGGCATTCATTCAGTTTGCAGCCCTCTGACTTCAGTAAGTGTATGGTTGCCTGGTAAACAAGAAAACACCACTGAATGCAGGCGCCATATAACTGTACAGCACCAATAATACTTTAGCTTTGTAATAAACAATAATTCTGGTATGACTTTAGAAGTGTAAACAAGCAAATCATTTAATGCTAAATAGTCTCTGAACCAGTAATCTGTTAATATGAGCTATTCCTCTGATATGAGTACTCCCGAGTATTCTAGTTAGAATGCACATGGGCACACCTCAAATGAGCTCTGCTATAGAGTCCATTCCTTAAACAATAGTTGCATGGAGTCACCATCACATGCACAAGAGAAAACACCTACTACACCTGTTCCCCATCTGTCTCACCTCTCTTAGGGCTGCGCTGAGCAAATGGCTAAAGTGTACAAAAGATTATGTGGAATTTAGTGTTTTAGAGGGAGATGTTTCAAGCAGTGTAAAGTGGAGTAATGGACAAGTAGAGAAGCTCCACTGGTCCACTTCTCCACTCTTTACACTGCTTTACACTGCATTTCCCCCTAGTAAATAATTTCCCATGGACTGTAAAAATAAGATTTTAAACCTACCAGTAAATCTTTTTCTCCTAGTCCGTAGAGGATGCTGGGGACTCCGTAAGGACCATGGGGTATAGACGGGCTACACAGGAGACATGGGCACTCTAAAGACTTTAGAATGGGTGTGCACTGCCTCCTCCCTCTATGCCCCTCCTGCAGACCTCAGTTAGAGAAACTGTGCCCAGAGGAGACGGACAGTACGAGGAAAGGATTTTTATTAATCTAAGGGCAAGATTCATACAAGCCCACACCATCCACACCGTATAACCTGGAATATACGCAACCAGTTAACAGTATGAACAAAACAGCATCAGCCAAAGACTGATCTAAACTGTAACATAACCCTTATGTAAGCAACAACTATATACAAGCCTTGCAGAAATAGGGCGCCCAGCATCCTCTACGGACTAGGAGAAAAAGATTTACCGGTAGGTTTAAAATCTTATTTTCTCTTATGTCCTAGAGGATGCTGGGGACTCCGTAAGGACCATGGGGATTATACCAAAGCTCCAAACCGGGCGGGAGAGTGCGGATGACTCTGCAGCACCGACAGAGCAAACATGAGGTCCTCATCAGCCAGGGTATCAAACTTGTAGAATTTTGCAAAGGTGTTTGAACCCGACCAAGTAGCTGCTCGGCAAAGCTGTAATGCCGAGCCCAAGAAGAGCCCACCTTCCTAGTGGAATGGGCCTTTACCGAATTTGGTAACGGCCATCCCGCTGTAGAATGAGCCTGCTGAATCGTGTTACAGATCCAGCGAGCAATAGTCTGCTTAGAAGCGGGAGCGCCAACCTTGTTGGCCGCATACAGGACAAACAGTGCCTCTGTTTTCCCAATCCGAGCCGTCCTGGCTACGTAAATTTTTAAGGCCCTGACTACATCCAGGGACTTGGAATCCTCCAAGTCTCCCGTAGCCTACGGCACCACAATAGGTTGGTTCATATGAAACGATGAAACCACCTTAGGCAAAAATTGAGGACGCGTCCTCAACTCTGCTCTATCCACATGGAAAATCAGTTAGGGGCTTTTGTGAGACAAAGCCGCCAATTCGGACACCCACCTTGCAGATGCCAAGGCCAACAACATGACCACCTTCCAAGTGAGAAATTTTAATTCAACTGTTTGAAGAGGCTCAAACCAGTGAGATTTTAGGAACTGTAACACCACGTTAAGATCCCACGGTGCCACTGGGGGCACAAAAGGAGGCTGGATGTGCAGCACTCCCTTTACAAAAGTCTGGACTTCTGGGAGAGAAGCCAATTCCTTCTGAAAGAATATAGATAGGGCCGAAATCTGTACCTTAATGGAGCCTAACTGTAGGCCCATATCCACTCCTGTCTGTAGAAAGTGGAGAAAACGGCCCAAGTGGAAATCTTCCGTAGGAGCATTCTTGGCTTCACACCAAGATACATACTTCCTCCAGATACGGTGATAATGTTTCGCCGTCACCTCCTTCCTAGCCTTTATCAGAGTAGGGATGACTTCCTCCGGAATACCTTTCCCAGCTAGGATTCGGTGTTCAACCGCCATGCCGTCAAACGTAACCGCGGTAAGTCTTGGAATACGCAGGGCCCCTGCTGCAAAAGGTCCTCCCTGAGAGGAAGAGGCCATGGATCTTCTGTGAGCATCTCCTGAAGATCTGAATACCAGGCCCTTCGAGGCCAATCTGGAACAATGAGTATTGTCTGCACTCTTGTTCGTCTTATGATTCTCAGTATTTTTGAGATAAGCGGAAGTGGAGGGAACACATAGACCGACAAACACCCACGGTGTCACCAGGGCGTCTACTGCTACTGCCTGAGGGTCCCTTGACCTGGCACAATACCTCTGAATCTTCTTGTTGAGGCGTGACGCCATCATGTCTATTTGAGGAAGTCCCCAAAGACTTGTTATCTCTGCAAAAACTTCTTGATGAAGTCCCCACTCTCCTGGATGGAGATCGTGTCTGCTGAGGAAATCCGCTTCCCAGTTGTCCACTCCCGGAATGAAGACTGCTGACAGAGCGCTTACGTGATTTTCCGCCCAGCAAAGAATCCTGGTGGCTTCCGCAATTGCCACTCTGCTTCTTGTCCCACCTTGGCGGTTTACATGAGCCACGGCTGTGACGTTGTCTGATTGAATCAGAACCGGTAGGTCGCAAAGAAGATTCTCCGCTTGTCGTAGGCCGTTGTATATGGCCCTTAATTCTAGAATGTTGATGTGTAGACAAGCCTCCTGGCTCGACCATAGTCCCTGAAAATTTCTTCCTTGTGTGACTGCTCCCCATCCTCGGAGGCTCGCTTCTGTGGTCACCAGAACCCAGTCCTGAATGCCGAACCTGCGACCCTCTAGAAAGTGAGCACTCTGCAGCCACCACAGGAGAGATACCCTGGCCCTGGGGGACAGGCTTATTTTCTGATGAATTTGAAGATGGGACCCGTACCACTTGTCCAGAAGGTCCCACTGAAAAGTCCTTGCATGAAACCTGCCGAAGGGGATCGTCTCATAGGTCGCCACCATTGTTCCCATTACTCGAGTGCATTGATGAACTGACACTCTGTTCGGTTTTTACAGGTCTCTGACCATGTTCTGGAGTTCCTGGGCTTTTTCCCTCGGGAGAAAAACCCTCTTTTGTTCCGTGTCCAGAATCATGCCTAAGAACGATAGCCGAGTCGTTGAAACCAACTGTGATCTTAGTAGATTTAGAATCCATCCATGCTGCTGGAAACTCTCAGGGAGAGCGACACACTTTCCAGCAACTGATCTCTCGATCTCGCTTTTATCAGGAGATCATCCAAGTATGGGATAATTGTGACTCCCTCCCTGCGCAGGAGCACCATCATTTCCGCCATTACCTTGGTGAAAATCCTCGGGGCCGTGGAAAGCCCAAACGGCAACGTCTGAAACTGGTAATGACAGCCCTGTACAGCGAATCTCAGGTACGCCTGATGAGGGGGATATATGGGGACATGAAGGTATGCCTCCTTTATGTCCAGTGACACCATAAAATCCCCCCCTTCCAGGCTGGAGATCACTGCCCGGAGCAATTCCATCTTGAATTTGAACTTTTAGATTTAGAATGGGTCTGACCGAGCCATCCGGTTTCGGAACCACAAACAGGGGAACCTTGAAAAACACTTGCTGTTGACACAGCTTTTGAAGTGCAGCTAAAACTATCTCCCTTTCTGGGGGAAAAGCTGGTAAAGCCGATTTGAAAAATTGGCGCGGAGGCACCTCTTCGAATTCCAGCTTGTAGCCCTGGGATACAATTTCCATCGCCCAAGGATCCACGTCTGACTGAACCCAGACGTGGCTGAAGAGTCGAAGACGTGCCCCCACCGGCGCGGACTCCCTCAGTGGAGCCCCAGCGTCATGCGGTGGATTTAGTAGAAGCCGGGGAGGACTTCTGCTCCTGGGAACTAGCCGTGGCAGGCATTCTTTTCCCTTTACCCTTACCTCTGGCAAGGAAGGAAGAGCCTCGACCTCTTCTGGATTTATGCGACCGAAAGGACTGCATCTGATATTGTGGTGTTTTCTTTTGCTGTGGGGGAACATAAGGCAAAAAAAATAAGAATTTACTTACCGATAATTCTATTTCTCGGAGTCCGTAGTGGATGCTGGGGTTCCTGAAAGGACCATGGGGAATAGCGGCTCCGCAGGAGACAGGGCACAAAAAGTAAAGCTTTAGGATCAGGTGGTGTGCACTGGCTCCTCCCCCTATGACCCTCCTCCAAGCCTCAGTTAGGATACTGTGCCCGGACGAGCGTACACAATAAGGAAGGATTTTGAATCCCGGGTAAGACTCATACCAGCCACACCAATCACACTGTACAAACTGTGATCTGAACCCAGTTAACAGTATGATAACAGCGGAGCCTCTGAAAAGATGGCTCACAACAATAATAACCCGATTTTTGTAACTATGTACAAGTATTGCAGATAATCCGCACTTGGGATGGGCGCCCAGCATCCACTACGGACTCCGAGAAATAGAATTATCGGTAAGTAAATTCTTATTTTCTCTATCGTCCTAGTGGATGCTGGGGTTCCTGAAAGGACCATGGGGATAATACCAAAGCTCCCAAACGGGCGGGAGAGTGCGGATGACTCTGCAGCACCGAATGAGAGAACTCCAGGTCCTCCTTAGCCAGGGTATCAAATTTGTAGGATTTTACCAACGTGTTTGCCCCTGACTAAATAGCCGCTCGGCAAAGTTGTAAAGCCGAGACCCCTCGGGCAGCCGCCCAAGATAAGCCCACCTTCCTTGTGGAATGGGCATTTACATATTTTGGCTGTGGCAGGCCTGCCACAGAATGTGCAAGCTGAATTGTATTACACATCCAACTAGCAATAGTCTGCTTAGAAGCAAGAGCACCCAGTTTGTTGGGTGCATACAGGATAACAGCAAGTCAGTTTTCCTGACTCCAGCCGTCCTGGAACCTATATTCACAGGGCCCTGACAACATCTAGCAACCTGGAGTCCTCCAAGTCCCTAGTAGGCGCAAGGCACCAAAATAAACTGGTTCAGGTGAAACACTGACACCACCTTAGGGAGAGAACTGGGGACGAGTCCGCAGCTCTGCCCTGTCCAAATGGACAACCAGATATGGGCTTTTTTGAGAAAAAAACCACCAATTTGACACTCGCCTGGTCCAGGCCAGGGCCAAGAGCATGGTCACTTTTCATGTGAGATGCTTCAAATCCACAGATTTGACTGGTTTTAAACCAATGTGATTTGAGGAATCCCAGAACTACGTTGAGATCCCACAGTGCCACTGGAGGCACAAAAGGGGGTTGTATATGCAATACTCCCTTGACAAACTTCTGGACTTCAGGAACTGAAGCCACTTCTTTCTGGAAGAAAATCGACAGGGCCGAAATTTGAACCTTAATGGACCCCAATTTGAGGCCCATAGACACTCCTGTTTGCAGGAAATGAGAATCGACCGAGTTGAAATTTCTTCGTGGGGCCTTTCTGGCCTCACACCACGCAACATATTTTTGCCACATGTGGTGATAATGTTGTGCGGTCACCTCCTTTCTGGCTTTGACCAGGGTAGGAATGACCTCTTCCGGAATGCCTTTTTCCCTTAGGATCCGGCGTTCCACCGCCATGCCGTCAAACGCAGCTGCGGTAAGTCTTGGAACAGACATGGTACTTGCTGAAACAAGTCCCTTCTTAGCGGCAGAGGCCATAAGTCCTCTGTGAGCATCTCTTGAAGTTCCGGGTACCAAGTCCTTCTTGGCCAATCCGGAGCCATGAGTATAGTTCTTACTCCTCTACGTCTTATAAGTCTCAGTACCTTAGGTATGAGAAGCAGAGGATGGAACACATACACCGACTGGTACATCCATGGTGTTACCAGAACGTCCACAGCTATTGCCTGAGGGTCTCTTAACCTGGCGCAATACCTGTCCCGTTTTTTGTTCAGACGGGACGCCATCATGTCCACCTTTGGTATTTCCCAACGGTTTACAATCATGTGGAAAACTTCCCGATGAAGTTTCCACTCTGCCGGGTGGAGGTCGTGCCTGCTGAGGAAGTCTGCTTCCCAGTATCCATTCCCGGAATGAAACACTGCTGACAGTGCTATCACATGATTTTCCGCCCAGCGAAAAGTCCTTGCAGTTTTTGCTATTGCCCTCCTGCTTCTTGTGCCGCCCTGTCTATTTACGTGGGCGACTGCCGTGATGTTTTTCCCACTGGATCAATACCGGCTGACCTTGAAGCAGAGGTCTTGCTAAGCTTAGAGTATTATAAATTTACCCTTAGCTCCAGTATATTTATGTGGAGAAAAGTCTCCAGACTTGATCACACTCCCTGGAAATTTTTTCCTTGTGTGACTGCTCCCCAGCCTCTCGGGCTGGCCTCCGTGGTCACCAGCATCCAATCCTGAATGCCGAATCTGCGGCCCTCTAGAAGATGAGCACTCTGTAACCACCACAGGAGAGACACCCTTGTCCTTGGATATAGGGTTATCCGCTGATGCATCTGAAGATGCGATCCGGACCATTTGTCCAGCAGATCCCACTGAAAAGTTCTTGCGTGAAATCTGCCGAATGGAATTGCTTCGTAGGAAGTCACCATCTTTACCAGGACCCTTGTGCAATGATGCACTGATTTTAGGAGGTTCCTGACTAGCTCGGATAACTCCCTGGCTTTCTCTTCCGGGAGAAACACCTTTTTCTGGACTGTGTCCAGAATCATCCCTAGGCACAGCAGACTTGTCGTCGGGATCAGCTGCGATTTTGGAATATTTAGAATCCACCCGTGCTGTTGTAGCAGTATCCGAGATAGTGCTACTCCGACCTCCAACTGTTCCCTGGACTTTGCCCTTATCAGGAGATCGTCCAAGTAAGGGATAATTAAGACGCCTTTTCTTCGAAGAAGAATCATCATTTCGGCCATTACCTTGGTAAAGACCCGGGGTGCCGTGGACAATCCAAACGGCAGCGTCTGAAACTGATAGTGACAGTTCTGTACCACGAACCTGAGGTACCCTTAGTGAGAAGGGCAAATTTTGGACATGGAGGTAAGCATCCCTGATGTCTCGGGACACTATATAGTCCCCTTCTTCCTGGTTCGTTATCACTGCTCTGAGTGACTCCATCTTGATTTGAACCTTTGTAAGTGTTCAAATTTTTTTAGATTTAGAATAGGTCTCACCTAGCCTTCTGGCTTCAGTACCACAATATAATGTGGAATAATACCCCTTTTCTTGTTGTAGGAGGGGTAATTTGATTATCACCTGCTGGGAATACAGCTTGTGAATTGTTTCCCATACTGCCTCCTTGTCGGAGGGAGACCTTGGTAAACCAGACTTCAGGAGCCTGCGAAGGGGAAACGTCTCGACATTCCAATCTGTACCCCTGGGATACTACATGTAGGATCCAGGGGTCCTGTACGGTCCCAGCGTCATGCTGAGAGCTTGGCAGAAGCGGTGGAACGCTTCTGTTCCTGGGAATGGGCTGCCTGCTGCAGTCTTCTTCCCTTTCCTCTATCCCTGGGCAGATATGACTCTTATAGGGACGAAAGGACTGAGGCTGAAAAGACGGTGTCTTTTTCTGCAGAGATGTGACTTAGGGTAAAAACTGTGGATTTTCCAGCAGTTGCCGTGGCCACCAGGTCCGATGGACCGACCCCAAATAACTCCTCTTCCTTTATACGGCAATACACCTTTGTGCCGTTTGGAATCTGCATCACCTGACCACTGTCGTGTCCATAAACATCTTCTGGCAGATATGGACATCGCACTTACTCTTGATGCCAGAGTGCAAATATCCCTCTGTGCATCTCGCATATATAGAAAATGCATCCTTTAAATGCTCTATAGTCAATAAAATACTGTCCCTGTCAAGGGTATCAATATTTTTAGTCAGGGAATCCGACCAAGCCACCCCAGCTCTGCACATCCAGGCTGAGGCGATCGCTGGTCGCAGTATAACACCAGTATGTGTGTATATACTTTTTATGATATTTTCCAGCCTCCTGTCAGCTGGCTCCTTGAGGACGGCCCTATCTATAGACGGTACCGCCACTTGTTTTGATAAGCGTGTGAGCGCCTTATCCACCCTAAGGGGTGTTTCCCAACGCGCCCTAACTTCTGGCGGGAAAGGGTATACCGCCCATAATTTTCTATCGGGGGGAACCCACGCATCATCACACACTTCATTTAATTTATCTGATTCAGGAAAAACTACGGTAGTTTTTTCACATCCCACATAATACCCTCTTTTGTGGTACTTGTAGTATCAGAAATATGTAACACCTCCTTCATTGCCCTTAACGTGTGGCCCTAATAAGGAATACGTTTGTTTATTCACCGTCGACACTGGATTCAGTGTCCGTGTCTGTGTCTGTGTCGACCGACTAAAGTAAACGGGCGTTTTAAAACCCCTGACGGTGTTTCTGAGACGTCTGGACCGGTACTAATTGTTTGTCGGCCGTCTCATGTCGTCAACCGACCTTGCAGCGTGTTGACATTATCACGTAATTCCCTAAATAAGCCATCCATTCCGGTGTCGACTCCCTAGAGAGTGACATCACCATTACAGGCAATTGCTCCGCCTCCTCACCAACATCGTCCTCATACATGTCGACACACACGTACCGACACACAGCACACACACAGGGAATGCTCTGATAGAGGACAGGACCCACTAGCCCTTTGGAGAGACAGAGGGAGAGTTTGCCAGCACACACCAAAAACGCTATAATTATATAGGGACAACCTTATATAAGTGTTTTCCCTTATAGCATCTTTTATATATTTCTAACGCCAAATTAGTGCCCCCCCTCTCTGTTTTAACCCTGTTTCTGTAGTGCAGTGCAGGGGAGAGCCTGGGAGCCTTCCCTCCAGCCTTTCTGTGAGGGAAAATGGCGCTGTGTGCTGAGGAGATAGGCCCCGCCCCTTTTTCGGCGGGCTCGTCTCCCGCTCTTTAATGGATTCTGGCAGGGGTTAAATATCTCCATATAGCCCCCGGAGGCTATATGTGAGGTATTTTTAGCCAAAAAAGGTTTTCATTTGCCTCCCAGGGCGCCCCCCTCCCAGCGCCCTGCACCCTCAGTGACTGCCGTGTGAAGTGTGCTGAGAGGAAATGGCGCACAGCTGCAGTGCTGTGCGCTACCTTAAGAAGACTGAGGAGTCTTCTGCCGCCGATTCTGGACCTCTTCTCGTTTCAGCATCTGCAAGGGGGCCGGCGGCGAGGCTCCGGTGACCATCCAGGCTGTACCTGTGATCGTCCCTCTGGAGCTAATGTCCAGTAGCCAAAGAAGCCAATCCATCCTGCACGCAGGTGAGTTCACTTCTTCTCCCCTAAGTCCCTCGTTGCAGTGATCCTGTTGCCAGCAGGACTCACTGTAAAATAAAAAACCTAAGCTAAACTTTTCTAAGCAGCTCTTTAGGAGAGCCACCTAGATTGCACCCTTCTCGGCCGGGCACAAAAATCTAACTGAGGCTTGGAGGAGGGTCATAGGGGGAGGAGCCAGTGCACACCACCTGATCCTAAAGCTTTACTTTTTGTGCCCTGTCTCCTGCGGAGCCGCTATTCCCCATGGTCCTTTCAGGAACCCCAGCATCCACTAGGACGATAGAGAAATAGATTTATCCGCGGTAGCTGTGGAAACCAGGTCCGCGAGAACTTCCCCAAATAACACCTCACCCTTGTAAGGCAAAACTTCCATATGCCTCTTTGAGTCGGCATCACCCGTCCATTGGCGGGTCCACAGGGCTCGCCTAGCAGAAATCGCCATGGCGTTGGCTCTTGAACTTAGTAGCCCAACGTCTCTTTGAGCGTTTCTCATATATAAGACTGCGTCTTTAATGTGACCTAAGGTCAATAAAATGGTATCCCTATCTAGGGTATCAATGTCAGCTGACAAGGTATCTGTCCAAGCTGCTACCGCACTACAAACCCACGCCGATGCTATTGCAGGTCTGAGAAAAGCGCCCATATGTGAATAAATTGATTTTAAGGTAGTTTCCCGTCTGCGATCAGCAGGATCCTTGAGGGCCGCTGTGTCTGGAGACGGTAGTGCCACCTTCTTGGACAAGCGCGTTAAAGCCTTGTCCACCCTGGGCGAGGATTCCCACCGTACCCTGTCCTGTGCAGGGAAAGGATACGCCATAAGAATCCTCTTGGGAATCTGCAGTTTTTTGTCTGGAGTTTCCCATGCTTTTTCAAATAACGCTTTCAGCTCATGAGATGGGGGAAAGGTTACCTCAGGTTTCTTTTCCTTAAACATGCATACCCTCATGTCAGGGACAGAGGGGTCATCTGTGATATGTAAAACATCTTTTATTGCAATAATCATATAATGAATACTTTTGGCCACCCTTGGGTGTAACCTGGCATCATCGTAGTCGACACTGGAGTCAGAATCCGTGTCGGTATCAGTGTCTGCTACTTGGGACAGGGGACGTTTTTGAGACCCTGAAGTGCCCTGTGACACAGTCAAAGCCATTGATTGACTCCCTGTTTTATCCCTGGACTCTGCTTTGTCCAATCTCTTATGTAATAAAGCCACATTTGCATTTAAAACATTCCACATATCTAACCAATCAGGTGTCGGCGTTGCCGAAGGAGACACCACAATCATCTGCTCCACCTCCTCCTTAGATGAGCCTTCCGCTTCAGACATGCCGACACACACGTACCGACACTCCCACACACTCAGGGATATATCTATATGGAGACAGTCCCCCAATAAGGCCTTTTGGAGAGACAGAGAGAGAGTATGCCAGCACACACCCAGCGCCACCGGACACTGGAAAAAAATCCCAGTTAGTACAGCGCTTTTATATAAATATACTCACTGCGCCAATGAAATGTGTCCCCCCCCCCTCTTTTGTGCCCTCTGTAACCTTGTTCAGCAGGGGAGAGTCCGGGGAGCCAGCTTCTCTGCAGTGTGCTGTGGAGAAAATGGCGCTGGTTAGTGTTGGAGGACCAAGCCCCGCCCCCTCACCGGTGGGCTTCGGTCCCGCTCAAATTATTTATACTGGCGGGGGTTTATTAATATACTGCCTCCGCAGTATCTACTCTATATGCCAGTGTCCCTAGAGGTTTTTATTGCTGCCCAGGGCGCCCCCCCCCCCTGCGCCCTGCACCCTTACAGTGCCCGCTGTGTGTGTCTGTGTGGGAGCACAGTGAAGATCTGAAGTCTTCTGCCGCCTGTGAAGTCTTCTTTTCTTCTTAATACTCACCCGGCTTCTGTCTTCCGGCTCTGTGAGGAGGACGGTGGCGCGGCTCCGGGACGAACGGCGAGGGTGAGACCTGCGTACCGACCCTCTGGAGCTAATGGTGTCCAGTAGCCTCAGAAGCAGAGCCTATCATTCAAGTAGGTCTGCTTCTCTCCCCTCAGTCCCACGATGCAGGGAGCCTGCTCCCTGGAAATAAAAAACCTAACAAAAAGTCTTTTTCAGAGAAACTCAGGAGAGCTCCCCTGCAGTGCACGCAGTCTCCTCTGAGCACAGGATCTAACTGAGGTCTGGAGGAGGGACATAGAGGGAGGAGCCAGTGCACACCCATTCTAAAGTCTTTAGAGTGCTCATGTCTCCTGCGGAGCCCGTCTATACCCCATGGTCCTTACGGAGTCCCCAGCATCCTGTAGGACGTAAGAGAAAACCCAATATAAAATAATCCAAGCTAAATTGTAAAATATGAAATATACAGATGTGTCCTCGTTTATATAGCCACACTACACCATGCAGCTCGAGATACCTGGCGCAAGTGAGCCACCAGGTGCTGTGCAACTCTGCTAGCGGCGGGCATTTTTTTTTTTTGCTGCAAATGCGTTTTAGTCTCAACGTGGTGTGACTGATTAATTTGATAGGCAACACTTGTATATTGTGTGTGACTGAGGGAGGAATTCAATTAGCCGTGAAATATTGTTAGAACTGTAAAAGGTGAGATATTATTGTATAGTACTTACTGCGAATGTCACTTCACCACCTCTGAGCAGGTGATAAGCTGGGGGGAAAATCCCTATTATAAAGGTAAAAATGTTGGGATTTGGTTCATTGCCCCTGGGACACCTCCTGAATGTCTAAATAGGCACATAGAAGTTTTTAATTATTTTTAATTACTAAATAATGAAATAATGACATGTCATTTTTGGGGTCAAAAATGCAAAATGATGGAAATTGGGATACGAGGTATGGGTCAGGTATATTAATGTGCTTTATGAGTGGGACAAGTGTTTTTAGGCTTACAGGTGGGAGTAATCATTTTCTTTTTGGAAGTGTATGGATAGTGGCTTAATATGACCCAAATATATACTTGGACCGATTTTTATGTATCCCCAAATTAATTTGAGCTCTTATTTGCTGATAAACACTTGCTTTCAAACTTTTTTTATTTTTTAGAAAAATGCATATAGCAGCCATTTGACCCAATTTAAGTACCCCAAATATTTTTTATTATGACCCATGTATAGACTTCTATACTGTTTTCCTTAGTTTGGCTTTATTGGGGGTACAGGCAGATTTCCCCAATCTCTCCTACACTTTTCTCGTAGCAGCTTTGCAATTGCAGTCTTTAGCAATGCAAATGCAGGAGGAGGTGCATCCCAGGTGTATACCAACTCCTCCCTGCATTTGCGATGCGATCGCATCTCAGATGAACATCACGACCAGGTAAGCTTAAGTTTTCTCAGCCTCGTCATCGCATTGCAGATTCTGAGGCCAAGGTAACTGCGTCTTGCGAGACAGTCCTTGGCCATGTCACTCCCGGAAAACGGGGACGGCACGCCCTCATTTTCTCTAACACTAGCTGCCCCCATCCCTCCCTGCGAATGCCTCTGCTTGTCCATCAGGCAGAGGCGTTCGCCTATCTGCGCATTGACTGCAGGACCCTTTCTGCACATGCCCATCAGCAATCCTTACTAAATTAGCCCCTTTGTAAGGATATTCTTATGCCTATCCCAAGCACGTTTAAATTCTCTACTGTCTTAAGTGTTGCATATCAAATGAATCAGCCTTGTGATGCAACTAAGACGCATTTATGGCAAAAAAGATGCGCGGCACTTGCAGAGTGTCACAGGACCTAGCACGCTGAGAGGGGCTGTTTGGCGCAACTGTAGCAGTGATGTATGAGGACACTCTAGCAGTAGTGGGAACAAGTCCAAACAAGGCTATTCACTCTGTTTATAGAATTAACAATACATTTTGAATTTCTATATACCTCTAAGCACAACACATCCAGAGCAATCTACATGGAACCATATACACTATACCATTCTTCATGCTGGGTGTATACAATTCAGTTATAGGGTATTTTTTTTATTTTTTATTTTATAAGCTCCACTTCAATAAATGCTAAGCAATAATGGGGGTCAATCCGAGTTGATCGTAGCTGTGCTAAATTTAGCACAGCTACGATCATTCACACTGACATGTGGGGGGACGCCCAGCACAGGGCTAGTCCACCCCAGTCTGCCCCCCCCCGCAGAAGTGCAAAGGCATCGCACAGCGGCGATGCCTTTGCACTTCAAGAGTAGCTCCCGACCAGCGCAGCTTTAGCGTGCTGGCCGGGAGCTACTCGTCACTCCCCGTGACGTCACGCAGCCGCCACGGCCTGCCCCCCCAATGGTCCGGCCATGCCTGCGTTGGCCGGACCGCACCCCCCAAAAACGGCGGCCAGCCCACTCCCGCCCAGCGACCACCTCTGTCTCAGAGGAGATCGCAGTTCCGACCCGAACGCTGCGTTGCGACAAACTGCAGCGAGTGATCGGGTCAGAATGACCCCCAAAGTGCAGAAAATGAAACACTTTGATAGAACTTAAATATATAAAATCAAAGGGTCTGCAGGGTATGGATCAGCAGATCTACATGGAAAAGTCTACAGTCATTAGGCCGACCACTAATGGTCGACATGCATTAGGTCAAAAGGTCGACACATGAAAGGGTCAACATGACAAAAAGTCGACACAAAAAAGGTAGACACAACACAAGGTATTTTTGTGTTGTTTTTGCAGTCAAAGCACGTGGAAGCCCAATTAGTGTACTGCTCGCCATGCTCCAGGCAAGGTTACTATTCCCGATCATAGTACAAAGTAAAGACAAAGTATGAAAACGTTGATTGAAATGCTAACGAGCTAATGATGTGTTAGCTAATATTCATGTAATGGTTATCTCAGGTGTACTAAATGGTTTGTGCTGGGATTTTATGGTTCTGTGTATTGCGATACTGAAGGCTGTGATTGCCTCAATGTGACAGAAACACCCTCCCCAATTAGCCACATGTGTTCTAATTAGCATAGCATACTGCAGTCAGATTTATAGATGCAGTCTGTTTAGAAATTAACATAGAAACATAGACTCTGACAATAGATAAGACTCACGTGGCCCATCTGGTCTGCCCGAAACACATGTACACGCACACACGGAGGTTAATATTTTGTGGGGAACCAATTAACCTATCAGTATATTTTGGGATCCTGGGAGGAAACTGGAGTACCCTGAGGAAACCCACGCAAATACATGGAGAACATACAAACCACACACAGTTAGAGCCGTGGTGGGAATCCAACCTATAACCTCAGTGTTATACCAGAATAATACAGGAGAAAATCACTCTGCAGCACCTGGCTCCTGTCACTGCCAGTACTTTGGTGTCACCCCTTCCGAGGGTGACACCTGGGTGCGGGACACACCCTGTGCACCTGGGTTGTGACACCACTGCATTACACCATCCATACTGCCCTAATGTATTCACTTCTCTGAATGGTAAGGTAGGGGCCCAGCTGAAGAAGTAGCTGTGAATATGGGTTCCGTTCATTAAACTGTTAACAGAGAACCTATTTTCTTTTTCCAAATTGATCTAGTTTAGCAGTACTATAATACAGTATTTCTACATTTCTAAACCAATACATATTTTCTTACTAATTTCATGTGTTCCTGCTCCAGTGAATGAAGGACGGATGCATTAGAAATGAGCCTACATACCTGACATATTTTCAGCGTAGCCTAAATAGAGAAAGTACCAATTTATCTACGGCCATAAAATATAGTAAAGCCATTCTGAAATACACTAATCCGTTGCATATTTATGTGACATATTCTTGAATTCATCTAAAGTAATTCTGATTACAAGAATGCCCTTTATAAAAAGACAAAACTCTTGCTAACCAGCATTCCGTCTCCCATTAGCCATAGTTCACATACAGCAGTACTAACCTCTGCATTGATAAATCTAATTTCTGCCAGAATTCGTAATAAAACCTTCACATCACTGAACAATTCTATCTTGGTCTTTGACGATTCCGGCTCTGAACTCTTTCCTTCATCCAAAGCGCTGGTCACAGATTTCTTTTGTACTGATGGAAGGTTAAAAAAAAAACCACAGAAAACAATGATTTTTTTTATACAATTACGTTAAAGCAATCCAGATAATTCTTCACCACATTTAGCACATTGCTTCAGGCAGAGGGGATTTACAGACACTGTAAAGTCACATTTCAATGTGTTTAATCAAAGGTAAAAGAGAGCGCATAGATAATCTGCACAGAAAACAATAGTCTAAGAGTACCGTCAAAAAGAACCAACCAGAACTCAGGGTCTTATTCAGATTCAGTTTCAAAATTGCAAAATCTCAAAATTGGGCGATTATCGGCAGACAGCACATGCGCTGAGAATACATTGCGCTTTGAAGGCTAAATTGTGATCGCAATTCAGTGAAATACGAATGCAATCTGATTGACAGGAAGTGGCCATTTGTGGGTGTTAACAAGGCATTTGTGGAGAGTGGTTGGAAAAAACACAGGTGGATCATGGCCGTTTTTGGGGCGTGTATCTGATGTCAGTTGCAATGGATTGCGAGTAAAAACATGGCTCTGGTGTGACTGCATTCTCATTGTTCTGAGTAGTCCTGGGTCAACCACAATTGCTGATGGTACTCGATTTCTGCGTATGCATCACAAAAGTCCTGCTTGCCCGTGGCAAGATCCGCTACTGCTTGCGGGTATAACAATGCCTGCTTTGCCTCTCTACCAATGCTATGGGCAACTTCTCCACTCTTTTCACTGCTTGATACATCTCAGGAGGCATGTTTTGTGTTGTGTTTGTCTTCCAGGGTCATCACTCCTGGGACTCTCATATCTTTACCATCTTTATATGTGTCTCTATCCTATTATCTCTCTATAGAATGTGGATTAACCTCCCCCCCCCCCCCCGACTATCCAAGATTGCTCTAAGCGTGCTGCAGATTAAATGCAGCTTTAATCTAATCCCTGATCATACAGTATATAAGTACAGTTAATACTGTACAGTAGTCCAGGCTAAAATGTACTTATTAATTTCCGGCACAAAACCCTATGTACTTGATTTTAAGCTTTGGCTCCACAGAATGAACAAAGTTCTCATGAACAGCTGAATAATATTCTGCAGGTACGGTACATATATAATAATTTACTGTGATTTCAATAAACTCTCTTTCTGGAAACCTCTCCCCTCATTTACCTCAGATAATCAGAGTTCTACTGGATTATAATATCTCCCTTCCATCTCCCTCACTGCCCATCAGGGTGTAAAAACAATGGCCCTCATTCCGAGTTGTTCACTCGCTAGCTGCTTTTAGCAGCAGTGCAAACGCTAAGCCGCCTCCCTCTGGGAGTGTATCTTAGCTTAGCAGAAGTGCGAACGAAAGGTTAGCAGAACTGCTCGTGAAATTTTTCATGCAGTTTATGAGCTGCTCCAGACCTACTCCAACCTTGCGATCACTTCAGACAGTTTAGTTCCTGCTTTGACATCACAAACACGCCCTGCGTTCGGCCAGCCACTCCCCCGTTTCCCCAGACACGCCTGCGTTTTTTAGCACACTCCCGGAAAACGGTCAGTTCCCACCCAGAAACACCCACTTCCTGTCAATCACTCACCGATCAGCTGAGCGACAGAAAAGTGTTGCTCGCTCTTGTGTAAAACTGCATAGTTTTGTGCGAAAGTACTTCGCGTGTGCGTACTGCGGCTAGTACGCATGCGCAGAAGTGCCGATTTTTAGCCTGATCGCTACGCTGCGAACAACTGCAGCTAGCGATCAACTCGGAATGTCAACTAAAATGAGTTAATGTACTTAAATAATGTTTGCAGCTAGGGGCGTCTGTGTCGGATATACTAGCAGGTCCAGCAGACGTTACCAGGCTGTGGCCGGAGCACGGGGAGAAGGTAAGGCATCGGTTCCACTTAGAAGGGGAATAACGGACACAGCCGCACTGTACTGGGAGGAGACTACCACACCGTAGCTGGCGCGCCGCCACCACGGGGACAAGTTTTAAATACACAAATCACAAAAAGTCATAATTTCAGGCTAGAAACACGTGGGTAAGAAAATTCTACTATAAACAATAGGCAAACAATCACATGTTCACTGTAGAGTTACAAAAGAATCTAGACAATTTATATATACTTACCGACATCATGTCTTGAAATCTGCCACCGGCCATCATCATATAACAGGCAGAATCTGCACGCTGCCCTACACACATCCCACACTTCTTGTTTACGGGCAATTTTTGCCAAATCCGCCCACAATCTGACCCTGCAAATAGGAAATCAGACATGAATGTTGAAGACCAGTATTATAATAAAGTAAATGAAAGTACATTATTTAGAAAGTAAATTTTTGTCCTTGTATCAATGGACAACTTATAGCCCTTATAGCACTGCAGGAGGTACAGATATAATAATAATAATAATAATTTTATTGATATAGCGCTCTTTCTCCAACAGGACTCAAGGCGCTTATAACATGTACAGAGATAGTAAGGGGGGTACACATGGAGAGATCCGTGCTTAAATTCTAAGCAATCTGACTAGATTGTTTAGAAATTAATCACGGATCTCTCCGTGTGTATGCCCCACAGCGATAGCGATGTGCGGCACCACACGTCGCTATCGCATGCCAAATCTAGTAGATCGATCACTTCACTGCTCTGTGAAGTGAGCAGCCCCCGTATCACCCCCTCACTCAGCACACATCGCACTATGCGCTGAGCGGGAGGAGAGATGTGTGCGCTGAGCGGTCTGTGCTAGACCAATCAGCACACATCTTCCCCGTGTGTACGGGACTTGGGATGTGTTCCAACTGAAATCTAAATTGCAGTGTAAAAATAAAGCAGCCAGTATTTACCCTGCACAGAAACAATATAACCCACCCAAATCTAACTCTCTCTCTGCACATGCTATACTGTCTCTGCCCCCCTTGCAGTGCACATGGTTTTGACCATTGGAGAACAAATCTGCTGCTGCGATCAGGTCTGAATTAGTTTTATACAGAAATGCACTCTACAAGCACTTCAGCTAAGATCTCCAGGCCAGTGCACCACACCTGCTCACACCACTAAGATTCATAGGCGACTAGGGGCCCGATTCATTAAGGATTGCAAATGCAAAAGCTGTTCTCATTTGCAGTCCTTAGCAATGGAAATGCAGGAGGAGGAGCATACCACCTCCTCCCTGCATCTGCGATGCGATCGTTTATCAAATGAACATTGCAACCATTGGATGCGATGTTCATCTGCGACGGCAGGCTGAATAAGCTTCAGCTTAGAATGGGTCCTGCGCATGTGCAGTTTCTTCAACATTGGCAAACTGCACATATGATTACATAAGTGATCCATAATGAATAAGGCCCTATGTACTAAGACTAGGAGAGATAAAGTGGAGAGAGATAAAGTATCACCCAATCAGCTCCTGTCATTTTTCAAACACAGCCTGTAACGTGGAGGTTAGGAGCTGATTGGCTGGTACTTTATCTCGCTCCAAGGCTTAGTACATAGACCTCTAGGTCAGAGTGCACTGCATAAGAGCCAGCAGTACATGTCAGTGGGCTAGATGCATCATCGCTTGGAGAGTGATAAAATGGAGAGTGATAAACTACCAGCCAATCAGCTTCCAATTGTCATTTTTCAAACAGGGCCTGTAACATGGCAGTTAGGAGCGGATTGGCTGGTACTTTATCTCTCTCCATTTTATTTATCTCCAAGCGATGATGCATCTAGCCCTGTATCTCTTGACTATACAGCTTGTAAAACAAAAGTTAAATCCTAGTGTGAACGATCCCTTATTGAGAATAAAATCTACTAATACAACTAAATATTCAGATTTATAGTAAAGATATTGATTGTCAAATGCACCTGCTGTCGATGCATCTACTTTGTGCAGCAAACATTCAGGAGAGTACAGCCTACAGAGCAGCAGTGAAAATAATGAGACTTAGGGGGTATTCAATTAAATGCGGTTGTTTTGACTGGTCGAAAAAACAGCACTAATTCGACACAGGGTATTCAATTGCGGGCAATTTCACACATTTTTTTTAATCCATTTTTGCCCATGCCGTTTCACTTTTTTTTTTTTTCGGATCGGCATGGGTGAAAATTGCACCAAAAAACGTCCGAAAAAGCCTGCAAATTCACCAAAACACGTGTATCAGCGGCAAATTTGCAGATACACATGGTTTTCGTCTGTGCAGGATTTTAAGTCGAAAAAGCGGCACAGGCATTGAATAGGTCAAATGTAAATTCGACCTAAAAACGGGCGAAAAGTGCAGTTTTTTCAACTGGTCAAAAAAAAAAACAGCACTAATTGAATACCCCTCATAAGTGCAAACATCTTGGGAAAAGTCTTCAAATCCTGAGTCATGGGGTTCATTTTCTGTGTTCAACATAAACTGTGAATATAAACTGGAAAATAATATATGTAACACAGTAGACAGTAGGCTTTGTAACTACATAAAGCATAGGTCTGCAAACTCGGTCCTCATTACCCCACACACTGCATGTTTTGCAGGTAACCCAGCAGGTGCACAGGTGTATTAATTACTCACGGACACATTTTAAAAGGTCCACAGGTGGAGTTAATTATTTCACTTGCGATTCTGTGAGGAGACCTGCAAAACATGCACTGTGTGGGGTAATGAGGACCGAGTTTGCAGACCTATGACATAAACTGTCAATCTATCCAAACCATAGGTTCTCAAACTCGGTCCTCAGGACCCCACACAGTGCATGTTTTGCAGGTCACCCAGCACATGCACAGGTGTATTAATTACTCACTGACACATTTTAAAAGGTCCACAGGTGGAGCTAATTATTTCACTTGTGATTCTGTGAGGAGACCTGCAAAACATGCACTGTGTGGGGTCCTGAGGACCGAGTTTGAGAACCTGTGATCCAAACCAAAAGGAAAGGAGACAATGATTAAACAAAAGATTTCAGGTGACAACAACTAAACTGCACCAGACGTCAATCAGAGACATAGAGACAATAGTGTTACTGACCTTACAGTGTCTTTCTTATTTCCTGTATGCTGTAAATGCAATCCAGTCTTCTGGACACACTTTGTATGGTGTTGAGCTTTCATGCATAAGTAACTTACATGTCCTGTGCTGCTTTTACCTGTGGAGACTGACACCAGATAACCCCTCTGTGTTATAAATCTTACATTACAAGACAAACACTACAGTCAGCGCTACAACAACAATATAATCCACAGGTGATTTAAGGGGCATACATACGGTGCGATCTGAACTACCGATGTGGACTATATAGTACATATTGGTAAAAACATAGTACATATCGCACATTGTGTATACAGCTTGTGATGACGATGCGCGCTCCCGCGGAGTCGGTATCACACGAAAACATAGACTGTGCAGGCAGGTCATACTTGCCAACTTTCTGGCCGCTCTCTCCGGGAGAGAGCAGCCAGGTCGGCTCAGCAGCGGGGCGGGCAGTGATGGGGAGTGCAGAGGGGGGCGGGCCAGAGGTGTGATGGGGCGTGACAGAGGTGGGACGGGGCGTGGCTGCGGAAATCGCGTCACGTAAGCCACCCCCCCCCGCTGTTTAATGCCGCTATTACCGGCATTATACAGCAGGGGGCGTGGCTATGATGACGCGATTCAACAAGAATCGCGTCATCGCCTGCCCGGACCGCCCACTTTACTCGCTAAGTGGGCGGCCAGGCAGTGGGGAACCCCTGCAATCGGGAGACTTGCCTGTTCTTCCGGGGGGGTGGGAGGGTCACCCGATTTTCGGGAGCCTCCCGGCCATTCCGGGAGAGTAGGCAAGTCTGAGGCAGGTCACTTTTTGACTAGAAAGTGTACAATCTAGTTTCTAGTATAGTCAAACCTGTACATAGCCAAAATTGTATATAACCAAAATGTTACCGTGTGCAGTCAAAATCGGTGGCTCTGGGCTTCGGGGTATTCAAGGGACATCGCAAAGTCAAAATTGTCCTTTAGGCAGAATTGCACCGTGTGTATGCACCTTAAGACATGATTATTCCTAAGGGGTGTATTCAATTAGCCCTGATAAGCCGGACTTTATCCCTGATGTCGGCACTTATCGGGGATTATGCTTTGCGTGCGCCACCTAGACCGGCAATAAGTGGGCGAAAATACTGTACATTGGTCCACGGCTTTTTGCGGGACCTATGTATTTTCGCATGAAAAACGGATGTTTATCACGCGACCTAATTGGATAGGAGTGATCAAAAGATGCTAAAGAAAAACGGCACTATCACAGGTAATTGGATACCCCCTTAATGTACCGTATTTGCCGGCGTATAAGACGACTGGGCGTATAAGACGACCCCCAACATTTCCACTCAAAATATAGAGTTTGTTATATACTCGCCGTATAAGACTACCCCCTTCCACACACCAAATAAAACGTAAAAGAACATCAGATTTGTGACATACTGTATATTATGACCTGATAAGAGATTTGGATAGGGAGTATTTATCAAGGTATGCATAAGAAGGGGGGAGGGGGCGAGGAGAAAGTTGTAAAATGTATAAAAGTATACCCCTGTGTGCATTTAGTGTTACCGGTTTCACATGAGTGCCATTAGTATTAGTATTAGTGCCATTACAGTACCTGTCATTGTCACCATTGAACGGCCACAACGCGACTGCAGCGCCTCCGGCCAGTCCCTGCATCTCCCTGTAATTGGCACTAGTGACCCGCCGCGGCCGCACTGGATATTGCGCGATACTGGATGGTGAGTAGAATGAGGTGGGCGGGCATCGGGAGGCCACTATGGGCACCGGGCGAGTATCGGAAGGCCACTATGGCAGCTATGTCTATCCCAACTGAAGTGCACCCGGCGTATAAGACGACCCCCCCACTTGGAGGCATGTTTTTCAGGGCAAAAAAGTAGTCTTATACGCCAGCAAATACTGTAATAATTATCAAACAAAAATACAAAGTTATTAGTTCTAAAATGTGAAGTTCATTTATTAAAAAAACACGATACACAGCATAGTTACAAACAGTAATAAATAATAAAAACAAAATTGTTATTCACTTCTCACTACAATATTACAAACACAAATGCAAACAGAAATTTTGATTTTGAGATTGTGGGGGAAATTTAATGGACTGTTTGGTTCAAACCCGACATACTGCACACTTCTGGTGATTTTAACCTTCAAACTGCCCAATTGACTGTATTATCTGTAGTCTTAAAATAAAAACCCTCGTTACTGGTAATGATACATGAGGGAGCAGTGAGATGGGGGTGGGATGCAGGAACATTAGGCTGGAAAAGGGGGGTCACTGGGCTGAATGTGGGGAACACTATGAGTGGGCTGACCAGGGGGTCAAGGTGGGGTAGGGCCCATGGACAGTGAGAGGTTCCTGTGGGCTGCCTAGTGAGGGAAGGGGGGGGGGGGGGGGGGGCACTGGGAAAGGTGCGGGGTCGGTGAGATGGTGGGCTGGAGAATGGGGGGCACTGGCTGAATGGGGGGAACTCTGTGACTGGGCAGGCTGGAGGGTTCTAGGTGGTAGAGGGGCATGGGCAGTGAAATGGGTCAGTGGGCTGATTAGGAAGGAAAACAGGATTTTAATACCTACCGGTAAATCCTTTTCTATAAGTACGTAGAGGATGTTGGGGACACCAAAAGAACCATGGGATATAGACGGATCCGCAGGAGACACCGGCACTTTAAGACTTTCAAAGGGGGCGTGACGTGGCTCCTCCCTCTATATCCCTCCACAGACTCAGTTTGGAACTGTGCCCAGAGATGGACATTTTGAGGAAAGGAATTAACAACAAGGTGAGCATCATACCAGCTCACGCCATAAACATGCCGAATAACATGGCATTCAACTGAACACATGCCAACGGACATGAACAAAATTCAGCAACAAACTGAAGAAACCATAACACAACCTGTGTGTAACCAGAACTAAACTGCAGATACAGTACGCACTGGGACGGGCGCCCAACATCCTCTACGGACTTATAGAAAAGGATTTACCGGTAGGTATTAAAATCCTGTTTTCTATTACGTCCTTGAGGATGTTGGGGACACCAAAAGAACCATGGGATTATACCAAAGCTCTATAACGGGCGGAAGAGTGCGGATGACTCTGCAGCACCGATTGACCAAACTTTAGGTCTTCATCGGCCAAGGTATCAAACTTGTAAAACGTAGCAAACGTGTTTGACCCCGACCAAGTAGCAGCTCGGCAAAGTTGTAATGCCGAGACACCCCGGGCAGCCGCCCAGGACGAGCCCACCTTCCTAGTGGAATGGGCTTTTACCGATTTAAGTAACGGCAAACTTGCCGTGGAATGAGCCTGCTGAATCGTGTGACATATCCAGCGGGCAATGGTCTGCTTGGTAGCAGGACACCCAAGTTTATTGGGAGCATATAGCACAAACAGAGACTCTGTTTTTCTAACTGGAGCCGTTCTGGCAACGTAACTTTTCAAAGCTCTGACGACATCCAGAGACTTTTCCTCAGCCAAAGTGCCAGTAGCCACTGGCACCACAATAGGTTGGTTAATATGAAAAGAGGAAACCACCTTTGGCAGAAATTGTTGCTGAGTTCTCAATTCTGCCCTATCTTCACGGAAGATCAAATAAGGGCTCTTGTGAGACAAGGCCGGCCGCCAATTCAGACACCCGCCTTGCGGATGCCAATGCTAACAAAATGACAACCTTCCAAGTGAGGAATTTCAACTCCACTTTACTTAAAGGTTCAAACCAATGTGATTTTAGGAATGTCAAAACCACATTAAGATCCCAAGGTGCCACAGGTGGCACAAAGGAGGTTGGATGTGCAGGACCCCTTTTACAAAGGTCTGCACCTCAGGAAGTGAGGCCAATTGTTTCTGAAAGAAAATTGACAAAGCAGAAATCGGCACTTTTATGGAACCTAATTTAAGGCCCGCATCCACTCCATTTTGTAGAAAATGGAGAAAACGTCCAAGGTCAAACTTCTCCACTGGAGCTTTCTTGGACTCGCACCAGGAAATATATATCCTCCAAATACGGTGATAGTGTTTCGACGTCACACCCTTCCTAGCAAGGATAAGAGTGGGGATGACTTCATCGGGAATACCCTTACGGCCTAAAATCTGGCGTTCAACCGCCATGCCGTCAAACGTAGCCGCTGTAAGTCTTGATAGACGAACGGCCCCTGCCGCAGCAGATCCTCGCGTAGAGGAAGAGGCCATGGATCTTCGACTAACAACTCCTGAAGATCCGGGTACCAAATTCTCCTTGGCCAGTCTGGAACTACAAGGAGCGCTGGAATCTGTGATTTTCTTAGGATTCTCAGAACATTTGGAATGAGAGGAAGCGGAGGGTAAACGTACACAAACGGATACACCCAAGGTGACGTCAGTGCATCCACTGCCGCCGCCTGAGGGTCCCTGGACCAGGAACAATACTTTAGTAGTTTTTTGTTGTGGCGGGACGTCATCATGTCTATGTGGGGAACCCCCCATAGATTTGTTAGTAGGGAGAAGACCTCCTGATGAAGGCTCCACTCTTCTGTATGTAGATCGTGTCTGCTGAGGAAGTCTGCTTCCCAGTTGTCCACTCCCGGAAGGAAAATTGCCGACAGAGCGCTTACCCGAGTCTCTGCCCAGCGAAGAATCCTTGTGGCTTCTGCCATTGCTGTTCTGCTCTTTGTGCCGCCTTGGCGGTTTATGTACGCTACTGCTGTCACATTGTCTGATTGGATCAGGACAGGCCGGTTTCGAAGAAGATGCTCCGCTTGTAGAAGGCCGTTGTAAATGGCCCTCAACTCCAGCACGTTTATGTGAAGAAGAGTTTCCTGACTTGACCATCTTCCTTGGAAGGTCATCCCTTGTGTGACTGCTCCCCAACCCCGGGGACTTGCATCCGTGGTCACTAGGATCCAGTCTTGGATCCCGAATCTGCGTCCTTCTAAGAGGTGAGAGCTGTGTAGCCACCACAGGAGTGAGATTCTGGTGTTGGGGGATAGAACTATCCTCCGGTGCATATGAAGGTGGGATCCGGACCATTTGTCCAACAGGTCCCACTGAAACACTCTGGCATGGAACCTCCTGAATTGGAGGGCCTCGTATGCCGCCACCATCTTCCCCAGCAATCGAATGCATTGATGAATGGAGACAGTTGGTGGTTTCAGAATGAGTTTTACCAAACTCTGAATTTCCAGTGCTTTCTCCGGAGGGAGGAACACTCTGGACCGTGTCCAGAATCAAACCCAAAAATGCCAACCGGGTTGTTGGAATTAAGTGTGATTTCGGCAGGTTCAAGAGCCAGCCGTGCTGTTGTAGAAGCGACAGAGACAGTGCAATGTCCTGTACCAGTTTTTCCTTGGACCTCGCCTTTATCAGGAGATCGTCCAAGTACGGGATAATTGTAACTCCTCTTTTTCTGAGGAGAACTATCATTTCTACCATGACTTTGGTAGTCAAGGAGGAAAAGAAACCAAGCGTCTCTTTTCTTTGTAACTAAGGACCCTCGTTTCTGGTGTAAAGGGGTCCTCGTCAATACGTAATATGTCTTTGACAGCCACAATCATATATTGAATACTCTTAGCCAATTTAGGATCTAATCTAGAATCAGCATAATCGGCACCGGTATCAGAGTCCGTGTCGGTATCTGTGTCATCTAATTGGTCAACACCACATTTTAGTGACCCTTGTAATAAAGCGTCATCTACTGATCTCTTCCAAATCTACAGTTGAGAGTCAGATTCAGTAAACTTTTTATTTAATAGAGTAACATTAGCATTTAAAGCATTTAAAGCAGTTAACCAATCAGCAGTCGGCGGTGCCGACAGGACCCCCAAAACATTTGGTGTCCCCAATAAATTATCCCCCTGAGAGGAAAATTCTGCCTCAGACATGTTGTCTCCCTAACAGCACCCAAAAGAAAGCCTGTGAGGGAACAAAAGGAAAGTAGCCAGCTCACACCCCAGCGCCAAAGTGCAGGTCTGAAAAACACCCTCAAGTGTCACAGAGCTGCAGCGCTATAATATATATGTAAATAATCTGCCCCCCCCTCGTTTTATAGCCACTGGTACTTGCTGCTGTGAGGAAGGACCAGCGCTGCTGCTTGGAGGAGGAAATGGCGCCGAGTGAGCCTAGAGGAAGAAGCCCCGCCCCCAACGCGCTTCTTCCCGCTTATTTTTACATGTTTATCCTGGCGGGGGTTTGTCGGCAGTGCCAGGGCACTGTACAGATATGCCAGCCTTATTTATGAGGTATTTTTTAGCTTCCCAGGGCGCCCACCCCCCAGCGCCCTGCACCCAGCGGTGTGTACAGTCCGGGAGCCTGGCACGCACTGAGTAAATCACGTTGCGTGGTACCTCTATATGCCGTCTTTGTTGAAGAGAAGATGTCTTTTCCTCACATACTCACCTGTCTTCTGACTTCTGGCTTGAAGAGGGGGGACGGCAAGCTGTGGGAGCGAGCATCCAGGAGAGCCCGGCGTTCATCTCCCCTCAGGAGCTGAAGGCATCCTGTCAGCAGCAGCAGAGCCCTGAAACTCATTAGAAGTGGGTCTAGACTGCTCTCCCCTCTTTCCCACGAAACAGGGAGTCTGTAGCCAGCAGGCCAGCAGATCTCCCCAAAATAAAAAACCTAACATTAAGTCTTTTCAGAGAAACTCTAAGAGCTCCCCCGAGTGTCTCCATTTCGCAGGGCACATTTTCTAAACTGAGTCTGGGGAGGGATATAGAGGGAGGAGCCAGGTCACGCCCCCTTTGAAAGTCTTAAAGTGCCCATGTCTCCTGCGGATCCGTCTATATCCCATGGTTCTTTTGGTGTCCCCAACATCCTCAAGGACGTAATAGAAAGGGGGAAGACACTGGGAAGGGGATCAGTGAGATTGTGGGGGACACTGAGCTAGAGAAGGGAGATTCACTGGGATGGGGGTGGTCAGTGAGATGGGGGGAGAGAGGGCACTGGGCTGAGAGGATGGGAGCACTAGCCTGGTGTTGCTGCTGCAGTAAACAGCATTCCTCCTTAGCATCCTCTCAGCCTCCATATATCTGCTCCAGCTGCTCAATGCTGCTGGGATCTGGTCATGTGTCCACAAGAGGTGGCTGCTAAGGGAAGTAGGCTTTTCGGCCGGCTCAGTGGGAGGAGACTGGTGTTGTTCCCATACCTAAGACTCCAGCAGCCAGTGTCGGTGATTACTGTGAGGAAGAGGTGGAGTCTCCCACCAGCTCTCTAGCAGGCATGCCAGCCCCCTCAGTAAGGCAGCTTTTTTTAAATTCAATAATTTTTATTGGTTTTATGTTTGCATTTTAAACAATAACCAAACTTCTAAACAACAAAAAAAAAAAAAAAAGAAAGAAAGAAAGAAAGAAAAAAGGGGAAAAACACGGCAACATGCTAAGCATGGGAATACGCAGATTCCCAGTTCACAACATTACAGCATTACAGTCATGACAAACAGAAAGTGCATGTTTATCTCTCAAATATACCCTTGTAAGTCATGAGTATGGACATGTCAACCAGCTTAATCAGTTACAGCACTCAAATACTTCCAGACAGCCAATCCGCTAATTATAATTATATAACACTAACAGCAGGTACGGGCAAATGGGTGGCCGGCCGCAGGTCCCAGGGGTGACACATGAGAGGGACAGTCCCATTGCTAGCATAGACCCCCCTCACACAGCTCACAGACATTCCACGAAGCTTGGCCAATCCTCCCAACAGACCCCCATATTATACACCCAGTGGAGAGTGTCAGCCACTACGGTTCGTTGAGTGAGGAGAACTGAGCCATCTGTCCCACAAGTCATAATATTTCTTCCCCGCCTTCCTGGCCATGTATACGTATCTCTCATGAGCAGCCGTTGTATTAACAAGCTAAACCCAAGACTGTACTGTGGAAGCATCCTTAGCCAGCCACAGTCTAGCAACACACACCTTAGCTAGAGCACACAAATTGATCAGGTATCGTTTGCTAGGAGCATCCAGGGCGTCATCCTCCAAGGCCGACAATACACACACCGTCTGGGTACACACAACCGATGGAATACCAGTGGACACCATGACATCAATAATACCAGACCAGAATATTGCCATCTTAGGGCAAAGCCAAATAACATGCCAGAAATCAGCACCCAAACAGCCACACTTAGGACATCTGGCCGAGTGGGTAGCGCCTATGCGGGCTAGTCGCACCGGCGTCATATACACTCTGTGCACAATAAACAATTGAACTTGCTGATATCTAGTGGTAGTGGTAGATAATCGTGGAGAGCATAAAGCTCCCTCCCAGATCTCGTCTGAAATTGGTCCCAGGTCAGATTCCCATTTATTTCTAAGAGAAGATAAAGGTTAATTCTGGGAAACCAAGGACATTATTCAATGGAGTGTCTGGGTCTATACCCTGGACCTTCAAAATAGCATGTGCTTGCTTCCATATAAGAGTGGCTTGTTTTACTATAGGGACCTTAGTTTAATATTCCCACAGAGTAACAGCTGTAATGTCGTACCATCAGGATACTCCTGCAGAAACAGTTGCGAGTGCATAGTGAGACCATCGGAGTCAGTCACCCAGTCCCAGACGTGTGCTAACTGCGCAGCGTAATAGTAAAATTTAAAAATAGGGAGGGCCAAGTCCCCTGCCGATCTTGGTCTGGACAAGGTGTCAAGCTTCAAACGTGCTCTCCTGCTGGCCCAGATCAAGGAGGACAGCAAACTATCAATTTGCCTGAATATTTTAAGGCCGATATATATGGGTGACTGCTGAAAAACATATAGGAGCTTAGGTAAATACACCATTTTCACCAGGTTGACCCTACCAGTAATAGTCAGAGGCAAATTCCCCCAAACCTTGACTTTCGAACGGAGATAGACAATCTGCGGTGTAATACTAAGGGAGACATAAGTACAGGGATCATTCGACACCCATATCCCCAGATACTTAAAAGAGTCTACCCACTTAAGCGGGATACAAAATCAGTGGGGGAACCGGTATTGGACCCTTTAGTGGAGTGATATTTGATTTGTCCCAGTTTATAGTGAGCCCGGAGAAGCCTCCATAAGTGTCCATCATATCCAGAATTATAGGCATAAAAGAGACATAATCATCAATAAATAGCAAGAGATCATCCGCATACAACGCTATTCTATCCTCTCTTGCGCCCACCCTAATACCCAGAATATCTTTACTAGCTCTACTCAAACATGCCAAAGGCTCAATAGCCACGGCAAACAGGGTGGGGGATAGAGGGCAGCCCTGCTTCGTTCCCCTGGACACGGGGAAGGAGTGTGATACGTTTCCGTTCACGGAGACCCTGGCCATGGACTGAGAGTAAAGTAGTTTAACATATTTAATAAAATTAGGGCTCATGCCAAATCTACTCATGGTTTCCCACAAGAAGGCTCACTCCACCGAATCAAAGGCCTTTGCGGCATCCAAAGAGGCTACAACAGAAGAGCAGGCCTCCCCATGCGAAACCTGAAAATAAGTAAACAAGCGCCTTAAATTCACCGCAGTGGACTTACCAGACATAAAGCCTGTTTGGTCCGGGTGAATGATTTGGGTTATAACCTGATTAAGTCTGAAAGCCAGGACCTTGGCTAGGATTTTAACATCCGTGGGTAGCAGAGAGATAGGACGATATGACTCAACTTTCTTGGGGTCCTTATCCGGCTTGGGAATCACTATAATCAATGCCTCTGCCATAGAAGGGGTAAGCGCATTTTGCTCAAATATAGTATTAAATAAATTAAGCAACTGAGGGGCGAAGAAATTGGTGTTTTTTATACAATTTGGATGGAATACCATCTAGGCCATAAGCGTTACCATCCGGTGATGCGGTGATTACTGCCTCTATCTCTTCCACTGATATAGGAGCATCTAGAAGAGCTCTAGCCTCACTAGAGACACAGGGCAACTGGATTTGATCTAAGTAATTACATAATTCTAATGGGGAACATGTGAGTTTGGAGCTATAGAGCGCCTGATAGTAAGATACAAATTCCGTGACAATTTGGGGGGTGCAATCCAACACTATCCCAGCCGAATTCACCACCTCCACCACCGTACGAGAGGAACGGTCCCCCTTAGCAAGATTAGCCAAATATGAACCCGTGTATCCCCCGTAGCGTATTGAACATGGGAGGAGAATAGAAGCCTATGTTGTGTTTTCCCCCACAAATGATCCTTCCATTCTTTCTGGGCACAGAGCCAGTCTAATTTAGAGCTGTCCAAGCCATCCCGTATATATACCATTTCAGAAGCGATAACCCGGTCCTCCAGTTCAGCCCCACGCTTCCTAAAAGAGGATTTAAGACTACCCACTCTTTTGATCAACGTCCCTCTCAGGAAGGCTTTAAAGGTATCCCATAATAAGGAGACATCGGTAGTATCAGCATGAGAGTCAAAGAATTCCAACCAACTGACCTCCAATTCGGATCCCTCACCCATATGCGTGAGCCAAAAAGGGTTAAGCTTCCATACTGCCTGGCCTCTCTGACAGCCCAAGTCAACATGAACCGATACAGGGGAGTGATCCGAAATACCCCTAGTCTCATATCTAACATTTCGAATCATAGGCAGAAGTTCCAGAGAGAGGAGGGCCAAGTCTATCCTAGAAAAGGAAGAGTGTGAGTGTGAGAAACATGAATATTGCCTCAGGTCGGGATTCTTCAACCTCCAGGGATCAACTAAGCCCAGCTCAGAGACAGTATCTGCGAATAAAGACCGTTTTGGCTGTGTGTTGGAGGATGCCGTGGACCTATCCAGTTCATGGTGTAAAAATAAGATTTTAAACCTACCGGTAAATATTTTTTTCCTAGTCCGTAGAGGATGCTGGGGACTCCGTAAGGACCATGGGGTATAGACGGGCTCCGCAGGAGACATGGGCACTCTAAAGACTTTAGAATGGGTGTGCACTGGCTCCTCCCTCTATGCCCCTCCTCCAGACCTCAGTCAGAGAAACTGTGCCCAGAGGAGACGAACAGTACGAGGAAAGAATTTTTGTTAATCTAAGTGCAAGATTCATACCAGCCCACAACATCCACACCGTACAACCTGGAATATACGTAACAAGTTAACAGCATGAACAAAACACCATCAGCCAAAGACTGATCTTAACTGTAACATAACCCTTATGTAAGCAACAACTATATACAAGCCTTGCAGAAATATGTCCGCACTGGGACGGGCGCCGAGCATCCTCTACGGACTAGGAGAAAAAGATTTACCGGTAGGTTTAAAATCTTATTTTGTCTTACGTCCTAGAGGATGCTGGGGACTCCGTAAGGACCATGGGGATGTCAAAGTCGAAAAATATTACAGTACACACATCACGTACAAACTACACAGATGGCCTCCGCGCGTGTACTTGTTCTGCCGTGCGTGCGCATATCCGCAATTTGCGTATGGTCGTTCCCGCGGTCCTGCGCATTAGCGCGTGGTATGAGTATTTACGGTAGAGTTTGTGAACGCATGGAAGGCTATCAAAACACATTACATATTTAATCCAAAATAGTGCACAATGTACACATAGTCTCCCTGCACCACATCAGAAAGTAACAGCAGTTTAAATGGTTTCAGAACAAATGGATTCACCTTTACAGGATAGGAGGGGACAGAACAAGGTTATAAGGTGGTGTTTGGTATCCAGCTGAAGGGTATTTTAAGGGTAACATTCCGGTGTTGGTTTGAGAAAGATCGCATGTTCCTGCGGATAGTTATGTGCAGGAGCAGAATATAGATATAAACTGTATTTACTGTACATTATGTATGCGGCGGGAATCCAGAGGAGACCACCCACAAGAGCAGTTGGAACAGACATCGCCCACCTATTCAAACCGACCTATGACCTCTCCTGTACTGTAAATGACCATCCCTGTGTCCAATGGACAAATAGATTACAGTATCCATTGTGTTATGTTTTGGATGAATTGTATAAAGAGAGCCTGCAGCAGGCCTGGTCAGACACAAGACTCACAAAGTTATCTATTAGATGACCGAGGACCGGACCGGGTAGCGCGGCGAATCCAATCACGTATGTACCATTGAATGTAGCCATTATTCTGTTGTATTGTATTGTTTATATTGTAACCCCCTTTCAGCAATAATACGCTGTGGTGTCGGAACCCAGTGGTTTAACTACAGACTGGTGTCGTGTCTTTCTTTCCCTGCTTAAGGTTTAAAGTGCAATAGCATCGCTCTGCATTGCTGCATAAGGTTTAAAGTGTATTCATTGGGTGTGTACGTGCTGTGTGTACTTTGTACCGTCAGCGCGGCGTTTGTACGCAGAGTCCGTACACGGTATGGGACTCTGTACGCTAACAGCGTAAAAGGTGCGTAGAGTGTGTATTAAGTTTAGCGGCCGCAGCGGCTCCATGGTAAAGTGTATTTAAAGTGTGTATAAGGTATAGCTTTTCATTCCTGTATATAAATCAGCATTCTCAATTGGGGCTCCGTCTGGTTTTCCACATACTCACAGCCTAACAGGTCACAGCAGACTTAATCTATCAGCAAAAGGGCGGACAGAAAGTATCCTACGTATCCTTTTCCTGGTCGATGGATGCACTGAAAACCCTATTTATTTGCTGATTAGATGGCGTCTGCTCTGTATGGTTTGTAGAGATGCTGGTAGAACCCGTAAAATAAACAGGAAAAAAGCTATTTAAAAATCTGTGAAAAAATTTTTGCCGCCAAAAGCGTACACAGCACCCATACTCTTTGTATACCCTCACATTGTTGCCATAACACTCAGATTGCTAGATTCATTTAGACCTGTGTGAAACCGGAGATATTTGTTGCTATATAGTTAAAACTAAAATAAATATTTAAGGAAGTAAGCGTAAAGCACAAACGCAGTCTGGCCTAGTTGTAAAGGTTTATACAGAAAAAACTGTGTTGTGTTTAGTGGGCAATAGTAGTTTTATTACTCACATGTATAGCGTTGTATGATTTGTGGTATTGCGGACGTACGGTTTTGTACACGTGTCTCGGACAAAGTACGGAACTGCACACGCGGCGTAAGAGACACGCACGGTCGCGTGTTTACGCAAATTGCATAAGAGTACGGGCGCTAAGTACAAATTACACAATAGTTCGTTTAGTTTAAAGGTGGGACAGTAGCCACGCTACAATAGCACAAAACTACCCGGTTTCCCCAAAAAAAAATTCGTATAAAAACAAAATTTAGTATAAATAATTTTTATTTAAATTGCCTCTGGGGGTAAAGATTCCAACCTGAATGAATCCAAATTTTCTGTACAGAAAAACAAAGTATATTTGAGTGAGCGAATGTAAGAGTAAACGTATTGAACTCCGGAAACCGGGTCCCGTGGTACACCAAGTAAGTAGAGGCTTGGTGGCGTGAGGCGGCTGACTCACGTTAATATAGATTGAAATACGCAAATCGTGAGGTGATTTGCAAAGGAGCGTGATAGTGCATAAGTATTGCGAAGTATTGAAGTAAAAAGGTATTTTGTATTACGCTCCGGGCTGAGGGTTGCAGTTTGTACATCAACCCGTGGTTGTACAGCAGATAGGTAACAAGTACCTATACGCTGTGCGATTGGACCGTGCATTTGTGGGTGCGATATATATAGCACAACTGGATACCCCTTTAAGAGCTTTGGCGTAAAATCGCAGTACCATTAGCGCTGTATAGAGCATACGCAAGTGTGATTTGTGTATAAGGTTATAGGGAGTTTTCGCTGGTCTCTCTCAGGAAAATCTCCAGCGGTGTATATTTACTGGAATAGGTAAGTCACTCCTAAACACTTCCAGTAAATAGAAACCAGATAGGGCTTCGCTGGGTACGAGGTGTTCACTATTGGCGTTAGTTATGGTACTCAGTTGAGAAGGAGCGAGTGAAAGCGCTAGGTGTCTTTCACCGTTTATCTGCGGTGTGCATTGGGGATTGCGTTTATTGGCAAAAAGTCCGCAATGGGATCCAATTGCACAAGCAGTGGGCGTTCAGCAGCCAGGGTTCAGGCTGAAGAAGTGGGACCGAAAAGGTCAGATTTGCGACCGAGAGGGTCAGCAAGGTTTATTTTGTGTGAAAAGTATGGTTTACACACGGAGGCTTTTTGCAATGAATGGGTATGTATGACTAACAAAGATAGGGAACCATTCCCTAGGGTGGGCAGCTTTGAACCAGAGGTATTACAGAACTTAAGGATAAGGATATGTCTGATAAAATCCAAGAAACAAAGGATTAGACATACAGATTGTTTAAATTTTATGGCAGCAAGAGGGGGATATGCAAAGGGAACAAATTCGTAAAACAGGTTCAAAACCTAGCGGGAATGAGAACACAAACACACCATTGTCGACACAGGTCGAAGGGGAAGAGATGGCTACAGTCAATGGTATATCGGTAAATGATAGTAGTATGCAAAAACAATGTATTAACCCTAATTTTTTGCAAGATGTATCCTGTTTTGAAGTCTTTTCAAGGTTATAGATCACATGAAGATGAAGGATCCAGCCAAATTGCAGCTCTCCTCCAAGAAGTCACCTTGGAGGAAACTCAGGTGGGGCCTGTCCAACCAGGTAGAGCAGTAACAATATTCCCTAATGAAAGAATTGGTGAGGTCACAGCTACCGGTAAGTATGAGACAGTTCATTGCACAGAGACAACAACACCTCACAGTAAACAGATTAGGAACGGAATGGTAGAATTACACCCTGTCTTGGAAATAGTAACTCCCAATGGGGGAACCGATAGTCAGGGAGTAGTCCTCACCAGGAATAATGCAATGTATTGCCCGTGGCCCAGAGATGAACTGCGATCAATCATTTCAGAATTCCCCGACCCTCGGAAGCATTTAGCCAGATGTCAGAAATTTATCAGAGATCTGGGTAATGCGTATGAACCGACAAACAACAAACACTGGCGGATATTTTTGAAAGCGTGCCTACCCCCTAATATTGACACCCAAAAATGTATCACTGATTGTAGGTTAGAGTCGGATAGTCTTATGACTGACAAACACAATCAGGAGAACTTAGAGCAAATTAACATGCAACTAGAGTTGTATTTCCCCACAACTGTTAGGTGGAGAAAAATTCTCTCCATAAAACAGAGAGAAAATGAAATGACATCTGAATATTTCCATCGGGCCCTGCAAATAATGGATAGATACATTGGGATATCAGATACAGGGAATGATGCAAATTATAGGGAAGTGGCTGTCTCTGTGCTAATGGACGGACTCAATAAGACCGTAAGGGACAGGGTACAAACAGTTTTGCCTGATTGGAGAGGGGCCACAGTAGCTTGTCTTAGAGAGTGCGCGATTGAACACCATAAGAATATTGCTGGCGTAGAGAACTGCAGGAGGAGAGGCTGAGGATTGAAAGAATACAGGCTCTTACACCAAAGTCTCATCAGCCTAAACCCCAAAACCCTGATAGTAAGAAAAGACCTAGGATATGTTACACTTGTAGGAAGGAAGGGCATTTTGCCAGAGATTGTAGGTATAGTAGTGCACATAGCCAATATAGACCCCTAGACAGAGAAAGCAAGCCATGTTATTAAACAAATAGACGGGATCAAGGCACATATAGTAAGGAATCACGAGCCATATAGAAGACACAGATTCGGTTAATGAGAAGAACAGAATAAATGCAACTTTACCCTTTTGACAGAACTTGCTGGGGTTAGGAGGAGGCCTCTAAACTTTTGCTTCTCTCTCTAGCAGAAGTGACCTCTAATTAACTTAACAGAAGTTTTGTTAATTAGAAGTTTTGTTAATTACTTTGTGCTTCCTGGGCGGGAGCACTCTATATGTATATATAGAGTGCTCCCGCCCAGGAAGCACAAAGTATGTTGGATACCCACGAAGACTAATGTTGCATTTCACTGTTTTAGATGCATGTCCATCACAGGTAGAGGAAATTATCTCAAAGATACCGGGTTCCCTATGAACTTAGAATGGACAGGACACTGGATTGATGGCTGGGATAGTCCCAGTAGAGATATAACACACAGAATTTTTTTTAGGGGAATAGACCGAGTAGAGTATCATTCCCACCTTGGTACTCAAACCAGATGTCAAATTTTGTAAAATATTATTTTTTGCCTCTACAAAGTTATCTGTTACTAAATTCTATGAGATTTGTCTTCAAAGTTTCCTCTTCATCTCTTACGTTCACCGACAGGATTACAGTTCGAACGCCACATGCCTACTCGGTCTTTCAGAGCTCTGCCCAAAACCAGTATATCTCACCAGCATAAGGACATAAGGACACCAGTATTTATGTAGTGTGCTTGGTCATGCACAAAGGGTGGAGAATGAGAATACTGGTGAAGGGAGACTGTGCATAGACACCGATATGCATGATGGTGTGACAGCCTGATGGTGAACGCAAATCTGACAAATTTTCTTTTTATTATTTCCCCTCTCTTTTTGCTTTCCACAGACGGTTTACTTCACACAACTGATAATACACAACAGTTAAACGCATTGAAATGCAAGATTTGTGCTCTTTACAGGAAAAGGCAGTCTGGAGGTCAAAGGGGTATGGCCAGGAGTCCTCAGGACTTTGGACAGGTGGACACGGTAAGCCAGTAGCCCCCAGAGCATATCTTCCAAGCTTAGCTGAGGCGGCACACGGTCTGACTCATCTGGGTAAAGAGGGTATGTGTAAGCTGGTGGGAGCCTACTGGTGTGCGCCAGGATTCTCTTCTCATGCAGGTAAGAGAGCAATGACATGTTTTACTTGCTCAATACCAACAGAGCCATCCCATATCCCTCCAACAGACGGACCTTTTCAGGTAATACAAATCGATTTCATACAGTTACCACCCTGTAGGAATTTAAAATATGTGTTCGTTTGTATTGACGTATTTTCCAACTGGGTAGAAGCGTTCCCTGCTGCCACAAATACTGCTACGTTCACTGCAAAGAAAATTGTGCAGGAATTTGTGTGTAGATATGGTATCCCTAGAATAATTGAAAGTGATAGGGGTACCCATTTTACAGGTGAAGTCTTTCAGGTCATGTGCAAGCTGATGGGAATTAATAGCAAGCTGCATACTCCGTACCGTCCACAGGCGAGTGCAAAGGAGGAGAGAGTGAATAGCACTATTAAGAACAAGCTGAGCAAATTAATGGCTGAAACTGGATTGTCGTGGCCAGAAGCTTTGCCACTAGTGTTGTACAGCATCAGAACCACTCCCAGGTCTCCCCTTAACCTATCACCCTTTGAAATTCTTTTTGGTCGACAACCTCATGTAATGATAGACCCCCAGGATGATTTGAAATGTAATAATGAAGTGACTGTGAAATATTTGATTGGGATGAGCCAGCAGCTGAGAAATCAACAAAGAAATCTAAAGCTGGTGATTCCTGACCTACCGAACAGTAATTGTCATGACATTGAACCAGGGGATTATGTGATGATTTGAAATTTCTTACACTCAGGTTGCCTCATAGACAGGTGGGAAGGACCATATCAAGTCTTGTTAACCAGCACAACAGCATTGAAAGTCTCCGAAAGCGAGACTTGGATCCACTCGTCCCACTGCAAGAAGGTCGCTGACCCGGAGAGAACTCGTGACAAAGAGCAGAGTGTAGAGAATCTCGTATCACTGGAGTGTCTGTTTCGGGAAAGTTGAGAGGCAGGACCGTTGAAAGGCATCTGAGCACAGAGAGTAACAAGAGCTAGAACGGTTGTCGTACCACTTTCTTTTTTCACCTCCCCCTGCATTTTTCCTTTCTTTTCTCCTTCTTATTTTCCTCCTTTCCCCTAACGAAATGGATCGATCACAAGAGACTGCGTTTCGGGTTCTGTTAGTAATTCTGGTTTTGATAAGGACAGTATGTTTTGGTGAGGGTCCCAGAGAGGTCGAGCAGGGATCTGGAATGGGTTCTGATGGCAAGTATGAATTTGTAGGATCTCAGGATCAGCGCATCACTTTAGTAAAAGCTAGCATCAGTAAGCGCTCTGGTAGTCAGGGAGCTCGGAGGCACTGTGAGGGGTTATTGTCTGATGAATATTGTATTTGTAGGAATTGTGAGAATATAGTTGAGGATGGGTGCATCCAGAGATGTCAGTCCAACCTTAATATCGACATGGACCGTCATCCGTTGAGTGATTACCACTCACTAGTGGGTAAGGTCTTAAACCAGACAGAATGTTGGGTGTGCTCCTAGGTACCTCAAGGTCAGAGCAAGTCAGGATTAGTACCGTACCCTTTAGCAATAGATGATGTACTCGAATTACGGGGTGGGAGACCGGTGGACAAGAAATTCAATATTTCTAGGCCTCCTAGTTTGAAGCTCCACCAGTATCATGAAGACAGGTCCTTATTGTGTTTTAATATTTCCAATTACCGAAAACCGGGAAATTGTGAAGTGACGTGGAATAACCAGACAATGACCTTTTCACACAGAGCTGATAGGATACCCATAGACTCTGAACTTGTACACCAAATAGCCAACAGTGGGAGGTATTTTCAGTATAGGTATACTCGTGGAAGCAAGACCATGTGGGTTGGAAAAGTATCGCCAGGGTATTGTGCTCATATCATCCAGCCAGACACTTGTACTGAGCAGATGGGAGAACTAGGGATTGGTTTCTTCACTTGGAAAGATTGTAATATGGTGATGTTATATTTTGTCCCCTATGTTCTCCCAGATGATGCCTATTTCATATGTGGGAGGAAGGCGTACAAGTGGCTTGCCCAGTGCTCAGAGGGATTGTGTTATATTGGGAGAGTACTGCCAGAGGTCATGACCATAACCCATGATAAGATGAAAGATGTTCACCGCAGTGCTCAGGCTCCTTATACTCATACTCACTATGAACACATCATCAAGAGACACCTCATAGATAGGATAGAGCACGCAGCCTCTGATTTGATCCACGAATCCACCGGGATTCAATTCCTTCTCGCATTAGACATCACCCGTACTGCCAGAGGAATTATAAATTATAGGTATATCCATGCGCTAGCGAACTTGAAAGATAATATCACTGAGATGTATGACGACACCTTCAGGTATACGGGAAGGGAGTTACAAGCTTACAAGCAGGAACTGATTCAGCACAGGATGGTGCTTAAGTATATCACAGCCGTGACAGGTGGGTACTTTGTTACTCTGGCAACTCAATATGGTGTGAAGTGCTGTACGTATATTACGAACAGTACTGACGACCCCACGGAGATCATCGATCAAAAGATGGACGATATCTTGCAGTTGAAGTGGGAGTTCAGGAGGAAGCACAACCTTACCTTAGCGACTGTGAGTAATGAACTGACCGGCTGGGTCTCATGGTTGAACCCACGAAATTGGTTCTCAGGTTTAGGAGAATGGGCTCAAAATGTTATTATGAGTGTAGGGAAGTTTCTCCTTTGTATCCTGGGAGTCGTCATAATTATTGGTTCGATATTTAGGTGTGTTCAAATTCTGACGCGGCGCAAGCACGGCACAAAGTTGGTGAGTCTAAGGAGCGAGGGCGCTGTTATAGCAGCAGATTTTATTTATGACCCATCCATAGAGACAGTGTTATGATAAGGATTGCAAATTAATTTCATGGCCTGTTTCTTTCACCCGTTTTTCTTTTGTTTCCCCCTCTGCCCAGATACATCCATCCGGAAAAGACATCAGCCCTACCCAAAATGTTTATGTGAATGTATTTTAGATATGTGTCTTATCTTCATCTCTGCAACCTCCAGTTAACAGCACACACAGTCGACAGGTGATATCCACATATACTAGCACTCACTTATGTTTCCCCCTCCATGTATCATCAATTAAATGTGCACCCCATTTGTTTTAACAAGAAGCCGAAAAAGAGCTCGGTAGTGTTTGTTGGCCCATTTACAGACCCTTCATACGGAATGAGAAGGATTTAATGTATACTTCGTAATACCTCGAAGCATATTTTGAACATATACGGCCCGATGATACATGCCCCTCAGACATGGATTCATACATACATGCTTTCTACTATCCCACAAGGTCATACATTTCCCACCTACAACTCTCCCCCGACCATCTAAAACTTCTGTAGATATTGTAAAGATATTTTTCTTAGTGATTAGATAGTGCAGTTATTCTTGACTGCCAAAGGGTGGACTGTCAAAGTCGAAAAATATTACAGTACACACATCACGTACAAACTACACACAGATGGCCTCCGCGCGTGTACTTGTTCTGCCGTGCGTGAGCATATCCGCAATTTGCGTATGGTCGCTCCCGCGGTCCTGCGCATTAGCGCGTGGTATGAGTATTTACGGTAGAGTTTGTGAACGCATGGAAGGCTATCAAAACACATTACATATTTAATCCAAAATAGTGCACAATGTACACAGTCTCCCTGCACCACATCAGAAAGTAACAGCAGTTTAAATGGTTTCAGAACAAAGGGATTCACCTTTACAGGATAGGAGGGGACAGAACAAGGTTATAAGGTGGTGTTTGGTATCCAGCTGAAGGGTATTTTAAGGGTAACATTTCGGTGTTGGTTTGAGAAAGATCGCATGTTCCTGCGGATAGTTATGTGCATGAGCAGAATATAGATATAAACTGTATTTACAGTACATTATGTATGCGGCGGGAATCCAGAGGAGACCACCCACAAGAGCAGTTGGAACAGACATCACCCACCTATTCAAACCGACCTATGACCTCTCCTGTACTGTAAATGACCATCCCTGTGTCCAATGGACAAAGAGATTACAGTATCCATTGTGTTATGTTTTGGATGAATTGTATAAAGAGCAGGCCTGGGCAGACACAAGACTCACAAAGTTATCTATTAGATGACCGGGTAGCGCGGCGAATCCAATCACGTATGTACCATTGAATGTAGCCATTATTCTGTTGTATTGTGTTGTTTATATTGTAACCCCCTTTCAGCAATAATACGCTGTGGTGTCGGAACCCAGTGGTTTAACTACAGACTGGTGTCGTGTCTTTCTTTCCCTGCTAAGGTTTAAAGTGTAATAGCATCGCACTGCATTGCTGCATAAGGTTTAAAGTGTATTCATTGGGTGTGTACGCGCTGTGTGTACTTTGTACCATCAGCGCGGCGTTTGTACGCAGAGTCCGTACACGGCACGGGACTCTGTACGCTAACATCTTAAAAGGTGCGTAGAGTGTGTATTAAGTTTAGTGGCCGCAGCGGCTCCATGGTAAAGTGTATTTAAAGTGTGTATAAGGTACAGCTTTTCATTCCTGTATATAAATCAGCATTCTCAGGGATTATACCAAAGCTCCAAACCAGGCGGGAGAGTGCGGATGACTCTGCAGCACCAATTGAGCAAACATGAGGTCCTCATCAGCCAGGCTATCAAACTTGTAGAATTTTGCAAAGGGGTTTGAACCCGACCAAATAGCTGCTCGGCAAAGCTGTAAAGCCGAGACGCCCCGGGCAGCCTCCCAAGAAGAGCCCCCCTTCCTAGTGGAATGGGCCTTTACCGAATTTGGTAACGGCAATCCAGCCGTAGAATGAGCCTGTTGAATCGTGTTACAGATCCAGCGAGCAATAGTCTGCTTAGAAGCAGGAGCGCCAACCCTGTTGGCTGCATACAGGACAAACAGTGCCTCTGTTTTCCTAACCGAGCCGTCCTGGCTACGTAAATTTTTAAGGCCCTGACTACATCAAGGGACTTGGAATCCTCCATGTCTCCCGTAGCCACAGGCACCACAATAGGTTGGTTTATATGAAATGATGAAACCACCTTAGGCAAAAATTGAGGACGAGTCCTCAACTCTGCTCGATCCACATGGAAAATCAGATAGGGGCTTTTATGAGACAAAGCCGCCAATTCGGACACCCACCTTGCAGATGCCCAGGCCAACAACATGACCACCTTCCAAGTGAGAAATTTCAATTCAACTGTTTGAAGAGGCTCAACCCAGTGAGATTTTAGGAACTGTAACACCACGTTAAGGTCCCATGGTGCCACTGGGGGCACAAAAGGAGGTTGGATGTGTAGCACTCCCTTTACAAAAGTCTGGACTTCTGGGAGAGAAGCCAATTCCTTCTGAAAGAATATAGATAGGGCCAAAATATGTACCTTTATGGAGCCTAACCTCAGGCCCATATCCACTCCTGTCTGTAGAGAGTCGAGAAGACGGCCCAAGTGGAGATCTTCCGTAGGAGCATTCTTGGCTTCACACCAAGATACATACTTCCTCCAGATACGGTGATAATGTTTCGCCGTCACCTCCTTCCTAGCCTTTATCAGAGTCCTTTCCCAGCTAGGATTCGGTGTTCAACCGCCATGCCGTCAAACGTAACAGCGGTAAGTTTTGGAACACGCAGGGCCCCTGCTGTAACAGGTCCTCCCTGATAGGAAGGGGCCATGGATCTTCTGTGAGCATCTCCTGAAGATCTGAATACCAGGCCCTTCGAGGCCAATCTGGAACAATGAGTATTGTCTGTACTCTTTTTCGTCTTATGATTCTCAATATTTTTGAGATGAGAGGAAGAGGAGGGAACACATAGACCGACTGAAACACCCATGGTGTCACCAGGGCGTCTGCCGCTACTGCTTGAGGGTCCCTTGACCTGGCACAATACCTCCGAAGCTTCTTGTTGAGGCGTGACGCCATCATGTCTATTTGAGGAAATCCCCAAAGACTTGTTATCTTTGCCAAAACTTCTTGATGAAGTCCCCACTCTCCTGGATGGAGATCGTGTCTGCTGAGGAAGTCTGCTTCCCAGTAGTCCACTCCCGGAATGAAGACTGCTGACAGAGCTCTTACGTGATTTTCCACCCAGCAAAGAATCCTGGTGGCTTTCCTTGTCCCGCCTTGGCGGATTACATGTGACTGCTCCCCATCCTCGGAGGCTCGTGTCCGTGGTCACCAGAACCCAGTCTTGAATGCCGAACCTGCGACCCTCTAGAACAAAGATTTTCAACCTTTTACAACTCACGGCACATTGAACAAGATTTAAATATTGCCAAGGCACACTCAAATATAATAGTGATGCATGGTGCAGTTGAGTGTCCTAGGATGTCATGTTGTAGCTTCTCTATAGGTAACGCCTGAGCCACATCTGAGAAAGCCAGAAGAGCCCAACACTGGCCAGGCCCAAAACTAGAACTGGTTTTGCAACCACTAGACCCACCAGTATAGATCGCTCCAGGGCCTCAGTAGCAGCAAAGCACTGACCGGCCTGGCTGTGCTTCTATGGCGGCACACCTGGAGACTGCTCAGGGCACACTAGTGTGCCACGGCACAGTGGTTGAAAAACACTGCTCTAGAAGGTGAGAACTCTGCAGCCACCACAGGAGAGACAACCTGGCCCTGGGGGACAGGCTTATTTTCTGATGAATTTGAAGATGGGACCCCAACCACTTGTCCAGAAGGTCCCACTGAAATGTCCTCGCATGAAACCTGCCAAAGGGGATGGCCTCGTAGGCCGCCACCATTTTTCCCAGTACTCGAGTGCATTGATGGACTGACACTCTTTTAGGCTTTAACAGGTCTTTGATCATGTTCTGGGGTTCCTGGGCTCTTTTCTACCAGGAGAAAAACCCCTCTGTTTTTCCGTATCCAGAATCATGCCCAAAAAAATACAACCGAGTTCTCGGAACCCACTGCTACTTTGGTAAATTTAGAATCCAGCTGTGCTGTTGTAGTACTCTCAGGGAGAGAGACACTGTTTTTAATAACTGTTCCCCTGAACTCGCTTATATCAGGAGATCGTCCAAGTATGCGATATTTGTGACCCCTTGTTTGCGCAGGAGTACCATTATTTCCGCCATTACCTTGGTGAAATTCTCGGGCCCATAGAAAGCCCCAACGGCAACGTCTGAAACTGGTAATGACAATCCTGTACAGCGAACCTTAGGTACGCCCGATGAGGAGGATATATGGGGACATGAAGGTATGCATCCTTTATGTCTAGTGACACCATAAAATCCCCCCCTTTCCAGGCTGGATATCCTTGCCTTGAGAGATTCCATCTTGAATCTGAACCTCTCTAAATTTAGGTTTAGGGATTTTAGATTCAGAATTGGTCTGACCGAGCCATCTGGCTCTGGGACCACAAATAGGGCTGAATAAAACCCTTTTCGCTGTTGCACTAGGGGAACCATGATAAACACCTGCTGTTGACCCAGCTTTAGTATGGCAGCCAAAACTATTTTCCTCTCCAGGGAAGTAGCTGGCAAGGCCGATTTGAAAATCGGTGTGGAAGCACCTCTTTGATGGATATGGAAGAGGCCGGGGTGGACACGTTTCCTGTGAACTGGCCGTAGCTGGTGATCTTTTCCCTCTACCTCTATCACTGGCGAGGAAATAAAGCCACGCCCCTTTCTGAACTTACGTGACCGCAAGGATTGCATCTGTTATTAGGGTGTTTCCTTTTGCTGTGGGGGAACATAAGGCAAAAAAGACGACTTACCTGCGGTAGCTGTGAAAACCAGGTCCGCGATGCCCTCCCCAAATAAAACTTCACCCTTGCAAGGTAAAGCTTCCCTATGACTCTCTGAGTCAGCATCACCTGTCCATTGACGGGTCCGCAGGGACCTACTAGCAGAACCTGCCATGGCCTTAGCCCTTGAACCCAAACACCCAATATCTCTCGCAGCCTCTCTCATATATAGTGCTGCGTCCTTGATGTGACCTAAGGCCAACACCATACTATCTTTATCTAGGGTGTCAATGTTAGACGACAAGTTACCAGCCCAAGCTGTAATTGCGCTACATACCCATGCTGACGCTACTGCAGGTCTAAATAGGGCTCTGGCAGTCGCATAAAATTTATTTTAAGGTAGATTCCTGCCTACTATCCGCAGGATCCTATAGGGCCGCCGTATCAGGGGACGGTAATGCTACCTTCTTGGACCAGGGTGTTAGGGCCTTGTCCAGCGTGGGCGAGGATTCCCACCGTAAACTGTCCTTTGAGGAGAAAGGATACGCCATAATAATACCCTTGGGAACTTGCAGTTTAATGTCAGGAGTCTCCCAAGCTGTTTTAAATAAAACGGTCAGCTCATGAGATCAGTTAGGTTATTTTTCTTCAAATATGCAGACCCTCGTGTCAGGGACAGAGGAGTCCCCTGTGATATGCAAAACAACATTTATTGCAATAAACCTATATTGAATACTGTCGCGACTCAAAGGTGCAACCTTGCATCATCCTAGTCGACACTGGAGTCGGAATCCGTGTCGGTATCAGTGTCTGCTAACTGGGTAAAGGGACATTTATGGGACCCTGAAGGGTCCTGGGACACAGTAAAAGCCATGGGTTAATTCCCTGCTTGTCTTTGGACTCTGCTTTGTCCAATCTGTAATAAAGCCACATTATCATTCAAAACATTCCACATGTCCACCCAATCAGGTGTCGGCTGTGCCGACGGAGACACCACCACCACCTGCTCTGCTACCTCCCAAGACGAGCCTTCCGCTTCAGACATGTCGACATACACGTACTGACACCCCCACACACACTGGGATAAATAAATATGGGGACTGACCCACAATAAGGCCCTTTGGAGAGACAGAGAGAGAGAATGCCAGCACACACCCAGCGCCACAATATGCTGAAAACACGGTCCCAGCCTAAATAGTGCTTTATATATATAAATATATGTACAATCTGCACCAAATAAATGTGCCCCCCCCTCGTTTTTGTCCCCTGTTATTGTTCAGCAGGGGAGAGTCTGAGAGCACTTCTCTGCAGCATGCTGTGGAGAAAAATGGCGCTGGTTAGTGCTGGAGGATCAAGCCCCGCCCCCTCAACGGCGGGCTTCAGTCCCGCTCAATTTCTTTATACTGGCGGGGGTTTTATATTATATTGCCTCAGCAGTATCTAATATCTGTGCCAGTGCTGTTTATGAAGTAATAATTGCTGCCCAGGGCACCCCCCCTGCGCCCTGCACCCGTACAGTGCCGTGTGTGTGTGTGTGTGTGTGTGTGTGTGTGTGTGTGTGTGTGTGTGTGTGTGTGTGTGTGTGTGTGTGTGTGTGTGTGTGTTGGGGGCAATGGCGTGCAGCGTTACCGCTGCGCGGTACCTCAGTGAAGATCTGAAGCCTTCTGCCGCCTTTGGAGTCTTCTTTCTTCTCATACTCACCCGGCTTCTATCTTCCGGCTCTGTGAGGGGGACGGCGGCGCGGCTCCGGGACGAACGACGAGGATGAGACCTGTGTTCCGACCCTCTGGAGCTAATGGTGTCCAGTAGCCTAAGAAGCAGAGCCTATCATTTAAGTAGGTCTGCTTCTCTCCCCTCAGTCCCACGATGCAGGGAGCCTGTTGCCAGCAGGCTCCCTGAAAATAAAAAACCTAACAAAAAGTATTTTTCAGAGAAACTCAGGAGAGCTCCCCTGCAATGCACCCAGTCTCCTCTGGGCACAGGATCTAACTGAGGTCTGGAGGAGGGGCATAGAGGGAGGAGCCAGTGCATACCCATTCTAAAGTCTTTAGAGTGCCCATGTCTCCTGCGGAGCCCGTCTATACCCCATGGTCCTTACGGAGTCCCCAGCATCCTCTAGGACGTAAGAGAAACATTATTACAGTCACCAATACATATAACAGCCACCCCCGGGGACGCTGCCATGAAAATAGATGCCTTTTTTAGCACCTTAGAGGAGTATGGAGGGGGCACGTACACAGCTAACAGCAGCATGGGAACGGAGTTAATTTTACATTTTAAAAACACATACCTCCCCCATTGATCCGTTTGCACAGTATCAAGCATGAAAGGCACAGACTTTTTAATCAATATTGACACTCCCCGGGACGCTGCGGTGTGCATAGAGAGGTAAGCCCATCCCACCCACGGCCTTTTAAGAGACATGATCCTTGTACCCACCAAGTGGGTCTCCATCAAACAAACCACATCTGATGCGTATTGTTTGGTCTGTCTGAGTACCAGGGAACGCTTAATTTTGTCATTGATCCCCCTCACATTTGACAATGTTAAATTCCTTTGTCGTATAAACAACCCTTATGAAGCTAAGAACACTGTACGCTGTTTACTTAAGAAATACCGTAATGATACGCTATTTGCGTAACGATCGCTCAGCCGTAGGCGAGACGCTCAAGCGTCACGTTCGCTCACGGCCCAGCGATCACAGGACACGTTATTGGTTATGTCTAGGGGAAAGATTCGCTGTAACGTAGCGTACGCTCGAGACCACGAGGAGGTCACCAGCGGTGCAGACGCTCACAGCACAATACCTTTATATTTAAACCTTTTAACAATGTAATGCGCTATATACCTTAATGTGAATACAGGGTGTAAATGCAACTTTGTGTAGCCTGACTACCTACAAAGCTGTTTGAGCGTCACCGACGCTCAAGTGAACACTTAACACTATAGTAAATACACAGATACTGTTTTAGGGTTCCAAAGCCTATTATCTGTATTATATCTAGTATACTTGTAAAAGAGTAACACAGTACAAATGATACACTACAATATAACAAAGACTTCCTAACCAAACACCTAACTAAGGGATAAACTACAATACTATCCTGGCCTAACACAATACAATACAATACTATAAAGTTTAGTCTAGGGGAGTTACGAGAGAAAAGAGAAAATAGAGAGAGAGAGATAGACACAGAGGGAGAGAGAGGAATTGGCTCACAGAAAGACAATGATTACGGAGAGAACTTACGCACAAAGGGTATGATCGCCTGCGCCTCGATATCCAGCTCCCGATTATCAGCAGATAACCGTTGATGAGAGAGTGAGAGCTGGATGTGGTCGGCCTGCCTATTTATGCCCCACACACAATGCAATCTCCTGGTCCTACAATCCTTCAGTTTATTGGACACAGGAATTCGGCCCTGTACTGTAACCAAAGGTCATAGGTTGATTCATACAGGTGGGCTGTGCTGAGTTTAAACGGCTCAGGTGGGTGGGAAACTGGGTTTCCCGCCGCATACCTGAGTATGGGTAAATAATAGAAATGAACATAAACTTCTTATGTTCATAACTATTCGCACGAGCGATTAATACGCTCCAAACCAACACCGGAATATTGCTAATTAAATACTCTTCCGATGGGTATCAAACACTGCTGTATGACTCCTGTTAGACCCTTCGTGCAATACAAAGAGGGATTCCTCCGCTCAGGGACATTCTATCTAAACCAAACTTACAGAAACTATTGAGGGGAACATGATCTATAAACGACATTAATTGTGAACCTTTGTAACGAATGAGTCGCACGCTACGATCACATAAACTCTACCGTAAATGCGCATACTGCGCGTGCGAGTGCACGCTATTGCGGGTATGCGCTTCCACGGGAGAGCGTACGCATGCGCAGCACGGACCAGTGTGCGGTGCAAATATGGCAGTGTGCATTGAGACATTTTTCTGACTTCGACAGTCCACCCTTTGGCAGTCAATAATAACTGCCACAAAATATTTAAGGAGAAAAATGTAAGTCAGGGGTTAATTGATTTCCATGGTGGGGAAAGGAGGAAGAATGGAGTAGGTGTGAAGAGAGTATGACCTAGTGAGAAAGCAGGAGCATGTGTGTATGAGTCCATGTTTGGGGGGGTCATGTATCATCGTGCCGTACGTGTGGTAAATCAAGCTTCGAGGTATTGCGAAGTATACATTTGAATTCCTTCTTATCCTGTGGTACAGGTCTGTGGATGGGCTGTCAAACTCTACCGAGCTCATTTCGGCTGTGGTTGTAACACAATGGGGATGCACATTTTAGTTGATGATACATGAATTGGGGGGGTATGTGGTTGCTGCTATCTGTACCTGTATTCCCTATCGACTATGTGTGTTATTACCTGAGGGTTGCAGAGATGAAGATAAAGAACACTTACGAAAAATGCAATGATATTCTATGTCAGGTTTATGTACGTTCGTCGATTGAGGTCTTGATTGGTGTCGTTTGATTGCAGTCTTCTTCTTTGTGCTTTTGCTCATAAATCGTGAGTAAAGCAAACAACGTCCATGGATTTACAAAAAAAAATGTTGGGCTAGCGTGATTTTAAAGTTCCTAGGGAAACTGGGGTACCCATGGCATTGTCCATAAAATCTTGTATATCAGGTCGTCTGCTCTTCTTCTTTCCATCTTTCCGTTGTCGGCCCCTTGGCTCATCAGGTCCTTCGTCTACGTGGGTCTTTGTACCTCGGAGGAAAACATAGAAATGGGTGAAAGACGGACCGTATACTCATTACATCATTATGTCATGGTTTCTAGCATTGGGTCATAAATCAAATCCAGGTTAATTACAGTTTCCTCACTCCTCAAGCTCATCACTTTCGTACTTTGTTTACACCTCATCAAAGCCTGCCCGCATCTAAATATCAATCCAATAGATATAACGACACCTAAGATACACAGGAGAAACTTTCCAACATCCATTATGATTCCTTGAGCCCATTCTCCCAAACCGGAGAACCAATTTCGCGGGTTCAACCATGACACCCAACCAGTCAGCTCATTACCTACAGCAGCAAGGGTGAGATTGTGTTTCCGACGAAATTCCCACTTTAATTGCAGAATATCATCCATCTTTTGGTCTATGACCTCTACCGGATCCTCGGTACTATTTGTGATGTACGTGCAACACTTTATGCCGTACTGTGTTGCCAATGTAACACAATATCCGCCTGTTACTGCTGTAAGGTAATTAAGAACCATCCTATGCTGAACTAGTTCTGTTTTGTAAGCTTGAAGTTCTCTTCCAGTGTATCTAAACGTGTCATCATACATTTCAGTGATATTATCTAACAAATTGGCGAGTGCGGAAATGTATTTATAATTCATCACTCCTCGAGCGGTACGAGTGAAATCTAACGCTACCAGAACCTGAATCCCGGTGGATTCATGGATAAGATCAGAGGCCGGATGCTCTAACCTTTCTGACAGTTGTCTTTTAACTCGGTGTTCGTAGTGAGTGTGAGTATAAGGAGCTTGGGCACCACGGTGTATGTCCTTCATTTTGTCATGTGTTACAGTCATCACTTCAGGCAATACTTTTCCAATATAACACAATCCTTCAGAGTTTGGGGCAAGCCACTTGTACGCCTTTCTCCCGCATATGAAATATGCATCATCGGGGAGAACATAAGGGACGGAGAAGGACATGACCATGTTACAAACCTTCCAGGTGAAATCTCCTGACCCTAATTCTTCCATCTGCCTAATGCACGTATCGGTCTGTACGATATGTGCACAGTATCCTGGTGATACCTCTCCAACTCTAGTAATCCTATTTCCTAAGGTATATCGATACCGAAAAGATTTTCCTCTACTGGCTATGTGGCGTACGAGCTCTGTATCTGTAGGCATTCTATCTGCTCTGTGTGAAAAGGTCATGGAAAGGTTGCTCCATGACACTTCCCAATTTCCCGGTTTTCTAGGATTGGAGATGTTAAAACATAGGAGGGACCTATCCACATGGTATTGGTGGAGCTTCAAACTAGGAGGGCTGGAGATGTTAAACCTCCGGTCCACCGGTCTCCCACCACTTAGCTCAAGTACTTCCCCTAACGTTAAAGGAAATGGTACTAGCCCTGATTTGCTGTGACCCTGAGGTACTTGAGAGCATACCCAACAATCTGTTTGGTTCAACACGTTACCCACTAGAGAGTGATAGTCACTCAATGGATGCCGGTCCATATGGATATTAAAACTAGATTGGCATTGCTTTATGCATCCATCTTCAACCAGATTACCACAGAGCCTACAGATACAATTTTCCTCAGCTAACAATCCATCACAATTTCTTCTATCGGATCGTTTTCTGGTACTCGCCTTTGCTTGTTGGATTGGTTGATCTTGGAAAACTACGCCTCCATCACCATAATCGGAACCCATTCCAGAACCTCTCTCGACCTCTATGGTACTCTCGCCGGAACAGACTGCTCTGGTCAACATCATGGTTAACATCAAAATCCGGATCACAGTCTCTTTGGGCAAGTCCATCTTTGAGGAGGAAATGGAGATGAATGAGAAAGGGGAAAAAGAAATATCAAGGGAGAAGGGATGGGAAGTGGAGAAAAACAATAAAAGGGAGAAGGGAGTCGACAACTGCTTTCGATCTTCAAGGCTCAGGTGCCGCCTCAGTCCTCCTGGAACAGACACTCCAGTGATACAACCTCTACCGTCTGTTCCTTATCACGGGACTTCTCTGGGTCAGCAACCTTCTTGCAGTGGGATGAATGGACCCAAGTCTCTCTCTCAGCAACCTTCAATGCTGTGGTGCTAGTCAATAAGACCTGGTATGGTCCTTCCCATCTATCAATAAGACAACCTGAGCGTAGAAAATTTCGTATCATTACATAATCCCCAGGTTCAATGTCATGACAATTACTATCTGGTAAATCAGGAATCACCAACTTCAGATTATCATTTTGACTCCTCAACTGCTTACTCATGTTAATCAAGTACTTTACAGTTACTTCATTGTTACATTTCAAATCATCCTGAGGGTTAATCATGACATGCGGTTGTCGACCAAACAGAATTTCAAAAGGAGACAGATTAAGAGGGGACCTGGGAGTGGTTCTGATGCTATATAAAACAATGGGTAAAGCTTCTGGCCACGTCAATCCTGTCTCTGCCATTACTTTACTCAATTTATTTTTAATAGTGCTGTTCACTCTTTCGACCTTCGCACTCGCCTGTGGACGGTACGGAGTGTGCAGCTTGCTATCAATTCCCATCAACTTACACATTCCTTGAAAGACATCACCTGTAAAATGGGTACCCCTATCACTTTCAATGATTCTAGGGATACCATATCTACATACAAATTCCTGCACGATTTTCTTAGCTGTAAACATAGCAGTGTTTGTAGCTGCTGGAAAAGCTTCGACCCAATTCGAGAAAACATCTATACAGACAAGTACATACTTTAAGTTTCTACATGGGGGCAATTGGATGAAGTCAATTTGTATTACTTGGAAAGGGCCGCCGGCAGGTGGGATATGGGAGGGTTCTGTAGGTATTGCCTTTCCAATATTCTTTCTCAGACAGGTAAGGCATGACATTGCTCTTTTACCAGCATGAGAGGAGAATCCTGGGGCGCACCAGTATGCTCTTACCAATTTGCACATCCCCTCCTTGCCTAGATGAGTCAGCCCGTGAGCTGCTTCAGCCAGACATGGAAGGTATGCCCTGGGGGCCACTGGTTTACCATGTCCATCCGTCCAGAGCCCTGAGGGCTCCTGGCCATATCCCTTTGCCTTCCAGACTGCTCTCTCTTGAGTGGAACACAAATTCTGCATCTCACACAACTTCTGTGTGTTGATGGTATTAAATACCATCAACTGTGTGGTGTCTGTCCGTATGGGGGTAGCAGCTGCAAGCTTTGCAGCTTCGTCTGCTCGGCTGTTACCAAGGGATACTGGGTCTTGGCTATACGTATGTGCTTTACATTTGATAACAGCCACTCTGTCGGGTTCCTGTATCGCTGTTAGAAGCCTTTTTATATACGCTGCATGCGCTATCGGTGTGCCAGCTGCCGTCATGAAATTTCTGAGCCGCCATAGGGCTCCGAAATCATGGACTACCCCGAACGCGTATCTAGAATCGGTGTAGATATTGGCAGACTTACCCTTAGCCAATTCACATGCTCTGGTTAGGGCGACCAGTTCAGCAACCTGGGCTGAGTGAGGTGGGCCTAGCGGTTCCGCTTCTATGGTGTCTTGGTCATCTACGACTGCGTATCCAGTACACAAGTCTCCCGAGTCTGACTGTCTGTGACAACTACCGTCCGTGTAGAACGTGAGTTCTGCATCTTCTAGTGGATTGTCACTGATGTCAGGCCTTGCGGTAAAATTTTGGGTCAAATATTCCATACAATCATGTGCATCCTCCTTTGTATAAAATCCTCCTTCCCCATCACTCCCACCTCCCACCCTTTGTGCCTGTCCAGGCACACCTGGGAGAAATGTTGCAGGGTTTAATGCGCTGCATCTCCTTATGGTGATGTTTACTGGGGCCATTAATGCCAATTCCCATCTCGTAAACCTTGCTGATGAGACATGTCTGGTTTGGGCAGAATTTAATAAGGCAGATACTGCATGTGGTGTATGGATTGTGAGGTTGTGGCCTAGCACGACATCTTCGCTTTTCGTCACTAGCAATGCTATCGCCGCAACGCTACGCAAGCATGTGGGGAGGGACCGCGCTACCGTATCTAGCTGAGCGCTGTAGTATGCAACTGGCCTGCTGGCGTCACCGTGTTTTTGTGTTAGTACACCTGCTGCGCACCCAGCACTTTCTGTTCCGTATAGTTCAAAGGGTTTCCCATAGTCTGGCATACCTAGTGCAGGTGCCTGCGTTAGACACTGTTTGAGTCTCTCAAATGCCGTTTCAGATTCGTCTGTATGCGAAATCCGATCAGGTTTGTTTGAGGAGACCATTTCCTGCAGAGGTAGTGCCAATATGGAAAACCCTGGGATCCAATTACGGCAATACCCACACATCCCTAAAAACGTTCTGATCTGTTGCTGGGTTTGTGGTAGTGTCATGTCTCTAATGGCTTGGATTCTATCAGCGGTCAGGTGTCTCAGTCCTTGTGTTAGACAGTGTCCCAAATATTTTACCTTAGTCTGGCATAATTGTAACTTGTCTTTGGAAACCTTGTGACCTGTGTCTGAAAGGTGAAACAGGAGTTGTTTCGTATCTTTCAGAGAGGCTTCCAGTGAATCTGAACACAGTAGTAAATCGTCCACATACTGTATCAATACTGATCCACTTTCTGGTTGAAAAGACTGTAAACAATCATGCAAAGCCTGAGAAAATATACTTGGACTATCTATGAAACCTTGGGGTAATCGAGTCCACGTGTATTGGACTCCTCTGTATGTAAATGCAAACAAATATTGGCTGTCAGGGTGCAGAGGTACCGAAAAGAAAGCGGAGCAGAGGTCAATGACAGTGAAAAATTTGGCAGTGGGAGGAATTTGCATTAGGATGACAGCTGGATTAGGCACTACAGGGAATTGACTCTCAACTATTTTGTTAATCCCCCTTAGATCCTGCACTAGCCTGTAACCCCTCCCCCCACTCTTTTTAACAGGGAAGATGGGACTATTTGCTGTGCTGGACGTTCTTACTAGAATGCCCTGCTGTAGCAAGCGCTCTATTACGGGAAAAACTCCTAACTCCACCTCTGGCTTCAGAGGATACTGTGGGATTTTTGGAGCTATCCTACCATCTTTTACTTGTACTACTACTGGAGCTACGTTTGCCATTAATCCAGTGTCCTGTCCATCTTTTGTCCAAAGTGACTCTGGTATCTGAGATGTCATCTCTTCTACCTGGGATGGGTTCCTATTTGTCATAATGGTGTGTGACATTAATTTTGATGGGGAGTCTAACATGTCTCGTACTTCCTGAGCGTGATTCTCAGGTATGTCCAAGAATACACCTTCAGGAGTACAATAGATGACGCAACCCATTTTGCATAGTAAGTCTCTTCCCAGGAGATTGGTAGGTGCCGATGCAGCCAGCAAAAAGGAATGCTTGGTATGCAAAGGTCCTATTGTAATCTCTGCTGGTTTGCTAACAGGGTAATGCTGGACTACTCCTGTTACTCCCATGGCTGGAACTGTCCTACCAGTGGTTCTCATGCCCACTGTCGAATTTATCACTGACTTGGCCGCCCCTGTGTCTACAAGAAAATTTAAAGTTTTACCAGCCACATTGATTGCAATCTCTGGTTCGCTTCCAAGACTGGCAATCAATTTAACTGGCTGCAGATTACAGGTATGGCCACACCCCTATTGGGTATGGTGACCTCCCTGAATCCCAGTGGCAGCAACTACTTGTGGGGGAGTTAGCTGGGAACTACCAGAGGCGTGCCAATCTCTGTTCGGGGGGTATCTTTTTGTTTCCCCTGTATATGGCTCAAAACTCCGCCTCTGTGGACCCTGCTCCCAATGTCGTGTGTGGTGTTGTTGTCTGGGGGGTTGAAAAGATCTTTGTACATTCTTTGATCTACATTCTCGTGCAAAATGTCCTGGTCTGTTACAAGAAAAACATGTTATTCCACTTGCCTTACCCACAGGATTCGGTGGTACATACGCAGGCTGCCTTGTGGTCAGCGCCTGTATACTTACGGACATCAACTTATCACTTTGCGACTCCCTGTGCCTAGTGATGTTTTTGTCGTGATCAACAGCAGCCTCTCTCAAAGTGGACACTGACAGACCTCGCCAACATGGTTGTGTGGTCTGTACCCTAGCCTTTAATGTTTCTTTCAAACCATCCATCAGTACAGATACTGCTACTTCTCGATGGTTTGGGTTGGTCTTTATGTCTTCTATACCAGTGTATTTTGCCATTTCTGATAATGCCCGGTGGAAATATTCTGCTGCCGTTTCAGACTCTTTTTGTTTGATGGAAAATAGTTTATTCCATTTAGCAACGGCTGGGAAATATTCTTTTAGCTGCAAATTTATCCTTTTTACATTATCCTGGTCGTACACATCTGTAAGTGGTACCTCTTTGTCTAGTCCACAATCAGCCAAGAATTTAACTGGGTCGACACTGGGGGGTAAGCAAGCTCTTAGCACTACCTGCCAATCCTTATTATTGGGCTCTAAAGTGTTTCCTAGATCCCTGATATATTTTTGGCTTGCCACTAAATCCTTTCTGGGGTCTGGGAATTCAGACACTATGGTCCTTAATTCCATTCTAGTGAACGGGCAATACATGGCGATGTTCCTGATGGGTGTGACTCCTGATGCATCTGTTTTCCCATTGGGAACTACTATCACCTTTACAGGAGCAATTCTAACAACTTCATTCTGTGTAGATTCTACAACTTGTGGTACAATTGTTTCAGTGTAATGCATGGTGCCGTACTTACCCGCTGACACGACCTCACCTATCCCTCCGCTAGGGGCCTTCACTAATCTCGTGGCTGTTGATGTGCCTACTGTAGTCTCTGAAATGGTGGCTGCAAGAGAGAGAGCTGAAATTGTTGATGGATCGTCTTCTTGATCACACTCCTGGGGAAGGTTCAAAACAGGGTACAACTTGCACGGGTTAATACTTGCATGGGTTATTTGGTTAACATCATTAACATTAACATGGTTACTAAGAGTTTTAGTTTTACAACCCAGTGCGTCTTTCTCCGTAATCAACTTCTCTCCTGATATATATGGTGGAGGAGGAGCTGTGGCTATCAGTTTCCTTACTGCCCCAGATCCTGCCGCCAGAGCCAAACCTCTCTGTATCTCACCTTCCTGGTGCCACAACTGTAAATAATCATAATGCTGAATTCGTCTCTTTGTTGGTTTTACGAGACATATCCTCCTCCTTAAATTTTGTAACACTTCCGGGCTGAAACTACCTATTCTTGGGAACTTGTCCCTGTCTTGTACAGTCATTCGTTCCCATTCATCACATAAAACCTCTGTGTGACTACCGTATTTTTCACACATAATGTATCTTGCCGACCCAACTGGTCGGTTCACAGAATCAACCTGAACCAGGGTTGATCGCCCCCTACCTGAGCAACTGGCCCCCATCGTCTGTAGGTGTTGCTTAGTCCTCCTTGGATTTTCTGTATCAAGGTTTTCAGCAAGCCTTTACAGACAACCAAATTACTCCACAGTAGGCCGGCGGTGGCGGTTTACCGAGTACCCCACTCACTCGCCCACCTCGACCAATACGACCTGATCACACCGATATGGTGCTGGCGTACTCGATACAGGGCCCCTATGGAACCTTCAGTTTACTGGAACATATGAGGGATACCCGCAGGACACTTACTCTTTCCAGTAAAGTTTAGGTTGTTGGATAGTTCCTGAGTGACCAGCGAACTTCCCTTCCAAAAATAAAAAATTACACAAATCACGTCAGAATGTACAAATAGCGTTTATGACCTTCGTACACAAATAGTACCGGTCAGGTTTACCAATGCACACAATTACGTGCGGTACAATCGTTCAGCACATAAGCAACTAATCTTATGTGCGGAGCGACCAGTGGAATCGAAAATTTCGGCTGCGAATTCCTTCAGCCAGAGCTTAATGGCCTATATGGGTTCTGCACCAACACCCCAGGCGTTGTGCCACTGGACTTTTATAGCGGACCTTTTTACCTTATGACCTCCTGGTCTTGTTACCTTATGACCTCCTGGTCTTGTTACACCTTATGGTCCGCTATACTCTAATGCTCAAATATTTATTTAACCAGAGATGCCTCCCTAGCCACCGTATATGTCACTTACACGTATGTTCCTTGACGAGTACTCGGCTTTCCTTTTGGTTCCCCCTTTAAAATTGTATAAACACACTCACTCAACACATGTACACTTTTGTTTCTACCTCTATTTCTGCGCAGAAATTTGTCTTCAGCCCAAGTGTGTTACTAATTAGGAGCAGGATCTGTTAAACTAAATTTCGGGTTTTCCAAAAATTGATTTGCGTTATTTACCGCGTCACGTTATCTACCGCTGTGCGTTACTTATCGCCTTTGCGCTAATTATCGCTTTGCGCTAAAATCCACTTTATCACAACTTGAGCTACGTGGACGTAACCAGACGCTACGTTGCGTAATGTACGCTGCGTGCGTCTGCCTTTCGGATTGCGTACGCTAGTCTTTGTTAGCGACACGTGTACGCAATGCAGAGGATCCACCGTAACACAATATTTATTTATCAATGTAGATGATCCCTGATCATCCACCGCAATCCACACTGCACACTGGCTGCCTCGTCTCTAAGACAAAACCGTGTTCTATACTTTAATTATTACTTTTACTATTAAATAACAGCAAATCTCTTTTTGCACTTTCTATCAACTATAAAAATTGGCAAACAGGAATAGTGATATACGAAAAATGAAATATACAAGTGGAAAGAAATGCAGGTATATGCGTGCGTACGCAAGACAAAAGAAAAATAAACAGTTTTAAAAGACACAAGCGTTTTGTTCTTACTTCCGGTTACCGGGTTCCTTCAGCACTCTTTACCTAAGCGAAGCAGACGCTTATCCCGTCAGCAACTGTGAGACAACCTCCCACCCTTTTGCTGGGGGATAAAGTCTGCTGATCTACCTAGTGCAGATGTGAAAAGGACCGGGCGAGCCCGCAATTGACAATGTTAAATTCCTTTGTCGTATAAACAACCCTTATGAAGCTAAGAACACTGTACGCTGTTTACTTAAGAAATACCGTAATGATACGCTATTTGCGTAACGATCGCTCAGCCGTAGGCGAGACGCTCAAGCGTCACGTTCGCTCACGGCCCAGCGATCACAGGACACGTTATTGGTTATGTCTAGGGGAAAGATTCGCTGTAACGTAGCGTACGCTCGAGACCACGAGGAGGTCACCAGCGGTGCAGACGCTCACAGCACAATACCTTTATATTTAAACCTTTTAACAATGTAATGCGCTATATACCTTAATGTGAATACAGGGTGTAAATGCAACTTTGTGTAGCCTGACTACCTACAAAGCTGTTTGAGCGTCACCGACGCTCAAGTGAACACTTAACACTATAGTAAATACACAGATACTGTTTTAGGGTTCCAAAGCCTATTATCTGTATTATATCTAGTATACTTGTAAAAGAGTAACACAGTACAAATGATACACTACAATATAACAAAGACTTCCTAACCAAACACCTAACTAAGGGATAAACTACAATACTATCCTGGCCTAACACAATACAATACAATACTATAAAGTTTAGTCTAGGGGAGTTACGAGAGAAAAGAGAAAATAGAGAGAGAGAGATAGACACAGAGGGAGAGAGAGGAATTGGCTCACAGAAAGACAATGATTACGGAGAGAACTTACGCACAAAGGGTATGATCGCCTGCGCCTCGATATCCAGCTCCCGATTATCAGCAGATAACCGTTGATGAGAGAGTGAGAGCTGGATGTGGTCGGCCTGCCTATTTATGCCCCACACACAATGCAATCTCCTGGTCCTACAATCCTTCAGTTTATTGGACACAGGAATTCGGCCCTGTACTGTAACCAAAGGTCATAGGTTGATTCATACAGGTGGGCTGTGCTGAGTTTAAACGGCTCAGGTGGGTGGGAAACTGGGTTTCCCGCCGCATACCTGAGTATGGGTAAATAATAGAAATGAACATAAACTTCTTATGTTCATAACTATTCGCACGAGCGATTAATACGCTCCAAACCAACACCGGAATATTGCTAATTAAATACTCTTCCGATGGGTATCAAACACTGCTGTATGACTCCTGTTAGACCCTTCGTGCAATACAAAGAGGGATTCCTCCGCTCAGGGACATTCTATCTAAACCAAACTTACAGAAACTATTGAGGGGAACATGATCTATAAACGACATTAATTGTGAACCTTTGTAACGAATGAGTCGCACGCTACGATCACATAAACTCTACCGTAAATGCGCATACTGCGCGTGCGAGTGCACGCTATTGCGGGTATGCGCTTCCACGGGAGAGCGTACGCATGCGCAGCACGGACCAGTGTGCGGTGCAAATATGGCAGTGTGCATTGAGACATTTTTCTGACTTCGACACATTACAGGACAGAAACTTAACCAAACCATAACAAAGCAGCGCAATAATAAAGCAGATGACCCGCGACCAGCCACCCCCAGCACATCCCCAGAAAACCATACCCTTGACTAGCTGCAACTGAGGCACATTAGAGACAAGCACATTGCATATCAGAAAATAAAAACAAAACAGTAATTTCTTAACAAAACCCCCACTCCCACCCCGTACACCACTAAGAACTTGCAGCATACCTGATTCCCGAACTACCAACAGTCTAAAATAACAAACCCTAACGACTAAGGCAAACTACCTTAACACATTCTACAAAGCCAAAAAGAAACCAAAATAGGGGACAAAGAATTTAGTGACTTCAAGACAGGAGAAGCTTCCAGCTAAATTCAAGTCCCCCCCAAGGCCGCCAGATCGGTATCCGGACTCCATGTCGACAACAAAAAGGTCGACACACCTTAAGTCGACACCAATTGGTCGACACACCTTAGGTCGACATGGACAAAGGGTCGACAGGAACAAGGTCGACATGGAAAAAGGTCGACATGAGTTTTTCACAATTTTTATCTTTTTTGGAACCTTTTCATACTTAACGATCCACGTGGACTACGATTGGAACGGTAATCTGTGCCGAGCGAAGGCACCATGCCCGAAGCATGGCGAGCGAAGCGAGCCATGCGAGGGGAAGCGGTGCACTAATTGGGGTTCCCGGTCACTCTACGAAGAAATCGACACCAAAAAAACATAAAAGACTCATGTTGACCTTTTTCCACGTCGACCTTGTTCCTGGCAACCTTTTGTCCATGTCGACCGTTTGTCCATGTCGACCTAAGGTGTGTCGACCAATTGGCGTCGACCTAAGGTGTGTCGACCTTTTTGTTGTCGACCTGGAGTCCCAGACCCCGCCAGAGCAACCCCATTTATATAACTATTTGGGACCCTATAGTGAGACAGACATCTTCGTGCGGCCCCAAAACTAGAATAGAGATCTAAACCAGAATATTAACCTAAGGCAACAGGGGGCAGATACACGGATAGAGGGAGCACCACAGCATCACATGAAAAAACAGGATAGTATCTCCTAAGAATATCTCAGTAAACTCCCCACCAATAGAATCTACACATCCCCCAAAAAAACACCACAGGCAGTAAATAAACAGTATACTTAGCAAATAGAGAATGTATAAGCATGAGTTCAGTCAGCGGCCAGTGCCCGCCGTGCAGGGAAGCGTCTGTCCAACCACACCGATGCCTCACGAGGAGACGTGAAGAATTTAGTTTCTCCATCAGAAACTACCCGCAGTTTAGACGGGAAGAGCATAGCATAGCGTTTCACGGGGGCAAACTGTGCCCTATCCTTTTGAACGTTAATAGCAAAGTCCGGAAAGATGGAGATCGGAGAGCCATTCCACTTGAGGGGGCCCCTAGTACGGGCCAGTTTCAGAATCACGTCCCTATCCCGGTAGTGAAGTAGCTTGGCAATAAACGTACGGGGGGTGCCCCCGGAGGCAATAGGCGCATCGGGACTCTGTGAGCACGCTCCACCGCAAAATGTGAGGTGAACTCCTCTGCTCCGAACTCATCCAGCAGCCATTTTTCAAGAAATTTTTCGGGGAAGGCACCCTCCTCTTTCTCAGGGAGACCAACGAAGCGGACAATTGCCCTCATTCCGAGTTGTTCGCTCGCTAGCTGCTTTTAGCAGCATTGCACACGCTAAGCCGCCGCCCTCTGGGAGTGTATCTTAGCTTAGCAGAATTGCGAACGAAAGGTTAGCAGAATTGCGAATAGAAATTTCTTAGCAGTTTCTGAGTAGCTCGAGACTTACTCCTACATTGCGATCAGTTCAGTCAGTTTCGTTCCGAATTTGACATCACAAACACACCCAGACACTCCCCCGTTTCTTCAGACACTCCCGCGTTTTTCCCAGAAACGCCAGCGTTTTTTCGCACACTCCCAGAAAACGGCCAGTTTCCGCCCAGAAACACCCACTTCCTGTCAATCACACTACGATCACCAGAACGATGAAAAATCCTCGTTATGCCGTGAGTAAAATACCTAACTTTTGTGTAAAATAACTAAGCGCATGCGCTCTGCGAACCTTGCGCATGCGCAGTAAGCGACTAATCGCAGTATAGCAAAAATCGGCAACGAGCGAACAACTCGGAATGACCCCCATTGTTCTATCTCAATCTTCCCTCCATATCCGTCATCTTTCTATGCACCTCCGACATCTGTGACTCCAGAGCAGAAGTACGCCTACCAAGTGGCGTAACCGTTTCTTCCAGTGTGGATATGCATGTCTCAACCTCGCAGACCCTCTCACGCATCAGTTGAAGGTCTTGGTGTATAATGGATAAGTCCGCCTGGACCTGACCGATCCTGTCGGCCAAGCGGGTTTCGCTGGCCGAGACCGCCTCCAGAACTTTCTGCAAAGCGGCATCTGTAGCCTCCACAGAAGAGGAGCTAGCTGACGGAGAGGGCGGCAATGAAGCCGACTGTGCCTCCCCTCCCTACTGGGACCGCGTCGGAGGATTCCTAGCAAATTTCTCTAACTTCGCCGCAGCCGCGGCAGATTGATGTTGTTTGACCATGACAGCCAAGCCGATGCTAGAGAGTAGAGGAGTATAGTATATCAAAATCGTCCAGCTGCTATGGGTAAAAATATGTAGTATATCAAAATGTTCAGCTGCTGCCCTATGGACACGTAGTATATCAATACTGTCCAGAAGCTGTCTATGGAGATGGCAGTATATCAAATCCGTCCAGCTGTACCCCACGTTACCTGCAGTAACAATTGCTGATGGCCACCAAGAGACAGCGAAAATAAGATTTTACTCACCGGTAAATCTATTTCTCGTAGTCCGTAGTGGATGCTGGGGACTCCGTAAGGACCATGGGGAATAGCGGCTCCGCAGGAGACTGGGCACAGCTAAGAAAGAATTAGTACTACCTGGTGTGCACTGGCTCCTCCCACTATGACCCTCCTCCAGACTTCAGTAAGGATACTGTGCCCGGAAGAGCTGACACAATAAGGAAAGGATTTTGAATCCCGGGTAAGACTCATACCAGCCACACCAATCACACCGTATAACTCGTGATATTATACCCAGTTAACAGTATGAACATAACAGAGCCTCTCAACAGATGGCTCAACCATAACCCTTTTAGTTAACAATAACTATCTACAAGTATTGCAGACAGTCCGCACTTAGGACGGGCGCCCAGCATCCACAACGGACTACGAGAAATAGATTTACCGGTGAGTAAAATCTTATTTTCTCTAACGTCCTAGTGGATGCTGGGGACTCCGTAAGGACCATGGGGATTATACCAAAGCTCCCAAACGGGCGGGAGAGTGCGGATGACTCTGCAGCACCGAATGAGAGAACTCAAGGTCCTCCTCAGCCAGGGTATCAAATTTGTAGAATTTTGCAAACGTGTTTGCCCCTGACCAAGTAGCAGCTCGGCAAAGTTGTAAAGCCGAGACCCCTCGGGCAGCCGCCCAAGAAGAGCCCACTTTCCTCGTGGAATGGGCTTTTACAGATTTAGGCTGCGGCAGGCCAGCCACAGAATGCGCAAGCTGAATTGTGCTACAAATCCAGCGAGCAATAGTCTGCTTTGAAGCAGGAGCACCCATCTTGTTTGGTGCATACAGGATAAACAGCGAGTCAGTCTTCCTGACTCCAGCCGTCCTGGAAACATAAATTTTCAAGGCCCTGACTACGTCCAGTAACTTGGAGTCCTCCAAGTCCCTAGTAGCCGCAGGCACCACGATAGGTTGGTTCAAGTGAAAAGCTGATACCACCTTAGGAAGAAACTGGGGACTAGTCCTCAATTCTGCCCTATCCATATGGAAAATCCAATAGGGGCTTTTGCATGACAAAGCCGCCAATTTTGCCACCCGCCTTGCCGAAGCCAAGGCCAAAAGCATGACCACTTTCCACGTAAGATATTTTAAATCCACGGTTTTGAGTGGCTCAAACCAATGTGACTTTAGGAAACCCAACACCACGTTGAGGTCCCACGGTGCCACTGGAGGCACAAAAGGAGGCTGAATATGCAGCACTCCCTTGACAATGTCTGAACTTCAGGCAGTGAAGCCAGTTCCATTTTGGAAGAAAATCGATAGAGCCGAAATCTGGACCTTAATGGAACCCAATTGTAGGCCCATAGTCACCTCTGACTGTAGGAAGTGCAGAAATCGACCTAGCTGAAATTTCTCCTTTGGGGCCTTCCTGGCCTCACAGTACGCAACATATTTCCGCCATATGCGGTGATAATGGTTAGCGTTCACTTCTTTCCTAGCTTTAAATAGCGTAGGGATAACTTCCTCCGGAATTCCCTTATCCTTCAGGATCCGGCGTTCAACCGCCATGCCGTCAACGCAGCAGCGGTACGTCTTGAAACAGACAGGCCCCCTGCTGCAGCAGGTCCTGTCTGAGCGGCAGAGGCCATAGGTCCTCTGAGATCATTTCTTGGAGTTCTGGTTACCAAGCTCTTCTTGGCCAACCCGGAACAATGAGTATAGTTCTTACTCCTCTCCTTCTTATTATTCTCATTACTCTGGGTAAGAGAGGCAGAGAAGGGAACACATACACCGACTGGTACACCCACAAAGTTACCAGAGCGTCCACAGCTATCGCCTGAGGGTCCTTGACCTGGCGCAATATCTTTGTAACTTTTAGTTGAGGCGGGACGCCATCATGTCCACCTGTGGCCTTTCCCAACGGTGTACAATCATTTGGAAGACTTCTGGATGAAGTCCCCACTCTCCCGGGTGGAGGTCGAGTCTTCTGAGAAAGTCTGGTTCTCAGTTGTCCACTCCGGGAATGAACACTGCTGACAGTGCTAACACATGATTTTCCGCCCATCGGAGAATCTTTGTGGCTTCTGCCATCGCCATCCTGCTTCTTGTGCCGCCCTGTCGTGTACATGAGCGACCGCCGTGATGTTGTCTGACTGGATCAGCACCGGCCGGTGTTGAAGCAGGGGTCTAGCCTAACTTAGGGCATTGTAAATGGCCCTTAGTTCCAGAATATTTATGTGTAGGGAAGTCTCCTGACTTTTCCATAGCCTTGGAAGTTTCTTCCCTGTGTGACTGCCCCCCAGCCTCGAAGGCTGGCATCCGTGGTCACCAGGACCCAGTCCTGTATGCCGAATCTGCGGCCCCCTAGAAGATGAGCACTCTGCAGCCACCACAAACAACGACACCCTGGCCCTTGGAGACAGGGTTATCCGCCGATGCATCTGAAGATGCGACCCGGACCACATGTCCAACAGATCCCACTGGAAAATCCTTGTATGGGACCTGGCGAATGGAATTTCTTCGTAAGAAGCTACCATCCTTCCCAGGGCTTGCGTGCATTGATGCACCGACACCTGTATACGTATTAGGAGGTCTCTGTCTAGAGACGACAACTCCTTGGACTTCTCCTCCGGGAGAAACCCTTTTTATCCTGTTCTGTGTCCAGAACCATACCCAGGAACAGTAGACGCGTCGTAGGAACCAGCTGCGACTTTGGAATATTCAGAATTCAGCCGTGCTGTTGTAGCACTTCCCGAGATAGTGCTACTCCGCCGAACAACTGCTCCCTGGACCTCGCCTTTATAAGGAGATCGTCCAAGTACGGGATAATTATTTCGGCCATTACCTTGGTAAATACCTCAGTGCCGGGGACAGACCAACGGCAACGTCTGGAATTGGTAATGACAATCCTGTACCACAATTTTGAGGTACTCCTGGTGAAAATGGTAAATAGGGACATACAGGTAAGCATCCTTGATGTCCAGTGATACCCTCCAGGCTTGCAATAATCGCCCTGAGCGATTCCATTCCGAACTTGAACCTTCGTATATAAGTGTTCAAGGCTTTCAATTTTAGAATGGGTCTCACCGAACCGTCTGGTTTCGGTACCACAACATTTTGGAATAGTAACCCCGGCCTTGTAGAAGGAGGGGTACCTAGATTTCACCTGCTGGAAGTGCAGCTTGTGAATTGCCGCCAGTACTACCTTTCTCCGAGGGCAGCAGGCAAGGCTGAGGTGAGGTAACGGCGAGGGGGAGTCGCCTCGAACTCCAGCCTGTATCCCTGTGATACTATTTGCAGAACCTAGGGATCCACCTGTGGGCAAACCCACTGGTCCCTGAAGTTCCCGAGACGCGCCCCTACCGCACCTGTCTCCATGTGCCTTTTATAGGCAGCATCACCTGTCCACTGCCGGGTTTCTAATACCCTCCTGGCAGAAAGGACATTGCATTAATTCTGGATGCCAGCCGGCAAATATCCCTCTGTGCATCCTTTATATATAAGACAACGTCTTTAATATGCTCTATGTTAGCAAACTATTTTCCCTGTCTTAGAGTATTAATATTATCTGACAGGGTATCAGACCACGCTGCAGCAGCACTATTTATGCTGAGGCGATTGCAGGTCTCAGTATATAACCTGAGTGTGTATATACAGACTTTAGGATAGTCTCCTGCTTTTTATCAGCAGGCTCCTTCAAGGTGGCCGTACCCTAAGACGGCAGTGCCACCTTTTGACAAACGTGTGAGCGCCTTATCCACCCTAAGGGATATCTCCCAACGTGACCTATCCTCTGGCGGGAAAGGGTACGCCATCAGTAACTTTTTAGAAATTACCAGTTTCTTATTGGGGGAACCCACGCTACTTTACACACTTCATTCATTCATCTGATGGGGGAACAAAACACTGGCTGCTTTTTCTCCCCAAAAATAAAACCCCTTTTTATGTGGTACTTGGGTTCATGTCAGAAATGCGTAACACATTTTTTATTGCCGAGATCATGTAACGGATGTTCCTAGTGGATTGTGCATATGTCTCAATCTCGTCGACACTGGAGTCAGACTACGTGTCGACATCTGTGTCTGCCATCTGAGGTAACGGGCGCATTTTTTGAGCCCCTGATGGCCTTTGAGACGCCTGGGCAGGCGCGGGCTGAGAAGCCGGCTGTCCCACAGCTGTTTTACGTCATCCAGCCTTGTAAGGAGTTGATATTGTCGTTTAATACCTTCCACCTATCCATCCACTCTGGTGTCGGCCCCACAGGGGACGACATCCCATTTATCGGCCTCTGCTCCACCTCCACGTAACCTTCCTCATCCCACATGTCGACACAGCCGTACCGACACACAGCACACACACAGGGAATGCTCTGACTGAGGACAGGACCCCACAAAGTCCTTTGGGGAGACAGAGAGAGAGTATGTCAGCACACACCAGAGCGCTATATAATGCAGGGATTAACACTATAACTGAGTGATTTTTCCCTCAATAGCTGCTTGTATAAACAATATTGCACCTAAATTTAGTGCCCCCCCTCTCTTTTTAACCCTTTGAGCCTGAAAACTACAGGGGAGAGCCTGGGGAGCTGTCTTCCAGCTGCACTGTGAAGAGAAAATGGCGCCATTGTGCTGAGGGAGATAGCTCCGCCCCTTTTTCGCTGACTTTTCTCCCGCTTTTTTATGGATTCTGGCAGGGGTATTTATCACATATATAGCCTCTGGGGCTATATATTGTGATATATTTGCCAGCCAAGGTGTATTTATTGCTTCTCAGGGCGCCCCCCCCAGCGCCCTGCACCCTCAGTGACTGGAGTGTGAGGTGTACATGAGGAGCAATGGCGCACAGCTGCAGTGCTGTGCGCTACCTTGGTGAAGACTGATGTCTTCTGCCGCCGATTTTCCGGATTTCTTCTTGCTTCTGGCTCTGTAAGGGGGCCGGCGGCGCGGCTCCGGGACCGAACACCAATGGCCGGTTCCATGCGGTCGATCCCTCTGGAGCTAATGGTGTCCAGTAGCCTAAGAAGCCCAAGCTACCACCAGTTAGGTAGGTTCGCTTCTTCTCCCCTTAGTCCCTCGCTGCAGTGAGTCTGTTGCCAGCAGATCTCACTGTAAAATAAAAAACCTAAACTATACTTTCGTTCTAGGAGCTCAGGAGAGCCCCTAGTGTGCATCCAGCTCGGCCGGGCACAGGATTCTAACTGAAGTCTGGAGGAGGGTCATAGTGGGAGGAGCCAGTGCACACCAGGTAGTACTAATTCTTTCTTAGCTGTGCCCAGTCTCCTGCGGAGCTGCTATTCCCCATGGTCCTTACGGAGTCCCCAGCATCCACTAGGACGTTAGAGAAAAGCAAGCTGCACTATGTCACAGATCACTGAGGTAATATGGCAGCCCAGCAGAGTAGCCACATGCAGCCTGCATGTGGCTACTACAGGTTGAGTATCCCATATCCAAATATTCCGAAATACGGAATATTCCGAAATACGGACTTTTTTGAGTGAGAGTGAGATTAAACCTTTGTTTTTTGATGGCTCAATGTACACAAACTTTGTTTAATACACAAAGTTATTAAAAATATTGTATTAAATGACCTGCAGGCTGTGTGTATAAGGTGTATATGAAACAAAAATGAATTGTGTGAATGTAGACACACTTTGTTTAATGCACAAAGTTATAAAAAATATTGGCTAAAATTACCTTCAGGCTGTGTGTATAAGGTGTATATGAAACATAAATGCATTCTGTGCTTAGATTTAAGTCCCATCGCCATGATATCTCATTATGGTATGCAATTATTCCAAAATACGGAAAAATCCCATATCCAAAATACCTCTGGTCCCAAGCATTTTGGATAAGGGATACTCAACCTGTATAACCCAAGGCAGGAGGCAGGCAAGCTCTCCCACAGGTCCCCCAGGGTGTATTTTGACTTCCCCAGCAGTGCCAATGGAGCCTCAGAAGATATGCAATGGAGCAGGAGAAACAGCGGTGGATCAAAGGAGCGGTGGCGGAACCCGCGGCAGCACCGTCGCAGAGGTTTATTCAGTCTCTCCCACGAGAACAGGCAGAGCAGCAGAGCACTCACTAAAGCCTCCGGCCTCTACGCCTCACACAGCGGCGGCAGTAGGAGCGGGCATAGGCATCGTGTAGCGCGGTAGTGCGGGAGGACGGGAGAGCGGCGTCCCACGTGATGCAGCAGGCCCCGGCTCCCCGAGTACAGAAACAGTCCGGCCACAGAGGGAGAGCAGCCCACGGCTCCCAAAGTAACACAGGGGTCCCTCCACAGCTTCACACCAGCACTGGGGTCACCTGCAGACCCAGGGGGGGACACAGGATATAAAAAACGGATGAGAAAGCTGGAGAGCCACACAACCTGTGTGCTACTCCATGTCCGCCGAAGCCACGCCCCAGTAAGGCAGCTTTGACTGCTACCTACCCTGGTCCTTTTTCACTGCAGTGTTAATGGTTGCTGAGCTACCCCACCCCTGCTCCAGCCAGGCAGTCAGTCAGTGTCTGACCATCAAGGGAGGCTCAGCTCATTGCTGCCTCACCTCTCATCTCTCCATGCAAATACAGTGAATACAGCGAACTTTGATTATAAAATTGATATATAATAATACAAAGAGAATATTTAATATTATACTGTAATTATCTTCTTTGTATTATTCTAATCATTTTGAAAGTCAAAAACCCTTGGCGTATGACAGGTGCGGCTCTGCCACCCCGGACTGCACGTCACTGACTAGTTTCTTGGGAATTTAATTTATTGCTTTTAAACCACTTGATTCAACGGTGGTATAGCAAATACAATAATCTACCAGCTATGTCTCTGAAATCACGCTGGTGCCTGCCAATCGCAGGCTATTACATTTGGATTTATATCTCAAGGTCCAGTGAAAAGGATTTAATACAAGTATAAATATCCCCTTTTATGAGCCGATAACAATGCAGCCTGCTTCTTATTACTTGTCCACCGAGCGCCTTTCCAGTCCAAGCTCCCTGCCTTGCTTTTTAAACTACCAACAGACACAAATGTTGCACTTACATATGCGGGTTTATGGATACTCCCGAAAATGTGAGACATTGTGATACATTACTTCAGTCTAATGGGGCTGATGCAGAGTTGAACGAAAGTCAGTTTTGCAAACGGACATTGTTTTTGCACTGCGTATAACCCGGAGCTGAGCGTACATAACAGTCACACATCCACCTTCCACTGAAGGGGAGCGTAACTAGGTGGCTTCAGGGCATTTGTACATAGTTAGTGAATGCGGGTCAAGTGGGTGTTGACACGACTGCGAGCAAAGCAGAGGTAAGCATATAAATAAATACAACAATGCCGCGTTCGGGTTTGAATGACCCCCAAAGTGTATTTAGGAACAACAAGGGGATGGGTTTGTACATAAAAGCCGATAAAAAGGAACTAGTAATGTACTAATTTGGGGTAATGTACTAAAAGTAAATTATTATTCCAGATCATTACGAGGGTGGATTACCTTTTGCTTCATTTTCACTATCAAGAACCATCTGAAACACATCAGGAGCCAGACAGAGACCAGCATTGACAAGCAGTGACCGCTTCTTCCTTACAGAGTCCTTCATGCCGCTCTGTTTTGCCTATGACAACGAAAGATAAATGCATCAAGCAGATGACTTAATGATCTCCAGCTAGTGATCTACAACTCCAATTGGGATAACCCATTCATTTTCTACACTCTCACAAAATAAGTACATTATATAGATACAGGAAAGAAGAAGCAGAGTCTTAAAGAATGAACCCCTAATATGTAGGGGAGGTCCAAGTGGCAAATGCAGGGGGTATGAGGGAGTGATTTGCATTATCATGACCCGACTTCCCACTATGAAATGCTGCAAATCGCATCTTCATTCCCTTGCATACTTCACTAGGGAACTGGGCAAGAGATAGGAGGATGCTCTACTCTCCAAGGACCTACCCCCCACATGTTTCAGACATTATGGGGCCTTTGCACGCACATCAACCTTAATTACTTCCGCATTGTGTGTACGGAGAACTATGCAGATATTTGGCCATATAACAAGTTGTAAGCATCTAAGCGACCACACACCTAGTGCAGAATCTACCTCAGAGTACGGCCTCCAATGTAAGCATATAAGCGACTGAGTTCGCAATTGCTTATGCGACATGCCTGCAAAGCTCCCGTAACACTCCTAGAGCAGCTCAGTGAATAGCCACCTTCCAGTCACCACCCAATACATTTACTGTAGGTCTCAGTTGCTACTGTGACTCTGTGCATACAAACTGAAAATTATGCACATTGCAACCTTTTAATGACTTTCGATGCATGCGCAGTAGAACCAGTGGCAAACGCAGGATTTCTAGAGGGGGGTTTCCAAATGCAATCCACAATCTCCCACTCTGCAGAACATTGAAGCAAGTGTGGGAGTCTTGGAGAGCGGTAGAAGAACCCAGTAACAACCCTGAACATTGGGGGTCATTCCAAGTTGATTTTAGCTGTGCTAAATTTAGCACAGCTACAATCAGGCACTCAGGCACTCACACAGTGCCGCCCCCCCCCCCCCCCCCCCTGCAGAAATGCAAAAGCAGCGCACAGCGGCGATGCTTTTGCATTTCAGGAGTAACTCCCGGCCAGCGCAGCTCCTGCGGCTGTCCGGGAGAACCTCTTCGCTGCCCGAGTCGCAGCGGCTGCATGTGACGTAATGCAGCCGCCGCGGACCGTACCCCCAATGGTCTGGCCGCACCTGCGTTGGCCGGACCGTGCCCCCTTAACGCTGCTGTCCAGCCCCCTCCCGCCCAGCGACCGCCTATGCCTGTCAATCAGGCAGAGGCGATCGCTAGGGAACGACGCACTGCGGCGCCATTGCATGCACAGTTCCGACCCGATCAATGTGCTGCGATAAACTGCAGCGAGCAATCGGGTCGGAATGACCCCCATTGTTCTTTTCATACACTGGGAATACAGTATTAATATTTAACACTATAGTTGATCTATAGTATAGGCTGTTTCAAACATATTTAAATTCTATAAATAAGATAAGTGGTCAGCAAAAGGTTAAACATAGCATAATAAATAAATACACACACACACACACACTGCAACTTGATAGAAGAAGCTGCTACCACTCGGCATAAGCAGCAGCTCTGACGCATTAACTGCATAAAGTGACGGCGGCTCTAGTAGTCATATTATATACCATTGCTAATGATGTCATAATTTGAGCCACTAGCCAAGAGGAGGAGGGTTTCCGGTTGTGTGGAAATTTATTCATTTTAATTTACTTATGTGAACATTGACAATTTGCACAAACATCAGCATTGTGCATGAATTGTGGCCATATGTGCTTAATATGTAGGTAAGAAGATAATAAGATTTTACTTACCGGTAAATCTATTTCTCGTAGTCCATAGTGGATGCTGGGGACTCCGTAAGGACCATGGGGATTATACCAAAGCTCCCAAACGGGCAGGAGAGTGCGGATGACTCTGCAGCACCGAATGAGCAAACACAAGGTCCTCCTCAGCCAGGGTATCAAACTTGTAGAACTTTGCAAAAGTGTTTGAACCTGACCAAGTAGCCGCTCGGCAAAGCTGTAATCCCGAGACCCCTCGGGCAGCCGCCCAAGAAGAGCCCACCTTCCTTGTGGAGTGGGCTTTTACTGATTTTGGAAACGGCAATCCAGCCGTAGAATGAGCCTGCTGAATCGTGTTACAGATCCAGCGAGCAATAGTTTGCTTTGAAGCAGGAGCACCCAGCTTGTTGGGTGCATACAGGATAAACAACGACTCAGTCTTCCTGACTCTAGCCGTTCTGGCTACATAAACCTTCAAAGCCCTGACCACATCTAGTAACTCGGAATCCTCCAAGTCACGAGTAGCCACAGGCACCACAATAGGTTGGTTCATATGAAAAGATGACACCACTTTTGGCAGAAATGTGGACGGGTCCGCAATTCTGCCCTGTCCATATGGAAAACCAGATAGGGGCTTTTATGTGACAAAGCCGCTAATTCTGACACACACCTAGCTGAAGCCAAGGCTAACAGCATGACCACCTTCCAGGTGAGAAATTTTAACTCCACGGTTTTGAGAGGCTCAAACCAGTGTGACTTCAGGAAACTCAACACCACATTAAGATCCCAAGGTGCCACTGGAGGCACAAAAGGAGGCTGAATATGCAGCACTCCCTTTACAAACGTCTGGACTTCAGGAAGAGAAGCCAGTTCTTTTTGAAAGAAAATGGATAGGGCCGAAATCTGGACCTTAATGGAACCCAATTTTAGGCCCAAAGTCACTCCCGACTGTAGGAAGTGAAGGAAACGGCCCAGCTGGAATTCCTCCGTAGGGGCATTCCTGGCCTCACACCAAGCAACATATTTTCGCCATATACGGTGATAATGTTTAGCCGTCACGTCTTTCCTAGCCATTATCAGCGTAGGAATAACCTCATCCGATATGCCTTTTTCTGCTAGGATCCGGCGTTCAACCGCCATGCCGTCAAACGCAGCCGCGTTAAGTCTTGGAACAGACAGGGTCCCTGTTGCCACAGGTCCTGTCTTAGAGGCAGAGGCCATGGGTCCTCTGTGAGCATTTCTTGCAACTCTGGATACCAAGTCCTTCTTGGCCAATACGGAACAATGAGTATTGTTCTCACTCCTCTTTTTCTTATGATTCTCAGCACCTTGGGTATGAGAGGAAGAGGAGGAAATACATAAACCGACTGGAACACCCACGGTGTCACTAGTTCGTCTACAGCTATCGCCTGAGGGTCTCTTGACCTGGCGCAATACCTCTGTAGCTTTTTGTTGAGGCGGGATGCCATCATGTCCACCTGTGGCAGTTCCCACCGACTTGCAATCTGCGCGAAGACTTATTGATGAAGTCCCCACTCTCCCGGGTGGAGGTCGTGCCTGCTGAGGAAGTCTGCTTTCCAGTTGTCCACTCCCGGAATGAACACTGCTGACAGTGCTCTTACGTGATTCCCTGCCCAGCGAAGAATTCTGGTGGCTTCCGCCATCGCCACCCTGCTCCTTGTGCCGCCTTGGCGGTTTACATGAGCCACTGCGGTGATGTTGTCTGACTGAATCAGCACCGATTGGTCGCAAAGCAGGGTCTCCGCTTGACTTAAGGCGTTGTATATGGCCCTTAGTTCCAGGATATTGATGTGAAGGCAAGTCTCCTGACTTGACCACAGACCTTGGAAATTTCTTCCCTGTGTGACTGCCCCCCACCCTCGGAGGCTTGCATCCGTGGTCACCAGGACCCAGTCCTGAATGCCGAATCTGCGGCCCTCGAGAAGGTGAGCACTCTGCAGCCACCACAGAAGAGACACCCTGGCCCTGGGGGATAGGGTGATCATCCGATGCATCTGTAGATGTGATCCGGACCACTTGTCCAACAGATCCCATTGAAAGGTCCTCGCATGGAACCTGCCGAAGGGAATGGCCTCGTATGATGCCACCATCTTTCCCAGGACTCGCGTGCAGTGATGCACCGACACCTGTTTTGGTTTTAAGAGGTCTCTGACCAATATCATGAGTTCCTGCGCCTTCTCCGTCGGGAGAAAAACCTTCTTCTGGTCTGTGTCCAGAATCATGCCCAGGAAGGGCAGACGCGTCGTAGGAATCAGCTGCGACTTTGGAATATTTAGAATCCAGCCGTGCTGTTGTAACACTTCCCGAGAGTGTGCTACGCTGATCAGCAACTGCTCTCTGGACCTCGCCTTTATGAGGAGATCGTCCAAGTATGGGATAATTGTGACCCCCTGCTTTCGCAGGAGCACCATCATTTCCGCCATTACCTTGGGCCGATTTGAGGTATCGGTGAGAGGGCATCTACTCGAATTCCAGCTTGTATCCCTGAGACACAATCTCTATCGCCCAGGGATCCACCTAGGAGTGAACCCACTTGTGGCTGAAATTTCAGAGACGCGCCCCCACCGGGCCTAGCTCCGCCTGTGGAGCCCCAGCGTCATGCGGTGGATTTAGTGGAAGCCGGGGAGGACTTCTGTTCCTGGGAACTAGCTGTGTTGTGCAGCTTCTTTCCTCTATCCTTGCCTCTGGCAAGAAAGGACGCACCTCGGACTTTCTTGCCTCTTTGTGAACGAAAGGACTGCATTTGGTAATATGGTGCTTTCTTAGGTTGTGAGGGAACGTATGGCAAAAAATTTGATTTTCCAGCAGTAGCTGTGGAGACCAGGTCCGAGAGACCCTCCCCAAACAATTCCTCACCCTTGTAAGGTAAAACATCCATGTGCCTTTTTAAGTCGGCATCGCCTGTCCATTGCCGAGTCCACAGGACCCTTCTGGCAGAAATTGACAATGCATTTATTCTAGAGCCCAGTAGGCTAATGTCTCTTTGAGCATCTCTCATATACAGGACAGCGTCTTTTATATGCCCCAGGGTCATTAATATAGTATCCTTGTCTACGGTATCCAGATCCTCAGATAAGGAATCCGTCCATGCTGCTACAGCACTACACACCCAGGCCGACGCAATTACCGGCCTTAGTAAGGTACCTGAATGTGTGTTAATGGACTTCAGGGTACCCTCTTGCTTTCTATCCGCAGCATCTTTTAGGGTGACCGTATCCTGTGACGGCAGGGCTACCCTCTTGGATAAGCGTGTTAGAGCTTTGTCCACCCTAGGGGAGGATTCCCAGCGTAACCTGTCCGTTGGCGGGAAAGGATACGCCATAAGCATCCGTTTGGAAATCTGCAGTTTTTTATCTGGAGATTCCCAAGCCTTTTCACATAACTCATTTAGCTCATGTGAAGGGGAAAAGGTCACCTCCTGCCTTTTTTCCCCATACATATGAACCCTCTTGTCAGGGACTGGGGTGTCCTCTGTGATGTGCAACACATCCTTCATTGCTATAATCATATAACGGATGGCTTTTGCCAATTTAGGCTGTAACTTTGCATCATCGTCATCGACACTGGAGTCAGAATCCATGTCGGTATCTGTGTCAACAATTTGGGATAGTGGGCGCTTCTGAGACCCTGACGGTCTCTGCGACATAGGATCAGGCATGGGCTGTGACCCCGACTGTCCTAAGGTTTCAACTTTATCCAACCTTTTATTTTAGAAGACAGTTCCCCCACAAGGCCCTTTGGAGAGACAGAGAGAGAGTATGCCAGCACACACCCCAGCGCTATATGTCCCAGGAATCACACAGTAACTTAGTGTTAACCCAGTAGCTGCTGTATATAAAGCATTTTTGCGCCTAATTTATGTGCCCTCCCTCTCTTTTTACCCTCTTCTACCGTGTAAATATTCTTGGTGCCGTGGAGAGACCAAACGGCAACGTCTGGAATTGGTAATGACAATCCTGTACCACAAATCTGAGGTACGCCTGATGAGGTGGATAAATGGGGACATGAAGGTATGCATCCTTTATGTCCAGAGACACCATAAAATCCCCCCCTTCCAGGCTTGCGATGACCGCTCTGAGCGATTCCATCTTGAACTTGAACCTTTTCAGGTATATGTTCAGGGATTTTAAATTCAATATGGGTCTGACCGAACCGTCCGGTTTCGGTACCACAAACATGGTCGAATAATAACCCTTTCCATGTTAAAGGAGGGGAACCTTGACCACCACCTGCTGAAGATACAATTTGTGAATTGCAGCTAACACTATTTCCCTTTCTAAGGGGGAAGCTTTCTGCAGGGGAGAGCCTGGGGAGCTTCCTCTCAGCGGAGCTGTGGAGAGAAAATGGCGCTGGTGAGTGCTGAGGAAGAAGCCCCGCCCCCTCAGCGGCGGGCTTCTGTCCCGCGTTTGTGTGTAAAAATGGCGGGGGCTCATGCATATATACAGTGCCCACTTGTATATATGCTGCTTTTTGCCAAGAGGTTCCTAATTGCTGCCCCCCCCCCCCCCCCCCCCCTGCGCCCTGCACCCTACAGTGACCGGAGTGTGTGGGTTTAATGTAGGAGCAATGGCGCACAGCTGCAGTGCTGTGCGCTACCTCAGTTTGAAGACTGGAGTCTTCTGCCGCCGCTTTTGAAGTGTTCTTGCTTCTGTCACCGGCTTCTGTTTTCCGGACGGCGGCGCGGCTCCGGGATCGGACGACAAAGGGTGAAATCCTGTGTACGATCCCTCTGGAGCTAATGGTGTCCAGTAGCCTAAGAAGCATGACCTATCCACAGTGAGTAGGGCTGCTTCTCTCTTCTCAGTCCCACGCTGCAGAGAGTCTGTTGCCAGCAGATCTCTCTGAAAATAAAAAAACCTAACAAAATACTTTCTTATAGTAAGCTCAGGAGAGCTTACTAAGTAGCACCCAGCTCGTCCGGGCACAGATTCAAACTGAGGTCTGGAGGAGGGACATAGAGGGAGGAGCCAGAGCACACCAGTATCCAAAGTTCTTTCTTAAAGTGCCCTGTCTCCTGCGGAGCCCGTCTATTCCCCATGGTCCTTACGGAGTCCCCAGCATCCACTAGGACGTTAGAGAAAAAATGACTGACAGCTTTCTACTGAGCTGCATGGAGAAAAGACTTCATTCCTACCTGTCAAGTGGCACAAGATGCACTTAAATCTCAGAGGTTGCATAGAATAGGGGGTATTACCTGTTCTATGATCATCGCTGCCTGATCTTCTGGGCACTGTGGCTTTGTGTACAGTGTAGCTCGGAGCTGTAGACGATGAAGACAAGTTTTCAGGAGGTTTTGGTATTCCCCGTTACCTCCCAGAATCAAAGCCTTCTGAATGTGTCCTATAGCAACTTCAATGCGATCTTCCTCTTTTTCTATCTGAGCAATTTCCAGGTGAATTTGGCAGCGCATCACAGTCAGTAAACTAAAAGGGAAGAGAGAGAGAGAAGTAATGTATGTCATTCGTTTAAAGTTGCTGAATTTCCGTTTACAAATAATTCCTTTTCACTTCAGCTGATATAAAGTCAGGGCCTGATTCACGGATGGACGAAACCTACTTTTCATGCTGTGTGTGCATCTAAGTCGCACTACGCATGTGCCGAGAGGGTCTTGTGAGGGCGGTCACAGGGGATCAGTATGAAATGTCTACAATCAAAATCCCGACGGTCAAAATCCCGACAACAATTGACCGGCGGTCAGAATCCCGACAAAGGCAATATACCGACAATGTCAAAATACCGACATTTAAAATACTGACAAGGTCAAAATACAGATATTTAAAATGTCGACAGGTCAAAAAGTCGACAAGAGTTTTTTTTATGTATGTCAACATAGGTCGACATGGGCAACATAGGTTGACAGTATGCCGCGTTCACTCGCCATGCTTCGGGCACGGTGCCTCAATACGCTCGGCACACTATTGTATTCCCCTTTCAGTTATATTCCCTCTTCAGGTCCCCTGGGATGGTAAAGTATGAACAAGTCGATTGCAATGAAAAAATTATGAAAAACTCATGTCGACTTTTTGACCTGTCGACATTTTAAATGTCGGTATTATGACCTTGTCAGTATTTTAAATGTCGGTATTTTGCCCATGTCAGGATTTTGCCCATCCGTGTGCAGTGTAAACTGGGCCGACACAGGTATATTCCAGTTCGGAGCCGCGGTGTGAACGGGGACTGTCCCAAGTTTGACCCAGATTGGAACCATTATCCAAATCCTGGGTAGGACCAAGGATTTTGGTGTGACGGGGGTAAAAGTTTGTAAAAGATACAGACTTACCTAGCTTACATTCTCCCCACCCTTCCGAATCAGCTGCTGCCAATATTGATGACGAGCTTGCTGGGTGCATAATTATTCATTAAGCACCTGGAGGTCACATCATCAAACGCGAAAGGTGCATACACACGGAGCGATGTAAGCTTACGATTTTGACTATGTAGTCAAAATCATAAGGAAAGTTAGTGCAAATCGCACCGTGTGTACACAGCTTGCGATACCGATGCACGCTCCCATGGGGTCGGTATCGCAAGAAAAGATAGACTGTGCAGGCAAGTCAATCTTGACTATATTGTGTACAATCTAGTAAAAAGTATAGTCAAAATCTCACATAGTCAAAATCTCAAGTAAAAATAGTCAATATGGGTGGTTCAGGGTGCCGGGAGTTCAGGGGAAATCGCAAAGTCAAAATCGGAGATACTGTAGTCAATAATGTGCATGCACAATGTAAATGTGGACAACACAAACACCCATTCGCCAATGAGATGTGAAGATCTCAGAGCAGAATGGCAGATAGAAGAGCAATGTAAACATGATGTGTGATTTTCACAAGGCTGCAGCTATAAATCGTAGCTGCAGGGGGAGATACAACACATAGAAACGCTTATTATACAAAATAAATTATTCTAGAAATAAATTATTTCTCCATAATCCAGCTGTAAAGATAAAACTAGCAATACTTGCCTATCGATGCTTTCTAATGCCTGGGACATAGACACTAAAGGCTTCTTTACGTGTTTGCGAAGATTATGTTGTAGTAAAGGCAGACACAGATTCCACTGTGCAGTGCACACATTCTGCATGGTGACAGGGTCACCTAGACGGACAGCGTCTTGTAAGGCTGATTCTAGTCTCCTTATAACTCGTAACTGTGCCTGTGAAACAGAAACTTGCTTTAGGTGATCTGTTATCAGAAATGATCATACTGTCAACATGAAAACACTAAATAGTAGGTACATACTTGCCTACTTTGAATTTCTCCTCTCCGGGAGAAGCCCGGAAAGGAGACGCTGCAGGAGACTTCTGGGGGCGGAGCCGGGCTGTGACATCAACAAACACCGCCCCCACATCCGGAAAATGCTGCGATATGCAGGTCCGCTGGAAGGGGCGGGGCTAAAATGACGCGATTCGCATAATTTTAGCCCCTTCCACACTCTACGGACCCGCGAACACAGGAGAGTATCTCTCCATCCTGCCCGCATCACTAGGATGCGGGAGACCTGCCTACTCTTCCAGTGGTGCAGGGGGCTACCCCAAAAAACGTGATCCTCCCGCAGAGTAGAGAGTAGGGAGAGTAGGCAAGTATGATTAGGTAGCATATAGTAGGCATTTGGAAATCCATAGAAGACTCAATAGGGCTTATTCTGAATTGGGAACAAAGCAAAAAAAAGCAAGTAATTGGAATAAACCAAGTTGCAATGCAAGAGATGCAAAATGCAAATACATTTATTGTTTCTGCAAGCAGGGTAAATACTGGCTGCTTTTGCATGTAGCCCACAAATGCCGGACAGCTTTATGTTTACACAGCAATTCAGTTTGGCTACGCACCTCTCAAATTTTCTGAATTGTTGCTATGTACTAAAAGCCTATTGCAGGAGTTTTCACAGAACTCTCTGCAAAAGGCGAATTAGCACTGCAGATCATAATTCCCATTATTATTAATGGGGACTACAAACTGACAGAAATTTACAAGTTTGGCCCCTTCAATTTAAACCATCTTCAGCGGGCTTAGGGCCTAATTCAGCATGGATCGCTATTCAGAGAAATCGCAAATTGTTCAATTATCAAACGATTGCGCATACATAGCATTCGCATTGTGCGTGTGCGAGGGGTAATAGTGACAGAAAATGCGTACAGATCATAGTCGCAATGTAGCCGCTGTTAGAATGACAGGAAGCCGGAGTTTCTGGGCGGAAACCTGATGTTTTCTGAGTGTGTCAGAAAAAACACAGGCGTGCCCAGGCATTTTTGGGGAGAGTCTCTGATGTCAGCGCAAACCACTTCCAGGCCGTCTCAGTCGCAGATTAGTGGCAGCCTCAGACCTACTCACATTTGCTCAGATGGAAAAGTATCTTCGATGTTCCGGGAACTGCGTATGAATCTGCGAGTGGATAGCGATCTGCGTGGGGTAGCGCCTTTCTACTCGCAGATAACTGCAATTTCTCTGAATAGCGACCCATGTTGAATTAGGCCCTTAAACCGCTTTATGTCTGTGGAGGCTTACTCGTAGAAGAGGGATCTTCTGATTTTACAATTAAGTCAGTATCAGTATTTCCATACATTGTAACACTACAGCAGTGATTTTCAACCTTTTTTTTACTCGCGGCACACTGAACAATATTTTAAAATTGCCAAGGCACACCATCAGTTCCCCACAGAAAAAAACGAAAAACACACATTGGCCCTCATAGTTAAAAAAAAAATCCACACATACATTGGCCTACACAGAAAAAACAATCACATTGCTCCCTCCATAAATCCATAAATCCTTATTTTCCCCACATAAATCCTATTGTTCCCCACAGGAGAAAAAAATAACAAATATTAGCCCCTACCGGTCAGCTGTCCTCCTCCCTGTCCCTCAGTGGCGGGGATTGTTCATAGTGGAGTGCTGAGAATACTGAGCAGCGGGCGGTCGGGCAGGTGTGGCTGTAGGTGGGCAAGGAAAGCTGTGTATGCAGGCAGGTGGGCTGGCTGGGTGGTAAGACGCGGCGGCTGTGACCTATGATATCACACCGCCGCGTCTTCAAGGCATACGTCACGGCCGGAGCACGACTGATCCTCTAAGAAGAGCCTGGGCCAACAGTTCACTCTGAAGGTGCAGGAAGCTGCTCTGGCTCCGCGGCACACCTTGCAACTGGTCGCGGCACACTGGTTGAAAAAGCCTGCACTAGAGGCTATTTATAAAGCGTGCTAGTAAAATAGGTCACACTGTGCTACAAGTTCTGCCAATGAGCATGGATTTGGGCAGGTGCAGAGGTTTGTAAGCTAAGGGCAGGAGCTGGGCAGACGGAGAGTGTTGCTTGCAAAATATGAGCCAGTCGCACCAGTGCACCTACTTGTGTGCAACAATATAGAACAACATTTCCTTTAGCAGAGTCTGTGCACTAAAACTGTATATTGGGTATTATTCAGGTTTGTTAGCAAACCAAAAAAGCACACTAATGGGCAAAACCATGTTGCACTGCAGGTGGGGCAGATGTAACATGTGCAGAGAGATTTAGATTTGGGAGGGGTGTGTTCAAACTGAAATCTAAATTGTACTGTAAAAATATAAATAAAGCAACCGTTATTTACCATGCACAGAAACAATATATAACCCACCCAAATCTAACTCTCTCTGCACATGTTACATCTGCCCCGCCTGCAGTGCAACATGATTTTGCCCATTAGTGTGCTTTTTTGGTTTGCTAACAAACCTGAATAACCCCTTTTGTGCTGAATTGGGGTGTTCGTTGCAAAGCAGAGGCACACACACAGTTTGATTATGATACATTTAATGAATTCTGTTTTGAACTCATTGGTGGCAATTCAGGGTTTTTTTGCGCACCCCCTGATTGGTGTCTATAGAATAGGAGCCCGACGGAGCAATTTAACTGTTTCTCAGTTCTCTGTAGAGTAAGCGTGCATATGCACAAACAAGGTGTTTTGTGATGCACATCCAATGCATTGCATTCCAAAAAGACAAATAAGATCAAAAAACAAAATGTAAATACCTCAACAACACTTTTGGTGTACATGTCAATCCGAGGTCCAAGCTTCAGAACCTCAAGCTGACTCTGGAGACATTGTAAGGCTATGAGAGTCCTTGGATCCTGTAACATAGTAAAATATGAGTGTAAACTGTGAAAATCCTTCATACGGGAGGAAAAATAATTATTTATACTAACTGATGTGCCCGGTGGCAAAGGTTTGGTGGGCTGAACATTTTACCCTTTTTACCCTCTTAGGAGTCACATTTTGAAAAATCCCTGCTTAGTGGGTGGCTGCAAATAACTGTCATAGTTTCCAGACCACCCAGCAGGTCACAAGTTCCAGGTCCCCTTAGAAGGTGCATATGGAGAACTCACCTACTGTCACATTTTCCAAAGCAAGATGGTGATGCATTGTAAATAGCAGGTTGACGGTTTGCCATACAACTCCAAAACAAAGCATAACTATGGACCAAGACCTTTAATTTGGTATATGAGCCCTGCTCATACAATGCCATCAAAGAAATATGTCACTCATAAAAGTCATCTATCTGTTATTAATATATAGATAGAATAAAAAAAAACATGGAGAACCAATACAGCTGTGATTACAATCTGGTGATGAAGAGAGTAGAACACCAGCACTGTAACAGGCCTGTTACTGTAACAGGTATATCAGTTTAGCATTGCTAACGGTATCTTCCATTTAAATAGGGAACACACCTGTGAAAACTTAACGTACAAACTGTTATTCTTTGTTCCTCCATTCCATCTGAATTATTAACATGCTACAGCAACTACAGTAATTAAGCTGGATGTACGAATTTCAGTTTATTCACATTCATGCCACACACAGAAGTATAGTCCTATATATTTAGTTAAATGAATGCATTTCTGCTCAGTGCATTGGAATGGCATACAAAATACACACAATTATTTTAACGCAATAGCCTGACTCTGTTCAGTTGTATGTAGTCCTGCAAAATCCCCTGACAAGCACACATGTGCCATTGTGACGCTCTCTGCATCAGCTGACCAGTGCTGCACTAATTACACTGACACGGACATCGCTCACCTGAAAATGAATACAATAAGAGCTGACAGCCTAGTGCAGCTTCCCTCAGAAGAGAGGGAGTTTCTGCAGCAATGGGCGGAAGCACGAGTTCTGCTATTGTGTAGCCCAGGGGAAGCCTACAGACTGTCCGCTACATCTCAACTTCACACAATAAAAGATTACAAGCTGCAAATACCCTCATTACAGCATAAAATCTACTAATAAATTTGTTACATGATCCCTTTTATTATTCCTCCAGGACTGCAAAGGTCTAGAATGTCTTCTATACAAAAACAAAATCCTTTTTTATATTGGGCTTATTATTTACTAACAGCAAGCTGTGCCTGCCATCATGCCTCAGGATATATTGGCTACTGTGTGTCATTGTCCTACTTGTCTCTCTCAACAACATTTCATATTCCCAAACCAAGAAATATGACGCTAATCCTATTATGCATGGAAATATTGTTTTCTTTACAGAATACATTTCATTTTATTAGACGTTCATAGAGAATTTCCTCGCTACTAGTCATCATACTAGAGTAAAATAAATTATTTGTATTATTATTAATATTTTCAATCCTGTGTCACAGATAACTTATTCATCCCAACCGCTCTTGCTGACAACACACAAGAGCAGATGTACTAAGCCTTGGAGAGTGAGAAAAACTACCAACCAATCAGTCCTAAATGTCATTTTTCAAACACAGCCTGTAACATGACAGTTAGGAGCTGATTGGCCGGCACTTCATCTCTCTCCACTTTATCACCCTCCACGGTTTAGTATAGCTCCCCCCACCCATCGCAGGGCAAAGCCGCCCAGCAAGCAGAATGGCCTGCCCAGCGGCCGCTGCAATCGTAGATAGGCTGTGTATGCATGAAGTCCACGGCCATCTTTTCAGATTGGAGCGGCTGCATGTGACATCACGCAGCCGCCCTGAAAACGCCATTGACCCGCACCCATTTTCCCTGTGCCACCCTCGCAACGCTCCACTGCCGCCCCGTGAACATCTTTGCCTGTCAATCAGGCAGAGGCATTCGCAGCTAGATCAGATTGAATTCAGCGGCCGTGCACACACCAGGCGTTACCTGCACATGCACACTACCGACACTGGGGTTATTGCGGTCGCATAGCTTAGCGATGCAACCTGAATAACGCCCTTATACCATAAGTCCCAGCAATTTGTGCTGCTAGAGGCTGGCAGGCCATGCTGGACTTATAGGCCCTACACACTGGGCGATCTGACTGAAAGATATGAACGATCTCATTCATTAATGAACGAGATACCGTTCATATCTTTCAGTGTGGAGGCACAAGCGATGAACGATGCGCGGCCCCACGCTCGTTCATCGCTGGTGCCCCGTCGCCTGTGCATGCAGGCCAATATGGACAATCTCGTCCATATTTGCCTGCACTTCTATGGAGCTGGGTGACGGGGGGAGTGAAGAAACTTCACTCCCCCCGTCACTGCCCCCCCGCTGCCGGGTCGGCCGTATCCGCCGTCGGGCAGCTCGGCGGCGGATCGCTAAATGTGTAGGGCCCTTTACAGTAATATTTGTACATGTTAATACTGCACATATTAATACACATACTATTACAGCAATGTATCTGCTATATAGAGATGTCCATTTTGTACATGTATTATGTGGTTTATATTCCTAATAAGATGACTGCTCAGCTTGTAGAGTGGGATAGGAGTGAAGGTGCTTCCACAGGCGGTAGCTTACAGCTGACATGCACAAGAGAATGTTGCATGGTTCAGTAAGCCGTCCATTGATTTTATTAATGCTCTCGCCCCTCACCCCCTACCACCTTTTTCACCCCAATAATCACTCGGACAACTGAATTGCGATTTAAAAGGTCACAGCCAAATTTATTGATCGAATTAGAATTGGTACTCTATAAGTGGGTGGCGAGAAAGCAGTGCGTACCCCCGGCTACAGCCTACATGTTAAATTTCTCCTAAATTAAACAACGGGGCGGAACCTAAGTCCCGCCCTTGCGCAAGTTAGCTGAGCGGTACCACTTCCCACCATTGGCATAGCACCGGTCCACCCTTAAGATGACGACCGTGTCGGCCCTTGAGGCCACGACAAACTCGCCGAGTATCTGGGGGAAGTGCCGGCCAACCGACGTTGCGCTACTACAGACTGCCGAGGAGCACTGCTTGCCGCGCCTGCTGGACCTCTTTTGCCAGACCATAATTAAAGCCCGAAATGGCCTGACGGTGCCTCCACCGGACGTAAAACTTAATTTCAAAATTCCAGTTACCTCACCTCTGCCCTGGTGATAATTAAAATTCTGGACTGGCCTACCGGTGCCACCACCGAAAATAAAAAACAATTGAATTCCTAACTACTAGGGCCAATTGCCCTACCACATGGGCGGGAGGGTGGGTGCCTTCTTGGATCCTTGTTCAGCATGCAAGAGGGAGCCTGCCTGGCATTCCTGGTCTTTTGTACCTCCCAGGTAACTCTTCTCCCCTTTTTTCTACAGGCTGCTCCTATGCTACCTGCTCTATCCTCCCCTTCCCCCTCCCCTCCCCCTTTCTCCTAATCCCTGCCCCAGGCTTCCTTCTTTTAAAAAACCAGGACGCTTATTTATTCTCAGTCCTATTTGGCCATCGAATTCTTTTATATGCGAGCCAGTAGCCAGACACACAGGGAGTAAGCAGTACCCTGCAGACATATTCACTTCTCCTCTGTAATTTCCACGACAACCATTGTGTCTGGGCTATAGTCTGTGCTCTGTATGCAGTGGCCCTCCTCATAAGCATGTCTCATACCGGCCCCCTGGGATCCCGGCAGGGTAGATGTCATCCCGGCAGCCGAAACAGCGGGAAGGGGGAGCGAGCACAACAAACAAATGTTCTGATTACCAGTTTTCTTAATGTTCAGAGTATGCACCTGCATTAGCCTTTTTTTCTGTGTGGCACTAAAAAACTCAGGAAGGTAGCATCTCTTAATGTTTAAGATTAGGGCGTGCAGTCAAGACCCCCCTCCCTGTGTATGTATGCTGGCCAGGCTGTCCGTAATACCTTCAGGGGTCAACAACAATAGTGGTAATTATATTTATGCCAGTCCCTGCTGTAACCATCTGCTGCCCACCTCCCCTCTGTCCTCTGTCCTGTCTCCTCTGGAGATGGAAGTAAGCAGGACTCCAGCTGTACTATCCTGCAATTAAGGAAACTACTTAATTAATTTTGACTAAAAGTTCCATGCAATAAGAGGGGAATAACCCATCCCCCTACCCCTGCAGTGGCAAAAGATACCCCTCCGCTGTGTCACAGCCCAGCCCCCTCACCTTATTGCAGAGCGGAGCATGTGCCACACGCCAGTGACGTCCCTGGCACACGCAGTGGTCAGCATATTGTGTGGTCCCCCGTTTCGCCCCCTAGTTACAGTGCATGTACTCCAGAGTACCAATCACACAGTATTCTGGGGAGCAATTTCAGGAGTGAGACATTAACCCCAGGGGGCGGGAGCAGGAGGAGGAAATTCGTTCTGCACATGTGCCAAATGGATTTCCTACATAACAGTCAGTGGATGCAGCTGGACAGCACGGATCCCATGTGTTAGTGGCAGGTAAGTGGTTAAGGGAACTATTCATTATCACCAATGCGCCCGTTACACATGCAAAAAATGCTAATTTCTGCATTTTTAAAGTAATGGGTCCATTTATTATTAGAAGCCCGATATGGCTGCCTAGTATTAGGATAACTCCAAAAACTGTTTGCTGCGGGAACAAATGCCATCTTTAAATGGCGCTGAATCCTGGCACCTTGCTCATTCTTATGGGAAGGAGGTCTAGTGTGAACTCAGGTCATGCATGCGCTCAAAACTGGGCGGGCACCTGTAAGTATCAATGCTACTTCTGTAGCAGTGTTACTGATTGCAGGGGCAAGCTGCTGCTCCCACACAATACTGAATTGCTCACCTAGTTAACTATTCATTGTAGCAACCGGCCCAATGATGAATAGGCCCCTAAATATTAACCACTGTGAATGTTTCTTGAGTGTTTACACTTTCCTAGGGCAGTACAGATCATGGGTTCAATTTACCACCATGGCGTTAACTGTGTGGAGTTTGTATATGCTTGCGTGGGTTTCCTCCGGGCACTCCGGTTTCCTCCCACAACCCAAAATAAGTGGCCACAAAATAATACTAATTCATATTACGCTGCACAGTAGTCTCCATTATTCAAATTACGAGGCACAGTAGCACCACTTACACACATTACACCAGGTAGAGCCCATTTTACACATTACGCCAGGTAAAGCCCACACCACACAGAAGTACACTTTATACATTTTATACCACAGTAGAGAACAGTCAGATGCACGGTCTCACACTAAGTTTGATGTTCAACAAATGCTCAAAATAAATTAATGACTGCTATCTGCAGCTGTACAGTGGGCATTTGGTCATGCTGTATAATGTGGCTAAACTGCTACTTACATTTTTTCTGCCGAGGAACAGCTCCTGTACTCCAGTCCCTCCTCGGAAACTGAAGGAGACGGAGAGGGTGGAGTATACTGGGGAGAGGAATCCTGAGGTATCGCGGCCGGCGTCAGTAGCAGCTGTCCCCCTCCCTGACGTCCGTCATGTAAAGGGAAAGCGTGGGATTGCTGCAGATGCCCGTCACTCTCACTTTATGCTACAATCTGATTGGGCAGAGGCTGCTGCTGCTCCCGTCCCTGAGAGTGAGAGTTTGGGGCTGAGGGCGCAAGAGGGCAGATGCCCTGCAGCAGACACAGTGCACAGGGGAGTGGAAGTGGGAGGAGCGGCCGTAAGCGGACCACATGAGGGAATAAGCGGCCAGTCAGGGTGTCTGCAGATTGTGCGCACACAGGGCAAATGCACACACTTAGTTATGGTCCTGGTCGTTGTAGAGAGCAGTGAGTAAGGTTGAGCGTAGGGAACAGTGAGGAAGGGTGTAGGGAGCAGTGGGTGAGGGAAGCAGAGACAGTGGGTGTAGGGAGCAAAGAGAGTGGGAGAGTGAGGGACGCAGTGAGGGTGGGTGTAGGGAACAGTGAGGTTGTGTGTAGGGAGCAGTGAGGGTGAGTGAGTGAGGGAAGCAGAGAGAGTGAGTGTAGGGGTCAGTAAGGGTGGGTGAGTGAGGGGAGCTGAGAGAGTGGGTGTAGGGAGCAGTGAGGGTGAGTGTAGGGAGCAGTGAGGGTGAGTGAGGGGAGCAGAGAGATTGGGTGAAGGGAGCAGTAAGGGTGAGTGAGGGGAGCAGAGAGAGTTGGTGTAGGCAGAGCCAGATTACAGGAGGGGTGACAGGGGTGGTCGTCCTGGGGACCCCACACATTATGGGCCCCCATGCACAGTCTTTTGCCACTATTTCCTCCTCAATGGCTCAGTTGATCCTTAACAGCAGTGGCCGAGGAGTTACTTACTACAGACAGGAGCCAGTGGAGCACAGTGACGGCTCAGCTCCTTCAGCGTTGCAGCAGCCGGCTCTGGTAGAGTGTCTCCCTGGATACTGACAGCAAATCACGTGAGACACTGTACTAGAGTCTGCTGCTGCAGTGCTGAAGGGGCTAAGCATGCACTGTGTCAGAGTTCTCCACCGGTTCCACGCTCTTCTAAGTAACGCTTCAGTGAAGAAGTGCATGCTCTACCGGTTCCAAGGCACTTCCAGCTTCGTGGGTGCGGTAACATTCCAGTGTGTGTGTGTGTGTGTGTGTGTGTGTGTGGGGGGGGTGCGAGGGGGTTATCTGTGTGTGTGTGTGGGGGGGGGGGGGCGAGGGGGTTATCTGTGTGTGTGTGTGTGTGTGTGTGTGTGTGTGTGTGTGTGTGTGTGTGTGTGTGTGTGTGTGCTATATAGGCTCCCTGCTCTCTCAGGTAACACTACAGTGGGGAAGGGGGGGGGGAGGGTCTTAACACATACACGGGAGGGGGGGCAGTAATTTAATTAGTGGGGGCCCCCACGATTTAGTTGCCCCTGGTCCCCCACAAGCCTTGATCCGGCCCTGGGCGTAGGGATCAGTGAGGGTAAGAGTAGGGAGCAGAGAAGGTAGGTGAGTGAGGGAAGAAGAGAGAGTGGGTGTAGGGATCAGTGAGGGTGGGTGAGTGTAACAGCGAGACTGGGTGTAGGGATCAGTGAGGGAGAGAGTAGGGAGCAGTGAGGGTGGGTAAAGGGAGCAGAGAGAGTGGGTGTAGGGAGCAGTGAGGGACATCAGTGTGGACTGTGGAGGCGCTGAGCAAAGTATGTGTTCCCAGCTTCCCACTGCCAGTTGTAACCTCCCCCGCTCTGTGACACACCCCACGCTGCTTTCCGCTCCTGAGCTGGACTGGCAGGCTCCTAGTCATGTGTGCGCCACTGCTGAGTGCAAGGCAGAGCTCCGGAGTCTCACTGTGCAGCCAGCTCTGGGACCATCCGTCGCACAGCAGTTCTCTAAGGGGCTCAGCCAGGAAGGCGGGATGCAGTGCACCGGCGTTTGTGGCCACTCCCAACGCCGAGATGCACTGCTGCGGTGTTCTGCTGGCTGCTCCTCTTCTCCGTTCTCCGGCTGCCGGTCCCGGAATGCCCTGCGCATTCCGGCTTGAAACGCTGGGGAAGGGGGGGTTGACGGTGCCTACAGGGTAAATGTTATTACCCTGCTTGCCCGTCTTGTGTGTGTACTAGCGGATGTGCCCTCAGTGCAGATGCACTAGCACACACCTAGTTACGGCCCTACTTACACCTTGCTTTTCTTGGTGTAGAAGCATCAGTTGTGTAGTGTAGGGTATAGAGGAGTCAGTGTGGTAGTGTGGGAGGATGTAGTGCACAGTATGAAGGGTTCAGGGATGTAGTGCAGTGTATAGAGAGGACAGAGGTCTACTGCAGAATATGGAGTGATTAAGGGTGGGGTTTTATCCTGTGAGGAAATGTGTGGTTTTTGTTACTGTTGGGGGAAGGGGGCATCAAACATTCCCGCACAGGGTGAAGGTAGACCTGGTGCTGGCCCTGCTTGCATTATTTTCAGTATTGGAGCTGAATATAATGAAACGTCCTCATTAACTTCATGCTATATTTGGCAGGGGATGTAGTTAATATACCGGCTGTCAGGATCCCGGCGGACGGACTACCGACCGCGCCCTGGTATTCCCGTGGGTGGTGTGTCCACGCCACCACCCGAGGGAGAATAGAACCCACAGCGAGCAAAGCTCGCCACATTGGCCCGAAGCAAGCTAGCCTGAGAGAGGACTCGCTCCGCTCGCTGATGGTATTATGGCTGGTGGGATGCCGCTGTCAGGATCCTTACAGCCAGCATCCCGTCAGCCGGGATACCGTATCCAAAACCGTTTGGCAGCACCAGAGAGCACATTGCTTAGTATGAAAGATAATAACCTGGTCTGATTTAATCTGTTAGTAAAAGGTATAAGGACGATTCAATTTAATCAAATAAATCAATAGGAAAATAAGAGAATCTGCATTGTAATAAAGGATAAAGAACTCTGTAATGCAAAAAAATACTTCCCTGTATAAATATACTCTCTCTAACCCTAACACGTGCAGCCAGCAACATCCTCTAATATAGCATGAAAACAAATATTCTTACAAAAGAAACAAAACAACTAAAAATCACATAATATAAAGAGGTTCACAGCATGTAATAAACACAAAGCTTGGAAACATACATTGATATCTGCAATCTTCAAATCAGTGATACAAGCCGCAGCTAGTGGGGTGCACTTTAATTCAATTGAGAGATGTGCAAGTTCAATCAGCAGGGAAATTCTGTAGATAAACAAAGAAATTGGACATAAAGGGTTCCGGTTGACACTACATGAAAAAACACTGCAGCATATACATTCAAAAAGGAAAACTGTACATTAGAGACAAACATATAAAATTAGTGTTCTCGTCAGGATTCGATGTGGGCAAGGTAAAGGGGCACTTTGTTTGCAGATGTCGAAGGTGTGAACGCGCACAAAGAGCTGGTCAGGGATCATTATTTGGGCAGGTCGGCCACCTCGAGGTCACTAAAGGGGCGTGCCTCAGCTGTCAGCGTCCTTGATGAGAACGTGGATCTCCCTTTAATGTGAATAAATTCCGTGTGCATGCAAGCGGCATATATTCACGCTGTAGCAGCAAGTCAGCGGCCAGGCAGTTTTAGCAGAGCACAGCTAAAGGGGCTTAGCGCATTTTGGGCCTAATTCATATCTGATCGCAACAATAAATTTGTTGGCTAATGGGCAAAACCATGTGCATTGCAGGTGGGGCAGATATAACGTGCAGAGAGTGTTAGATTTGGGTGGGTTATTTTGTTAATGTGTACAGGGTAAGTAACTCTTACCCTGGCCTTCCTTTACAGGAAACTTTTTTTGCATAGCGGGGCTGCACAAGCGTTCGCAGCCCTGCTATGCAAAAATACACTCCCCCATAAGCAGCGTCTAGTTGATCGCACGGGCAGCAAAAAGTTGCTACGTGCGATCAACTCGGAATGACCCTCATGGTTTTGCCCATTAGCTAATAAATTTTCTCTTGGTATGCCAGGTCAAGTGAGAATCTTCTAGCATCAAGCATATTTTCTGTTTAATTTTTTTGCCAAATATTAGTAGTCTTAGTCGCAACATGATGCAACTAGGGTGCACAATAAGACTGTGCAGATTAATGTATGTGCGAGTCCCTGAATCTGCACACGACGTGCTACAATGTAGCAGCAGCAGCTTTTTTCCAATACAAGTTCTGTTCTGCTCCGTATACAGACTCAGCCACACACAGTATACAAGTGTACTACAGTGCATCAAATTAATCAGCAGTCTGCTCATGTGTCCTAGCCGCATAGCATTGCGAATAAGTTATATTTTCAGCACACAAAAAAAAGACATCCAACCTTAGCATAGTTGCACAGGACCTGGCGGCTCACACACGCCAGGCATCTCACACTGCATGGCGTACTGAGGCTGGATGTACAGATGAGTCCTTAAAAGCTATTTGAAAGCTATTTGCAGCAACTGCGACTGGTTTACCGCAAATAGGGGGTAATTCAGAGTTGATCGCAGCAGCCAATTTTTTAGCAGTTGGGCAAAACCATGTGTACTGCAGGTGTGGCAGATATAACATGTGCAGAGAGTGTCAGATTTGGGTGGGTTATTTTGTTTCTGTGCAGGGTAAATACTGGCTGCTTTATTTGTACACTGCAATTTAGATTTCAGTTTGAACACACCCCACCAAATCTAATACCCCTTTTACACCCCAAACCCGGGTCCGACCCGGTATTTTGAACCTGGGTCTGACCCGGGTTGAACGCGGGTCAGACCCTTTCACACTACACTTTCAACCCGGGTTATTGCAGGGTTGGCTCCTTTTAACTCAACCCGGGTCAGCAATTAAAACACCATGGATGTCATTTTAAATGGACTTTTTTGGCTCAGAAAGATGAGGTGTCAGAAGGGGACAATAGGAGAGGGTGGGGACAACTCACCGCATTGCAGGAATCATGGCTGACAGAGCTATGTTTTTATACACAAGTGCAACTTTAACCCCGTCAGTGGCGAGCTCTCAATTTAAAAACACACCCTACCCGTGGGGCTCGCCAGCCCCAGCACTGATTTGCAGCCACCTTGTGGCTCCCGGGAATCAGCATAAGCTATTATACAGCTAAGCCCACCCCCCGGCCAATAGGAGCCCGGATTGCGGGCTTAACTCCATAATGGAGTATGCAGATTCCCGGGCGCCGTGCATGCTGCACTGATGTCACCAGGGAATCAGCAGGTAGTATGCACGGAAATCTTCCAGGGTTGCCAGCACTGTCAGTGCTGGCTACCCCGGAAGATTTCCGGGTATACCACCGAAGGGGTTAACTGTTCCAGTAACATACCTCCCAACTGTCCCGATTTTTGTGGGACAGTCCTGTTTTTTCGTGCCTGCCCTGCTGTCCCACCCACAGGCCGCAGTGTCCCACGGTGGGGGGGCAGCTGTGAGGCTCCTGTCACTGCTTAGCAGAGCAGAGCACTGTCACTGCTTAGCAGAGCAGTGGTGAATAGGCACTGTGCGCATGCGCACAGCGTCTATTCACAGGTGACATGCCAGCAGCTCAGAGAGTGTTGGACATGCTCGCTCAGTGATGGAACGAGGGGATGTGACTCGTGAGCGCAGTTCTGCCCCCTTTCATATAGGCCATGCCCCCTTTCCGGGCACACGCGCGTTTAGCACGTGCCTAGGTCCCTCTTTGTACTTTTAATAAGTTGGGGGGTTTACAGTAAGCTGTTTAGCAATCGCTGCCTCACCCCTAATTCTTAATAGCTCTAATTCTTAATGCTCTCTGTTCTCTCCTGTGTAGCAGGGCTCAGGCTGCTGACATCATCAAGGCACACAAAGAACAGCCAATCAGCACTTTTACATGAATGCAGGGTTGAATAACCCAGGTTGGACACTTTAGAGTGCACATTGACCCGGATCCAACACGTGTATGACACAGGGACGTGCGGTGAGCTAAATAGCTCAGGAGGCACTGGCTAGAACCAGAGCCAGATTTACATGCAATCTCTGTCTCACCTGCCTCACCCCACCGCATGTCACTGGTATAACACTGCTTTTATTCCGGGTCGAAATGCAGGGTTACTCGACACGGGATATTCAAAAGTGGTGCTTTTAGACTGCACCTCGACCTGGGTCGAGCTGGCTTGACTCTGCAATATCCCGGGATATAGGTATTATATACTCTCTCTGCACATGTTATATCTGCCCCCTCCCCCTGCAGTGCACATGGTTTTGCCCAACTGCTAACAAATTTGCTGCTGCGATCAACTCTGAATTACCCCCACAGTGTGGATACATCTGTATCAGGAAGCATCTGTATAAAGAGAACCAGGAACCATTGAAACCATTTGATTGATTCGTTTGATTAACTATTGACTGAATAATTATTATATATCCATGATTCATAAACAAGGGAAAGTGGAAAGGTGTCATGGCATGTTACAAAAAAATATACAGTATATCATTTGCAGTTTAAGCTGTCTAACCCAAGACAACAGCTGTACCGTCACATACTCGATGCGGAGGGATGTGATGGAGGAGAAACAATTACTATTGCACAACGTATTCTACAAATACATTATGACCTTAAAAATAACAAAACACACTGCTATATAATATAATATGATTTATGACAACAGTAAAGAATATGTAAGAGGAAAAAAAAACATTGGATAATTCTAAAACTGCATGTATGTTCAATTAACATGTAAAACATAACACAAAGCATGTTGTACTACACATACCACAATTATAGTCACAATACTGTCACTATCACTATATTGAATTATGCAAAAACTATTCTAAGGGGTTCATAATGATCATGTATTAAAGTAAAAACACATGGAAAACATGAAAATAGGATTTTAATTACCTACCGGTAAATCCTTTTCTCGTAGTCCGTAGAGGATGCTGGGGTTCCATTTAGTACCATGAGCAGGGGCGGATTGGGAACAAAAAGCGGCCCTGGAAAAATTTGTACTAGTGGCCCCACATGGGCAGCACCAGAGGTGTAAGGTCTAGCCATGGGCCATGGCAGCAGCACCCTCCCCCTAAGACTTATTATGAGCACATTATATGATACACCTTTAGAATTTAGGAAACTATATAATTCTTTAGCAAGATATATTTTCTTGCTTATTACACCAACCGCGTATCCCAATCACTATTCACTCAATCTTATATGTCAGCCAAGCAGGCAGACAGAGCATACACTAGATCATCTGCAATCACAGGCTAAGTGGCAAAGAAATTTTCATATACTGTATGCAAATTATTTTGCATCTTATTTATTATGTCTATAAATAGCACCACATGTCCTCAAACAAAACAGGCCCCGCAGGTGCGTCGGCCCACCGGGGATCTTCCCTGGAAACCCTATGGTCAATCCGCCTCTGACCATGGGGTATAGACGGGTCCACCAGGAGCCATTGGCACTTTAATAGTTTAACAGTGTGGGCTGACTCCTCTGTCTATGCCCCTCCTACCAGACTCAGTCTAGAAACTGTGCCCGAGGAGACGGACATACTTCGAGAGAAGGAAATACAGATAGTGGTGAAATGCACACCAGCTCACACCGAATCGAAAAAACCATGCTGACCAGCATGCAACATGGAGAAACCATGCTAACCAGAATGCACCATGAAGAAATTATGTAAAGCCGCATGAAACACGAAGAAACCATGTCAACCAGCAGGTAACATGAAGAAACCATGCTAACCAGGATGAAACATGAACCATCATGCAACACGAAGAAAACATGTTAACTAGCATGAAACAGGAAGCAACTATGCCAATCAGCATGTAACCTGAAGAAACCATGCTAACCATGCATGATAAAGGAACAGCAACAGCTGAACCAATACTTAACCAAGGAGCAACACAGGAAAACGAAGCACTGGGCAGGAGCCCAGCATCCTCTACGGACTACGAGAAAAGGATTTACCGGTAGGTAATTAAAATCCTATTTTCTCTTACGTTCTAGAGGATGCTGGGGTTCCATTTAGTACCATGGGGATGTACCAAAGCTCCCAGAATGGGAGGGAGAGTGCTGAGGATCCTGCAGAACGGAGGGACCAAACTTTAGGTCCTCAGAAGCAGCTGGTCGGCAAAGCTGTAAAGCCCAGACACCCCAGGCAGCTGCCCAGGAACAACCCACTGTACGAGTAGAGTGGGCCTTAACAGATCTTGGACACGGCAGGCCTGCCGTAGAATAAACATGCTGGATAGTAAACCCGATCCAGCGAGCAAATGTCTGCTTAGAAGCGGGACACCCAACCGTGTTGGGATCATAAAGGACAAGCAGAGCGTCCGACTACCTGTGACGAGAAGTCCTCTTCACAGAAACTCTCAAAGCCCTCACAACATCCAAGGACTGTGAGGTAATTGAGGAGTCAGTAGCCACTGGCACCACAATAGGTTGGTGATATGAAGCTCAGCTCCATCTTCATGGAAAAACAAGTAGGGGCTCTTGCATGACAATGCCAATTTCGACACCCGTCGAGCAGATGCCAATGCCATCAGTGTGACCACCTTCCAAGTTAGAAACTTGACGTCCCCCTCCTGTAAAGGTTCGAACCAATCCGACTGCAGGAACTGCAGCACCACATTAAGATCCCAAGGTGCTGCAGGAGGCACAAAGGGTGGCTGGAGTTGCAGAAACCCTATCAGGAAAGTCTGAAACTCAGGGAGAGCAGCCAATAGTTTCTGGAAGAAAATGGACAAGGCCGAAATTTGGACCTTTATGGAGCCCAAGCGTAGGCCCACAACCACACCTGCTTTCAGAAAGAGGAGAAACCGTCCTAGTTGAAACTCCACCGTAGGAAACTTCTTGGATTCACACCAAGACACGTACTTTTTCCAAATGCGATGGTAATGTTTAGACGTTACCCCCTTCCTAGCTTGTATCAGGGTAAGAATGACTTTGTTCGGAATGCCCTTCCGAGCTAAGATCTGGCGTTCAACCTCCATGCTGTCAAACGTAGCAGTGGTAAGTCTTGATAAACGAACGGCCCCTGTTGCAGAAGGTCCTCGCAAAGAGGAAGAGGCCTCGGATCTTCCAGCAGTAACTTCAGAAGATCCGCGTACCAAGCACTCCATGGCCAGTCCGGAACAATGATGATCACCTGAACTCTTGTTCTTTTTATTAGCTTGAGAATCCATGGGATGAGTGGAAGTGGAGGGAACACATACACTGACTGGAACACCTATGGAGTTACCATGGTGTCCACCGCCACTGCTTGTGTCTTTCTGAGGTACACCCCATAGGCTTGTTACCTCTGCGAATACCTCCGGGTGGAGGCCCCATTCTCCTAGATGGAGATCGCGTCTGCTGAGGAAGTCTGCTTCCCAGTTGTCCACTCCCGGAATGAAGACTGCTGACAGCGCCCGCGCATGCTTCTCTGCCCAGAGGAGGATTATTGTCACCTCTTACATTACAGCCCTGCTCTTCGTTCCACCCCGTTTATGTAGAACACCGCTGTGACATTGTCCGACTGAACCTGAACGGCTTGATCTCGCAGAAGATGTGCCGCCTGTAGAAGGTTGTTGTACACGGCCTTCAGATCCAGAATGCTTGGAAGTTTTCCCCCTGAGTGACTGCTTCCCAACCCCGGAGACTTGCATCCGTGGTTAGATGAATCCAATTCTGAATCCCGAACCTGCGGCCCTCGAGTAGGTGAGAAGTTTGCAGCCACAAGAGGAGTGAAATTTTAGCTTTCGGCAACAGGCGTATTCGCTGGTGCATGTGAAGATGAGATCCTGACCATAAGACCAGGAGATCCAGTGGGAAAGACCGTGCAAGGAATCTTCCGTACTGTCGAGTCTCTTAAGAGGCAACCATCTTCCCCAGAAGGCGAATGCACTGATGAACCGATACCCCGGCTGGCATCAGGACATCTCGAACCATTGATTGGATCACCAACGCTTTCTTCACCGGTAGAAACACCCTATGCACTACTGTGTAGAGAATCTTCCCCAGGAAGGAACGCCTCCTTATCGGCTTTAAATGCAAAATTGGAAGCTTCAGGATCCACCCAAGATCCCAGGACAGTTGATTTGAGAGAGCAACACTCCGTAACAACATCTCCCTGGAGGATGTTAACAGGTCGCCCAGATATGGAAATATGTCCACTCCTGGTTTGTGGAGCGGGAGTATAAAGGCTGCCATGGCCCTGATGAACACCCCCGGTGTTGCTTAGAAGCAAAGTTCAGTGTTTGGAACTGGAAGTGACATAGTTGTAGTGCAACCTTAGATAGGCCTAGAGAGGCGGCTAGATTGGAATGCGAAGTACGCACCCCTGATATCCTGGGATACCAGGAATTCCACTATTTCTCGAGCAGAGATCACCACTCCCAGACTCCATCCTGAATTGAACACCCACCAGTAGGGAATCAATGACCCCAGGTTTGAATAGTAACCGCTGTTACGTAAATGAGGTGGAACTGGAATAATGACATTAGTTTGACAAATGTTATGATAGCTTCCAGCAGTAGTGCACTTTCTGTCTGAGAAGCTAGTAAGCCTGATTTGAATAATCTGTGAGGTGGGAATACAAAAAATTCTAGTCTGCACCCCTGGGCCACCCAACTGTTTCTAGGGGTCTAGGCAGGATATCGGCCAGATGTGTTATTGAATCTCTTTAGTCTCGCTCCCACCTGCATGATCCCCAGGCAGTGAGGTCCACCCAAGGGTTTGAAAAAGGCCGAATTTGAAATCCGAACATGGGAACCTGGCGGCGCAGTTTTTCTGGATTTCCCCAACGTCCTCTAAAGGAAGTGGAGGAATATGTGGAATCATGTTCGAAGGAATTGCAGTGTAGAGTAGGATATCATTTCCTGGTCTGTGCAGCTGCGGAAGGAAGACAGGGTCTTACATGTGAAGGGCGGACCTGTCATACCTTACTCGGATTCTGTATCCGCAGTCCATTGGTGTAGCAGCCGCCCCCTGCGTGTCGAAACTGCCAGAGCAGTGGTCCCTGCGCTATGCAGGTCAATCTCCTTCATGGTGTCTAGCCGTGAAGCCTGTAGAATCCTGTATATGACATAGAAACAAGTACATGTCACTTCTAAACATAGACTCTAAATCATCAAGTAAGGAGCCTGACCACGTTACAATAGCCCCAGAGATGTACGCAAAAGTGGGTCTCCGATTCACACCTGCAGTATTGGAGATTAGTCTCAATAGGTGATCAGCCTTTATGGAGGTTGTACCAGGGACAGGTAAGACAACCATATTTGACAATTTAGACACTCTCTATAGGGATGTGGATAATAACTCTGGGTGTACTCAGGTTTTCCCAAATAAGGCGTTTAACGCCCTACACAGTGTGAAGGCATTCATTATATACATATAATAATATTCCTCATCCCTAATAGCCTCAAACATATGTTGGACCCCTCATACATATGTATTATATGGGCAAGTGTACGCTTTCTAGGGTACAGAGTTGGGGTGAAAGGCACAGCAGTGGAATTTGAAACCTCACTTTTCTCAAAACTGCGGCTTCTACCCAGTATGGTATATATTGGAAGCGATATATTTTAAAGTATGCCTTATGGAGGCCACCACAGGGGGATCTGCCACCGAACTCTGAGATGTGTACAGTTTTGAGCATGGTATAGACTCCCCAGGATAAGATATACATTCTGCAGTACAGGACAAAGTCCCTTAAACATGGTCAAGTGGATTACGCATACACAGGAAAATGCCAACACAGTTTCCACACACAAAGTGGAAAGCTGCTCAATCAGATTGTAATGTCACTCAGGTGCTAAAAGGGGAGGGGTAATTCTGTGTAGGAAAAAAACTGTGTTCCCTAATGCACACCGAGTGAATAATATTACTACATAATAATAGTCAGATAATACGGAGATCTTAGTTGCGTATATCTGCAGATATAGGGTTAAGCCCCCAGGCCGATCAACAAGGCTTCTCCGTCACTGGGGGTCCCTAATACTAGGTATGGGCCTGGGGTGCAGGACCCCACGATGTCGGCACAGGTCGGCCACCCCAGGTCAGCACACAGGTGAGAATTAATAGGGGTTAATAAGAAGCAGAGAATATCTGCAGAGAGTCGCAGAGCACAAGAAGCCAGCCACAGCGCGCCCTTATAGGCTTGTATAAAGATAAAAACCCCGCTGACTAGCGTAACCTAGACAGGGTAGCTAGTACATAATATCACTCCCCCTCTTGTTTATAACACCCTTTACCTCAGTGTAGTTATGTGGAGGACAGCGCTCCCTGTCAGCGCGTGTCTGCAGGGAGAAAATGGCGCTGGTTGGTGCTGGATCCGCTCTGAGAAGCTCAGCCACCTGTAATGGCACGTCTTCCAGCACTTAGAGATTATACTGGCCTGAGGTAACTTTTGCAGCAAACAGTGGGATAGACCTTGAAAGCTATGTTTGACCAGTGTAGGGTATCGCGCTGGCGCAGGACGCCCCTCACAGCGCCATACACAGTGTGCCGCTGAGCCTTCCGGAGCGCAGCCTGTCAGAGCTGCGCTCCCACCCTTGGGCCGCCATTCTCGCCGGGGACCCGCTTACCGGGACTCCGGCATCAGATTCACCACTCTTCTTTCTTCTGGCTCTGTTAGGGGGTGGAGGCATGCCGCGGGAGTGAGCGGTCGCCTCGGGTGGCTAACAATCATCACCCTCAGGAGTTCAGTGTCCTGTCAGCAGAGATAGGGGCCATTAACCTCAAGGGTTGGATCCTACTCTCCCCCCCTAACTCCCACGAAGCAGGGAGGCTGTTGCCAGCAGCCTGCCTGTAAAATAACAAACGCTAGAAAACAATAAAACTAAGAAAACTCCTCGGAGCTCCCCTAGCTGTGACCGGCTCCTCCGGGCACATTTTCTAAACTGAGTTTGGTAGGAGGGGCATAGAGGGAGGAGCCAGCCCACACTCTCAAACTCTAAAAGTGCCAGTTGCTCCCAAAGGACCCGTCTATACCTCATGGTACTAAATGGAACCCCAGCATCCTCTAAGACGTAAGAGAAAGTAAGAATGACAGTTGCATTGTGGCCCAGACAAAGGACATTTATGAGGTACATCACACTTTCTTACTCCTATCAGGGGCAAGAGAGCAGTGACCCCGTCCTGAGTACTGTATCTGAAAGAGGCACCAGGTGTGCCTTGCTGGGTACCAGTCTGGGAATGGAGGAGCCAAGGAGGGGCAGGTGAATAGGCATGTGGGTGGGCATATCATAGCTAGCCCCCCAGGTGAAGCAGATTACTCCCCCCCTCCACTTGTAGAAGCTGTGCAGCCTCCTTGGTGGTCCCTCCTCAGGTCATGCAGACGCATCAGGACTTGTTCCTCGTGGTCACTATAAGTCAGAAGAACTACTGGACATTAGAAGGCATTTTACTGCATTTCATGTTCCAGTGGCAATGGCACAGTGTAACCAGAACAGAAGAGATAATCAGATCAGCAACATGGAAGGGGGTAATTGGGGACAGTGGGGATAATGTGTCTAGTTTACAGACGTTACAAGGTATAACGGGGTAAGTTATAAGTGGTTTTTATTATGAGAGTGAAGATTTTAATGCTTTTAATGGGGATAATTAGAGTGAAGGGAATTTTTTATTTCACTGAGTGAGGTAATGAGGGTATTGTCCTTTGTTCCCCACATTCAATCTGTCTCCAAATCATGTTACAGGCATCTAAAAAACATATCCAAAATACGAGCATACCTAACACAACACACAGCAAAAACTCTGATCCATGCTCTCATTATCTCCAGCATTGATTGCTGCAATAGTCTTCTTACTAGTCTTCCCAAAGAGAGATTCTCACCACTACAATCCATTCTGAATGCAGCTGTGAGGCTAATCCTCCTCGCTAGACGTTCATCATCTGCAGATCCACTCTGTCAGTCTCTCCATTGGTTATCTATATTCTACCGTATTCAATATAAAATACTTTTACTCACACACAAGGCCATTAACCAAACTGCACCAGCGTACATCACTTCGCTTATCACAAAATATCTCCCAACCCGACCTCTCCGATCTTCACAAGATCTGTGTCTCTCATCCACACTCATTCTCCCCCACTCACGATGGCAGGACTTTCTTCGGGCTGCACTCACTCTGTGGAATGCCCTACCACGCACAATAAGACTCTCCTCTAACCTCCAAACCTTAAAGTGTTCCCTGAAAACTCACCTCTTCGGGCAAGCTTATCATATTCCGGAACCACCCACATAACCCTCAAAAGCTTTCCTATCCACTTACATCCCTACTGTACAGTCCACACATATTTTCTCTTTCTTCACTTTCCCTTCCTGTTACGAGCCACAGATGTGGCTCATCTACCTGCACTTCCGCCAGCGGCCCCTGCCGGTTCCTAAGCAACCCGGACAGCAGTTTCTAGGTAAACAGAGATGCTGTTTGTCATACATGCAGTGATGCAGTTGCGAGCAGGGCCTTTCTACCTCTGTAACTGTTTGTTATTACCCCGTTTTGTTTTATCATTGTTGGTTCCAAATGTAAAGTGCAACAGAATTTGCTGTTCTATATAAGAAACTATTAATAAATAATAAATAATGTATTAAATTAATTGATGATAGAGAGAAAAATGAATGATTATAATGAGGAAGTTATTGATTTAAGGGGCTAATTATGTTTAATGGGGTTGTTGCAATGATGCTGAAAAGTTAATGATTTTTGAGGAGTGGTTATTAGTGATGGCAGGATTAATGTGGCAGTCAAAAAATGTTGCTTTCTATTGTATAGCAGGCACAAAAATTCTCCCTGTATTATATGTCGTTCACTGTGATGCTGTATGTATTGTATGGCGATCACTAAGATGCTCTGTCTACTGTATGGCAATCACTAAGTTCTGGTAATGTTACTTTATATTGTTTCTGTACTGTGTGGGGTGGTATTAACGTAATGAGGTATGCTGATTACAACATAAAGTTATTATAGTTAATAAAAATTAAATGCAGCATCATAAACATAAACCAAGTCAACAGATTAACTTACTTTTCAGAAGTGGGTACATTCAAAGCAGGTTCTTCCTCAACAGTTGTTAATATTTTATAAATTTCATTCAGACTGGTCAAAACTTCCTTTGTTGTAACTGAGCTATCCATTTGCCTAGAACATATAAGTAATGCATAAAAATACTTGTACTTTTACCTTTTGCACCTCCCAATCGTAATTTTTTTGAAAAGCACATTTTAGACAAAAACATACAAATTCAAACACTGATTTTCCAGAGGCAGGTCCAAACATATGGATGTGGATGTGCACCTACATTATGAAACCGCTAGGCAAACATGCATGTAAATCACTTGTTACTGTCTGCAGATCTGAATCATTAAGGGAAAGTTACTAAGTTCCCAATTTGATTCGAGTTTGCATTTTCATATGAAAATGCAACTCACTAATTTACTAAACAGCAATCATGGCAGAGTTCTAACTATTTGCATTGAGATACACAGCCTTCCACACAAATACGAATCAATAGACCATCGGCCAAACACGATTGGATTTTCAAATACACCTCAAAGAAAATGGAAATTTACTAAGGATTCGTATTCTCAATCACTGCCGACAATAGCCAAACACTGCCGGAAAAGAATGTAATTCGTACAGAAATAGAACTTTTAAATAGAACCACTTCTGGCTGGCGTGTTTGGAGAATCATGCACAGATCAATGAGATCCGTGCATGCTTCTCTGTGTAAAAGTGTAGTAAACAGTTAAATACGTAGTTATGGTAGACTTACCGTCGATAACTCTATTTCTCCTACATCCACAGTATCCACAGGATAAACCATTGGAATATGAGGTAGTATCAGCGGATTGGCACCGACGATAAAAAGCTTTCGGCCTCCCAGAATGCAACGGGCCAGTCCCCTATGTCCCCGCCTCCTGGCTCAGGCAATTCAGTTGTTTTCCAAAGCTCAAGGAAGGCGCATCATAGAGAGCCCTAATCAGGTGAGAAGAACACACATGTACACACTTCCGTACAAGAAGGAAGAGGTTAGTAGGTGTAAGGATCCTAAAATCAGGTGCGTCAGAGTGGGATCCCTATGGATACTGTGGACTTATGAGTAGTTAGTTATGAACGGTAAGTCTACCATAACTACGTATTTCTACTGCAGGGTCCACAGATTATCCATATGATAAACATTGGGATGTCCCAAAGCAATTTTAGTGGAGGGAATGCTCCTGACTGGACAGGAGAATGCTTCACCCGAATGCAGCGTCCTGAGAGGCAAAGGTATCAAAGGCATAATGTCTAATGAATGTGTTAATGGAAGACCATGTGGCTGCCTTACATATCTGTTCAGCTGAAGCACCACATTGTGCTGCCCATGAAGGACCTACCTTACGAGTAGAATAAGCAGAGACATTAGCCGGAATCGGTAGATCAGCTTGAGAATATGCTTCTGAAATCATCATCCAAATCCACCTTGCTAGTGTCTGCTTGTCAGCTAGCCATCCTCTCTTGTGAAATCCGTAGAGAACAAAGAGAGTGTCTGTCTTTCTGATGGCACTGGTATGATCCACGTAGATCCTTAAAGCATGGACTACGTCCAATGATGCATCTCCCACAGAAAGGTTCGGCCCTTGGAAAGCTGGGACTACAATTTCTTCGTTAAAGTGGAATTTAGACACCACCATAGGAAGATAACCAGATTTGGTTCTGTGAACCGCTCTATCTGGATGAAATATCAGAAAAGGAGGGCGGCATAACAATGCCCCTAAGTCTGAAACCCTTCTAGCTGAAGCAATAGCCAGTAGAAAGAGAACTTTAGCTTCCAACCATTTAAGATCCACTTGCTTCAGTGGTTCAACTGGGGCAACTTGAAGCGCCTTCAGGACTAAACTTAGATCCCAAGTAGCTGTAGGAGGAACAAAAGGAGGTTGGATGTGAAGCATTCCCTGGAAAAAAAATGTGAACATCCTGTAGGTTAGCAATTTTCTTTTGAAACTATACAGTCAATGCTGACACCTGAACTCTCAAGGAAGCCACCCACAGACCTTTGTCCATTCCTGCCTGAAGAAATGCTAGGGCACTGGAAACTCTGAAAGACCTATGGTCAAATTTGCTGTCACAGCACCACTGTATACAGGCCTGCCATATTCAGTAATAAATGCGAGCTGAGGATGGTTTCCTTGCTCTAAGCATTGTTTGAATTACCTGTTGTGAGAATTCTCTTGCTTTCAGGATGGAAGTCTCATGAGCCACGCCGTCAAAGACAGCCGATCCAGGTAATAGCAAGGACCCTGAGACCGTCGATCTGGACGTTGAGGGAGTAGGAACGGAGTATCCACCAACAGGCTCTGCAGATCTGTTTACCAATGTCTTCTGGGTCAAGCCGGAGCTATGAGTATAACGGCGATCGGTGGAAACACATAGGCCAGTCGAAAGTCCCATCTTACTGACAGGGCATCCACAAAGGTCGCTTTTGGGTTCCTATGTCCTTGACCCGTATGCGGGAACTTTGTTATTCTGACGGAAAGCCATTAGATCAATCTCCGGTAACCCCCACTTGTCTACCAGACTCTGTAAAGCCCATTAGTTTGCATGAATGGCGTGTCGACTGAGAAAATCTGCTTCCCAGTTTAGGACTCCCATAATAAACACTGCAGGCAAGGCTGCATGATGAAGTACTGTCCACCTTAACGTGTGGCTTACCTATTCATTGCTTTTTGGCTGCGAGTTCCTCCCTGATGATTGAGGTACGGTACTGCCGTTGCATTGTCAGAGAGAATTTAAACTCGTTTCCCCTGAAGAATGTCCTCTGCCTGAATGAGTGCCATATATATAGCCCGAAGTTCCAATATATTTACTGGCAACGTTCTTCCTTGGTCCACTATCCTTGAAAGCAACTTCTTTCTGACACTGCTCCCCAGCCCTGAAGACTGGCATCCGTTGTCAGAACATCCCAATCTGAGATCCAAAAGGGTCTCCCTTTGTCCAAATGGGATGTCTGTAGTCACCAGGCTAATGACCTCCTTACTTCCTTTTTTATTGTCTGATGTAACACATTCCATTTGGAAAGGATTAGACGTTGTAGAGACATTGAGTGGGATTCAGCATACTCCACCATGTCGAATGTTGACACCATAGATCCTATCACACGCATCGCTGTGTAAATGGATACCCTTTGACTGTGTAGCAGCTCCTGAATCCTCGACTGTATTGTGGATATTTTGTTCAGAGGTAAAAACACTCTCTGAAGACCGGAATCCAATACACCCCCCAAGTGCAACATACGTTGTGAAGGAACCAGGGATGACTTTGCCCAATTTATGAGCCCACCGTGTTTCTAAAAAGAAGCTATTGTCTGTTGCAGATGACACTAAAGCAATTCCTGAGACTGTGCCAGGATTAATAGGTCATCAAGGTATGGAAAAATCCTTATCCCTTGTCGACGGAGATAAACAGCCATTACCACCATAATTTTGGTGAACACTCTTGGAGCTGTAGCCAGTCCAAACTGAAAGTGTTGCTGGAGGATAGTTAACCTGAGATAACACTGATGGGGCTGTGCTATAAGAACATGCAGGTAAGCATCCTGGATATCCAGGGACACCATAAAATCCTCCGATTCCACAGCCAAAATAATGGAACGTAAAGTCTCCATATGAAAGTGTGGCACCCAAATGTACTTGTTCAGCACCTTGAGATTGAGTATGCGCTGGAAGGACCCATTCGGCTTCTGAACCAGAAAAAGGTTGGAATAGAAACCTTGCCCTTGTTGCGCAGGAGTAACTGGAATTATCACTCCTGACTGAAGCAACTTCTGAACTGCCTCTTGTAAGGCCCTGGCCTTTGTTTCTACTGAAGACGGGCTGGTACAAAATAATCTTTGTGGAGGGTGTTTCTTGAAGGCAGATACCGCTTCTTGCCCCTAGACATCTGTAGTGGACTGCTGCAAGATCTGTGCAAAATGAAAAAGTCAGCCTCCCACCCTGGGGTCTACCAGGTGGAGGCCCGCCCCGTCAGGCTGATGGCTTAACTTTCTGGCTTGGAAGCAGGTCCTCTGGTACCCCAATGCTTTTTAGTCTTACCAGATTTATCAGATTGGGACTGTTTGCCATAACCCTTTCCTTTTGCTTTTCCTTGGGTCCGAAAAGGCAGAAAAGCTGGAAACCTAGGTTTGGATTTGTAGGAAGAAGGAAACTTCACTTTCTTGGAGTCTGCAGCTGACTCCAAAATACTGTTTAATTCTTTACCAAATAGGCTATCTCCAGTAAAAGGCAAAGACTCTAGTACCTTCTTGGACTCTGAGTCAGCCTTCCATGTACGCAGCCAGACATCTCTGCAAGCTGCTACTGCTGAGGCTGATGCTTGAGAGGCAATAGTACCCATACCCAAGGCTGCTTCTTCCATAAAACTAGCCGCCTGTTTATTATGTGCAAAATGGGATTTTTGCTCTTTAGATGTCAAAGAGAGATCATCCTCCAATGCATGAGCCTAGGCCGCCACTGCTTTTGTCGTCCAGGCTGAAGCCCTGGCTAGTCTTACAATTGCCCCTGACAAGGAGAACATGGTTTTAAAAAAAACATCTATTTTTCTATCCATAAAATCATTTAATGATGTTGAAGGCAAAGGCAATGCAGATTTTCGCACCAGCTGACTGACGTGCATATCTACTTTGGGAGCCACCTCCCTCTTTAAACAGACCCCAGCTGGAAGAGGATAATGGGAATTCCATTTCTTTGGAATTCTAATCTTCTTACTGGGTGTGACCCAAGCATAATCTCTGTTAGCTGTTCTGACCCCGGAAAATCAGTTCTGACTGTTTTGGGACGTTTAAACACAGGAGCCATGGATTTTAACAAAGGCTCTGCTGCCTCCTCTAAGGATAGAATGGCTTTCATAGCACTAATTAGCTCAGGTATATCCACTGAGCTAGGACCTTCATCCTCATCTCTGTATGCAGAACCAGAATGCGAGGAATCCTCATCCACCGACGTGTCCCCATCTGAAACATGTGTAGACTGGGAAGATGTTGTTTCATGTCTGTGTGATTTACCTTCCACAGGCCTTTCAGTCTGCTTTTGTTGAAAGTCTGCAGATTCCTGGACTGGATGTGATAAAACCCAGTGGGAAAGTTGCATGTAAGGGTTAACAGGGTAACCTATCCCTGGTATAGGAGCTGGCACTATCCCCTCAGCTATATTGGATAATGTATGTGCAAAAGTAGCCCATTGGGGTTCGATTTGAACATGTGCATGCCTTGGATTATTCAGGAGGCTTTGGTGAACACTTAAACAATTTGCACATAATCCATTTTGAACCAGATCCTGGAGGTTAACCCAACTTTGCAGGACAAACATGAAATCAGTGTTGGTACTGCTGTGAAGAGTGTATCCTCCTCACCCTTGTCTCTCTTAGAAATGGTAAACAAATCACACACCTGTATGGTGTTAACTACACAATTTGTGACTGAAATCACTTTAAAGCTTGCTAAAGTGACATACAATCCGATCCTTCCCTATCTTGCACCAGCACCGAGGATCAGTATATACACAGAAACTGACAGTAATAGTAAAGTCAGCAATCACACTAGCAATCAGTCACAAGTTATACATTAGTATAATATGCATTATGAGCACATATTCAACTACAAATACATTTCAAGTATGTAGGAGAAACATATTACTGCGTTACCTTATATAAAACATTTAATGTATTCAGTCGCACAGCGAAAGAAACGGCAGCAATAGTTTACAGACTCATATGCATCAGGCACTTATCCAACCACTCGTACCTAGTGGTACAGATGGAGCCTCTGTTATCTTTGCTGTTTCTCCGCCTAAATGGAGGTTTATTCGCGCCTAGGCGATAGCTTAGGTTGCTGAGTTTAATCATGGACAGGCGCATTCAGGCACGACTACATACTCAGCATGCAATACACATCTCCACAACTGAGTGGCTAATGCTCCACTAATCCTGTAATTTAGATCGAATAGCGACGGATTGATCTACAAGCTCTGGCAAATGGTCAGTGACGACTGTAAAGTTAATATACAGTCCTGTACTGAATACTGTACACACAGATGTTGACCAATGGTCAGACAGAGAGAGTAGAAAAAAAATAAGAATTTACTTACCGGTAATTCTATTTCTCGTAGTCCGTAGTGGATGCTGGGGACTCCGTAAGGACCATGGAGAATAGTGGGCTCCGCAGGAGACTGGGCACTCTAAAGAAAGATTTAGTACTATCTGGTGTGCACTGGCTCCTCCCTCTATGCCCCTCCTCCAGACCTCAGTTAAGGAAACTGTGCCCGGAAGAGCTGACAATACAAGGAAAGGATTTTGGAATCCCGGGTAAGACTCATACCAGCCACACCAATCACACCGTATAACTTGTGATAAACTTACCCAGTTAACAGTATGAATAACCAACAGAGCATCAACCAATGGATGCCAACATAACATAACCCTTTATTAAGCAATAACTATATACACGCATTGCAGAAAGTCCGCACTTGGGACGGGCGCCCAGCATCCACTACGGACTACGAGAAATAGAATTACCGGTAAGTAAATTCTTATTTTCTCTAACGTCATAGTGGATGCTGGGGACTCCGTAAGGACCATGGGGATTATACCAAAGCTCCCAAACGGGCGGGAGAGTGCGGATGACTCTGCAGCACCGAATGGGCAAACTCAAGGTCCTCCTCAGCCAGGGTATCAAACTTGTAGAACTTTGCAAAAGTGTTTGAACCCGACCAAGTAGCAGCTCGGCAAAGCTGTAATGCCGAGACCCCTCGGGCAGCCGCCCAAGAAGAGCCCACCTTCCTTGTGGAATGGGCTTTTACTGATTTTGGATGCGGCAATCCAGCCGCAGAATGAGCCTGCTGAATCGTGTTACAGATCCAGCGAGCAATGGTTTGCTTTGAAGCCGGAGCACCCAGCTTGTTGGATGCATACAGGATAAACAGCGAATCAGTCTTCCTGACTCCAGCCGTCCTGGCAACATAGATCTTCAAAGCCCTGACTACATCAAGCAACTTGGAATCCTCCAAGTCACGAGTAGCCGCAGGCACCACAATGGGTTGGTTCAGATGAAAAGATGACACCACCTTTGGCAGAAACTGCGGACGAGTTCGCAATTCTGCCCTGTCCATATGGAAAACCAGATAGGGGCTTTTACATGACAAATCCGCCAATTCTGACACACGCCTAGCTGAGGCTAGGGCCAATAGCATGACCACTTTCCACGTGAGATACTTTAGCTCCACCGTCTTAAGTGGCTCAAACCAGTGGGATTTCAGGAAAGCCAAGATCACGTTAAGATCCCAAGGTGCCACTGGTGGCACAAAGGGAGGCTGAATATGCAGCACTCCCTTAACAAACATCTGAACCTCAGGCAGTGAAGCCAGTTCTTTTTGAAAGAAAATGGATAGGGCCGAAATCTGGACCTTTATGGACCCTAATTTTAGGCCCATAGTCACACCTGACTGTAGGAAGTGCAGGAATCGACCCAGCTGGAATTCCTCCGTAGGGGCCTTCCTGGCCTCACACCAAGTAACATATTTTCGCCATATACGGTGATAATGTTTTGCTGTCACGTCCTTCCTAGCCTTTATCAGCGTAGGAATAACTGCTTCCGGAATGCCCTTTTCTGCTAGGATCCGGTGTTCAACCGCCATGCCGTCAAACGCAGCCGCGGTAAGTCTTGGAACAGACAGGGCCCTTGTTGTAACAGGTCCTGTCTGAGAGGCAGAGGCCATGGGTCCTCTGTGAGCATTTCTTGCAATTCCAGGTACCAAGTCCTTCTTGGCCAATCCGGAACAATGAGTATTGTTCTCACTCCTCTTTTTCTTACAATTCTCAGCACCTTTGGTATGAGAGGAAGAGGAGGAAACACGTAGACCGACTGGAACACCCATGGTGTTACTAGTGCGTCCACAGCTATCGCCTGAGGGTCCCTTGACCTGGCGCAATATCTTTTTAGCTTTTTGTTGAGACGGGACGCCATCATGTCCACCTGTGGCAGTTCCCATCGATTTGCAATCTGCGTGAAGACTTCTTGATGAAGTCCCCACTCTTCCGGGTGGAGGTCGTGTCTGCTGAGGAAGTCTGCTTCCCAGTTGTCCACTCCCGGAATGAACACTGCTGACAGTGCTAGTACGTGATTCTCCGCCTACCGAAGAATCCTGGTGGCTTCTGCCATTGCCACCCTGCTTCTTGTGCCGCCCTGGCAGTTTACATGGGCCACTGCCGTGATGTTGTCTGACTGAATCAGCACTGGTTGGTTTCGAAGCAGATGGCTCCGCTTGACTCAGGGCGTTGTATATGGCCCTTAGTTCCAGGATATTGATGTGCAAACAAGTCTCCTTACTTGACCACAACCCTTGGAAGTTTCTTCCTTGAGTGACTGCCCCCCACCCTCGGAGGCTTGCATCCGTGGTCACCAAGACCCAGTCCTGTATGCCGAATCTGCGGCCCTCGAGGAGGTGAGCACCTTGTAGCCACCACAGAAGAGACACCCTGGCCCTGGGGGACAGGGTGATCATCCGATGCATCTGAAGATGCGATTCGGACCACTTGTCCAGCAGATCCCACTGAAAGATCCTCGCATGGAACCTGCCGAAGGGGATGGCTTAGTATGACGCCACCATCTTTCCCAGGACTCGCATGCAGCGATGCACCGACACCTGTTTTGGCTTTAGGAGGTCTCTGACCAGAGTCACGAGCTCCTGAGCCTTCTCCTCCGGGAGAAACACCTTCTTCTGGTCTGTGTCCAGAATCATGCCCAGGAAGGGCAGACGCGTCGCAGGGATCAGCTGCGACTTTGGAATGTTCAGAATCCAGCCGTGCTGACGCAACACTTCCTGAGAGTGCGCTACGCTGATCAGCAACTGCTCCCTGGACCTCGCCTTTATGAGGAGATCGTCCAAGTATGGGATAATTGTAACCCCTTGCTTCCGAAGGAGCACCATCATTTCCGCCATCACTTTGGTAAAAACTCTCGGTGCCGTGGACAGGCCAAACGGCAACGTCTGGAATTGGTAATGACAGTCCCGTACCACAAACCTGAGGTACTCCTGATGAGGCGGATAAATGGGGACATGCAAGTAAGCATCCTTGATGTCCAGAGACACCATAAAATCCCCTTCCTCCAGGCTTGCAATGACCGCTCTGAGCGATTCCATTTTGAACTTGAATTTCTTCAGATTAATGTTCAGGGATTTTAAATTTAAAATGGGTCTGACCGAACCGTCCGGTTTCGGTACCACAAACATAGTGGAATAGTAGCCCCTTCCCCTTTGAAGGGGGGGGACCTCTACCACCACCTGCTGGAGAAAAAGTTTGTGAATTGCCTCCAACACTATCTCCCTTTCCATGGGGGAAGTTGGTAAGGCCGATTTTAGGTAACGGTGAGGGGGCATCACCTCGAATTCCAGCCTGTATCCCTGAGACACAACTTGTATAGCCCAAGGATCCACCTGTGAGCGAACCCACTGGTGGCTGAAAAGTCGGAGACGCGCCCCCACGGCTCCTGGCTCCGCCTGTGGAGCCCCAGCGTCATGCTGTGGATTTAGTGGAAGCCGGGGAAGACTTTTGTTCCTGGGAACTAACTGCATGGTGCAGCTTTTTTCCTCTACCCCTGCCTCTGGCAAGAAAGGACGCACCTCTGACCTTCTTGCTCCTCTGAGAACGAAAGGACTGCATTTGGTAATACGGTGCTTTCTTAGGTTGTGGAGGGACATAAGGCAAGAAATTTGACTTCCCAGCCGTAGCTGTGGAAACTAGGTCCGAGAGACCGTCCCCAAACAATTCCTCACCCTTATAAGGTAAAACCTCCATGTGTTTTTTAGAGTCGGTATCACCTGTCCATTGCCGAGTCCATAAGACCCTTCTGGCAGAAATGGACATTGCGTTAACTCTAGAGCCCAGCATATATAGGACCGCGTCCTTGATATGTGCCAGGGTCAGTAGAACAGTGTCCCTGTCCAGGGTATCTAACTCCTCAGACAGAGAATCCGTCCATGCAGCTACCGCACTACACATCCAGGCCGAAGCAATTGCTGGCCTCAGCAGTGTGCCAGAATGTGTATAAACCGACTTCAGGATAGCTTCCTGCTTTCTATCCGCAGGATCCTTTAGGGCGGCCGTATCCGGAGACGGCAGGGCCACCTTCTTGGACAAGCGTGTCAACGCCTTGGCTACCCTAGGGGAGGATTCCCAGCGTAACCTGTCCGTTGGCGGGAAAGGATACGCCATAAGTAATCTCTTGGAAACTATCACCTTCCTGTCTGGGGAATCCCACGCTTTTTCACATAATTCATTTAATTCATGTGAAGGGGGAAAAGTCACTTCATGCTTTTTCTCCCCATACATATAAATCCTCTTGTCAGGGACAGGATTTTCCTCAGAAATGTGTAATACATCCTTCATTGCTACAATCATGTAGCGGATGGCTTTAGTCATTTTAGGCTGCAACTTTGCCTCATCGTCATCGACACTGGAGTCAGATTCCGTATCGACATCTGTGTCAACTATCTGGGATAGTGTGCGCTTTTGAGACCCTGACGGCCTCTGCGCTGTAGGATCAGGCATGGGTTGAGACCCTGACTGTCCCCCGGTTACAGTTTTATCCAATTTGTTATGCAAGGAGTTTACATTATCATTTAACACCTTCCACATATCCATCCAATCAGGTGTCGGCACCGTCGGCGGCGACACCACACTCAGCTGCACTTGTTCTGCCTCCACGTATCCTTCCTCATCAAACATGTCGACACAGGTTTCGTACCGACACACCGCACACACACAGGGAATGCTCTGACTGAGGACAGGACCCCACAAAGGCTTTTGGGGAGACAGAGAGAGAGTATGCCAGCACACACCCCAGCGCTATATAACCCAGGGATTACACTGTACCTTAGTGTTTACCCTGTAGCTGCTGTTAATATATATATACTGCGCCTAAATTAATGTGCCCCCCCTCTCTTTTTTACCCTTTAATGCACCTGTATACTGCAGGGGAGAGCCTGGGGAGCGTCCTTCCAGCGGAGCTGTGAAGAGAAAATGGCGCTGGTGTGCTGAGGAAGAAGGCCCCGCACCCTCAGCCGCGGGCTTCTGTCCCGCTTTAATGTGTAAAAAAATGGTGGGGGCTCGGGCATATATACAATCCCAGACTGTGTATATGCCTCTTTTTGCCAAAAAGGTACTTAATTGCTGCCCAGGGCGCCCCCCCCCCCCCCCCCCCCCTGCGCCCTGCACCCTACAGTGACCGGAGTGTGCGGTGTGCTGTGGGAGCAATGGCGCACAGCTGCAGTGCTGTGCGCTACCTTAAGTGAAGACAGGAGTCTTCAGCCGCCGATTTCCATGTCTTCTTGCTTCTGCTGCTTCTGTTCTTCTGGCTCTGCGAGGGGGACGGCGGCGCGGCTCCGGGAACGGACGATCAAGGTTAGGTACCTGTGTGCGATCCCTCTGGAGCTAATGGTGTCCAGTAGCCTAAGAAGCGCTACCTAGCTGCCGTGAGTAGGTTTGCTTCTCTCCCCTCAGTCCCTCGTAGCAGAGAGTCTGTTGCCAGCAGAAGCTCTCTGAAAATAAAAAAAACCTAACAAAATACTTTCTTTTCTAGCAAGCTCAGGAGAGCCCACTAGGAGCACCCAGCTTGGCCGGGCACAGATTCTAACTGAGGTCTGGAGGAGGGGCATAGAGGGAGGAGCCAGTGCACACCAGATAGTACTAAATCTTTATTTAGAGTGCCCAGTCTCCTGCGGAGCCCGCTATTCCCCATGGTCCTTACGGAGTCCCCAGCATCCACTAGGACATTAGAGAAATTAGTTTATACAGATGCAAACGAACGTGTTAAAAGACTTGTCAATTGTCATGTTACTGAATGTGAGCGTCCAAGTCCTATAAACAAAGCAATAGAGTAAAAATTAGTGTATGCAGACGCAACTAATGTGGGAAAGGAATAATGTAGTTCATTGACTGTATGTTTTGTACGATATGAGCGTCCAAGTCCCCTAACGGCATAAACGAACACCAATGGGAAGGAATCGCTGCTTGCAGTAATTTTACACATGAACTTGTGTATCTTCCATGCAGCGACGTGGGCAAGCGGTGAAGGCTTCCGCCTCCCACGCTTAGATTCCAGGGTTTGATTCCCAAAGTGCAAATGTTTTAAGGGTTTTTTCTGACACTAACTTTTTTTCTTTGTCATCCACTGTAATACATTCAATAGAAGTGTGCACACAGGTTTCACATAAATCAGGGTAAATCTGTAGGAGCATCTCATTCCGCTATCTTAAATACACAGCGGTAATAAGGACCCGTAGACATACCAATAAATATAAATGAGTGTATCCTGATGCAATTAACTGTTCGAGCAACACAGTACTGTAGATCATTGGCGATAGAGAATCTGTGTTGTACTTTATGAGAAGGGATCACTGCTACTGTACCATTTACACACCTACTCTATCAAAGCAACTGCAGTTCTCTACCTGATTTTCATATACAGTATATTGTAGTATTGTGTTGTACATTTATTGTAACCTGATCTCCCTCCCTGTCTACTGTATGAACTGTGTAGGCTCCCAGGGAAGAAGGGGGAGGTGGATGGGGGTGGGGGAGGTGGTGGCTAAATACCGTCTTTTGCAAAATGATTTCCAAGTCCCCTAATTGCAAAAAAGAACACCAATGGGAAGAAATCGCTGCTTGCAGTACTTTTACACATGAACTTGTGTATCTACCATGCAGCGACGTGGGCAGGTGGTGAAGTCTTCCGTCTCCCACGCTTAAAGTCCCAAGTTCTATTCCCAAAGTGCGAATGTTTTTTTTTTTTCTGACACTCACTTTATTATTTTTTTTTCTTTGTAATCCATTGTAATACATTCAATAGAAGTGTGCACACAGGTTTCACATAAATCAGGGTAAATCTGCAGCAGCGTCTGATTCTGCTATCTAAAATACTAATGAGGACCCGTAGACATACCAATAAATATAAATGAGTGTATCCTGACGCAATTAACTGTTCGAGCAACACAGTACTGTAGAACATCAGCGATAGAGAATCTGTGTTGTACTTTATGAGAAGGGATCACTGCTACTGTACCATTTACACATCTACTGTATCAAAGCGACTGCAGTTCTCTATCTGATTTTCATATACAGTATACTATAGTACTGTGTTGTACATTTATTGTAACCTGATCTCCCTCCCTGTCTACTGTATGAAAGGTGTAGGCTCCCAGGGGGGAAAGGGGAAGTGGGATGGGGGTAAGGGGAGGTGGTAGCTAAATACCGTGTTAAATTGCAATTCTTAACTCCTAATTGCCTGCATCATACAATACAGTACATTAAATCAAATCTCCCAGAATGTTAACCACAGCCTGAGTTACAATAAAAAATTTGTAAGAACAGTGATTTGCGCCAGTCAATACAGGTACAGTATGACTGCTACTGTACAGTATTTGTGCAAAGCAGTCCTGACTCTTATACCCCTTTCACACCGCAGCTTTAATCCGGTAAATTGCCGATTTTTCAGCCTTCCTAAACGGTTCTAGCTGTGGTGTGAAAGGGCCACCTTGAATTTACCGTTTTCAAAATACTGGTATTTTGAAACAGTTAAAAAGCAGGGTCCTACCCGGTTCAGAACCGTTTCACTGTGCAGTGTGAAAGGCTCAGAAACGGTATTTCAAATCCACAGAAGGTGATAGGCTGTCTCCATGTGTGATGTCACCAGGCAGAAGCAGGAAGCTGGTGGAAAAACACATCAGACACATGAGAGTGGGTTTAGAAGCGTTTTCTTACTGCAAATATATTATACAATGGCAACTTGGAGTGATGAAGAGGTGAGGGAGCTGCTAAGAATCAGAGGGGATGAGGAAATCTGCAGACAAATAACTGGGACAGTCAAGGATGCACTCATATATAAAAAACATGGTTAAAATGCTTCAAGCTGCTGGGTTCCATCGTACGACTATCCAAATTATTAATAAATAATTAATTAATTAATAATTATTAATAATGTGTGGGCCAGAAAAGTCCATTTATAATGACAACCACTGTTTTCTATGGGTGAAATGGGTTCAGTGTGAAAGGTACCAAAACGGTAATGAAATGGTAATATACTGGTTACAACATGCGATGTGAAGGGGGTTTAATTGCTCAGACCCGTTTTAAGAACCGTTTAATGAACCGTTTCAAAAGCAGGTTTTGCGATGTGAAAGCAGCATAAGTAACCCCCTTCTATCCCCCCCTGCGGTAGAGAACACATCCTGTGTACCAGCAAGATTCTTACTGTACTGTACAGTATCTCAATGTCTGCTAATACTCGGAAGTGTGAGGTGCAAATGTTTTATTAATAATACAGTAGGTACTGTACAAAGAAACATATTTTGATGGAAGATACTGTAAGAACCACTTAGACCATCTAGTCTTTAGTTAAAAAGACAAAAGACTTTGGACAAGGTTACTCTAAATTGCATTTGGAATGGAATGCATACAGTACAGATCTGTCCACACTGTACTGTACTGTACAGTATCTACTTTATCCTGCCATGTACAGGATGGCACGGCTTGAAATCTCAGACTATAAGAGGATAAGAGGATTTAAAGTACAGTAGCCATGCTTTGTGATTTTTCTTAAGTTGTTTCTTTAATATGGTACTTTAGACATACAGTATTCTACTGTATTATGGCAAACAAAACAGTTGGGTGTACAGTAGGCTGGTCTATAAATATACTGTACAGTAAGTCAGTTTCCAAAGAAACACTGTTCAATACTGTATATCAGGGATGGGAAACCCTCAGTTCTCCAGCTGTTGTTGAACTAAACATCCCAGCATGCCCTGCAACAGTTTGAGCATGGCCAAATAGCAAAACTAGCAAGGCATGCATGGTTCAGAGTACAGGGTGAATTAAAAAAATAATAATAAATGGATCAGTAAAGAAAATGCTCCATGTACAAAACTGTACAGGACTGTACAGTCTTTTCCACAGGAAATGTGTATTAGAGGTACTGTATACACTAAATGTATAGTAAATTATTTTTTTTTATTACAAACACACAAATGCATCCGAGACGGAAATCTGTTGTAAACAGCAGACAGTTTATGGTGATAGGACTCACTTACTGTATCCCCACCCATAGTCGTGGTGTATTTTAGATAGCGTAATGAGACGCTCCTGCAGCATTGCCCTGATTCATGTAAAACCTGTGTGCATACAGTATATCTATTGAATGTAAAGTACAGTAACAGTACAGTAAAGTATATTACAATAGAAAAAAAAGTGTCAGGGAAAAAATACGACTCATGACAGATACACAAGCTAGTGTCTAAATGTACAGTAAGCAGTGATCCCTTGCCATTGGTGTTTGAGTATGCCCTAATGGCTATGGGACTTGGCTGCTCACATACTGTACTGTACTGTATCCCTGACTTCAATGGACCATACTGTACTGTAGCTTAAACTCCTTGTTTTCCATCTGTATACACTATATTTATTATTTGATCACTCTACAGGACCTCATTGCCCCTGTGTATTTTAGCTAGGGTATTGAAACGCTCCTTTAGCATTTCCCTGTAGCCTGCAGAACTTGTGCCGTCGCTCGCTCGCCATAGCTGATGGCTTCCACGGGGCAAGGGATAACAGGTGGCAGCCATTTTGTCAACTTGCTATGCAATCGAGTCCGGTGTATCGTAATGTGCATAGAGTTCGCTTATCCCTATCGCCCCTGTGTATTTTAGCTATGGTATTCAGACGCTCCTTCAGCATTGCCCTGTATCCTGCAAAACCTACTGGATGCCGTCGCTCGCTCCGTAGCTGAGCGCTGCCACGAGGCGGGGGGTCACAGGCGGCGGCCATTTTGTCAACTTGCGATGCGATCGAGTCCGGTGTATCTTAATGTGCATAGAGCTCACTTATCCCTTACGCCCCTGTGTATTTTAGCTAGGGTATTGCGATGCTCCTTCAGCATTGCCCTGTAACTTGCAAAACCTATACAGTCACTGGCTCGATAACTGAGGGCTTCCACGAGGAAAGGGGTCATGGGTGGTAGCCATTTCAATCGAATCTGGCCTGCTACAGAATTGTATGTGTACCGTACGGTGCATAGAAACTTATCCTAGTAGCAGGTGTATTGTACAGTAGATAAGCTCCTGCAGCTTTGCCCTGCTTTATGTAAAACTTGTGTGCACACTTCTATTGAATGTGAAAGTATAGTACAGTACAATAGATAAAAAAAAACATGCATTCGCACTTTGGGAAGCGAACCCGGGACTCAATGCATGGGAAGCAGCACACGTCACCACTCGGACACGTCGTCGAATGACATATGCATAAGCCCATTGGTTTTGATTATGCCGTAATGGCTACAGGATTTGGATGCTAACATATCTCTAACATCGATAGACCAGACTATACTGTACCTGTAACACGTTCGTTTGGGTCTGTATACACTACTGGTTTTATTTATTGATTTGTCTGCGGAACTTGGACGCTCACATATTTCTAACGTCAATAGACTATACTGTGGCTTTATCATGTTCGTTTGCATCTGTATATACTGTACTACTGTATTTACGTCTGTACAATGTAATATACTGTATGACATCATACTGTAGCGTAATGAGACGCACTAGTAAAGTAGTTCTTACTATGTATTTCGGTATTGTATTTTAATGGAGACCACACGCATGCGCAATGATGATTTTAAAAGGCAACATCTGGTGGATGATCGCAGGTATTATACTGAAAGGTAACGCCAAATGCTCTGTGCATCTCCCTACGACTAGGCGCGCCTCCTTGCGCACAAGCACGCTGAATATGCCCGATCGCGACTAACGCCTCTGCCAGCCAAGATAACAGAGACTCGATCTGTAGGTAGAGACTTAGTGCTGTATCACCTGGCTCAGGAGAGTGGGATACAGGGAGACTTAACCCCGCTTCCAGGATCGATCAATACGTTAGTGAACGCTGAGTGGATCCAGACGCAAATAGTGTAGACAAACGCCCATTGAACACAACAGTAAACACAGACACCCAAGTGAACACCGACGTACCAGTCACACAGCCACCTATGCTGCGACTGGGTCCTTTTGATACACAGCTTCCAGACGGAAGCGGGAAATAATTTCATAGCGGAAAACGCAGAGGAAACTGGTAATGAATCGGGGGAGGGGCGACCAGGGGAGCGTCTTACTCCCCACTGCTGACATCAACCCCAGGGATCCCAGGCTCACAATAATCCCTGGAACCTATGTTCCCTGGGGCCAAGCGCTGGTGCACCCGAGGTGGCAGCTGTGTCAGTGACTGTTCGGTAGTTTCCACCCGAAAACAGTGTGGCTGTGTCTTGTGTCTTCCCCGCTAAGCGGAACTGACACCTTACCTTCTCCCCGTGCTCTGGCCGCAGCCTGGTAAAGTCAGCTGGACTTGCTAGTACATCAGACGCCCCCCAAAACAGCATTGTACACGTGGGTAAGCGTTGTCGCGACTCATTATAAGGTGCGTGTAGGACGCTTTTTAGAAAACTCGCTCAAAAAAACATAAGATTATAAAAATAAATTAAATAACAAGCTTATGGCTGCCAAAATCAGCAGGCCAAAGATCATGGTCCGGCTCCTGCTGAACCAACAAAAAAACTGAATTGCCTGAGCCAGGATGCGGGGATACAGGAGACTGGCACGTTGCATTATAAGAGGCCGAAAGCTTTAGATCATTGATGCCAATCCGCTGACGCTACCTCATATCCCAATGTTTATTCTGTGGATAATCTGTGGACCCTGCAGGAGAAATAAAAAATAAATTGCCTGGGGTCCCCCATCCTGAATATAAACCAGCACCGAGCTCTTTGAGCTGGTCCTGGTTATTAAAATACCAGGGAAAATATGCCTAGGGGTTCCCAGTATTTTAATAACCAGCAACGGGCTCTTGGACCAGTCCTGGTTCCAAAAATATGGGGGAAAAAGGACATAGGAGTCCCCCGTATATTTGAAACCAGCACCGAGCTTCACTAGTCAAGAAGATAATGCCACAAACACACACTTACATATACTTACCTAGTGTCCCACGGGGCCCCTAGGTCCCCTTGTCTAGTAAAATCCACAGAGTACCTGTAAAAAAAAAAAATATATATATATATATATATATACAGTGTATATATATATATATATATATATATATATGCTATAAAAATATACGTTATGGTAAGAACTTACCGTTGATAACGTGATTTCTCTTATGTCCACAGGTATCCACAGGATAACATTGGGATATTGTCGAGCGACAGCGAAAATGGCACCAACACGGTCACGAGCTTTCTGGCCTCCCAGGATGCATTGGAGCCTCCACTATATAGTCCCGCCCACTGACTCAGTCAGATCAGTTCTTTCCACAGCGATTTTAGGCAGGAACATCAGGTAGAGACCTGTTTAGGCGATAAGAACACACATGCACACCCTTCCATACAAGAAGGAAGAGGTTTTAGTGATTGTCTAGATCCTCAAATCAGATGCGTCAGGGTGGGATCCCTGTGGATACCTGTGGACATAAGAGAAATCACGTTATCAACGGTAAGTTCTTACCATAACGTATATTTCTCTGGCTGGGTCCACAGGATTATCCACATGATAACATTGGGATTCCCAAAGCCATTTTAGTGGTGGGGACGCTCCTGATTGCACAGGAGGACCTTTCACCCGAAGTCTGCGTCATGAGAGGCAAAAGTATCCAAGGCATAATGTCTAATGAATGTGTTTATGGAAGACCATGTGGCTGCCCTACATATCTGTTCTGCTGAAGCACCCTGTTGTGCTGCCCAAGAAGGACCTACTTTACGTGTAGAGTGTGCAGAGACATTAGCCGGAATAGGGAGATCTGCATGGGAATAAGCTTCTGATATTACCATTCGGAGCCATCTCGCCAGCGTCTGTTTACTAGCAGGCCATTGTCACAACTGAGGGTTTAGGCTGACGGGAGGAAGCCTCAGTTGTAGGGGCTGGAACGAAGTTAAACTTAGATGGTTTAATCAGACCCCTGGACATGTAAGTGTGGAAGGAAACCCGAAGGTGTGACCATGACAAGCAGGTTAAAAGTCAAATGAAAGTTTATTAAACAGACTCCGTATAATCACAACAGCGTTCACACTCAGAATTAGCAGTGGCAGATAATACAGTTCCTGGATCACTAAACCATAAAAGGTATCACAGGGCACTGGTAGGTTGCAGAACAGGTGTTATAGTCCTTTGGTAGAATAACCTTACCAGGCCAGGCTGTAGTAGTGGAGACAACCGAGGAACACGCCAGTAGGTGTATGAGATGATGCTGGTAACTGGAATGCACTGTAGGAGTCACTGGACGGAACCAGCCAGATGGTGGAGACACGGAGTTAAAACTGAAAGATGCTAGGGTGCGTGGAAACAGATGAAATGAAGAGTGGTTACCGGTGGTAGTGGATACTGCTGGTAAGTAGAAATCCGCTGGGAGAACACCGGCTCTTTAAGGAGGCTGAATTCTGTTGGAAGCAGGTTGCTGGAAACAGATGGGTTAATAGCTGAAAGCTTGGAAGCTGGAAGCAAACGAGGTAATAGCTGAAAGCTGGATCAGTCACAGAGGATCGCAAAGTCAGGCTGCACCGCAGGATGGAAAGCAGGTGCGGGTCTCTTTGTGGATGCTGGAGACAGGAGCTGGAACCTGGAGAAACAAACCACAGGAGAGAGAGACTGGAACAAGGTATGACATTCAAAGCACTGACATCTATCTGGCCCAGACACAGGATACTTATACCTGCTGCTATGCAGGCATTGGCTGGGCAATTATGCAGATTCCAGCAACGGTGGATTGGAGGAATTGGAGCATGTGATCAAATCCAACATGGCTGCGCCCATGCTGGAACCTGGAGGGAAAACTGGTTTGAAATCAAATGTGCTAACATAATGATAATGGCGGCGCCGGCCGCGGAGGACAGGAGACGCCAGATGACAATTATATGCTGAGACACTTGGAGGGCAGCAGAGGCCGCGGCAGGCATGATACATGATTCTGAGAACCTGCAGCAATAACACAGTAACGGCGGCGGAGGCCGCGGAGGACGGGAGACGCCATGTTGGATTCAAACATGGCGCCGCTGTGGTAGTATCTCAGAATGACAGGAGGGATGTGCAGAGTGTTGACACAGATGAGATCCGGATTTGGAACGCTGGGCCAGTCTCAGAAGACACCTAAACGGCAGGTAATGGCGTCCAGATACCCGGATCGTGACAGCACCCCCCCCTTTAGGAGTGGCCCCAGGACACTTCTTAGGCTTTAAAGGAAACTTTGAGTGGAAATTTCGGACCAAGGCAGGAGCATGGACGTCTGAGGCATTGGTCCAAGAGCGTTCTTCAGGACCATAGCCCTTCCAGTCAATGAGATACTGTAGCTGACCGTAACGGAAACGTGAGTCCAAAATCTTGGCCACCTCGTACTCGACTCCCCGTTGAGTCTGAACTTTGGGAGCTGGAGGAAGTGCGGAATGAAACCGATTTAGGATCAGCGGTTTCAACAAGGAAACATGAAATGTCCTGGGTATTTTCAAGAAGGGTGGTAACTGTAATCTGTAGGCAACAGGATTGATGACTTGTTCAATCTTGAAGGGACCGATGTAGCGAGGTGCAAATTTCATGCTGGGAACTCTCAACCTCAAATTCTTCGTGGACAACCACACACGATCACCCACCTTGAGAGCAGGAACCGCTCTACGCTTCCTATCGGCAAACTTCTTATACCTGGATGAGGCTTTAAGCAGGGCTGCGCGGACGTTCCTCCAGTTATTTGAAAACTGACGCAAGGTGACATCCACTGCTGGAACAGAAGTTGCGGGAAGCGGTTGGAATTCTGGGACTTTAGGGTGGAATCCATAATTAATGAAGAATGGTGTAGAAGAAGATGAGGAATGGTATTGATTGTTGTGGCTGAACTCGGCCCAAGGAAGGAGTTGAACCCAGTCATCTTGAGAGGAAGACACATATATACGGAGGAAGGCCTCCAAGTCCTGATTCACCCTCTCGGTTTGACCATTGGTCTGAGGATGGTAAGCCGTGGAAAACTTTAACTTGACTTGGAGGGCTTGACACAAACTTCGCCAAAATTTGGCTACAAATTGTACTCCACGATCCGAGATGATCTCTTCAGGAAGACCGTGAAGTCGGAAGATCTCTTGTATAAATACTTGAGCCAACTTGGAAGCTGACGGAAGACCGGTGAGAGGGATGAAATGTGCCATCTTGGTGAACCGGTCAACTACCACCCAGATGGTATTAAACTTGTTGCAGATAGGTAGATCGGAAACAAAGTCCATCGACAAATGGGTCCATGGTCGACGGGGAACAGATAATGGAACCAGTTGCCCCGCAGGCGACTGGCGGGAGACTTTGTGTTGGGCACACTTTGGGCAGGAGGCAATAAATTCCATAACGTCCTTCTTCAGAGTTGGCCACCAGTAGGACCTAGAAATAAATTCAAGGGTTTTCTGAATGCCTGTAAGTCCAGCAAAACGGGAAGCATGGGCCCAATGCATGAGCTTCTTCCTTAGAACTGGCTTAACAAAACTTTTCCCTGTTGGAGGCGTAGAGTCCATCCCTACCGTGGAGAATGCCAACGGCTTAATAATAGGATGCTTGTCTGCAGACTCGGACTCATTTTCTTGCTCCCATGAGCGGGAAAGGGCATCGGCCTTACGATTCTGAGAACCCGGACAGAACTGGAGTTTAAAGTCAAACCTAGAAAAGAAAAGTGCCCATCTGGCCTGACGAGGATTCAGACATTGTGCGCCTTTGAGATATAAAAGATTTTTGTGGTCGGTAAGTATGGTGATTGAGTGGGAAGCTCCCTCCAACAGGTATCTCCACTCCTCCAGAGCGAGCTTGATGGCCAGCAACTCCTGATCGCCAATGGCATAGTTGCGCTCAGCTGGGGAGAACTTCCGGGAGAAGAAACTGCAAGGATGTAGATGTCCATCTTTGGCCCTCTGGGATAACACTGCTCCTACTCCAACGGAGGAGGCATCTACCTCTAAGATAAAAGGAGAGTCAGTGTCGGGCTGTTTCAGAACTGGTGCAGAGATGAACCGTTGCTTCAGACGGTGAAAGGCCTGCGTAGCTTACTCGGACCACTTGGACGGATTAGCACCTTTCTTGGTTAATGCAGTGATAGGCGCCACAATGGTGGAAAAGTCTCATATAAATTTTCTATAATAATTGGCGAACCCTAAGAACCTCTGGACCCCTTTGAGGGTTAAGGGTATAGGCCAATTCTGGATTGCTTGGAGTTTCTCAGGATCCATCTCTAGTCCGGAACCGGACACAATGTAACCTAGAAACGGAATGGTTTTAACTTCAAACACACACTTCTCCAATTTACAATAGAGGTGATTGACACGGAGACGGGAAAGAACCTCTTTTACCCAGAAACGATGATCTTCGAGATTATTAGCAAAGATGAGGATGTCATCCAGAAAAACCACGACATGGCGGTACAAGATGTCCCTGAAGATCTCATTCACGAAGTGCTGGAAGACTGCTGGAGCGTTGCTCAATCCGAAGGGCATGACGAGGTACTCATAATGTCCGTCACGGGTGTTAAAGGCGGTCTTCCACTCGTCACCCTCACGGATTCGGATGAGATTGTAGGCACCCCTCAAGTCCAGCTTTGTAAAAATGGTTGCACCACTAACTCTATCAAAGAGCTCGGTAATCAGGGGTAAAGGGTATCGGTTCTTGACGGTAATGTCGTTCAGACCTCTGTAGTCGATGCACGGACGCAGACCACCGTCTTTCTTCTTAACGAAGAAGAAGCCTGCGCCGGCTGGAGAAGAAGATGGTCGGATGAAACCCTTCGCCAGGTTCTCTTTGATGTACTCTTCCATGGAGTGTGTCTCAGGCAGAGACAACGGATAAGTTCGGCCTCGCGGTGGAACCTTCCCTGGAATGAGGTCGATTGGGCAGTCCCATTCTCTATGAGGAGGAAGGATATCAGCAGAGGCTTTACTGAACACGTCCGTGAAGTCTTGATATGGAGGATGCGGAACATCAGATGACCTGGGGAAGGAAGAACAAACAGGAAGAACTTTGGCTAAACAAGTCTCAGCACAGGAGGGACCCCATGCCAGTATTTGCGTAGTCGTCCAGTCAATCGATGGGTTGTGGAGACGGAGCCATGGAAGGCCTAAAACCACTGGATGTGTGGCTCTTGGAATCACTAGAAAAGAAATATACTCAGTATGAAGAACTCCCACTCTCAGACGAACTGGAAGAGTCCTTAAGGAAATGACTGCGTCAAAAATCTTGCTGCCATCCACGGCAGTCAAAGAGATGGACGAGGACAGTCTCTCGGTGGGTAGGGACCACCGTTCAACATAAGCTTCGGTTATGAAATTCCCAGCTGCTCCGGAATCAAGGAGGGCAATGACGTTCCTGTAACGTTGAGCAATTTGGAGCGACACTGGGAGGTTACAATCATGAGGAGATGGAGAGGAGATCATTACTCCTAGCCGGCCCTCTCCTTGGCGAGCTAGGTTCCGGAGTCCCGAACGTTTGGGACAGGCGTTGATAGTGTGCGACGGAGCTGCACAGTAGAGACATAGAGACTCGGAGAGGCGTCTTCGGCGCTCAGCGGGAGATAGACGGGAACGACCAATTTGCATAGGCTCATCCTTGGATGGAGATGGTTGACGAGGAGGAGGAGCAGAAGATTTAGGAACGGATGATCTTCCTCGCTCGGTTGCTCTCTCTCTGAACCGTAGATCAACCTTCGTGCATAGTGAAATTAGCTCATCCAACTTAGAAGGCAAGTCTCTGGTAGCTAACTCATCTGTAATGCGTTCTGACAAGCCATGCCAGAATGCAGCATACAGGGCCTCGTCGTTCCAGGCCAGTTCAGATGCCAGGATTTTGAACTGTATAAGATACTGTCCCACAGTACGTGTTCCCTGGCGTAGACGGAGAATCTCAGATGAAGCAGAGGAAACCCGGCCCGGCTCGTCGAAGATGCGCCTGAATGATGCTACAAAGTCAGTATAGGAGGACAGCAGGGGATCAGACTTCTCCCATAACGGTGATGCCCAATCAAGGGCTGAGCCACTGAGGAGAGAAATAATATAAGCAACTTTGGTACGGTCACTGGGGAAGTTGCCAGATTGAAGCTCAAAATGGATTTCGCATTGGTTAAGAAATCCCCTGCAGAACCTTGGAGATCCGTCAAATTTTGCTGGCGTTGGAAGATGAAGACGTGGTATGGAAATGGGCAAGGTGGGTGGGGTTACAGCTGGAGTCACTGTGGTGGACGCACCAGACGTGCCAGGTCCACGGAGGGTCGTCTGAATCCCATCCAGCCGAGTAGAGAGATCCTGGAGACAGCGGATGATGTGACCTTGTGCAGCCTCCTGATGTTCGAGTCTGGCTGCCAGTTCTTGCATAGGTCTAGCCGCTTGATCCTGGTCTCCGGCTGGATTCATATGGTCAGTGCTTGCTGTCACAACTGAGGGTTTAGGCTGACGGGAGGAAGCCTCAGTTGTAGGGGCTGGAACGAAGTTAAACTTAGATGGTTTAATCAGACCCCTGGACATGTAAGTGTGGAAGGAAACCCGAAGGTGTGACCATGACAAGCAGGTTAAAAGTCAAATGAAAGTTTATTAAACAGACTCCGTATAATCACAACAGCGTTCACAGTCAGAATTAGCAGTGGCAGATAATACAGTTCCTGGATCACTAAACCATAAAAGGTATCACAGGGCACTGGTAGGTTGCAGAACAGGTGTTATAGTCCTTTGGTAGAATAACCTTACCAGGCCAGGCTGTAGTAGTGGAGACAACCGAGGAACACGCCAGTAGGTGTATGAGATGATGCTGGTAACTGGAATGAACTGTAGGAGTCACTGGACGGAACCAGCCAGATGGTGGAGACACGGAGTTAAAACTGAAAGATGCTAGGGTGCGTGGAAACAGATGAAATGAAGAGTGGTTACCGGTGGTAGTGGATACTGCTGGTAAGTAGAAATCTGCGGGGAGAACACCGGCTCTTTAAGGAGGCTGAATTCTGTTGGATCAGGTTGCTGGAAACAGATGGGTTAATAGCTGAAAGCTTGGAAGCTGGAAGCAAACGAGGTAATAGCTGAAAGCTGGATCAGTCACAGAGGATCGCAAAGTCAGGCTGCACCGCAGGATGGAAAGCAGGTGCGGGTCTCTTTGTGGATGCTGGAGACAGGAGCTGGAACCTGGAGAAACAAACCACAGGAGAGAGAGACTGGAACAAGGTATGACATTCAAAGCACTGACATCTATCTGGCCCAGACACAGGATACTTATACCTGCTGCTATGCAGGCATTGGCTGGGCAATTATGCAGATTCCAGCAACGGTGGATTGGAGGAATTGGAGCATGTGATCAAATCCAACATGGCTGCGCCCATGCTGGAACCTGGAAGGAAAACTGGTTTGAAATCAAATGTGCTAACATAATGATAATGGCGGCGCCGGCCGCGGAGGACAGGAGACGCCAGATGACAATTATATGCTGAGACACTTGGAGGGCAGCAGAGGCCGCGGCAGGCATGATACATGATTCTGAGAACCTGCAGCAATAACACAGTAACGGCGGCGGAGGCCGCGGAGGACGGGAGACGCCATGTTGGATTCAAACATGGCGCCGCTGTGGTAGTGTCTCAGAATGACAGGAGGGATGTGCAGAGTGTTGACACAGATGAGATCCGGATTTGGAACGTTGGGCCAGTCTCAGAAGACACCTAAACGGCAGGTAATGGCGTCCAGATACCCGGATCGTGACAGCCATCCTCTTCTATGGAATCCGTAGAGGATGAAGAGAGAATCTGTTTTCCTGATGGCACTAGTACGATCTATGTAGATTCTTAAAGCCCGGACCACGTCCAGCGACGCTTCTCCCGCAGATAGTCCCGATACCTGCAAAGCTGGGACTACAATATCTTCATTCAGGTGAAACTTTGATACCACCTTTGGAAGATAGCTAGATATCGTTCTGAGAACTGCTCTGTCTGGAAAAAAACTTAGGAAAGGAGACTTACATGATAATGCTCCTAAATCTGACACTCTTCTGGCTGACGCCATTGCCAGTAAAAAAAGTACTTTAACCGTTAACCACTTAAGATCTGCTCTCTCAAGTGGTTCAAACAGAGGACCTTGGAGAAATTTAAGAACTAAATTCAAATCCCAGGGAGCTGCAGGAGGAACAAATGGAGGCTGAATGTGTACTACTCCTTGAAAAAACGTACGTACATCCTGTAAATCAGCAATGTTTTGCTGAAACCTTACAGTTAACGCTGATACTTGAACCCTCAAGGAAGCAACTCTCAAACCTTTATCCAATCCTGCCTGAAGGAAATCCAAAATCCTAGCTACTTTAAAAGATCTCGGATTGACATTTTTTCCAGTACACCAGTGAATATAGGCTTGCCATATTCTATGATACACACGGGCCGAAGAAGGCTTTCTTGCTCTAAGCATAGTTTGGATTACTTGTTTCGAAAAACCTTTAGCATCTAGGATAGAGGTTTCAACAGCCACGCCATCAAAGATAGGCGATCCAGATGACTGTGACAACAAGGACCCTGCATTAGCAGATCTGGACGTTGAGGGAGCAGTATCTGTGCTTCCATGGACATTCTCAACAGATCTGTGTACCAATGCCTTCTTGGCCAAGCTGGAGCTATTAGAATGATTGCTCCTTTTGCCTGTTTTATCTTTCTCACTACTCTGGGTAACAAAGATATTGGAGGGAACAGATATGCCAGCTGAAACCTCCATTCTACTGACAGTGCGTCTACCAGGACCGCTCCTGGGTCCCTTGTTCTTGATCCGTACCTCAGAACTTTGTTGTTTAGACGAGACGCCATAAGGTCTATCTCCGGTAGACCCCATCTGTTCACCAGTGTCTGAAACACTTCTGGGTGTAGTGCCCATTCGGTTTCCTGAATGGTGTGCCGACTGAGAAAATCCGCTTCCCAATTTAGTACATCCGGGACAAATACTGCTGACAATGCCGGGAGATGGAGTTCTGCCCATTTTAGAATGGGAGTTACTTCCTCCATCAATCTCTTGCTGTGAGTTCCTCCTTGATGATTGAGGCATGCTACTGCTGTCGCATTGTCTGAGCGGATCTGGACTGGTCTTCCTTGTAGATTGTCCTTTGCCTGAACCAAAGCCAAGTAAATGGCCCTTATTTCTAACAGATTTATTGGCAGGTGACTTTCCCTTGCGGTCCACTTTCCTTGGAACCATAGGCTTCTGAGTACCGCCCCCCAGCCTTGCAGGCTGGCATCTGTTGTCAGGACTTGCCACTCTTTTATCCAAAAGGGTCTCCCCTTGTTTAAATGGTCTGTCTGTAGCCACCATGCTAGAGACCTTTTTACATTTACTGGAATCTTTATCATCTGGTTCTTTATCGTCTGATGATTTCCGTTCCATTTGGTCAGAATAAGGTGCTGCAACGGTCTGGAGTGGAACTGCGCATACTCCACCATGTCGAAGGTTGATACCATCAGACCCAACAGTCGCATTGCTGCATGGACTGACATTGTCTGGGCTTGCAACGCTTCCTGAGCCATGACCTGCACCTTGACTATCTTTTTCTCTGGTAAGAGAACTTACTGTAGGTCTGAATCTAATATGGCCCCCAAATGAACCATCCGCTGTGACGGATTCAGGGACGACTTTTCCCAATTTATGAGCCACCCGTGTCTCTGTAAACAAACTATCATCTGTTGAAGATGGCTCAACAGTAAATCTTGCGACTGTGCTAAGATTAACAGGTCGTCGAGGTATGGGAATATTCTTATCCCCTGTTTGCGCAGACAAGCTGCCATAACCACCATGATCTTGGTAAACACCCTGGGTGCTGTAGCTAGCCCGAAAGGCAGAGCTTGGAACTGGAAATGTTCCTGGAGGATGGCAAACCTGAGGTAAAACTGATGTGATAGTGCTATAGGCACATGTAGGTAAGCATCCCGTACAACCAGAGATACCATGTAATCTCCCGGTTCCATAGCCAACATTATGGAGCGTAACGTCTCCATGTGGAACTTCGGGATCCATATGTATTTGTTCAACATTTTCAGATTGAGGATTGGTCGGTATGACCCATTTGGTTTCTGGATTAGAAATAGATTGGAGTAAAACCCCTGTCCCCTTTGTGATGGAGGTACTGGGACAATCACACCTGACTGCAGAAATTTTTGGACTGCTTCTTGCAGGGCATTAGCCTTCGACTCTATACGAGATGGGCTGGTGCAAAAAAATCTTTGAGAAGGCTGCCTCCTGAATGGGGACCCATACCCCTGAGATACTACCTTCTGCACCCAAGCATCTGCTGTTGACTGTTGCCATATGTGTGCAAAAAGAAGGAGTTGGCCCCCAACCCTGGAATCCTCCAGGCGGAGGCCCGTCTCTTCAGGCTGACGGTTTCTGTTCAGGTTTGGAAGCTGGCTTTTTGCTAGCCCACTGCTTCCTACCCCTGGATTTAAACTGGGGTTGCTTAGGCTCCTCTTTAGCTTTCGCTTTGCTTTGCCAACGAAATGAGCGAAATTTTAAACCCTTGGACTTAGGGTTATAAGCAGCCGGAAATCTGACCTTTTTCGATTCAGCCTCTGATTCTAGGATATCCAATAAAGGTTTTCCAAATAATATATTACCGACAAAAGGCAATGCTTTCAATTCTTTCTTGGACTCCGCATCTGCCTTCCAGGTCCGTAGCCAAACTGCTCTGCGAGCGACTACTGTCAAGGCTGAAGCTTTAGAAGCAACTGTGCCTACATCAATTGCTGCTTCTTCCAAATACTGGGCAGATTGTCTTAAACGGCAAAAACGATCCTCTTGCTCCCTAGTAGGAGAAGGGATGTCATTCTCTAGTTCCTCTATCCATTCGCCCATTGCCTTTGCTACCCAGGCCGAAGCCATAGCAGGTCTTACCACTGCTCCTACTAGAGAAAAAATATTTTTCAACAGGCTCTCTACCCTTCTGTCTGTGACATCATTCAATGAGGTAGATGACAGTGGTAAAGCAGATTTATGCACAAGTTGCAGTACATGTGCATCTACTTTTGGAGGAACTTCTCTTTTCGAACAATCCACAGCAGGAAATGGATAATAAGAATCCCATCTCTTAGGAATCTTATACTTTTTACTGGGCGCTGCCCAAGACTCATCCATCATTTCCGTCAGCTCATCTGACGCTGGGAATTCAGCTTTCACTGATTTTTTTCGTTTAAATACAGGTGCTTTTGCTTTTAACACTGTTTTGGCTGGCTCTTCCAACGAGAGAACAGCCTTTACAGCATTAATAAGTTCAGCTACATCTTCTGAACTAAAGCTCTGCGACTGATCATCATACGGAGTTGAATCTATTGTATCATCATCATCCGATGTATCATCTTGTGTAGTCTGCCACACAGACGCATCTGTCTTAGTCTTACCTGCCCCTTGGTTGCTTGTAGAGGCTACTGGAACCAAACCATAGGAAGGGAGCTGCATGTATGGGTTCATAGTGTAACCTAACCCTTGAGGTGGTGCTACCGGAGCTAACCTGTCCGCTATTGAAGACAGAGTCTTTGCGAACATATTCCATGGTGGCCCTGTTGGTGGTTGAACCAACTCCTGTTTTTTACTTAGCTGAAAAGCGAAACAGTTTGCACAAAAACCCTCATAAGTGACCAATTGATTCATATCAATTACCCCTGACTTACAAGATAAGCATGTTAGGGCTGTAGGAGTGCTTGATAAATTCTCCTCATCACTTTTGCCGCTCACAGACACGGTATTAACCTGTTATTGACTACACAATTTGTGACTGAAAATCACCCTATATGTCAGTATATAGAGGTGAGATCAATCTGACCACAGTGCACCTGATTTGAGGGTCAGAACAGGACTGACATTACACAGAAAAGTCAGCACACATACTAGCAGTCAGTCACATGTTAAAGCATTAGACATTGCCATATGAGAATACAACCTCCATAACAACTTATACATAAGTAGGAAAATTGTACTTCTGTTTTAAACTGGTTCTTTTTTCAACATAGCATGCAGAAAACACAGTAATATACAGGTCTCATATGCAATAGGTACTAAAAATTAACAATGCATACTAAGAAGTAGAGAGAATTTTTAGTACTGTATACCCTGCCTCCGTAGAGCGGGATACAGGGAGACTCACCACACTTCCATATCCAAGCAAATACGCTCGTAAGACGCTACTGGTGTACACTGCCGCTCTTGATAACTGATAACGGACACGGACGCTCACCAACGGACACGGACGCTGAGCGACTTCCACGTGTATGCAGACGCTAAGGCCTGCGACTCGGTCTGGCGGGTTTATCTCCAGTGCACACAACCGCAGCGTCTAAGCTGCGACCGAGTACCCTCGTGGTAGCGTCTGAGCCGGAAGTGAGGTCATTCAGTTCATGAAACGAGAAACACGCGGGAACTGGCCATGAACTCGGAGGAGGGACGGCCAGGAGAGCGTCTGAATCCCCCTGTTGACTTGAAATCCCAGGATCGCGGCCTCTACCTAGTCCTGGCGCATATGATCCCCGAAGCGTAGCGCTGTCGCACTCTAGATGTTCGGCGCATCAACACACTGTTTGTAGTCTCCACCAAAGTCAGTGTAGCTGTGTCCTGACCCCTCTAGTAAGAGGAAGTCCATAGACTCACCATCTCCCCATGCTCCGGCCACAGCCTGGTTACGTCTGCTGGACCTGCTAGAACATCCGACACAGACGCCCGTCGAGACAGCACTGATACCCGAAGGTAAGCGTTGTTGCGACCCGGTGGGGAGTTGTTGGAGCGACTCTTTCTAGAATGCGTTTAAGACGCTGTTAAGATAAGTCGCTCAAAAAAACAATATAATAAGAATTTACTTACCGATAATTCTATTTCTCGTAGTCCGTAGTGGATGCTGGGGACTCCGTAAGGACCATGGGGATTAGCGGCTCCGCAGGAGACTGGGCACAAAAGTAAAAGCTTTAAGACTATCTGGTGTGCACTGGCTCCTCCCCCTATGACCCTCCTCCAAGCCTCAGTTAGGATACTGTGCCCGGACGAGCGTACACAATAAGGAAGGATTTTGAATCCCGGGTAAGACTCATACCAGCCACACCAATCACACCATATAACTTGTGATCTAAACCCAGTTAACAGCATGATTACAGAGGAGCCTCTAGAAAAGATGGCTCACTACAGCAATAACCCGATTTTTTGGTAACAACAACTATGTACCAGTATTGCAGACAATCCGCACTTGGGATGGGCGCCCAGCATCCACTACGGACTACGAGAAATAGAATTATCGGTAAGTAAATTCTTATTTTCTCTATCGTCCTAGTGGATGCTGGGGTTCCTGAAAGGACCATGGGGATTATACCAAAGCTCCCAAACGGGCGGGAGAGTGCGGATGACTCTGCAGCACCGAATGAGAGAACTCCAGGTCCTCCGTAGCCAGGGTATCAAATTTGTAGAATTTTACAAACGTATTTGCCCCTGACCAAGTAGCTGCTCGGCAAAGTTGTAAAGCCGAGACCCCTCGGGCAGCCGCCCAAGATGAGCCCACCTTCCTTGTGGAATGGGCTTTTACAGATTTTGGCTGTGGCAGGCCTGCCACAGAATGTGCAAGCTGAATTGTACTACAAATCCAACGAGCAATAGTCTGCTTAGAAGCAGGAGCACCCAGCTTGTTGGGTGCATACAGAATAAACAACAAGTCAGATTTTCTGACTCCAGCCGTCCTGGAAACCTATATTTCCAGGGCCCTGACAACGTCTAGCAACTTGGAGTCCTCCAAGTCCCTAGTAGCCGCAGGCACCACAATAGGTTGATTCAGGTGAAACGCTGAAAACCACCTTAGGGAGAAACTGAGGACGAGTCCTCAATTCCGCCCTGTCCGAATGGAAAATCAGATGAGGGCTTTTACAGGATAAAGCCGCCAAATCTGACACGCACCTGGCCCAGGCCAGGGCCAACAGCATGACCACTTTCCATGTGAGATATTTTAACTCCACATATTTAAGTGGTTCAAACCAATGTGACTTTTGGAACCCAAAAACTACATTGAGATCCCAAGGTGCCACTGGAGGCACAAAAGGAGGCTGTATATACGGTACCCCTTTTCTTTTTGGAAGAAAATTGACAGGGCCGAAATTTGAACCTTAATGGACCCCAATTTCAGGCCCATAGACACTCCTGTTTGCAGGAAATGTAGGAATCGACCTAGTTGAAAATTCCTCCGTCGGGACCTTACTGGCCTCGCACCACGCAACATATTTTCACCAAATGCGGTGATAATGTTTTGCGGTTATATCCTTCCTGGCTTTGATCAGGATAGGAATGACTTCATCCGGAATGCCTTTCTCCTTCAGGATCCGGCGTTCAACCGCCATGCCGTCAAACGCAGCCGCGGTAACAGGCTTGGAACAGACAGGGTCCTTGCTGGAGCAGGTCCCTTCTTAGAGGTAGAGGCCACGGATCCTCCGTGAGCATCTCTTGAAGTTCCGGTTACCAAGTCCTTCTTGGCCAATCCGGAGCCACGAATATAATGCTTACTCCTCTCCATCTTATGATTCTCAGTACCTTGGGTATGAGAGGCAGAGGAGGGAACACATACACTGACTGGTACACCCACTGTGTTACCAGAGCGTCTACAGCTATTGCCTGAGGGTCCCTTGACCTGGCGCAATGCTTGTCGAGTTTTATAAACATGTGGAAGACTTCTGGGTGAAGTCCCCACTCTCCCGGGTGGAGGTCGTGTCTGCTGAGGAAGTCTGCTTCCCAGTTGTCCACTCCCGGAATGAATACTGCTGACAGTGCTATCACATGATTTTCCGCCCAGCGAAGAATCCTTGCAGCTTCTGCCATTGCCCTCTTGCTTCTTGTGTCACCCTGTCTGTTTACGTGGGTGACTGCCGTGATGTTGTCCGAATGTATCAACTCCGGGTGACCTTGAAGCAGAGGTCTTGCTGAGCTTAGAGCATTGTAAATGGCCCTTAGCTTCAGGATATTTATGTGAAGTGATGTCTCCAGGCTTGACCATAAGCTCTGGAAATCCCTTCCCTGTGTGACTGCTCCCCAGCCTCGCAGGCTGGCATCCGTGGTCACCAGGACCCAGTCCTGAATGTCGAATCTGCGGCCCTCTAGAAGATGAGCACTCTGCAACCACCACAGTAGAGACACCCTTGTGCTTGGTGACAGGGTTATCCGCTGATGCATCTGAAGATGCGACCCGGACCATTTGTCCAGCAGGTCCCACTGGAAAGTTCTTGCGTGGAATCTGCCGAATGGGATTGCTTCGTAGGAAGCCACCATTTTTCCCAGAACCCTTTCATTGATGTACTGAGACTTGGCTCGGTTATAGGAGGTTCCCGACTAGCTCGGATAACTCCCTGACTTTCTCCTCCGGGAGAAACACCTTTTTCTGGACTGTGTCCAGGATCATCCCTAGGAACAGAAGACGAGTCGTCGGAATCAGCTGCGATTTTGGAATATTGAGAATCCAATCGTGCTGCCGCAACACTACCTGAGATAGTGCTACACCAACCTCCAACTGTTCCCTGGATCTTACCCTTATCAGGGAATCGTCCAAGTAAGGGATAACTAAAATTCCCTTCCTTCGAAGGAGTATTATCATTTCGGCCATTACCTTGGTAAAGACCCGGGGTGCCGTGGACCATCCATACGGCAGCGTCTGAAACTGATAGTGACAGTTCTGTACCACAAACCTGAGGTACCCTTGGTGAGAAGGGTAAATTGGGACAAGAAGGTAAGCATCCTTGATGTCCCGAGACATCATGTAGTCCCCTTCTTCCAGGTTCGCAATCACTGCTCTGAGTGACTCAATCTTGAATTTGAACCTCCGTATGTAAGTGTTCAAGATTTTAGATTTAGAATCGGTCTCACCGAGCCGTCCGGCTTCGGTACCACAACAGTGTGGAATAATACCCCGTTCCCTGTTGCAGGAGGGGTACCTTGATTATCACCTGCTGGGAATACAGCTTGTGAATGGCTTCCAAAACTGCCTCCCTGTCAGAGGGAGACATCGGTAAAGCCGACTTTAGGAAACGGCGAGGGGGAGACGTCTCGAATTCCAATTTGTACCCCTGAGATATCACATGAAGGATCCAGGGGTCTACTTGCGAGTGAGCCCACTGCGCGCTGAAATTCATTGAGACGGGCCCCCACCGTGCCTGATTCTGCTTGTAAAGCCCCAGCGTCATACTGAGGGCTTGGCAGAGGCGGGAGAGGGCTTCTGTTCCTGGGAACTGGCTGATTTCTGCAGCCTTTTTCCTCTCCCTCTGTCACAGGGCAGAAATGAGGAACCTTTTGTCCGCTTGCCCACGAAAGGACTGCGCCTGATAATACGGCGTCTTCTTATGTTGAGAGGCGACCTGGGGTACAAACGTGGATTTCCCAGCTGTTGCCGTGGCCACCAGGTCTGAAAGACCGACCCCAAATAACTCCTCCCCTTAATAAGGTAATACTTCCAAATGCCGTTTGGAATCCGCATCACCTGACCACTGTCGTGTCCATAACCCTCTACTGGCAGAAAAGGACAACGCACTTAGACTTGATGCCAGTCGGCAAATATTCCGCTGTGCATCACGCATATATAGAAATGCATCTTTTAAATGCTCTATAGGCAATAATATACTGTCCCTATCTAGGGTATCAATATTTTCAGTCAGGGAATCCGACCACGCCAACCCAGCACTGCACATCCAGGCTGAGGCGATTGCTGGTCGCAGTATAACACCAGTATGTGTGTAAATACATTTTAGGATACCCTCCTGCTTTCTATCAGCAGGATCCTTAAGGGCGGCCATCTCAGGAGAGGGTAGAGCCCTTGTTCTTACAAGCGTGTGAGCGCTTTATCCACCCTAGGGGGTGTTTCCCAACGCACCCTAACCTCTGGCGGGAAAGGATATAATGCCAATAACATTTTAGAAATTATCAGTTGTTATCGGGGGAAACCCACGCATCATCACACACCTCATTTAATTTCTCAGATTCAGGAAAACTACAAGTAGTTTTTCCTCACCGAACATAATACCCCTTTTTGGTGGTACTCGTATTATCAGAAATGTGTAAAACATTTTTCATTGCCTCAATCATGTAACGTGTGGCCCTACTGGAAGTCACATTTGTCTCTTCACCGTCGACACTGGAGTCAGTATCCGTGTCGGCGTCTATATCTGCCATCTGAGGTAACGGGCGCTTTAGAGCCCCTGACGGCCTATGAGACGTCTGGACAGGCACAAGCTGAGTAGCCGGCTGTCTCATGTCAACCACTGTCTTTTATACAGAGCTGACACTGTCACGTAATTCCTTCCAACAGTTCATCCACTCAGGTGTCGACCCCCTAGGGGGTGACATCACTATTACAGGCAATCTGCTCCGTCTCCACATCATTTTTCTCCTCATACATGTCGACACAAACGTACCGACACACAGCACACACACAGGGAATGCTCTGATAGAGGACAGGACCCCACTAGCCCTTTGGGGAGACAGAGGGAGAGTTTGCCAGCACACACCAGAGCGCTATATATATACAGGGATAACCTTATATAAGTGTTTTTCCCCTTATAGCTGCTGTATTATTTAATACTGCGCGTAATTAGTGCCCTCCTCTCTTTTTTAACCCTTTCTGTAGTGTAGTGACTGCAGGGGAGAGCCAGGGAGCTTCCCTCCAACGGAGCTGTGAGGGAAAATGGCGCCAGTGTGCTGAGGAGATAGGCTCCGCCCCCTTCTCGGCGGCCTTATCTCCCGTTTTTCTGTGTATTCTGGCAGGGGTTAAATTCATCCATATAGCCCAGGAGCTATATGTGATGCATTTTTTTTGCCATCCAAGGTGTTTTTATTGCGTCTCAGGGCGCCCCCCCCCAGCGCCCTGCACCCTCAGTGACCGGAGTGTGAAGTGTGCTGAGAGCAATGGCGCACAGCTGCAGTGCTGTGCGCTACCTTGTTGAAGAAAGGACGTCTTCTGCCGCCGATTTTCCGGACCTCTTCTGTCTTCTGATTCTGTAAGGGGGCCGGCGGCGCGGCTCTGGGACCTATCCATGGCTGGGCCTGTGATCGGTCCCTCTGGAGCTAATGTCCAGTAGCCTAAGAAGCCCAATCCACTCTGCACGCAGGTGAGTTCGCTTCTTCTCCCCTTAGTCCCTCGATGCAGTGAGCCTGTTGCCAGCAGGACTCACTGAAAATAAAAAACCTAAACTTAAACTTTTCACTAAGCAGCTCAGGAGAGCCACCTAGTGTGCACCCTTCTCGTTCGGGCACAAAAATCTAACTGAGGCTTGGAGGAGGGTCATAGGGGGAGGAGCCAGTGCACACCAGGTAGTCTTAAAGCTTTTACTTTTGTGCCCAGTCTCCTGCGGAGCCGCTAATCCCCATGGTCCTTACGGAGTCCCCAGCATCCACTAGGATGTCAGAGAAAGTAAGTCTATAAAAATAAAATAATAAAAGCTTCAGGCTGCTCTCACAGCAGCCCTGTGACCATGCGGCTTCCTGCCGCACCAAGCAAAAAACTGATCTGACTGAGTCAGTGGGCGGGACTATATAGTGGAGGCTCCAATGCATCCTGGGAGGCCAGAAAGCTTGTGACCGTGTTGGTGCCATTTTCGCTGTCGCTCGACAATATCCCAATGTTATCCTGTGGACCCAGCCAGAGAAAAATAAATAAACAGCCGCACACATTAAAAGTTCATAGGGAGGAGTGCAAGGCACAGACAACAGTATTCAAAGAAAATAAAGGAGCCAGCACCTCCTGTTTGCTTGCAGAAAACGTGTTTAGTATTAAAACATCCAGAATTCCATATTGTGCAAAATGTCCATGCAAAGAAAGTTACATAGCAGAGGATCATATAGATAAATGTATACTCATCATGCTAGGGTGGTCATAAGTGCATAAAGACATCCTCCTGCTAGCAAAGTGGCAGTGAACCCGACAGCTGTTTCGGCGCTTCCATTGCGCCTTTGTCAAGGATTAACCTGCCAAACATACACTAGCAAGCTATATACCCATCAAGATCACCAAATTCAACTCACCTAATAATAATAATAATAATAATAATAATAATATACTTTATTTGTCATTAACAAGACAAGCAACGTAATGTCAATGAAATACAGATCGGAACAATTCGTGTGAAGAGAATAAACAGTAAAAAACCATGCTCTAGTTATACAAAGTCTAACACTGATTTAACACTGGGCCCAGTGATCATTTAACATCCGAACGGCTGTTGGAAAAAAACTGTACGACATACGATTGGTGTGAGCACGGATACTCCTAAAACGTTTTAAAGATGGCAATTTATCAAAAACCATACAATTTATGTGACTTTCATCAGCCAGAATACTCCTAGCTTTCCTTAGCACTCTTTTCCCATAAGAGTCCTTCAAACAAGGCAAAGGTACCCCAATAATCTTACTAGCAGTTTTGACCACACGTTCCAGGGCAATACGTTTGGCTACAGTGCAGTTCCCAAACCATACTATAATCCCGTATGTCAAAACGCTCTCAATAATACTTTGATAAAACTTGACCAAAGTGCTCGTACTCAAGCAGACCGCCCTGAGTCTCCTTAAGAAAAAAAGGCGCTGCTGCGCCTTCTTAATCAAAAAATTACAATTTAAGGACCAAGTTAAATCATTTGCAATATACATACCCAAAAATGTAAATGAATCCACCTCCTCAATTGGCCTAGTGTAACAGCAGTGCAGAAGAGCCAAAATCAAAAGAAAAATGTCACTATCCATTTAGCCTGTCACACTGACTCACACAGGGACAGGTAGTGACGTAGCGGAGCCCGTTGCTAAGCAACCAGAGACGATTCAAAACAGTGTCTAATATAGCCAAAACAAGCCCCTTTGTGGCGCCAATGCAATCACACATCCTCATACAGGTACTAACAATCAAGAGCTAACAATGATAACCAGTGCTCCAGTGGTCGCGCTTCCGAAACCGGAAGTGACGCGACGGAATAGATCACCATAGCAACCTATACAGGAAATACTATAGAAAAACTACAATTTAGAGCCTTGTGGGTAAAGCTGTTAAAGTTGGTGATCGATATGAGCATACAGCTGGCAAATGTAAACAAAATAAACACAAAAATAATAAAAAAGACAAATACAGGTTGAGTATCCCTTATCCAAAATGCTTGGGACCAGAGGTATTTTGGATATCGGATTTTTCCGTATTTTGGAATAATTGCATACCATAATGAGATATCATGGTGATGGGACCTAAATCTAAGCACAGAATGCATTTATGTTTCATATACACCTTATACACACAGCCAGAAGGTCATTTTAGCCAATATTTTTTGTAACTTTGTGCATTAAACAAAGTGTGTCTACATTCACACAATTCATTTATGTTTCATATACACCTTATACATACAGCCTGAAGATCATTTAATACAATATTTTTAATAACTTTGTGTATTAAACAAAGTTTGTGCACATTGAGCCATCAAAAAACAAAGGTTTCACTATCTCACTCTCAAAAAAGTCCGTATTTCGGAATATTCCGTATTTCGGAATATTTGGATATGGGATACTCAACCTGTAATAATAAAACTCAGAAACCACATACACCTCAAAAAAATGGATCTTACACAGATCAAACAGATTGACGGTACAAAATGTTATGAGCAAGGGGAACAGCTACAGATAACATGACAAACATTGATCCTCATTAAGACCAGCAGGCGAAATAGACTTAAGTCGATCTATCCAATAACACTCACGTTGGAGTAATAACTTGTTCCGATCTCCTCCACGTCTCAGTGGAGGAACACAGTCTATAGGCATGCATCGGAAATCTTATAAAGAGTATTTGTGCAGAGCAAAATGGCGTGCAACTGGTGGAGTATTGGCGTCAGTTTTAACTAACGCTTTTTTAATCGATGAACGGTGTAAGGCAATTCTCTCCCTGAGAGTTCTTATAGTCATTCCCACGTAGAACATAGAGCAGGGACATTTTATCAGATAAATGACAAATCGACTGTCACAAGTTAAATGATGACGTATGTTGTAACTCCTGTTTGTCATTGGAGTCGCCCAGTAATAAAAACTGGCAATTGACACACCCATGGCATTTAAACACCCCATTCTTAGGTTGTAACCAATTTCTGGCTTTAATAGGTCCTATGTCGGATTTTGCCACAATTAAACAATTTAGACCTAAGAGTACTTTTAAACCCCCAGGAACAAATGCGTCTATAGAAACCTTTATTAAACTTGTGAAACACGATACTATGTCTTACATTGGTAGTCAGAGAATCTCTTTTCATAACCTAACTCAAGAAGAGAATGTTGCACTCAACACATTGAAGAACAATGGGGAAATTGTCATTCGTCCTTCTGATAAGGGAGGAGGTATTGTTCTTCTTAATAGATCTGATTACAGATCAGAGATTCTTAGACAATTATCCGATGTTGAGTGCTACAAAACTCTCACATATGATCCGACTGAAAAGTATAAAAAAAAGAGATTGATACAGTGATTGATCTAGGATTGAAGAATAATTGGATTGATGAACCTACAGCTGAGTTCCTTACACAATTATACCCTCGGATACCGATTATATATGTACAGGTTAAGTATTCCATATCCAAATATTCAGAAATACGGAATATTCCGAAATACGGACTTTTTTGAGTGAGAGTGAGATAGTGAAACCTTTGTTTTTTGATGACTCAATGTACACAAACTTTGTTTAATACACAAAGTTATTAAAAATAATAAGAATTTACTTACCGATAATTCTATTTCTCGGAGTCCGTAGTGGATGCTGGGGTTCCTGAAAGGACCATGGGGGAATAGCGGCTCCGCAGGAGACAGGGCACAAAAAGTAAAGCTTTAGGATCAGGTGGTGTGCACTGGCTCCTCCCCCTATGACCCTCCTCCAAGCCTCAGTTAGGTACTGTGCCCGGACGAGCGTACACAATAAGGAAGGATTTATGAATTCCGGGTAAGACTCATACCAGCCACACCAATCACACTGTACAACCTGTGATCTGAACCCAGTTAACAGTATGATAACAGCGGAGCCTCTGAAAAGATGGCTCACAACAATAATAACCCGATTTTTGTAACTATGTACAAGTAATGCAGATAATCCGCACTTGGGATGGGCGCCCAGCATCCACTACGGACTCCGAGAAATAGAATTATCGGTAAGTAAATTCTTATTTTCTCTATCGTCCTAGTGGATGCTGGGGTTCCTGAAAGGACCATGGGGATTATACCAAAGCTCCCAAACGGGCGGGAGAGTGCGGATGACTCTGCAGCACCGAATGAGAGAACTCCAGGTCCTCCGTAACCAGGGTATCAAATTTGTAGGATTTTACAAACGTGTTTGCCCTTGATTAAATAGCCGCTCGGCAAAGTTGTAAAGCCGAGACCCCTCGGGCAGCCGCCCAAGATGAGCCCACCTTCCTTGTGGAATGGGCATTTACATATTTTGGCTGTGGCAGGCCTGCCACAGAATGTGCAAGCTGAATTGTATTACACATCCAACTAGCAAAAGTCTGCTTAAAAGCAAGAGCACCCAGTTTGTTGGGTGCATACAGGATAACAGCAAGTCAGTTCTCCTGACTTCAGCCGTCCTGGAACCTATATTTTCAGGGCCCTGACCACATCTAGCAACTTGGAGTCCTCCAAGTCCCTAGTAGGCGCAAGACACCACAATAAGCTGGTTCAGGTTAAACACTGACACCACCTTAGGGAGAGAACTGGGGACGAGTCCGCAGCTCTGCCCTGTCCGAATGGACAAACAGATATGGGCTTTTTTGAGAAAAAAAACACCAATTTGACACTCGCCTGGTCCAGGCCAGGTCCAAGAGCATGTTCACTTTTCATGTGAAATGCTTCAAATCCACAGATTTGACTGGTTTTAAACCAATGTGTTTTGAGGAATCCCAGAACTACGTTGAGATCCCACAGTGCCACTGGAGGCACAAAATGGGGTTGTATATGCAATACTCCCTTGACAAACTTCTGGACTTCAGGAACTGAAGCCAATTCTTTCTGGAAGAAAAAACGACAGGGCCGAAATTTGAACCTTAATGGACCCCAATTTGAGGCCCATAGACACTCCTGTTTGCAAGAAATGCAGGAATCGACCGAGTTGAGATTTCTTCGTGGAGCCTTCCTGGCCTCACACCACGCAACATATTTTCGCCACATGTGGTGATAATGTTGTGCGGTCACCTCCTTTCTGGCTTTGACCAGGGTAGGAATGACCTCTTCCTGAATGCCTTTTCCCTTAGGATCCGGCGTTCCACCGCCATGCCGTCAAACGCAGCTGCGGTAAGTCTTGGAACAGACAAGGTACTTGCTGAAACAAGTCCCTTCTTAGCGGCAGAGGCCATAAGTCCTCTGTGAGCATCTCTTGAAGTTCCGGGTACCAAGTCCTTCTTGGCCAATCCGGAGCCATGAGTATAGTTCTTACTCCTCTACGTCTTATAATTCTCAGTACCTTAGGTATGAAAAGCAGAGGATGGAACACATACACCGACTGGTACACCCACGGTGTTACCAGAAAAGTCCACAGCTATTGCCTGAGGGTCTCTTAACCTGGCGCAATACCTGTCCCGTTTTTTGTTCAGACGGGACGCCATCATGTCCACCTTTGGTAATTCCCAACGGTTTACAATTATGTGGAAAACTTCCCCATGAAGTTCCCACTCAGCCGGGTGGAGGACGTGCCTACTGAGGAAGTCTGCTTCCCAGTTTCCATTCCCGGAATGAAAAACTGCTGACAGTGCTATCACATGATTTTCCGCCCAGCGAAAAGTCCTTGCAGTTTTTGCCACTGCCCTCCTGCTTCTTGTGCCGCCCTGTCTATTTACGTGGGCGACTGCCGTGATGTTCTATCCCACTGGATCAATACCGGCTGACCTTGAAGCAGAGGTCTTGCTAAGCTTAGAGCATTATAAATTTATTTATGTGGAGAAAAATCTCCAGACTTGATCACACTCCCTGGAAATTTTTTCCTTGTGTGACTGCTCCCCAGCCTCTCGGGCTGGCCTCCGTGGTCACCAACATCCAAAACTGAATGCCGAATCTGCGGCCCTCTAGAAGATGAGCACTCTGTAACCACCACAGGAGAGACACCCTTGTCCTTGGATATAGGGTTATCCGCTGATGCATCTGAAGATGCGATCCGGACCATTTGTCCAGCAGATCCCACTGAAAAGTTCTTGCATGAAATCTGCCGACTGGAATTGCTTCGAAGGAAGTCACCATTTTTTTTTACCATGGCCCTTGTGCAATGATGCACTGATTTTAGGAGGTTCCTGACTAGCTCGGATAACTCCCTGGCTTTCTCTTCCGGGAGAAACACCTTTTTCTGGACTGTGTCCAGAATCATCCCTAAGCACAGGAGACTTGTTGTCGGGATCAGCTGCGATTTTGGAATCTTTAGAATCCACCCCTGCTGTTGTAACAGTATCCGAGATAGTGCTACTCCGACCTCCAACTGTTCCCTGGACTTTGCCCTTATCAGGAGATCGTCCAAGTAAGGGATAATTAAGACGCCTTTTCTTCGAAGAAGAACCATCATTTCGGCCATTACCTTGATAAAGACCCGGGGTGCCGTAGACAATCCAAACGGCAGCGTCTGAAACTGATAGTGACAGTTTTATACCACGAACCTGAGGTACCCTTAGTGATAAGGGCAAATTTGGGACATGGAGGTAAGCATCCCTGATGTCTCGGGACACCAGATAGTCCCCTTCTTCCCGGTTCGTTATCACTGCTCTGAGTGACTCCATCTTGATTTGAACCTTTGTAAGTGTTCAAATTTTTTTAGATTTAGAATAGGTCTCACCTAGCCTTCTGGTTTCAGTACCACAATATAGTGTGGAATAATACCCCTTTTCTTGTTGTAGGAGGGGTAATTTTAATTATCACCTGCTGGGAATACAGCTCGTGAATTTTTTCCCATACTGCCTCCTTGTCGGAGGGAGACCTTGGTAAAGCAGCCTTCAGGAGCCTGCGCAGGGGAAACGTCTCGACATTCCAAACTGTACCCCTGGAATACTACTTGTAGGATCCAGGGGTCCTATACGGTCTCAGCGTCATGCTGAGAGCTTGTCAGAAGCGGTGGAACGCTTCTGTTCCTGGGAATGGGCTGCCTGCTGCAGTCTTCTTCCCTTTCCTCTATCCCTGGGCAGATATGACTCTTATAGGGACGAAAGGACTGAAGCTGAAAAGACGGTGTCTTTTTCTGCAGAGATGTGACTTAGGGTAAAAACGGTGGATTTTCCAGCAGTTGCCGTGGCCACCAGGTCCGATGGACCGACCCCAAATAACTCCTCTTCCTTTATACGGCAATACACCTTTGTGCCGTTTGGAATCTGCATCACCTGACCACTGTCGTGTCCATAAACATCTTCTGGCAGATATGGACATCGCACTTACTCTTGATGCCAGAGTGCAAATATCCCTCTGTGCATCTCGCATATATAGAAATACATCCTTTAAATGCTCTATAGTCAATAAAATACTGTCCCTGTCAAGGGTATCAATATTTTTAGTCAGGGAATCCGACCAAGCCACCCCAGCTCTGCACATCCAGGCTGAGGCGATCGCTGGTCGCAGTATAACACCAGTATGTGTGTATATACTTTTTATGATATTTTTCCAGCCTCCTGTCAGCTGGTTCCTTGAGGACGGCCCTATCTATAGACGGTACCGCCACTTGTTCTGATAAGCGTGTGAGCGCCTTATCCACCCTAAGGGGTGTTTCCCAACGCGCCCTAACTTCTGGCGGGAAAGGGTATACCGCCCATATTTTCTATCGGGGGGAACCCACGCATCATCACACACTTCATTTAATTTTTCTGATTCAGGAAAAACTACAGGTAGTTTTTTCACATCCCACATAATACCCTCTTTTGTGGTACTTGTAGTATCAGAAATATGTAACACCTCCTTCATTGCCCTTAACGTGTGGCCCTAATAAGGAATACGTTTGTTTATTCACCGTCGACACTGGATTCAGTGTCCCTGTCTGTGTCTGTGTCGACCGACTAAAGTAAACGGGCGTTTTAAAACCCCTGACGGTGTTTTTGAGACGTCTGGACCGGTACTAATTGTTTGTCGGCCGTCTCATGTCGTCAACCGACCTTGGCTCGTGTTGACATTATCACGTAATTCCCTAAATAAGCCATCAATTCTGGTGTCGACTCCCTAGAGAGTGACATCACCATTACAGGCAATTGCTCCGCCTCCTCACCAACATCGTCCTCATACATGTCGACACACACGTACCGACACACAGCACACACACAGGGAATGCACTGATAGAGGACAGGACCCACTAGCCCTTTGGAGAGACAGAGGGAGAGTTTGCCAGCACACACCAAAAACGCTATAATTATATAGGGACAACCTTATATAAGTGTTTTCCCTTATAGCATCTTTTTTATAGATTTCTAACGCCAAATTAGTGCCCCCCCTCTCTGTTTTAACCCTGTTTCTGTAGTGCAGTGCAGGGGAGAGCCTGGGAGCCTTCCCTCCAGCCTTTCTGTGAGGGAAAATGGCGCTGTGTGCTGAGGAGATAGGCCCCGCCCCTTTTTCGGCGGCCTCGTCTCCCGCTCTTAACGGATTCTGGCAGGGGTTAAATATCTCCATATAGCCCCCGGAGGCTATATGTGAGGTATTTTTAGCCAAAAAAGGTTTTCATTTGCCTCCCAGGGCGCCCCCCTCCCAGCGCCCTGCACCCTCAGTGACTGCCGTGTGAAGTGTGCTGAGAGGAAAATGGCGCACAGCTGCAGTGCTGTGCGCTACCTTAAGAAGACTGAGGAGTCTTCTGCCGCCGATTCTGGACCTCTTCTCGTTTCAGCATCTGCAAGGGGGCCGGTGGCGAGGCTCCGGTGACCATCCAGGCTGTACCTGTGATCGTCCCTCTGGAGCTAATGTCCAGTAGCCAAGAAGCCAATCCATCCTGCACGCAGGTGAGTTCACTTCTTCTCCCCTAAGTCCCTCGTTGCAGTGATCCTGTTGCCAGCAGGACTCACTGTAAAATAAAAAACCTAAGCTAAACTTTTCTAAGCAGCTCTTTAGGAGAGCCACCTAGATTGCACCCTTCTCGGCCGGGCACAAAAATCTAACTGAGGCTTGGAGGAGGGTCATAGGGGGAGGAGCCAGTGCACACCACCTGATCCTAAAGCTTTACTTTTTGTGCCCTGTCTCCTGCGGAGCCGCTATTCCCCCATGGTCCTTTCAGGAACCCCAGCATCCACTAGGACGATAGAGAAATTGTATTAAATGACCTTCAGGCTGTGTGTATAAGGTGTATATGAAACAAAAATGAATTGTGTGAATGTACACACACTTTGTTTAATGTACAAAGTTATAAAAAATATTGGCTAAAATGACCTTCAGGCTGTGTGTATAAGGTGTATATGAAACATAAATGCATTCTTTGCTTAGATTTAGGTCCTATCATCATGATATCTCATTATGGTATGCAATTATTCCAAAATACGGAAAAATCCGATATCCAAAATACCTCTGGTCCCAAGCATTTTGGTTAAGGGATACTCAACCTGTATTACCAAAGGTTAATAAGACACTAATTAGACCTCCGGGTAGACCCATAATTTCTTCCTCAATATATCGGACTTCTGGTTACAACCAGTGGTACAGAATACTAAATACTACCTACGTGATACTACAGACTTTTTGAATAAAATTATGGGATTAGCCTTACTGCCCGAAGGCAGTTTACTCGTGACTCTTGACATAACGAGTCTCTACAACAATATAGATCATGTAGAGGGTATAGAATTGGTCAGGAGTCTAATCACCAACAGTCCGCACTATAAGGGTCTGAATGTAGAATTTTTGTTATTATTAATCGACATTGTGTTGCGTAAAAAAATTTTTTTTTCAATTCTTTCTTTTTGCAATTAAGAGGGACTGCTATGGGGTCAAATATGGCCCCAGCATGTGCAAATTTATATATGCATATGTATGAGACGCAGCATATTTTATCCTCTGTTAATTTTTCGGAATTTATTCATTTTTACGTATGCTACATTGACGACTTGTTTTTGGTGTGGACTGGGAGGGTGGGACTCCTGACCGAGTTTGTTGATGCTCTCAATTCTCATGATACCAACATTAGATTCACACTTGCTTTCAGCGAAAGTATTATGAATTATTTGGATGTTTGTGTTATGAGCAAGGGGAATGTTTTGTCCACTGAGATATATAGGAACGAGACAGACAAAAATACCCTCTTAATGGCTGACAGCTTTATCCGGAACCATTAAAAGGGGACTCCCGCTGTCACAATTGTTGAGGGTTGTCCGGATAGCATCAGACCCCACTGAATTGAAAGGAGCACTCGATGAAATGGGCATCCATAGAGGATATGATAAACATGAAATTGATGAGGCTATTCTTGACTGTATGCAACGTAATAGGGAGGAGTTATTGTATCCCAAGGCGAACGCTAAGAATGACAATCGACTAACATTTATTTCCACATATTCGGTGGCTTCGAGACATATAAAGAAGATGATGTTGCGTCATTGGCATATATTGCAGGCAGATGAGACAATTGGTGATCTTTGTAAACAGACACCTCTTTTCTGCTTTAAGAGGAGCAATAACATCAAGGACATAGTGGCAAAATCTGATAAGGGACCTATTAAAGCCAGAAATTGGTTAAAACCTAAGAATGGGGTGTTTAAATGCCATGGGTGTGTCAATTGCCAGATTTTATTACTGGGTGACTCCTTTGTTGATCCAATGACAAACAGGAGTTACAACATACGTCATCATTTAACTTGTGACAGTCGATTTGTCATTTATCTGATAAAATGTCCCTGCTCTATGTTCTACGTGGGAAAGACTATAAGGACTCTCAGGGAGAGAATTGCCTTACACCGTTCATTGATTAAAAAAGCGTTAGTTAAAACTGAAGCCAATATCCACCAGTTGTACGCCATTTTGCTCTGCACAAACACTATTTAAGAGATTTCCGATGCATGCCTATAGACTGTGTTCCTCCACTGAGACGTGGAGGAGATCGGAACAAGTTAATACTCCAACATGAGTGTTATTGGATAGATCGACTTAAGTCTATTTCGCCTGCTGGTCTTAATGAGGATCAATATTTGTCATGTTATCTGTAGCTGTTCCCCTTGCTCATAATATTTTGTACCGTCAATCTGTTTGATCTGTGTAAGATCCATTTTTTTGAGGTGTATGTGGTTTCTGAGTTTTATTATTATTATTTGTCTTTATTATTTTTGTGTTTATTTTGTTTACATTTGCCAGCTGTATGCTCATATCGATCACCAACTTTAACAGCTATACCCACAAGGCTCTAAATTGTAGTTTTTCTATAGTATTTCTGGAGCACTGGTTATCATTGTAAGCTCTTGATTGTTAGTACCTGTATGAGGATGTGTGATTGCATTGGCGCCACAAAGGGGCTTGTTTTGGATATATTAGACACTGTTTTGAATCGTCTCTGGTTGCTTAGCAACGGGCTCCGCTACGTCACTACCTGTCCCTGTGTGAGTCAGTGTGACAGGCTAAATAGATAGTGACGTTTTTCTTTTGATTTTGGCTCTTCTGCACTGCTGTTACACTACAGGTGAGTTGAATTTGGTGATCTTGATGGGTATATAGCTTGCTAGTGTATGTTTGGCAGGTTAATACTTGATAAAGGCGTAATGGAGGTGCCGAAACAGCTGTCGGGTTCACTGCCACTTTGCTAGCAGGAGGATGTCTTTATGCACTTATGACTACCCTGGCATGATGAGTATACATTTATCTATATGATCCTCTGCTATGTAACTTTCTTTGCATGGACATTTTGCACAATATGGAATTCTGGATGTTTTAATACTAAACACGTTTTCTGCAAGCAAACAGGAGGTGCTGGCTCCTTTATTTTCTTTATATATATATATATATATATATACTAACCTTATCCAGTGTAGATCAGTCCTCTACATTCCAGTAAGCATCCAGGGGGTTAATAAAATCGCAGCTATTCTGAACCACCAGACATGTAGGAGCGTATGTTTTCACATACACTACTACTACACGATTGCGGGCCCTCCACATGACTACTGTCACTAGAGGGAACCGCCAGCCAATCAGGAGCTGCTGCAATAGCAGCAGCTTCCTGATTGGCTGTGCCCTGGGAGAGCAAAGCTAATCACGGTTTGCCCATAGGAGTGAAAGGAGACGCTCGGCTCCATTCATTTCTATGCTGGGAACCACTTAATTGGGGTAAACACAAGGGTCAGCCCCAATTGACCTTGTGGTTACAGGGGAATTAAGTGGTTCTGTGGTTATTGTAATAGTGGGTCCTGTGGTTATTGCAATATTTTTGTTGTTGTGGAATTACAAGTACCAGCGGGCCCTTTAATGCTATCTCACGGGTTGGCCGGGGCTTCACTGTGTCATGTCCTGAGTGTTTTACTAAACTCCTCCATAAATCACTGTCCGACAATATGAAGGATATCACCATTGGTAAACTCGAATTGAAAAAACACTGTAGTTAAGTAAATTACCGTGTTTTTTTAATCCGTATTGTACGGTCGATGTCAGTTGAGTTCAATCTCGACTGAAATCAGCTGAAACACAAAACCTATGCCCCTTTCGCACCGCACAAATAACCCAGTATCGACCTGGTATATTGCCGGATCGAAGCGGGTCGCTGTGCGTTGTGAAAAGGTCAGTCTCGAATTCCCGGGTTGCTTTACCCAGTAATTCAACCTGGGAATAAAGAAGGGTTATTCCCAGGCTATTACTGGGTCAGGTGCAGTGTGAACGGGTTTCGACCCGGGACCAATTCACTACATAGGGAGATCTCATCTCCTAGCGCCGCCTCTGCACCCGACCCCAATGGCAACCCGACCCGGCAATATGCTGGGTCAGGAAGCCAGTTCTCAGGGTCCAATGCCGTGTCGCACCCGGCAAGGACCCGTTTCCAATTCACGGGTGCGACCCGGCATTTCTGATCTGAAACCGGTATTAGTAAATTTACCCCGCTATGAGATTTGTGTGACCTTTCTTCATTTAGGTTCAACTAAAGCTTAAAAATTCACACAGTAAGCTATTGTAAAGATGCAAAGAGTATCCAACATTGGAATTTTTAAATTCAACTTCTGTTAAATTCCATTCTTTTAAATAATATCTGCACTAAGGGGGTCATTCCGAGTTGTTCGCTCTGTATTTTTTTTCGCATCGCAGCGATTTTCCGCCTAGTGCGCATGCGCAATGTCCGCAGTGCGACTGCGCCAAGTAAATTTGCTATGCAGTTAGGAATTTTACTCACGGCTTTTTCATCGTTCTGGTGATCGTAGTGTGATTGACAGGAAGTGGGTGTTACTGGGCGGAAACTGGCCGTTTTATGGGTGTGTGCGGAAAAACGCTACCGTTTCTGGGAAAAACGCGGGAGTGGCTGGAGAAACGGAGGAGTGTCTGGGCGAACGCTGGGTGTGTTTGTGACGTCAAACCAGGAACGACAAGCACTGAACTGATCGCAGATGCCGAGTAAGTCTGGAGCTACTCAGAAACTGCTAAGAGAGGTGTAATCGCAATATTGCGAATACGTCGTTCGCAATTTTAAGAAGCTAAGATTCACTCCCAGTAGGTGGCGGCTTAGCGTGAGTAAATCTGCTAAAAGCAGCTTGCGAGCGAACAACTCGGAATGAGGGCCTAAGTGCAGATTTATTTAAACTACTGTAGGTTGGTTTGCCTTTACATAAAAATTCCCATTTTAGATCCAGCAACAAAATGAATGTACAATCAGCACATCTGCAAACCCAGGTCCTAATTCACTATGGATCGCTATTGAGGCTGAGATAGCGATGTTCACAAATCTGCTCTTGTTCAAAATCACATATGAAGAGACGCCCAGAAAGGATAAAAGACGCTCACCGATGCATTGGCAAATATGCGTATGTATTAGCAGAATCGCAATGCTGGCGAAAAAAATGAGCACTATCGACAGTTACGGTGACCACAGCATACTCAAATCAATGAGAACGCAGTTGCACCGGGCGCCAAGTTTTTGAACACAGTGTTCGCAGAGAATGTCAGATACACACCCTAAAAACGGCCAAGACATTCCTGCGTTTTCCCAACCACTCCCCACAAACGCCATGTAAACAGTCACTTCCTGTCAATTAAAATGCATTCCCTTTACAATTAGGTTGCATATGCAGTGCAATCGCATTTTACTCGTCGCATACGTGCAATGCGTGCGCAGCGCATGCGTAGTCTGCCGATAATCGCTCACTGTGTGCAATCTCACATCTGCAAATAGTAATGAATCAGGTCCTCAGAACATTTCCCCCACAGTGCAGAAGTCTTCAGTCACTATGTTGACAGTGCCTTTGTAGTAGACACGAGAAGGTCGGCACAAGGATCCAGCCACGGTTGAAATGTTACTTAAAGCATTATATCCCAACCAAACCAGGCAGCCATTGTATAATAAGTGGGATCCTAATTAATAATACATGATTAAAGCTTGAGCCTACAGAATCAGATTTGATGAGTGCAATAAAAAGGAACCGGAGAACAATGACTGCCATTACCACTATTAGGCAAAGTTACAGTAAATGTAAAAAGTTCAATGTTGGTGGCCATACAGCACTGGAAATAAATGTTACAGCAGTAATTGAAATAAGTCTGCAGGATTGCTACTCTCTGTTTATTGAGCGTAATGTTTCTGAAGTCAGTAACCCTTCATTAAACAATACACTAAACAAAATAATAACATTTAACATTAAATAGGAGAACAAAATTCTGGAAATGCCCTAAGGTACAAATACTAATACTGTACATTTCTCATTGCACAGCATAAATGGCACACAAATGCATACCTCCCAACTGTCCCGATTTTCCAGAGCAGCGGGAATTCACAGGACACAGAAGGACTGGAGGTATTCCAGCAGCTCACAGAGTGCTGTGCATGCCCCCTCAGTGACGAAAATAAGAATTTACTTACCGATAATTCTATTTCTCGTAGTCCGTAGTGGATACTGGGGACTCCGTAAGGACCATGGGGAATAGCGGCTCCGCAGGAGACTGGGCACATCTAAAGAAAGCTTTAGGACTATCTGGTGTGCACTGGCTCCTCCCCCCATGACCCTCCTCCAAGCCTCAGTTAGGATACTGTGCCCGGACGAGCGTACACAATAAGGAAGGATCTTGAATCCCGGGTAAGACTCATACCAGCCACACCAATCACACCGTACAACTTGTGATCTGAACCCAGTTTACAGCATGATAACAGAGGAGCCTCTAGAAAAGATGGCTCACTACAGCAATAACCCGATTTTTTTTTTTTTTTTTTTGGTAACCATAACTATGTACCAGTATTGCAGACAATCCGCACTTGGGATGGGCGCCCAGCATCCACTACGGACTACGAGAAATAGAATTATCGGTAAGTAAATTCTTATTTTCTCTAACGTCCTAAGTGGATGCTGGGGACTCCGTAAGGAACATGGGGATTATACCAAAGCTCCCAAACGGGCGGGAGAGTGCGGATGACTCTGCAGCACCAAATGAGAGAACTCCAGGTCCTCCTCAGCCAGGGTATCAATTTTGTAGAATTTTACAAACGTATTTGCTCCTGACCAAGTAGCTGCTCGGCAAAGTTGTAAAGCCGAGACCCCTCGGGCAGCCGCCCAAGATGAGCCCACCTTCCTTGTGGAGTGGGCATTTACAGATTTTTGGCTGTGGCAGGCTTACCACAGAATGTGCAAGCTGAATTGTACTACAAATCCAACGAGCAATAGTCTGCTTAGAAGCAGGAGCACCCAGCTTGTTGGGTGCATACAGGATAAACAGCGAGTCAGTTTTCCTGACTCCAGCCGTCCTGGAAACATATTTTTTCAGGGCCCTGACAACGTCTAGCAACTTGGAGTCCTCCAAGTCCCTAGTAGCCGTAGGCACCACAATAGGTTGGTTCAGGTGAAACGCTGAAAACCACCTTAGGGAGAAACTGAGGACGAGTCCTCAATTCCGCCCTGTCCGAATGGAAAATCAGATAAGGGCTTTTACAGGATAAAGCCGCCAATTCTGACACGCGCCTGGCCCAGGCCAGGGCCAACAGCATGACCACTTTCCATGTGAGATATTTTAACTCCACAGATTAAAGTGGTTCAAACCAATGTGACTTTTGGAACCCAAAAACTACATTGAGATCCCAAAGTGCCACTGGAGGCACAAAAGGAGGCTGTATATGCAGTACCCCTTTTACAAACGTCTGAACTTCAGGGACTGAAGCTAGTTCTTTTTGGAAGAAAATTGACAGGGCCGAAATTTGAACCTTAATCGACCCCAATTTCAGGCCCATAGACACTCCTGTTTGCAGGAAATGTAGGAATCGACCCAGTTGAATTTCCTCCGTCGGGCCTTACTGGCCTCGCACCACGCAACATATTTTCGCCAAATGCGGTGATAATGTTTTGCGGTTACATCCTTCCTGGCTTTGATCAGGATAGGGATGACTTCATCCGGAATGCCTTTTTTTCCTTCAGGATCCGGCGTTCAACCGCCATGCCATCAAACGCAGCCGCGGTAAGTCTTGGAACAGACAGGGTCCTTGCTGGAGCAGGTCCCTTCTTAGAGGTAGAGGCCACGGATCCTCCGTGAGCATCTCTTGAAGTTCCGGTTACCAAGTCCTTCTTGGCCAATCCGGAGCCACGAATATAGTGCTTACTCCTCTCCATCTTATCAATCTCAGTACCTTGGGTATGAGAGGCAGAGGAGGGAACACATACACTGACTGGTACACCCACGGTGTTACCAGAGCGTCTACAGCTATTGCCTGAGGGTCCCTTGACCTGGCGCAATACCTGTCGAGTTTTTCCCAACGGTTTATAATCATGTGGACGACTTCTGGGTGAAGTCCCCACTCTCCCGGGTGGAGGTCGTGCTGAGGAAGTCTGCTTCCCAGTTGTCCACTCCCGGAATGAATACTGCTGACAGTGCTATCACATGATTTTCCGCCCAGCGAAGAATCCTTGCAGCTTCTGCCATTGCCCTCCTGCTTCTTGTGCCACCCTGTCTGTTTACGTGGGTGACTGCCGTGATGTTGTCCGACTGGATCAACACCGGCTGACCTTGAAGCAGAGGTCTTGCTAAGCTTAGAGCATTGTAAATGGCCCTTAGCTTCAGGATATTTATGTGAAGTGATGTCTCCAGGCTTGACCATAAGCCCTGGATATTCCTTCCCTGTGTGACTGCTCCCCAGCCTCGCAGGCTGGCATCCGTGGTCACCAGGACCCAGTCCTGAATGCCGAATCTGCGGCCCTCTAGAAGATGAGCACTCTGCAACCACCACAGGAGGGACACCCTTGTCCTTGGTGACAGGGTTATCCGCTGATGCATCTGAAGATGCTACCCGGACCATTTGTCCAGCAGGTCCCACTGGAAAGTTCTTGCGTGGAATCTGCCAAATGGGATTGCTTCGTAGGAAGCCACCATTTTACCCAGAACCCTTGTGCATTGATGCACTGAGACTTGGCTCGGTTTTAGGAGGTTCCTGACTAGCTCGGATAACTCCCTGGCTTTCTCCTCCGGGAGAAACACCTTTTTCTGGACTGTGTCCAGGATCATCCCTAGGAACAGAAGACAAGTCGTCGGAACCAGCTGCGATTTTGGAATATTGAGAATCCAATCGTGCTGCCGCAACACTACCTGAGATAGTGCTACACCGACCTCCAACTGTTCCCTGGATCTTACCCTTATCAGAGAATCGTCCAAGTAAGGGATAACTAAAATTCCCTTCCTTCGAAGGAATATCATCATTTCGGCCATTACCTTGGTAAAGACCCGGGGTGCCGTGGACCATCCCTACGGCAGCGTCTGAACTGATAGTGACAGTTCTGTACCATAAACCTGAGGTACCCTTGATGAGAAGGGTAAATTTTGACATGAAGGTAAGCATCCTCGATGTCCCGAGACATCATGTAGTCCCCTTCTTCCAGGTTCGCAATCACTGCTCTGAGCGACTCAATCTTGAATTTGAACCTCTGTATGTAAGTGTTCAAAGATTTTAGATTTAGAATCGGTCTCACCGAGCCGTCCGGCTTCGGTACCACAACAGTGTGGAATAATACCCCGTTCCCTGTTGCAGGAGGGGTACCTTGATTATCACCTGCTGGGAATACAGCTTGTGAATGGCTTCCAAAACTGTCTCCCTGTCAGAAGGAGACATCGGTAAAGCCGACTTTAGGAAACGGCGAGGGGGAGACGTCTCGAATTCTAATTTGTACCCCTGAGATATCACCTGAAGGATCCAGGGGTCTACTTGCGAGTGAGCCCACTGCGCGCTGAAATTCATTGAGACGGGCCCCCCACCGTGCCTGATTCTGCTTGTAAAGCCCCAGCGTCATACTGAGGGCTTGGCAGAGGCGGGAGAGGGTTTCTGTTCCTGGGAACTGGCTGATTTCTGCAGCCTTTTTCCTCTCCCTCTGTCACGGAGCAGAAATGAGGAACCTTTTGCCCGCTTGTCCACGAAAAGACTGCGAATGATAATACGGCGTCTTCTCATGTTGAGAGGCGACCTGGGGTACAAACGTGGATTTCACAGCTGTTGCCGTGGCCACCAGGTCTGAAAGACCGACCCCAAATAACTCCTCCCTTTAATAAGGCAATACTTCCAAATGCCGTTTGGAATACGCATCACCTGACCACTGACGTGTCCATAACCTTCTACTGGTAGAAATGGACAACGCACTTAGACTTGATGCCAGTCTGCAAATATTCCGCTGTGTATCACGCATATATAGAAATGCATCTTTTAAATGCTCTATAGGCAAAAATATACTGTCCCTATCTAGGGTATCAATATTTTTAGTCAGGGAATCCGACCACGCCAACCCAGCACTGCACATCCAGGCTGAGGCGATTGCTGGTCGCAGTATAACACCAGTATGTGTGTAAATACATTTTAGGATACTCTCCTGCTTTCTATCAGCAGGATCCTTAAGGGCGGCCATCTCAGGAGAGGGTAGAGCCCTTACAAGCGTGTGAGCGCTTTATCCACCCTAGGGGGTGTTTCCCAACGCACCCTAACCTCTGGCGGGAAAGGATATAATGCCAATAACATTTTAGAAATTATCAGTTGTTATCGGGGGAAAACCACGCATCATCACACACCTCATTTAATTTCTCAGATTCAGGAAAACTACAGGTAGTTTTTCCTCACCGAACATAATACCCCTTTTGGTGGTACTCTTATTATCAGAAAATAAGATTTTACTTACCGATAAATCTATTTCTCGTAGTCCGTAGTGGATGCTGGGGACTCCGTCAGGACCATGGGGGATATAGCGGCTCCGCAGGAGACAGGGCACAATAATAAAAGCTTTAGGATCAGGTGGTGTGCACTGGCTCCTCCCCCTATGACCCTCCTCCAAGCCTCAGTTAGGATACTGTGCCCGGACGAGCGTGCATAATAAGGAAGGAGATTGAATCCCGGGTAAGACTCATACCAGCCACACCAATCACACCGTACAACCTGTGATCTGAACCCAGTTAACAGTATGATAACAACGAAGGAGCCTCTGAAAAGATGGCTCACAACAAGAATAACCCGATTTTTGTAACAATAACTATGTACAAGTATTGCAGACAATCCGCACTTGGGATGGGCGCCCAGCATCCACTACGGACTACGAGAAATAGATTTATCGGTAAGTAAAATCTTATTTTCTCTGACGTCCTAGTGGATGCTGGGGACTCCGTCAGGACCATAGGGATTATACCAAAGCTCCCAAACGGGCGGGAGAGTGCGGATGACCCTGCAGCACCGAATGAGAGAACTCCATGTCCTCCTCAGCCAGGGTATCAAATTTGTAGAATTTAGCAAACGTGTTTGCCCCTGACCAAGTAACTGCTCGGCAAAGTTGTAAAGCCGAGACCCCTCGGGCAGTCGCCCAAGATGAGCCCCCTTCCTTTTGGAATGGGCTTTTACCGATTTTGGCTGTGGCAGGCCTGCCACAGAATGTGTAAACTGAATTGTATTACAAATCCAGCGAGCAATCGTCTGCTTAGAAGCAGGAGCACCCATCTTGTTGGGTGCATACAGGCTAAACAGCGAGTCAGATTTTCTGACTCCAGCCTTCCTGGAAACATATTTTTTAGGGCCCTGACAACGTCAAGTAACTTGGAGTCCTCCAAGTCCCTAGTACCCGCAGGTACCACAATAGGTTGGTTCATGTGAAAAACAGAAAACACCTTAAGGAGAAATTGAGGACGAGTCCTCAATTCTGCCCTGTCAGAATGAAAAATTAAGTAAGGGCTTTATATATGATAAAGCCGCCAATTCTGACACACGCCTGGCTGAAGCCAGGGCTAATAGCATCGTCACCTTCCATGTGAGATATTTTAAGTCCACAGTGGTGAGTGGTTCAAACCAATGTGACTTTAGGAAACTCAAAACAACATTGAGATCCCAAGGTGCCACTGGGGCACAAAAGGAGGCTGTATATGCAGTACCCCTTTTACAAACATCTGAACGTCAGGCACTAAAGCCAGTTCTTTCTGGAAGAAATTCGACAGGGCCGAAATTTGAACCTTAATGGACCCTAATTTTAGGCCCATAGACAGTCCTGTTTTCAGGAAATGTAGGAAACGACCCAGTTGGAATTCCTCTGTAGGGGCCTTCTTGGCCCCACACCACGCAACATATCTTCGCCAAATGCGGTGAAAATGTTTTGCGGTTACATCCTTCCTGTCTTCGACCAGGGTAGGGATGACTTCATCTGGAATGCCCTTTCAGGATCCGGCGTTCAACCGCCATGCCGTCAAACGCGGCCGCGGTAAGTCTTGGAACAGACAAGGCCCCTGCTGGAGCAGGTCCTTTCTTAAAGGTAGAGGCCACGGGTCTTCCGTGAACATCTCTTGAAGTTTCGGGTACCAAGTCCTTCTTGGCCAATCCGGAACCACGAGTATCATTCTTACTCATCTCCCTCTTATGATTCTCAGTACTTTTTGTATGAGAGGCATAGGAGGTGTCAAAGTCAGAAAAATGTCTCAATGCACGTTGCCATATTTGCACCGCACACTGGTCCGCGCTGCGCGTGCGTGCGCTCTCCCGTGGATGCGCATACCCGCAATAACGTGCACTCGCAGGCGCGGTATGAGTATTTACGGTAGAGTTTATGTAGTCGTAGCGTGCGACTCATTCGTTACAAATGTTCACAATTAATGTAGTTTATAAATCATGGTCCCTTTGATAGATTCTGAAAGTTTGGTTAAAATACAATGTCCCAGAGCTGAGGAATCCCTCTTTATATCGTACGAAGGGTCTAACAGGAATCATACAGCAGTGTTTGGTACCCATCGGAAGAGTATTTAATTAGCAATATTCCGGTGTTGGTTTGGAGCGTATTAATCGCTCGTGCGAATAGTTATGGACATAAGAAGTTTATGTCCATTTCTATTAATTACACATACTCAGGTATGCGGCGGGAAACCCAGTTTCCCACCCACCTGAGCTGTTGGAAATCGTCACAGCCCACCTGTATGAATCACCCTATGACCTTTTGTTATGATGCAGGGCCGAATTCCTTCGGCCAATGGACAATGGGATTGTAGGACCAGGAGATTGCATTGTGTGTGGGGCATAAATAGGCAGGCCGACCACATCCAGCTCTCACTCTCTCATCAACGGTTATCTGCTGATAGCCGGGAGCTGGATATCGAGGCGCAGGCGATCATACCCTTTGTGCGTAAGTTTCTCTCCGTTATCATTGTCTTTCTGTGAGCCAATTTCTCTCATCTCATCTCTCTCTCTCTCTCTCTCTCTCTCTCTCTCTCTGGTCTGTTCTCTCATATCTCCCCTAGACTAGGCTAGTATTGTATTGTATTAGATAGTATTGTATTGTATTGCATTTAGGTCAGTGTAGTATTGTCTTTTTGTATTTATTGTTTAGTTCTGTGGTTAGGAAGTCTCTGTTATATTGTAGTGTATCATTTGTACTGTTATCCCCTTTTACAAGTATATTAGAGATAATACAGTTAATAGGCTTTGGAACCTAAACCAGCATCTGTGTATTTCCTATAGTGTTAAGTGTTCACTTGAGCGTCGGTGACGCTCAAGCAGCTTTGTAGTTAGTCAGGTTACACAAGGTTGCACTTACACCCTGTACTCACATTAAGGCATTCAGTGTATTTCATTGGTATAAGGTTTTATCATAAAGGTATAGTGTTGTGAGCGTCTGCATCGCTGGTGACCTCCTCGTGGTCTCGAGCGTAAGCTACGCCATAGCGAATCATTACCCTAGACATAACCAATAACGTGTCCTGTGATCCCTGGGCCGTGAGCGAACGTGACGCTTGAGCGTCTCGCCTACGGCTGAGCGATCGTTACGCAACTAGCGTACCATTACGGTACTTCTTAAGTAAACAGCGTACAGTGTTCTTAGCTTCATAAAGGGTTGTTTATACGACAAAGGAATTTAGCATTGTCAATTGGGGGCTCGTCCTATCCTTCTCATATCTGCACTAGGTAGATCAGCAGACATTATCCCTCCAGCAAAGGGTGGGAGGTTGTCTCACAGTGCTGACGGGATAAGCGTCTGCTTCGCTTAGATAAAGAATGCTGAAGGAATCCGGGAACCGGAAGTAAGAACAAAACGCTTGTGTCTTTTAAAACTGTTTTATTTCTCTTCTGTCTTGCGTATACACGCACGCATACATATATCTGCATTTCTGTTTCATTTTTCGTATATCACTATTCCTGTTTGCCAATTTTATAGTTGATAGAAAGTGCTAAAAAGAGATTTGCTGTTATTTCATAGTAGAGGTGATAGTTAAAGTATAGAACAAACACACGGTTTGTCTGAGATACAAGGCAGTCAGTGTGGATTGCGGTAGATGATCAGGGATCATTTACATTGATAAAAGTATATATTGTGTTACGGTGGATCCTTTGCATTGCGTACACGTGTCGCTAACAAAGACTAGCGTACGCAATCCAAAAGGCAGACGCACGCAGCGTTCATTACGCAACGTAGCGTCCGGTTACGCCCACGTAGCTCAAGTTGTGATAAAGTGAAGTAACGCAAAGGCGATAATTAACGCACAGCGGTAGATAACGCGAAGCGGTAAATAACGCAAATCTATTTTTGGAAAATCTGAAATTTAGTTTAACAGATCCTGCTCCTAATTGGTAACACTTTTGGCCTAAAGACAATTTCTGCGCAGAAATAGATATAGAAACAAAAGTGTACTTGTGTTGAGTGAGTGTGTTTTGTATACAAAAGTTTATATAACTTTAAGGTGGAACCAAAAGGAAAGCCGGGTACTCGTCAAGGGACATACGTGTAAGTGACATATACGGTGGCTAGGGAGGCATCCCTGGTTAAATAATATTTGAGCATTAGAGTATAGCGAACCATAAGGTAACAAGACCAGGAGGTCATAAGGTAACAAGACCAGGAGGTCATAAGGTAACAAGACCAGGAGGTCGTAAGGTAAAAGGTCCGCTATAAAAGTCCAGTGGCACAACGCCTGGGGTGTTGGTGCAGAACCCATATAGGCCATACAAGCTCTGGCTGAAGGAATCGCAGCCGGAAACATAGATTCCATTGATCTTTCAGTACATGACAAGTAGTGCTCGTATACTGAACGATTGGACCGCACGTTATTGTGTGCAGTAGTTAGTAATCTGACCTAATACCATTAGAGTAAAGTGGTCACAAACGCTATCTGTACATTCTGACGTGATTTGTGTAATTTTTTATTTTTGGAAGGGAAGTTCGCTGGTCACTCAGGAACTATCTAACAACCCCAACTTTACTGGAAAGAGTCAGTGTCCTGCGGGTAACCCTCATATGTTCCAGTAAATAAAGGTTCACAGGGGCCCTAGGTTGGGTACAGCAGCTCTGGTTACAGTGATTGCAGTACTGGCCAACGTGGGTGAGAAGTAAGTGGGGTACTTGATAAACCACCACCGCCGGCCTGCCCAAGGACATCTTGGTTTGTTTGTAAGGGTTCGCTGAAAGCCTTGATATTCAAGGAGGAATAAGCAACGCCTGCAGATTATGGGGGCCATTTGTTCAGGTAGGGGGCGATCAACCCTGGTTCAGGTTGATTCTGTGAACCGACCAGTTGGGTCGGCACGATATGTAATGTGTGAAAAATATGGAATTCACACCGAATCTTTATGTGATGAATGGGAGAGAATGACTGTACAAGACAGGGACAAATTCCCAAGAATAGGTAGCTTTAGTCCAGAAGTGTTACAAAATTTAAGGAGGAGGATATGTCTCGTAAAATCAGCAAAGAGACGAATTCAGCATCATGATTATTTACAGTTATGGCACCAGGAAGGTGAGATACAGAGAGGTTTGGCTCTGGCGGCAGGATCTGGGGCAGTCAGGAAGTTGATTGCCACAGCTCCTCCTCCACCATACATTGCAGGAGAGAAGTTGATTGCGGAGAGAAACGCACTGGGTTGTAAAACACAAACTCTTAGTAACACTGTAAATGTTAATGATGTTAACCAAATAACTCATGCAAGTATTAACCCGTGCAAGATGTACCCTGTTTTGAACCTTCCTCAGGAGTGTGATCAAGAAGACGATTCAGCAACAATTTCAGCTCTCTCTCTTGCAGCCACCATAGCAGAGACCACAGTAGGCACAGCGACACCCACGAGATTAGTGAAAGCCCCTAGCGGAGGGATAGGTGAGGTCGTGTCAACGGGTAAGTACGGCACCATGCACTACACTGAAACAATTGTACCACAACAAGCTGTAGAATCTACACAGGAAGAGGCTGTTAGAATTGCTCCTGTAAGGGTAATAGCAGTTCCCAATGGAAAAACAGATGTGTCTGGAGCCACTCCCATAAGGAACATTGCCATGTACACTCCATTTTCCAGAATGGAATTAAGAACAATAGTGTCCGAATTTCCTGACCCCAGGAAGGATTTAGTTGCTAGCCAAAAATACATCAGGGATCTAGGTAACACTGTAGAACCCAACAACAAGGATTGGCAGATACTGCTAAGAGCTTGTTTACCTTCCAATGTTGACGCAACTCAATTTTTAGCTGATTGTGCATTGGATAAAGATGTACCGCTTACAGACGTGTACAACAAGGATAATGTAAAAAGGATAAATTTACAGCTAAAAGAGTATTTCCCAGCCGTTGTTAAATGGAATAAAATATTTTCCATTAAGCAAAAGGAGTCCGAAACGGCAACAGAATATTTTCACCGGGCACTATTAGAAATGGCAAAGTACACTGGTATAGAAGACATTAAGACCAACCCAAACCATCGGGAAGTAGCAGTATCTGTACTGATGGATGGTTTAAAGGAAACATTAAAGACTAGGGTTCAGACCACGCAACCGTGCTGGCGAGGTCTGTCAGTGTCCGGCTTGAGAGAGGCTGCTATTGATCACGACAGAAACATCACTAGGCACAGAGAGTCGCAAAGTGATAAGTTGATGTCCGTAAGTATACAGGCGCTGACCACAAGGCAGCCTGCGTATGTACCACCGAATCCTGTGGGTAAGGCAAGTGTAATAACATGTTTTTCTTGTAACAGACCGGGACACTTTGCACGAGAATGTAGAACAAAGAATGTACAAAGATCTTTTCAACCCCCTAGACAACAACACAACACACGACATTGGGAGCAGGGTCCACAGAGGCGGAGTTTTGAGCCACATACAGGGGAAACAAAAAGATATCCCCCGAACAGAGATTGGCATGCCTCTGGTAGTTCCCAGCTAACTCCCTCACAAGTAGTTGCTGCCAGCGGGATTCAGGGAGGTCAGCATACCCAATAGGGGTGTGGCCATACCTGTAATCTGCAGCCAGTTAAGTTGATTGCTAGTCTTGGAAACGAACCAGAAATTGCAATCAATGTAGCTGGTAAAACTTTAAACTTTCTTGTAGACACAGGGGCGGCCAAGTCAGTGATAAATTCGACAGTGGGCATGAGAACCACTGGTAGGACAATTCCAGCCATGGGAGTAACAGGAGTAGTCCAGCACTACCCTGTTAGCAAACCAGCCGAGATTACAATAGGGCCTTTGCATACCAAGCATTCCTTTTTGCTGGCTGCATCGGCACCAACCAATCTCCTGGGAAGAGACTTACTATGTAAAATGGGTTGCGTCATTTATTGTACTCCTGAAGGTGTATTCTTGGACATTCCTGAGAATCACGCTCAGGAAGTACGAGACATGCTAGACTCCCCATCAAAATTAATGTCACATTCCATTATGACAAATAGGAATCCATCCCAAGTAGAAGAGATGATATCTCAGATACCAGAGTCACTTTGGACAAAAGATGGACAGGACACTGGATTAATGGCAAACGTAGCTCCAGTAGTTGTACAAGTAAAAGATGGTAGGATAGCTCCAAAAATCCCACAGTATCCTCTGAAGCCAGAGGTGGAGTTAGGAGTTTTTCCCGTAATAGAGCGCTTGCTACAACAGGGCATTCTAGTAAGAACGTCCAGCACCGCAAATAGTCCCATCTTCCCTGTTAAAAAGAGTGGGGGGAGGGGTTACAGGCTAGTGCAGGATCTAAGGGGGATTAACAAAATAGTTGAGAGTCAGTTCCCCGTAGTGCCTAATCCAGCTGTCATCCTAATGCAAATTCCTCCCACTGCCAAATTTTTCACTGTTATTGACCTCTGCTCCGCTTTCTTTTCGGTACCTCTGCACCCTGACAGCCAATATTTGTTTGCATTCACATACAGAGGAGTCCAATACACGTGGACTCGGTTACCCCAAGGTTTCATAGATAGTCCAAGTATATTTTCTCAGGCTTTGCATGATTGTTTACAGTCTTTCCAACCAGACAGTGGATCAGTATTGATACAGTATGTGGACGATTTATTACTGTGTTCAGATTCACTGGAAGCATCTCTGAAGGATACGAAACAGCTCCTGTTTCATCTTTCAGACACAGGTCACAAGGTTTCCAAAGACAAGTTGCAATTATGCCAAGCTAAGGTAAAATATTTGGGACACTGTCTAACACAAGGACTGAGACACCTGACCGCTGATAGAATCCAAGCCATTAGAGACATGACACTGCCACAAACCCAGCAACAGATCAGGACGTTTTTAGGAATGTGTGGGTATTGCCGTAATTGGATCCCAGGGTTTTCCATATTGGCGCTACCTTTGCAGGAAATGGTCTCTTCAAACAAACCTGATCGGATTTCGCATACAGACGAATCTGAAACAGCATTTGAGAGACTCAAACAGTGCCTAACGCAGGCACCAGCACTAGGTATGCCAGACTATGGGAAACCCTTTGAACTATACGGAACAGAAAGTGCTGGGTGCGCAGCAGGTGTACTAACACAAAAACACGGTGACGCCAGCAGGCCAATTGCATACTACAGCGCCCAGCTAGACACGGTAGCACGATCCCTCCCCACATGCTTGCGTAGCGTTGCGGCGATAGCATTGCTAGTGACGAAAAGCGAAGATGTCGTGCTAGGCCACAACCTCACAATCCATACACCGCATGCGGTATCTGCCTTATTGAATTCTGCCCAAACCAGACACGTCTCATCAGCAAGGTTTACAAGATGGGAATTGGCATTAATGGCCCCCGTAAACATCACCATAAGGAGATGCAGCGCATTAAATCCTGCAACATTTCTCCCAGGTGTGCCTGGTCAGACACAAAGGGTGGAAGGTGAGAGTGATGGGGAAGGAGGATTTAATGCAAAGGAAGACACACATGATTGTATGGAATATTTGACCCAAAATTTTACCGCAAGGCCTGACATCAGTGACAATCCACTGAAAGATGCAGAACTCACGTTCTACACGGACGGTAGTTGTCACAGACAGTCAGACTCGGGAGACTTGTGTACTGGATACGCAGTCGTAGATGACCAAGACACCATAGAAGCGGAACCGCTAGGCCCACCTCACTCAGCCCAGGTTGCTGAACTGGTCGCCCTAACCAGAGCATGTGAATTGGCTAAGGGTAAGTCAGCCAATATCTACACCGATTCCAGATACGCGTTCGGGGTAGTCCATGATTTCGGAGCCCTATGGCGGCTCAGAAATTTCATGACGGCAGCTGGTACACCGATAGCGCATGCAGCTCACATAAAAAGGCTTCTAACAGCGATACAGGAACCCGACAGAGTGGCTGTTATCAAATGTAAAGCACATACATATAGCCAAGACCCAGTATCCCTTGGTAACAGCCGAGCAGACGAAGCTGCAAAGCTTGCAGCTGCTACCCCCACACGGACAGACACCACACAGTTGATGGTATTTAATACCATCAACACACAGAAGTTGTGTGAGATGCAGAATTTGTGTTCCACACAGGAAAGAGCAGTCTGGAAGGCAAAGGGATATGGCCAGGAGTCCTCAGGGCTCTGGACGGATGGACATGGTAAACCAGTGGCCCCCAGGGCATACCTTCCATGTCTGGCTGAAGCAGCTCACGGGCTGACTCATCTAGGCAAGGAGGGGATGTGCAAATTGGTAAGAGCATACTGGTGCGCCCCAGGATTCTCCTCTCATGCGAGTAAAAGAGCAATGTCATGCCTTACCTGTCTGAGAAAGAATATTGGAAAAGCAATACCTACAGAACCATCCCATATCCCACCTGCCGGCGGCCCTTTCCAGGTAATACAAATTGACTTAATTCAATTACCCCCATGTCGAAATTTGAAATATGTACTTGTCTGTATAGATGTTTTCTCGAATTGGGTCGAGGCTTTTCCAGCAGCTACAAATACCGCTATGTTTACAGCTAAGAAAATTGTGCAGGAATTTGTATGTAGATATGGTATCCCTAGAATCATTGAAAGTGATAGGGGTACCCATTTTACAGGTGATGTCTTTCAAGGAATGTGTAAATTGATGGGTATTGATAGCAAGCTGCACACTCCGTACCGTCCACAGGCGAGTGCGAAGGTCGAAAGAGTGAACAGCACTATTAAAAATAAATTGAGTAAAGTAATGGCAGAGACAGGATTGACGTGGCCAGAAGCTTTACCCATTGTTTTGTATAGCATCAGAACCACTCCCAGGTCCCCTCTTAATCTGTCTCCTTTTGAAATCTTGTTTGGTCGACAACCGCATGTCATGATTAACCCTCAGGATGATTTGAAATGTAACAATGAAGTAACTGTAAAGTACTTGATTAACATGAGTAAACAGTTGAGGAATCAAAATGATAATCTGAAGTTGGTGATTCCTGATTTACCAGATAGTAATTGTCATGACATTGAACCTGGGGATTATGTAATGATACGAAATTTTCTACGCTCAGGTTGTCTTATTGATAGATGGGAAGGACCATACCAGGTCTTATTGACTAGCACCACAGCATTGAAGGTTGCTGAGAGAGAGACTTGGGTCCATTCATCCCACTGCAAAAAGGTTGCTGATCCAGAGAAGTCCCGCGATAAGGAACAGACGGTAGAGGTTGTATCACTGGAGTGTCTGTTCCAGGAGGATTGAGGCGGCACCTGAGCCTTGAAGACCGAAAGCAGTTGTCGACTCCCTTCTCCCTTTTATTGTTTTTCTCCACTTCCCAGCCCCTCTCCCTTAAAATATCTTTTTCCCCCTCCTCATTCTTCTCTATTTCCTCCTCAAAGATGGACTTGCCCCAAGAGACTGTGATCCGGATTTTGATGTTAACCATGATGTTGACCAGAGCAGTCTGTTCCGGCGAGAGTACCATAGAGGTCGAAAGAGGTTCTGGAATGGGTTCCGATTATGATGATGGAGGCGTAGTTTTCCAAGATCAACCAAACCAACAAGCAAAGGCGAGTATCAGAAAACGATCCGATAGAAGAAATTGTGATGGATTGTTAGCTGAAGAAAATTGTATCTGTAGGCTCTGTGATAATCTGGTTGAAGATGGATGCATAAAGAAATGCCAATCTAGTTTTAATATCCATATAGACCGGCATCCATTGAGTGACTATCACTCCTTAGTGGGTAACGTGTTAAACCAAACAGATTGTTGGGTATGCTCTCAAGTACCTCAGGGTCACAGCAAATCAGGGCTAGTACCATTTCCTTTAACGTTAGGGGAGGTACTTGAGCTAAGTGGTGGGAGACCGGTGGACCGGAGGTTTAACATCTCCAGCCCTCCTAGTTTGAAGCTCCACCAATACCATGTGGATAGGTCCCTCATATGTTTTAATATCTCCAATCCCCGTAAGCCGGGAAATTGGGAAGTGTCATGGAGCAACCTTACCATGACCTTTTCACACAGAGCAGATAGAATGCCTACAGATACAGAGCTCGTACGCCACATAGCCAGTAGAGGAAAATCTTTCCGGTATCGATATACCTTAGGAAATAGGATTACTAGAGTTGGAGAGGTATCACCAGGATACTGTGCACACATCGTACAAACCGATACGTGCATTAAGCAGATGGAAGAATTAGGGTCAGGAGATTTCACCTGGAAGGTTTGTAACATGGTCATGTCCTTCTCCGTCCCCTATGTTCTCCCCGATGACGCATATTTCATATGTGGGAGAAAGGCGTACAAGTGGCTTGCCCCAAACTCTGAAGGATTGTGTTATATTGGAAAAGTATTGCCTGAAGTGATGACTGTTACACATGACAAAATGAAGGACATACACCGTGGTGCCCAAGCTCCTTATACTCACACTCATTACGAGCACCGAGTTAAAAGACAACTGTCAGAAAGGTTAGAGCATCCGGCCTCTGATCTTATCCATGAATCCACCGGGATTCAGGTTCTGGTAGCGTTAGATTTCACTCGCACCGCTCGAGGTGTGATGAATTATAAATACATTTCCGCACTCGCCAATTTGTTAGATAATATCACTGAAATGTATGATGACACGTTTAGATACACTGGAAGAGAACTTCAAGCTTACAAAACAGAACTAGTTCAGCATAGGATGGTTCTTAATTATCTTACAGCAGTAACAGGCGGATATTGTGTTACATTGGCAACACAGTACGGCATAAAGTGTTGCACGTATATCACAAATAGCACCGAGGATCCGGTAGAGGTCATAGACCAAAAGATGGACGATATTCTCCAATTGAAGTGGGAATTTCGTCGAAAACACAATCTCACCCTTGCTGCTGTAGGTAATGAGCTGACTGGTTGGGTGTCATGGTTGAACCCGCGAAATTGGTTCTCCGGTTTAGGAGACTGGGCTCAAGGAGTCATAATGGATGTTGGAAAGTTTCTACTATGTATCTTGGGTGTCGTTATATCGATTGGATTGATATTTAGATGCGGGCAGGCTTTAATGAGGTGCAAACAAAGTACAAAAGTGATGAGCTTGAGGAGTGAGGAAACTGTAATTAACCTGGATTTGATTTATGACCCAATGATAGAAACCAGAATGTGATGAAAATGCGATTATACGGTCCGTTTCTTTCACCTGTTTTTCTGCTTTTCTCCCAGATACAAAGACCCCCTTGGACGAGGAAGCTGACGAGACGAGATGTATACAGACAACAGACAAGCACCAAAGAAGAAGATTTGACAACTTTAAATATGGACACTTGATGAACTTAGCCATGGATCCCCAGTTTCCCTAGTATCTTTAAACTCACGCTAGCCCAACATTTTTGTAAATCTGATGGCTCAGACAAAGCTATTTGCTCATGCCTAAGGAGCAATACAGCGCAAAGAAGACGACTCTCAACAGATACCGAAAACAACTTCGACGACAGATGTACATTTCCCTGACATAGAATATCATTGCATTTTTCGTAAGTGTTCTTTATCTTCATCTCTACAACCCTCAGGTAACGACACACATAGACGATAGGGAATACAGGCACAGATATCAGCAACCACATACCTCCCCCATTCATGTATCATCAACTAAAATGTGCATCCCCATTTTGTTACAACCACAGCCGAAATGAGCTCGGTAGAGTTTGACAGCCCATCCACAGACCTGTACCACAGGATAAGAAGGAATTCAAATGTATACTTCGCAATACCTCGAAGCTTGATTTACAACACGTACGGCACGATGATACATGACCCCCCAAACATGGATTCATACACACATGCTTCTGCTATCTCACTAGGTCATACCCTCTTCACACCTTCTCCTCTCTCCTCCCCTACCCAACCATGGAAATCAATTAACCCCTGACTTACATTTTTCTCCTTAAATGTTTTGTGGCAGTTATTATTGACTGCCAAAGGGTGGACTGTCAAAGTCAGAAAAATGTCTCAATGCACGTTGCCATATTTGCACCGCACACTGGTCCGCGCTGCGCGTGCGTGCGCTCTCCCGTGGATGCGCATACCCGCAATAACGTGCACTCGCAGGCGCGGTATGCGTATTTACGGTAGAGTTTATGTAGTCGTAGCGTGCGACTCATTCGTTACAAATGTTCACAATTAATGTAGTTTATAAATCATGGTCCCTTTGATAGATTCTGAAAGTTTGGTTAAAATACAATGTCCCAGAGCTGAGGAATCCCTCTTTATATCGTACGAAGGGTCTAACAGGAATCATACAGCAGTGTTTGGTACCCATCGGAAGAGTATTTAATTAGCAATATTCCGGTGTTGGTTTGGAGCGTATTAATCGCTCGTGCGAATAGTTATGGACATAAGAAGTTTATGTCCATTTCTATTAATTACACATACTCAGGTATGCGGCGGGAAACCCAGTTTCCCACCCACCTGAGCTGTTGGAAATCGTCACAGCCCACCTGTATGAATCACCCTATGACCTTTTGTTATGATGCAGGGCCGAATTCCTTCGGCCAATGGACAATGGGATTGTAGGACCAGGAGATTGCATTGTGTGTGGGGCATAAATAGGCAGGCCGACCACATCCAGCTCTCACTCTCTCATCAACGGTTATCTGCTGATAGCCGGGAGCTGGATATCGAGGCGCAGGCGATCATACCCTTTGTGCGTAAGTTTCTCTCCGTTATCATTGTCTTTCTGTGAGCCAATTTCTCTCATCTCATCTCTCTCTCTCTCTCTCTCTCTCTCTCTCTGGTCTGTTCTCTCATATCTCCCCTAGACTAGGCTAGTATTGTATTGTATTAGATAGTATTGTATTGTATTGCATTTAGGTCAGTGTAGTATTGTCTTTTTGTATTTATTGTTTAGTTCTGTGGTTAGGAAGTCTCTGTTATATTGTAGTGTATCATTTGTACTGTTATCCCCTTTTACCAGTATATTAGAGATAATACAGTTAATAGGCTTTGGAACCTAAACCAGCATCTGTGTATTTCCTATAGTGTTAAGTGTTCACTTGAGCGTCGGTGACGCTCAAGCAGCTTTGTAGTTAGTCAGGTTACACAAGGTTGCACTTACACCCTGTACTCACATTAAGGTATTCAGTGTATTTCATTGGTATAAGGTTTTATCATAAAGGTATAGTGTTGTGAGCGTCTGCATCGCTGGTGACCTCCTCGTGGTCTCGAGCGTAAGCTACGCCATAGCGAATCATTACCCTAGACATAACCAATAACGTGTCCTGTGATCCCTGGGCCGTGAGCGAACGTGACGCTTGAGCGTCTCGCCTACGGCTGAGCGATCGTTACGCAACTAGCGTACCATTACGGTACTTCTTAAGTAAACAGCGTACAGTGTTCTTAGCTTCATAAAGGGTTGTTTATACGACAAAGGAATTTAGCATTGTCAGAGGGAACACATACTCTGACTGGTACATCCACAGTGTTACCAGAGCGTCCACCGCTATTGCCTGAGGGTCCCTTGACCTGGCGCAATATCTAGTTTTTTGTTCAGGCGGGACGCCATCATGTCCACCTTTGGTTTTTCACAACGGTTTACAATCATGTGGAAGACTTCCCGATGAAGTCCCCACTCTCCCGGGTGGAGGTCATGCCTGCTGAGGAAGTCTGCTTCCCAGTTTTCCACTCCCGGAATGAACACTGCTGAGAGTGTTATCACATGATTTTTCGCCCAGCGAAGAATCCTTGCAGTTTCTGCCATTTCCCTCCTGCTTCTTGTGCCGCCCTGTCTGTTTACGTGGGCGACTGCCGTGATGTTGTCCCACTGGATCAATACCGGCTGACCTTGAAGCAGAGGTCTTGCTAAGCTTAGAGCATTGTAAATTGCCCTTAGCTCCAGTATATTTATGTGGAGTGAAGTCTCCAGACTCGATCACACTCTCTGGAAATTTTTTCCTTGTGTGACTGCTCCCCAGCCACTCAGGCTGGCATCCGTGGTCACCAGGACCCAGTCCTGAATGCCGAATCTGCGGCCCTTTCATAGATGAGCACTCTGCAGCCACCGCAGAAGAAACACCCTTGTCCTTGGAGACAGGGTTATCCGCTGATGCATCTGAAGATGCGATCCGGACCATTTTTCCAGCAGATCCCACGGAAAGGTTCTTGCGTGAAATCTACCGAATGGGATCGCTTTGTAAGAAACCACCATTTTTCACAGGATCCTTGTGCAATGATGCACTGATACTTTTCCTGGTTTTAGGAGGTTCCTGACTAGCTCGGATAACTCCCTGGCTTTCTTCTCCGGGAGAAAACATCCTTTTCTGGACTGTGTCCAGAATCATCCCTAGGAACAGTAGACGTGTCGTCGGAAAAAACTGCGATTTTGGAATATTTAGAATCCACTCGTGCTGTCGTAGAACTACTTAAGATAGTGCTACTCCGACCTCCAACTGTTCTCTGGACCTTGCCCTTATCAGGAAAGCGTCCATATTTCTTTTAAGAAGAATCATCATTTCGGACATTACCTTGGTAAAGACCCGGGGTGCCGTGGACAATCCAAACGGCAGCGTCTGAACTGATAGTGACAGTTCTGTACCACGAACCTGAGGTACCCTTGGTGAGAAGGGCAAATTTGGACATGTAGGTAAGCGTCCCTGATATCCAGTGACACCATATCGTCCCCTTCTTCCTGGTTCGCTATCACTGCTCTGAGTGACTCCATCTTGATTTGAACGCTTGTATGTAAGTGTTCAAATATTTCAGATCTCACCTAGCCGTCTGGCTTCAGTACCACAATATAGTGTGGAATAATACCCCTTCCCTTGTTGTAGAAGGGGTACTTTGATTATCACCTGCTGGGAATACAGCCTGTGAATTGTTCCCAATACTGCCTCCCTGTCGGAGGGAGACGTTGGTAAAGCAGACTTCAGGAACTTGTGAGGGGGAGACGTCTCGAATTTCCAATGTACACCTGGGATACTACGTGTAGGATCCAGGAGTCCACTTGTGAGTGAGCCCACTGCGTGCTGAAACTCTTGAGATGACCCCCTACCGCACCTGAGTCCGCTTGTACGGCCCCAGCGTCATGCTGCAGACTTGGCAGAAGCTGTGGAGGGCTTCTGTTCCTGGGAATGGGCTGCCTGCTGCAGTCTTCTTCCCTTTCCTCTACCCCTGGGCAGATATGACTGGCCCTTTTGCCCGCCTGCCCTTATGGGGACGAAAGGACTGAGACTGAAAAGACTGTGTCCTTTTCTGCTGAGATGTGACTTGGGGTAACAAAAGGTGGATTTTTCAGCTGTTGCCATGGCCACCAGGTCCGATGGACCGCCCCTTTATACGGCAATACTTCCATGTGCCGTCTGGAATCTGCATCACCTGACCACTGTCGTCTGGCAGATATGGACATCACATTTACTCTTGATGCCAGAATGCAAATATCCCTCTGCGCATCTCGCATATATAGAAATGCATCCTTAAAATGCTCTATAGTCAATAAAATCTTGTCCCTGTCAAGGGTATCAATATTTTCAGTCAGGAAATCCGACCAAGCCCCCTCAGCGCTGCACATCCAGGCTGAGGCGATTGCTGGTCGTAGTATAACACCAGTATATGTGTATATACTTTTAGGATATTTTTCAGCTTCCTATCAGCTGGCTCCTTGAGGGCTGCCGTATCTGGAGACGGTAACGCCACTTGTTTTTATAAGCGTGTGAGCGCCTTATTCACCCTAAGGTGTGTTTCCCAACTCGCCCTAACTTCTGGCGGGAAAGGGTATACCGCCAATAATTTTCTATCGGAGGAAACCCACGTATCATCACACACTTCATTTAATTTATCTGATTCAGGAAAAACTACAAGTAGTTTATTCACACCCTACATAATACCCTTATTTGTGGTACTTGTAGTATCAGAAATATGTAACACCTCCTTCATTGCCCTTAACATGAAACGTGTGGCCCTAAAGGAAAATACGTTTGTTTCTTCACCGTCGACACTGGAGTCAGTGTCCGTGTCTGTGTCTGTGTCGACCGACTGAGGTAAATGGGCGTTTTTACAAGCCCCTGACGGTGTCTGAGACGCCTGGACAGGTACTAATTTGTTTGCCGGCCGTCTCATGTCGTCAACCGACCTTGCAGCGTGTTGACATTATCACGTAATTCCTAAATAAGCCATCCATTCCAGTGTCGACTCCCTAGAGAGTGACATCACCAATACAGGCAATTTGCTCCGCCTCCTCACCAACATCGTCCTCCTACATGTCGACACACACGTACCGACACACAGCACACACACAGGGAATGCTCTGACAGAGGACAGGACCCCACTAGCCCTTTGGGGAGACAGAGGGAGAGTTTGCCAGCACACACCAAAAACGCTATAATTATACAGGGACAACCCCTTATACAAGTGTTTTCCCTTATAGCATTTTTATATATGTAATCATATCGCCAAATAAGTGCCCCCCCTCTCTGTTTTAACCCTGTTTCTGTAGTGCAGTGCAGGGGAGAGCCTGGGAGCCTTCCTCACAGCAGAGCTGAGCAGGAAAATGGCGCCGTGTGCTGAGGAGAATAGGCCCCGCCCCCTTTTCGGCGGGCTCTTCTCCCGGAGTTTGTGAGATCTGGCAGGGGTTAAATACATCCATATAGCCTCAAGGGCTATATGTGATGTATTTTAGCCATAAAAAGGTATTATACATTGCTGCCCAGGGCGCCCCCCCCAGCGCCCTGCACCCTCAGTGACAGTTGGTGACTGTTGGTGAAGTGTGCTGACAACAATGGCGCACAGCTGCAGTGCTGTGCGCTACCTTATGAAGACTGAAAGTCTTCTGCCGCCTGTTTCTGGACCTCTGGACCTCTTCAACTTCGGCATCTGCAAGGGGGGTCGGCGGCACGGCTCCGGGACGAACCCCAGGGTGAGACCTGTGTTCCGACTCCCTCTGGAGCTAATGGTGTCCAGTAGCCTAAGAAGCAAATCCATCCTGCACGCAGGTGAGTTTTCTTCTCTCCCCTAAGTCCCTCGTAGCAGTGAGCCTGTTGCCAGCAGGACTCACTGAAAATAAAAAACCTAACTTAAACTTTTATTCTAAGCAGCTCAGGAGAGCCACCTAGATTGCACCCTTCTCGTCGGGCACAAAAATCTAACTGAGGCTTGGAGGAGGGTCATAGGGGGAGGAGCCAGTGCACACCACCTGATCCTAAAGCTTTTATTATTGTGCCCTGTCTCCTGCGGAGCCGCTATATCCCCCATGGTCCTGACGGAGTCCCCAGCATCCACTAGGACGTCAGAGAAATGTGTAAAACATTTTTCATTGCCTCAATCATGTAACGTGTGGCCCTACTGGAAGTCACATTTGTCTCTTCACCGTCGACACTGGAGTCAGTATCCGTGTCGGCGTCTATATCTGCCATCTGAGGTAACGGGCGCTTTAGAGCCCCTGACGGCCTATGAGACGTCTGGACAGGCACAAGCTGAGTAGCCGGCTGTCTCATGTCAACCACTGTCTTTTATACAGAGCTGACACTGTCACGTAATTCCTTCCAACAGTTCATCCACTCAGGTGTCGACCCCCTAGGGGGTGACATCACTATTACAGGCAATCTGCTCCGTCTCCACATCATTTTTCTCCTCATACATGTCGACACAAACGTACCGACATACAGCACACACACAGGGAATGCTCTGATAGAGGACAGGACCCCACTAGCCCTTAGGGGAGACAGAGGGAGAGTTTGCCAGCACACACCAGAGCGCTATATATATACAGGGATTACCTTATATAAGTGTTTTTCCCCTTATAGCATCTGTATCTTTAATACTGCGCGTAATTTGTGCCCCCCCTCTCTTTTTTAACCCTTTCTGTAGTGTAGTGACTGCAGGGGAGAGACAGGGAGCTTCCCTCCAACGGAGCTGTGAGGGAAAATGGCGCCAGTGTGCTGAGGAGATAGGCTCCGCCCCCTTATCGGCGGCCTTATCTCCCGTTTTTTTATGTATTTTGGCAGGGGTTAAATGCATCCATATAGCCCAGGAGCTATATGTGATGCATTTTTTTGCCATCCAAGGTGTTTTTTATTGCGTCTCAGGGCGCCCCCCCCCCCAGCGCCCTGCACCCTCAGTGACCGGAGTGTGAAGTGTGCTGAGAGCAATGGCGCACAGCTGCAGTGCTGTGCGCTACCTTGTTGAAGACAGGACGTCTTCTGCCGCCGATTTTCCGGACCTCTTCTGCCTTCTGGCTCTGTAAGGGGGCCGGCGGCGCGGCTCTGGGACCCATCCAGGCTGGGCCTGTGATCGTCCCTCTGGAGCTAATGTCCAGTAGCCTAAGAAGCCCAATCCACTCTGCACGCAGGTGAGTTCGCTTCTTCTCCCCTTAGTCCCTCGATGCAGTGAGCCTGTTGCCAGCAGGTCTCACTGAAAATAAAAAACCTAAACTAAAACTTTCACTAAGAAGCTCAGGAGAGCCCCTAGTGTGCACCCTTCTCGTTCGGGCACAAGATCTTAACTGAAGCTTGGAGGAGGGTCGTGGGGGGAGGAGCCAGTGCACACCAGATAGTCCTAAAGCTTTCTTTAGATGTGCCCAGTCTCCTGCGGAGCCGCTATTCCCCATGGTCCTTACGGAGTCCCCAGCATCCACTTAGGACGTTAGAGAAAACGGGGGTGCAGCTAGCGACCGTGACACTCCCGGGAAGCCATGCCCCCATCCCATAGGCCACACACCCTTTCTGTCTGCGAGCAGCTAGTTAGTCATGCTTTGCCTATTCCAGAAGTTAGTAGGCATGCAAATGTACTGTATGTGCTGTGAGTCATAGTTCAAGGTAAATTTGATATTTTGGTGTCACCATTTCTATATTAAATCTTTAGGAATTCAGCTGTTTAATAATCAAATGCACTGGCTGGAGATAAGGAGTGCTTTGTTTCCATTGGTACAGATGGATCCACATTTATCTTGACCTTTAATAGGATAAACTGAGACTGGCCAGTCGGACTTAATCCCCTGCTGTATTGTTCTCTGTATTGTATTGCTGTTGAGAACAATAGATGAAGGGTTTATGCTCATTAGTCATGTTGTGCCTAGGCGCAGAAAACTACTCAAGATAACCGTGGACATACTCAAGATAACCGTGGATCCATCTTTACATGACAAACCTGGCTCCTTGTTTCAGGAAAGACTGGTAGATATTACCCCTATATTCAGCAGCATGGTGTTGTTAGTGATATCTTCTGGGTGACACTGTGGCAGGGCCGACCACAAGATATCGCTAACGACAGCAGGAGCGCGTAAATTGGGCACATGTACAGTGATTTTCACATGTAGAGTGCGGCTCCTTCACAGATCATTAAACAGCAGAGATTAACTTAAATATCAGATTTACATAATTCTCTTAATCAGGCCCTTAGTCATTATATCTACATTTTACAACAAATCAGCATGAAGGTTAAATACTGTTTGTTTAGTAAGCTGCACACACACACTGGCCAGCTCTACTTATAGAGTTGGACAATGCCCTCCTCAAAACTCTAAGTGGTAAATGTACTAAGATGGGAGTTCTATTAAAGATGGGATGTTGCCAATGGCAACCAATCAGATTCTGTTTCTCATTTATCTAGCACTTTCTAGAAGATACCTGAAATCTGATTGGTTGTTATGGGCAACATCCCATCTTAAATAGAACTCCAATCTTAGAAAATTTACCCCTAAATCAGGCTGTACATTTTAAAATTCCCCTCTAGAGCACAAAGGGACGTGTAAAGAAAAGAAGCCCGTTGCACTCAACTATCCCCCAAAACTATAGCCACAAGACCTAGATTACATTGCAACAAAATACAGACACGCTCATTACTTACGATCTTATTTTCTGAATTTTATAGATAACCGACAAAGTCACTGAACTTTTGGTCTCCTTAGCTGCTTTTGCAGAATCAATTAACTTGTGATGCACCTTAATGTAACAAAACAATGAATTATTCACTGCAGAAGAAAACAAACATTAAATGCACTTTGCATTTATAGATCAAATTAACTAGTCACATGGATACAGGCGGTTTACATAAATGATTAGAAGAAACACTACAGTATTTATATATACACAGGTCTTCATGGACCAAACTATGCTACAATCCTCAACTGAGATTCACATCACCAAAATGTTGATTTGTGGTTTTGTTAATGACTTTAGTGAATATCCTGTTACGGATGTTATAGTACAATTTATTAAAAAAAAAAAAAAAAACCTATGGCCTATTTTCAGAAAAACACAAATGTACAGTATCAGCTATAGACAACCTGCAGCTCCTCAGCCACTATGGAAACGTAAGATCTTAGTATACCCTTTTGGCCTGTGACTGAGAGAGCCATTAAGGTCAGAGTGCCATAGAGGCATCAAGATAGTGGACAGAGCAAGTACAAAGTATATTGGCAAAGAACTGTTGGGGGAAGGGGTCCAGACATCCAGAAAGTCACAGCCACACCCACACCAGGGTGTGACCACACACCCTTCACATGTGGCCATGCGCACTTTGGGGGTCATTCCGAGTTGTTAGCTCGTTATTTTTTTGTCGCAACGGAGCGATTAGTCGCTAATGCGCATGCGCAATGTCCGCAGTGCGACTGCGCCAAGTAAATTTGCTATGCAGTTAGGTATTTTACTCACGGCATTACGAGGTTTTTTCTTCGTTCTGGTGATCGTAATGTGATTGACAGGAAGTGTGTGTTTCTGGGCGGAAACTGGCCGTTTTATAGGTGTGTGTGAAAAAACGTTACTGTTTCTGGGAAAAACGCGGGAGTGGTTGGAGAAACGGAGGAGTGTCTGGGCGAACGCTGGGTGTGTTTGTGACGTCAAACCAGGAACGAAACTGACTGAACTGATCGCAGATGCCGAGTAAGTGTGGAGCTACTCAGAAACTGCTAAGAAGTGTCTATTCGCAATTCTGCTAATCTTTTGTTCGCAATTTTGATAAGCTAAGATTCACTCCCAGTAGGCGGCGGCTTAGCGTGTGCAAAGCTGCTAAAAGCAGCTTGCGAGCGAACTCGGAATGACCCCCTTTGTACAGGGGCCCAACATTTCTTATGGCAGCCCACACACAGCAATAGCACACAGTGTGTACTATTATGTATAAGGGTACATACAGTATGGCCACTGGTAAAAGTGTTCCTCATCTTAATGAAAAAAAATCTCAGGTAATTTACATAGTCCTATAGTTAACTGAAAATAGGGGGTGCTACCACAAACCATTCCCCAGAAATACGGAAGCATTAAGTGAGCAACCAGTATACATTTTAATGCATGGTAAAATGTGTACACTTAGGTTAGATTTAGGCATTTGAAGAGAATTAAAAATAAGAATTTACTTACCGATAATTCTATTTCTCATAGTCCGTAGTGGATGCTGGGGACTCCGTAAGGACCATGGGGAATAGCGGCTCCGCAGGAGACTGGGCACATCTAAAGAAAGCTTTAGGACTATCTGGTGTGCACTGGCTCCTCCCCCTATGACCCTCCTCCAAGCCTCAGTTAGGATACTGTGCCCGGACGAGCGTACACAATAAGGAAGGATTTTGAATCCCGGGTAAGACTCATACCAGCCACACCGATCACACCGTATAACCTGTGATCTGAACCCAGTTAACAGCATGATAACAGAGGAGCCTCTGAAAGATGGCTCACAACAATAATAACCCGATTTTTGTAACAATAACTATGTACAAGTATTGCAGACAATCCGCACTTGGGATGGGCGCCCAGCATCCACTACGGACTATGAGAAATAGAATTATCGGTAAGTAAATTCTTATTTTCTCTAACGTCCTAAGTGGATGCTGGGGACTCCGTAAGGACCATGGGGATTATACCAAAGCTCCCAAACGGGCGGGAGAGTGCGGATGACTCTGCAGCACCAAATGAGAGAACTCCAGGTCCTCCTCAGCCAGGATATCAATTTTGTAGAATTTTACAAACGTATTTGCTCCTGACCAAGTAGCTGCTCGGCAAAGTTGTAAAGCCGAGACCCCTCGGGCAGCCGCCCAAGATGAGCCCACCTTCCTTGTGGAGTGGGCATTTACAGATTTTTGGCTGTGGCAGGCCTGCCACAGAATGTGCAAGCTGAATTGTACTACAAATCCAACGAGCAATAGTCTGCTTAGAAGCAGGAGCACCCAGCTTGTTGGGTGCATACAGGATAAACAGCGAGTCAGATTTCCTGACTCCAGCCGTCCTGGAAACATATATTTTCAGGGCACTGACAACGTCTAGCAACTTGGAGGCCTCCAAGTCCCTAGTAGCCGCAGGCACCACAAATAGGTTGGTTCAGGTGAAACGCTGAAAACACCTTGGGGAGAAACTGAGGACGAGCCCTCAATTCCGCCCTGTCCGAATGGAAAATCAGATAAGGGCTTTTTCAGGATAAAGCCGCCAATTCTGACACGCGCCTGGCCCAGGCCAGGGCCAACAGCATGACCACTTTTCATGTAAGATATTTTAACTCCACAGATTTAAGTGGTTCAAACCAATGTGACTTTTGGAACCCAAAACTACATTGAGATCCCAAAGTGCCACTGGAGGCACAAAAGGAGGCTGTATATGCAGTACCCCTTTTACAAACGTCTGAACTTCAGGGACTGAAGCTAGTTCTTTTTGGAAGAAAATTGACAGGGCCGAAATTTGAACCTTAATGGACCCCAATTTCAGGCCCATAGACACTCCTGTTTGAAGGAAATGTAGGAATCGACCCAGTTGAATTTCCTCCGTCGGGCATTACTGGCCTCGCACCACGCAACATATTTTCGCCAATTGCGGTGATAATGTTTTTGCGGTTACATCCTTCCTGGCTTTGATCAGGATAGGGATTACTTCATCCGGAATGCCTTTTTTCCTTCAGGATCCGGCGTTCAACCGCCATGCCGTCAAACGCAGCCGCGGTAAGTCTTGGAACAGACAGGGTCCTTGCTGGAGCAGGTCCCTTCTTAGAGGTAGAGGCCACGGATCCTCCGTGAGCATCTCTTGAAATTCCGGTTACCAAGTCCTTCTTGGCCAATCCGGAACCACGAATATAGTGCTTACTCCTCTCCATCTTATCAATCTCAGTACCTTGGGTATGAGAGGCAGAGGAGGGAACACATACCCTGACTGGTACACCCACGGTGTTACCAGAGCGTCTACAGCTTATTGCCTGAGGGTCCTTGGACCTGGCGCAATACCAGTCGAGTTTTTAATCATGTGGAAGACTTCTGGGTGAAGTCCCCACTCTCCCGGGTGGAGGTCGTGCTGAGGAAGTCTGCTTCCCAGTTGTCCACTCCCGGAATGAATACTGCTGACAGTGCTATCACATGATTTTTCGCCCAGCGAAGAATCCTTGCAGCTTCTGCCATTGCCCTCCTGCTTCTTGTGCCACCCTGTCTGTTTACGTGGGTGACTGCCGTGATGTTGTCCGACTGGATCAACACCGGCTGACCTTGAAGCAGAGGTCTTGCTAAGCTTAGAGCATTGTAAATGTCCCTTAGCTTCAGGATATTTATGTGAAGTGATGTCTCCAGGCTTGACCATAAGCCCTGGATATTCCTTCCCAGTCCTGAATGCCTAATCTGCGGCCCTCTAGTAGATGAGCACTCTGCAACCACCACAGGAGGGACACCCTTGTCCTTGGTGACAGGGTTATCCGCTGATGCATCTGAAGATGCGACCCGGACCATTTGTCCAGCAGGTCCCACTGGAAAGTTCTTGCGTGGAATCTGCCGAATGGGATTGCTTCGTAGGAAGCCACCATTTTACCCAGAACCCTTGTGCATTGATGCACTGAGACTTGGCTCGGTTTTAGGAGGTTCCTGACTAGCTCGGATAACTCCCTGGCTTTCTCCTCCGGGAGAAACCCCTTTTTCTGGACTGTGTCCAGGATCATCCCTAGGAACAGAAGACACGTCGTCGGAACCAGGTGCGATTTTGGAATATTGAGAATCCAATCGTGCTGCCGCAACACTACCTGAGATAGTGCTACACCGACCTCCAACTGTTCCCTGGATCTTACCCTTATCAGGGAATTGTCCAAGTAAGGGATAACTAAAATTCACTTCCTTCGAAGGAATATCATCATTTCGGCCATTACCTTGGTAAAGACCCGGGGTGCCGTGGACCATCCATACGGCAGCGTCTGAACTGATAGTGACAGTTCTGTACCATAAACCTGAGGTACCCTTGGTGAGAAGGGTAAATTTTGACATGAAGGTAAGCATCCTTGATGTCCCGAGACATCATGTAGTCCCCTTCTTCCAGGTTCGCAATCACTGCTCTGAGTGACTCAATCTTGAATTTGAACCTCTGTATGTAAGTGTTCAAAGATTTTAGATTTAGAATCGGTCTCACCGAGCCGTCCGGCTTCGGTACCACAACAGTGTGGAATAATACCTTGTTCCCTGTTGCAGGAGGGGTATCTTGATTATCACCTGCTGGGAATACAGCTTGTGAATGGCTTCCAAAACTGTCTCCCTGTCAGAAGGAGACATCGGTAAAGCCGACTTTAGGAAACGGCGAGGGGGAGACGTCTCGAATTCTAATTAGTACCCCTGAGATATCACCTGAAGGATCCAGGGGTCTACTTGCGAGTGAGCCCACTGCGCGCTGAAATTCATTGAGACGGGCCCCCCACCGTGCCTGATTCTGCTTGTAAAGCCCCAGCGTATACTGAGGGCTTGGCAGAGGCGGGAGAGGGTTTCTGTTCCAGGGAACTGGCTGATTTCTGCAGCCTTTTTCCCCTCCCTCTGTCACGGGGCAGAAATGAGGAATCTTTTGCCCGCTTGTCCACGAAAAGACTGCGCCTGATAATACGGCGTCTTCTCATGTTGAGAGGCGACCTGGGGTACAAACGTGGAATTCCCAGCTGTTGCCGTGGCCACCAGGTCTGAAAGACCGACCCCAAATAACTCCTCCCCTTAATAAAGCAATACTTCCAAATGCCGTTTGGAATACGCATCACCTGACCACTGACGTGTCCATAACCCTCTACTGGTAGAAATGGACAACGCGCTTAGACTTGATGCCAGTCGACAAATATTCCGCTGTGCATAACGCATATATAGAAATGCATCTTTTAAATGCTCTATAGGCAAAAATATACTGTCCCTATGTAGGGTATCAATATTTTCAGTCAGGGAATCCGACCACGCCAACCCAGCACTGCACATCCAGGCTGAGGCGATTGCTGGTCGCAGTATAACACCAGTATGTGTGTAAATACCTTTTAGGATACCCTCCTGCTTTCTATCAGCAGGATCCTTAAGGGCGGCCATCTCAGGCGAAGGTAGAGCCCTTACAAGCGTGTGAGCGCTTTATCCACCCTAGGGGGTGTTTCCCAACGCACCCTAACCTCTGGCGGGAAAGGATATAATGCCAATAACATTTTAGAAATTATCAGTTGTTATCGGGGGAAACCCACGCATCATCACACACCTCATTTAATTTCTCAGATTCAGGAAAACTACAAGTAGTTTTTCCTCACCGAACATAATACCCCTTTTTTGGTGGTACTCGTATTATCAGAAATGTGTAAAACATTTTTCATTGCCTCAATCATGTAACGTGTGGCCCTACTGGAAGTCACATTCGTCTCTTCACCGTCGACACTGGAGTCAGTATCCGTGTCGGCATCTATATCTGCCATCTGAGGTAACGGGCGCTTTAAAGCCCCTGACGGCCTATGAGACGTCTGGACAGGCACAAGCTGAGTAGCCGGCTGTCTCATGTCAACCACTGTCTTTTATACAGAGCTGACACTGTCACGTAATTCCTTCCAACAGTTCATCCACTCAGGTGTCGACCCCCTAGAGGGTGACATCACTATTACAGGCAATCTGCTCCGTCTCCACATCATTTTTCTCCTCATACATGTCGACACAAAAGTACCGACATACAGCACACACACAGGGAATGCTCTGATAGAGGACAGGACCCCACTAGCCCTTTGGGGAGACAGAGGGAGAGTTTGCCAGCACACACCAGAGCGCTATATATATACAGGGATAACCTTATATAAGTGTTTTTTCCCTTATAGCTGCTGTATAGTTAATACTGCGCCTAATTAGTGCCCCCCTCTCTTTTTTAACCCTTTCTGTAGTGTCGTGACTGCAGGGGAGAGACAGGGAGCTTCCCTCCAACGGAGCTGTGAGGGAAAATGGCGCCAGTGTGCTGAGGAGATAGGCTCCACCCCCTTATCGGCGGCCTTATCTCCCGTTTTTCTATGTATTCTGGCAGGGGTTAAATGCATCCATATAGCCCAGGAGCTATATGTGATGCATTTTTTGCCATCCAAGGTGTTTTTATTGCGTCTCAGGGCGCCCCCCCCAGCGCCCTGCACCCTCAGTGACCGAAGTGTGAAGTGTGCTGAGAGCAATGGCGCACAGCTGCAGTGCTGTGCGCTACCTTGTTGAAGACAGGACGTCTTCTGCCGCCGATTTTCCGGACCTCTTCTGCCTTCTGGCTCTGTAAGGGGGCCGGCGGCGCGGCTCTGGGACCCATCCAAGCTGGGCCTGTGATCGTCCCTCTGGAGCTAATGTCCAGTAGCCTAAGAAGCCCAATCCACTCTGCACGCAGGTGAGTTCGCTTCTTCTCCCCTTAGTCCCTCGATGCAGTGAGCCTGTTGCCAGCAGGTCTCACTGAAAATAAAAAACCTAAACTAAAACTTTCACTAAGAAGCTCAGGAGAGCCCCTAGTGTGCACCCTTCTCGTTCGGGCACAGAGATCTAACTGAGGCTTGGAGGAGGGTCATAGGGGGAGGAGCCAGTGCACACCAGATAGTCCTAAAGCTTTCTTTAGATGTGCCCAGTCTCCTGCGGAGCCGCTATTCCCCATGGTCCTTACGGAGTCCCCAGCATCCACTTAGGACGTTAGAGAAAGACAAAAGAATACCCTTTAGAACTTCGGAAATTTCTACCTTAGCAGTAAATCCTTTTGACCTCACCAATGACTGAATGCTATTATTTTAAATTGATAAAAGTATCACTATCACAGGGAAATGGGATACTAGGACCCATGAACTTACCATTTTAGCAAAGAGCAGAGGGTACTTCTGGGGAACATGTTCTCTGATGAAGTCGGTTGCCAGCGATGCACACTCTACCGATTCCTTTATTTTGTGGGCATCCAGTAAACATTCCAGAAGCTCTCTGACAAGAGATGAGCATGTGTTTGTGAGTGTTTTGCTATAAACATTTTATCGCAAGTCCACACCCCAACTCATGTGTCATCTTTACAGCATGGCTGGCATATCACAACGCCCGGTCAACACATGGTATCAAATGTTGCAAATCCCTTGTGTTACACACTGGCAATTAAATGCTGCAAATCACTTGCGTTATGCACTGGCAACTAAACGCTTTAAATCACTTACGTTATACACTGGCAATTAAACGCTGCAAATCACTTGCGTTACACACTGGCAATTAAACGCTGCAAATCACTTGCGTTACACACTGGCATTAAACGCTGCAAGTCACTTGTGTTATACACTGGCAATCAAATTTTGCGAATCACTAGCGTTATCTAAAGCAAGTTCAAAGCATGTAAATATAAAACCCATTTTATTGTAAGGGATGATCCATTTCACAGCATTGGTGCAGATCACCAAGAATAGAATTACCACCTATGTGACCATAGCAATTTGCATTCAGAATTGGACCTGTGTGCAAGTATTTGCTCCGTTTCAATGTGTAACAGCATGTAACTGTATTTGGCCAGAAAAAACAAGTTTTATGGTAAGAACTTACCTTTGTTAAAACTCTTTCTGCGAGGTACACTGGGCTCCACAAGGATAGACATAGGGGTGTAGAGTAGGATCTTGATCCGAGGCACCAACAGGCTGAAAAGCTTTGACTGTTCCCAGAATGCATAGCGCCGCCTCCTCTATAACCCCGCCTCCCTGCACAGGAGCTCAGTTTTTAGTTAACCAGCCCAATGCAGTAGCAGGAAAAGAGACGACAACGGTTAGTAGCCACATACACCACACTCTCACGACAGGAGAAGTATCAGCGGCTGCCATACCAACCCAAAGAAGCTAAGTGCGTCAGGGTGGGCGCCTTGTGGAGCCCAGTGTACCTCGCAGAAAAAGGTTTAACAAAGGTAAGTTCTTACCATAAAACTCATTTTCTGCTGCGGGGTACACTGGGCTCCACAAGGAATGACATAGGGGATGTCCTAAAGCAGTTCCTTATGGGAGGGGACGCACTGCAGCGGGCACAAGAACCCTGCGTCCAAAGGAAGCATCTTGGGAAGTGGCAGTGTCGAAGGCATAGAACCTTATGAACGTGTTCACAGAGGACCACGTAGCCGCCTTGCACAATTGTTCAAGGGTCGCACCACGGCGGGCCGCCCAAGAAGGTCCAACAGACCGAGTAGAATGGGCCGTAATGTGAGCAGGAGCCAAGAGACCAGTCCTCACATAAGCATATGCACTCACCATTCTAATCCATCTGGCCAAAGTTTGCTTGTGAGCAGGCCAGCCCCGTTTGTGAAATCCAAACAGCACAAAGAGAGAATCAGATTTTCTAATAGAAGCAGTTCTCTTCACATAGATACGGAGAGCCCATACCACATCCAAAGACCGCTCTTTGGGAGACAGATCAGGAGAAACAAGTGCCGGAACCACAATCTCCTGGTTAAGGTGGAACGAAGAAACCACCTTAGGTAAATATCCGGGACGAGTCCTTAGAACCGCCCGGTCACTGTGAAATATCAGATATGGGGAACTACAGGACAAGGCACCCAAATCCGACACTCTTCTAGCTGAAGCAATAGCCAGCAGAAACACCACCTTAAGGGAAAGCCACTTAAGATCGGCTGAACCAAGAGGTTCAAATGGAGACTCTTGTAACGCCTCCAAAACCACCGACAAGTCCCAAGGAGCCACAGGCGGGACATAGGGAGGTTGGATACGCAACACACCCTGAGTAAAGGTATGCACATCAGGTAAGGTCGCAATTTTTCTCTGAAGCCACACCGACAAGGCAGATATTTGAACCTTGAGGTAGGCCAGACGCAGGCCTAAGTCCAGGCCCTGCTGAAGAAAAGCCAACAACTTGGCTATACTAAACTTGGAAGCGTCATAATCGTTAGATGCGCACCAAACAAAGTAAGAATGCCAGACCCTATAGTAAATCCGAGCCGAAGCCGGTTTCCGGGCCCACAACATAGTTTGAATGACCGCCTCAGAAAACCCTTTAGCCTGTAAGACAGAAGCTTCAAGAGCCACTCCGTCAAAGACAGCCGGGCTAGGTCCTGGTAGCAGTGGCGTAAGTTTGTCCCAGTTGCCCGGAGGCAAGAAAAATATTGGTGTCCCCCCCTTCCCGTATATATCATCCGTAAGCCAATAAGATGCCGTTTTGAGATCCGAGTAAAACCGAACCCGCTCATCTCTAATTCTAACTATATGAAGCTACTACAAAACCGTTGCAACTAGGCAGATCTATGTAGTGGTCCAACCACACACTACGTACAGGTAGATCTGCTCAGTCACTCACAATGCTGATTATTTCTCTGACAATTAATTTGCAAGTGTTATATCCAGGATTAGAACCCACAACCTATTACACTGGTAGCATGCACCTCACTGATGGAAATATGTGCTCTTGCATAGGAAGCATGAGAATTCTAACTATATGAAGTTACTTGTAATTGTCAGAGAAATAACTTCATATAGTTAGAATTCTCATGTTTCCTTTATAGGAGAAAATAGCTTCATCAGTAAGGTGTCTGCTTCCAGTGTATCTATAATAAAGAGGGTGTGATTTGTAAGGTGCAGTGACTAGTGGGGAAGTCGGCTAAGGAAGAGATACCGGCTGCTGTCAATTAAAATAATTGATTAATGTCACTGAACACATGGAACAGGAGGAGAGGTGCCCCCCTTCAAAGCAGGAGCCCGGCGGCAGGTGACTCCGTTGCCTCCCAGAGTTCTGCCTCTGCCTGGTAGACACAGGGGCCTTGAACGAGGAGGTCTGGGTGTTGTGGAAGTAGAATTGCACGATAGGCCTTGCAGGTCTGAGAACCAGTGCCGTCTGCACCACGCTGGAGCTATGAGAAGCAGATTTCCTTTTTCTTGCTTGAACTTCCGAATTACCCTGGGCAGGAGTGACACCGGATGGAACACGTACGGCAGCTGAAACCTCCACGGCACCGCCAGCGCACCCACGAATGCTGCTTGAGAATCCCGTGTCCTTGCTCTGAAGACTGGAACCTTGTGATTGTGTCGAGATGCCATCAGATCTGCGTCTGGAAGGACCCACTTTTCCACTAGGAGTTGAAACACTTCTGGATGGAGGCCCCACTCGCCGGCATGTACGTCCTGATGACTGAGAAAGTCCGCTTCCCAATTCAGGACTCCCGGAATAAATATTGATGACATGGCCGGTAGATGGCGTTCCGCCCAATGTAGAATCCGTGAGACTTCCTTCATTGCCAAACGGCTTCGAGTGCCGCCTTGATGATTTATGTAAGCCACTGTGGTGGCGTTGTCCGACTGTACTTGAACAGGACAGTTCTGAATTAAATGCTGGGCCAGGTTCAACGCATTGAAGACCGGCCGCAATTCCAGAATGTTGATCGCAATTTCAGAATGATGAGAGGAGGGATTCCTCCTTGGTCCACCAGCCCCTGAAGGGAGTGTTGTTCCAGCACCGCGCCCCAAGCTCTTAGACTGGCATCTGTCGTCAACAGGACCCAGTTGGATTTCCAGAATGGACGGCCCCTGCACAATTGTCGGTCCTGGAGCCACCAGAGCAGCGACAGACGGACCTCCGGAGTCAATGAGATCATGTGAGACCTGATCC